>NC_135316.1:33987178-34614836 GCF_048772815.1 Callospermophilus lateralis
ATTCATCTGGAAAAATAAGCTAAAGCAATTCTAAGCAGGAAGAGTGAAACAGGTGGTATTGCTATACCAGACCTTAAACTATACTACAGAGAAATAGTAACAAAAGCAGCATGGTTCTGGCACCACAACAGCCTGGTAGACCAATGGTACAGAAGAGACACAGAGACCAACCCACAAAATTACAACTACCTTATATTAGACAAAGGTGCCAAAAGCATGCACTTGAGAAAGAATATCATCTTCAACAAATGGTGCTGGGAATCAAAGCAGAGACTCTGTGTCTAATAGAAGAAAAAGTTGGCCCTAATCTCCATCATGTGGGGTCAGGTCCTAAATTCCTTAATAAGACACCTATAGCACAAGTACTTGTACTTCATACAAGTACTTTGGATAATGATGTCTATCACATTCCACCATCCTTACTAATCCCCTGTCCCCTCCCTTTTCCTCCCTCCCCTCTTTGCTATCTAGAATGCATCTATTCCTACCATGTTCCCCTCCCAACCCCACTATGAGTCAGAGAAAACATTTGTTTATTTGGTATTGGCTAACTTCACTTAGCATTATCTTCTCCAACTGCACCCATTTACCAGCAAATGCCATGATTTTATTCTCTTTTATTGATGAGTAAAATTTCATTGTGTGTATATATATATATATATAGACCACATTTTGTTCTCCGTTCATCCACTGAAAGGCATCTATGTTGGCTCCACAGTTTAGCTATTGTGAATCGTGCTGTTATAAACATTTATGTGGCTGTTTCCCTGTAGTATTCTGTTTTTAAATCCTTTGGGTATAGTCTGAGGAGAGGGATAGTTAGGTCAAATGGTGGTTCCATTCCCAGATTTCCAAGGAAACTCCATAGTGCTTTCCATATTGGCTGCACCAATTTGCAGTCCCACCAGCAGTATATGAGTGTATCTTTTCCCCCATATTCTTGCCAACATTAATTGTTCATTGTCTTCATAATAGCTGCCATTCTGACTGGACTGAGATGATAGAGTAGTTTTGATTTGCATTTCTCTTATTGCCAGAGAAGATGATGATTTTTTTTCATATATTTGTTGATTAATTGTATATCCTCTTCTTAGAAGTGTCTGTTCATGTTCTTGGCCCATTTGTTGATTGGATTATTTGGGGTTTCTGGTGCTTAGCTTTTTGAGTTCTTTATATACTCTAGAGATTAGTGCTCTATCTGATGTGGGAGGGGTAAAAATTTGCTCCCAGGATGTAGGCTCTCTGTTCACCTCAAATATTATTTCTTTTGCTGAGAAAAAAATTTTTAGTTTGATTCGATTCCATTTATTGATTTAGTGATCTTTTGCTTCTTGGATTTGTTTCTGTAGCTCATTGTTGAAGTGATCTTTCACTGCCTGTATTTGTTGTTGAGATCCCAACACATTTTACTCATGTATATCCTGAAATATTTCACTGACATTTTTTCTTCTGTAGCTGCCAATGCTTCTAATGATGTGTTGTTTTGATTTGTTTGTGCTACTTCCTTCCCTTGTCTTTTCATGGTGCTCATGTGCCTTCCTTTCCAGCTCTGTGGATCTGGTGTGTTATTGTTTTTACCCTATAAATTTGTAGTGCTCTTGTACGGTTCCAAGATCTCTCCTTTGTGGATAAGGACAATGTTAACAGATCCCAATATTAACAATACATTACCTATGAACAAATTGTTGTTATTAAGACATTTACAGTTTAGTCTCAATGCCCAGAAATGTTGGATTCAATTATTATTTAAAATATAATCAGTAGTTTCCTAAAAAGGTTTACTTTTTCTGGTGGTGGACAATGAACTGGGGGTAAGGCATAGGATGAAATGTTGAGGGGAGAAGATGTGAGGGTATAGAGATAATATTTCTTAGGAAATGTAAAAGAGAAATCTAGTGAAGTGGGTTAGCAGCAGCAGAATAGATAGGAGGTAATTGGGTTAGACAATTACATGGGAAGGCAGTAGAGTACCTAAAACTAACACATATATGTTTTCAGAAAAATACAGGATGTTAAAATAGTATATTTGGAGGGTGAAGGAAGAAGAATAATAAAAAAGGGAAAGAAAGAAAAGAAAAAAGAGAGAAGAAAAATAAAAGAAAAAAGGGGCTTATGCAATTCCTCTATATTATATTATTAGGTGACTTATTCCTCAAAGTCCTATTTCATGCAAAGTTGTTGGTTTTACATATGTTGGGGATGTGAGGGTGATAGGATAGAAGAGAAAGGAGAAAAAGAAAAAGAAATACTCTTAGAGATCCATTTCTTTCTCTTCTCATCCAGTAGGTGGACTTCTCATCCAGTAGCTGTCTCTGCCCTCAGGATGGTGTAGGTAACCAGGATGTGAAGACTGTACCTGGTGTGGAGCATCTGAATTTGGGGAGTGCTGCCCACCAGTCCCAGCAGGGAAATAGTTCCTCATGGGTGTTTTTTGTGACCACTTGTCTGATTTAAGCCCCCAGTATTGTCTCCCTCTCTTGCCTGGAGACTTCCCAAATCCTAATCTCTCTGCTATGCTCCAGACTTTAGTCCCCTCCTCTCTCTTATTTATCAGATCCCAACTGCTGGATCTCACCTCCAGGCTCACACTAGGTGGGTAGCACCCTGTTTGCACTGCATTCCTGCCCAACTGAGAACTGATCTTGTGTTGGATGGCCACTGTGCTCAGTTAACGCTGTTAGTGAGTGGGGAGGAATTGGAAATCAGGTACCTGCTCAACTGGTGATCTGAACTGATAGCCACACACACCACAAAATGGTGAGAAAGGTTTTCCAAGATGGAGTCTGTCTTCTTCCAGTTCTGGGATGTCTGGTGATGTGAGGGGAGCTGGGTGATGGCCTTGTGCTGTGGATAGGTAGCAGCCGAGTAACATGCATGGGAGTGGAGCACAGTCTGGAGTTCTACAGAGGTGCTTATATGTGTTGCTGCTAAGCAACTTGTGAACTGTGTATGAACTAGAACTGTTGGCTTTGGGTATGGAGTCTAGAGGTGATGGCCTTGTGCTGTGGATAGGTAACATGCATGGGAGTGGAGCACAGTCTGGAGTTCTACAGAGGTGCTTATATGTGTTGCTGCTAAGCAACTTGTGAACTGTGTATGAACTAGAACTGTTGGCTTTGGGTATGGAGTCTAGAGACTTACTCAAGCCTGGAGGCTCATTTCTGCATGGGTGGTCACAGCGCTGGTGATTTCTGTGAAAATCCACTGACCCCTGGATATCAGATCTGGGAACTGATCCCACCTAACAGTGATAAAACTGTTGAGCCAAGATGGTGGCGGTCTGCTTTCAGCACTGAGGTGTCTGGTGAGGTGGGAGAGCCAGGCGATGGTATTGTGCTGTGTGTAGGTAGCAGCTGAGTGACCTGCATGGGAGAGGAGCGAAGTCTTGGTGATCTGCAGATGTGTTGATAGGTGATTCTGCTAATGTGCTCACTGAGTCTTGCATGGACTGGAGATTCTAAAGTTAGCTGTTTTTCCTCCAAGGAGGTGAGTCAGGAAGAAGTCCTAGGCCAGTCTGGGTTTACTATGGTCTCTTGGCTGCAGCTATTTGAAGAAAAGTTTCAGCACCTTTAGGAAAGCCAAGCTTTGCAATTGACTTGCGAACAGAGCACTGGCTCAGGCAGCAAGGCACAGTAAAGGCAGTGGGCAGAGGTCCAGCAGCCCATGGGCTGAAGGGCTGTGGTGCTGGTGGGCTGGGGATGAGCTGGTGGGAAATGGCAGGGAGGGAAGGGGCTCAGGAGGAAGCTCCACCCTGATTCTGGTCTTGCTGCCCCATGGCTGTCTTGCATTTGGTCTTTCCCCTGTCATTCCCCTAGGTCCCTAGCTGGCCAGCAAGCCCCATCACACCCCACGGATAGGAGCAGGGAGTATCTGTTAGACACAAGGCCTGAGCATTGCTCACACTGGTGCTTGGGCTTTAAAGTGTATGTAGAGAAGGCTCTGGCAATTTGTTCTTTCCATTCATCCCTACTAATTTTCTACCCAGTAAGTCTCAGAAGCTCCTTTCTTCCAAGCCTTGCTTCAGTGACCTGGCTTCACAACCACCAGGAAGCCTAAGAACTCCTAGGCCCAAGTGAGACAGGAGCCACTACAATGAAGACTGAGAAAGACGCTTGGCCTGTCTCTACCCCAGGCTCTAGGTGCATACCATGTGTTTCAAGGCACCCTTGGGTCTCCCTTTCTGACTCCCTTGTACTTTACCTGCCACCAAGGGCTTTGAATCCCTTCCAAGCTTTCTGCACTTCAGGTGGAATCCCCTGTTTCATTTGCCAGCAGCTTCATCTGCTAAGAGAACCTACTTTTGGGACTGCCAAGAAGCAGCAGACACAACTTGGCTTTGCCAAAACAGCATGTGGTTTTGTTCTCCCATTCTTCCTCACCTTCCTCATTCTTCCTTGACTTGCCAACTGGAGAAAGCAGGAGGAGGCAGCAGAGAGTGGGCAGAAGTGTGGTTGTGGGAAAGATAGGGTGCAGAGCAAACAAGTTCTCCAGTAAGTTATTTACATTGCATGTGGACCCCAGGACAGTCTGGAGGCTCCACTGCCAATCAGAACAATATTCTGTCCCACATTTTCCCATCCCTTGAAGTTGGGGAACAATGGAAGATAGGTGGAATGGAGAGACAGTCATCTTAACTGGCTACTTCCTAACCAAGTTTAGGATCAAGAACAAGGACTATAGTAACAGCATAAAGTAAGACAAAACAAACAAGTTTTGTCTCCCCTAGCTTCACCCCTTGGAAAGGAGGGGGCACCTGCATGGTGTGTGTGCAGTTTGCATTAACAACAGCATCATCCAAGGTGCCTGCACATGCTCGCTAGTATGTAGGTACACACAAGCTTGCAGATCCCGGTGAGGGGAGTGGTAGCCAGAGACAGCTAGAACTCAGAGCTTCCAAGAAAGCACTAGACATGCTGGTGCCAGAAGCTCTGCAGCTGCTGCTTTGCCCAGACACCAGCATAGAGCCCAGCATAGAGCCCACCTGCAGCCAGCCAGAGCCGGCCAAGGCTATTTATGTGGCACACCAGTGGGCTATGGCTTCCTCCGCCCCCACCCTGTCTCTGCATCCATCTCCCAGGAGTAGCTGTGGGACTCCCGCGTGGGCGTGCTGTGTGGGATCCTCTGCCTGGGAACCCCGGTTGCCACCTTCTGGGTTGCTGCCAACCTTGTCCTTGGTCGGGTAAGTTTTCTTGCCCCCACTCTGGGGCATTGCATTTCCTGCACCCCACTCTGTCCCAGCCACCTTCAGGCTGCAGATGAGTGAGCACCTGGAATGCGACATCTGAAAGCTGAGCACAACCAGGCTCTCTCTCAACCAGCCAGCAAGGCCATTTTACTTGGTTTTATTGTGTGCCTTTGGGTGAGGAGGATTTTCAACTGTATTTACTTAGGGTAGGTCTTTAGGTAGTTTTTTTTTGTTTCTTTGTTTTTTTCCATTTATGAATTCTGGTATTTCTTTATTTGTATTTTTTGAAGAGCAAAACCAACCTCATAGAGTCTCTCTGGGGTAATATTTCTGTTCTTAAGTTTAATGTATATTTTGTAGATTACACAGAGTTAGCGGGGGGAGATTATGAAAAGACTAAGACTGAGAGTCCAGTTATTTTTCATGATGTTCTTTCTTCCTTGCTATGGACAAAGCCACAACCCCCAGCCAGGCAGTCAACTGTGGGACACCCACACACACTTTCTCTCCTTCTGTCCCTTTTTTTTTTCTTCAAAACACATCTCTCTCTCTTTTTTGACAGGAAGTCTAATATAGGAATAATGTGATATATTTTGTTATGAAAGCTGTAAATCAAACATCATCATTTCTTTTTTCCCTTGTATTTTTAATCATTTATGTAGCCATATTAAATATCTTGAATAAGCGATTTGTGATTTTTGATTCTAAACTAATCCATAATATCCAGCCTGTATTTCTCCCCTTTGAATCCATTTTGAATTTTCTTTGACTAAAGAAAATGTCCTTCAAGATGTGAATGTCATTATCATTTTAAGGCTCAGAGGACATACTTCTATTTTATAATTTTGCTCTTACTTGTGAAATAATAATATTTTCTGAAATATATGAATTTTTAACTTCTGAGTCTTTAAAGTTTTGGTTCATTGGCTCAGGTGGTTGCTGCTCTGTTGAATGAAAATTCTTTTATGATGTTATACATGGTACTTTGTTAATATCATAGAAGGCTTTCAGAAGAGAAGGATTTTTTCAATAAAGTATTTATGAAAAATACAGTCTACTCTCTTTTAGAGTTAAGACAATAAGAAATGAAGTATATATGAGTTAGGGCTTGCCTGTCTGAGGAAATACAGACAAGGCTGTGGTTTCATTACATTAATTGCAATATTTGTGTGATCTAAATACCAAAAAGTCCAAGAAGAGCAAATTTCCTCAGGTATGAAGGCTGCTAACCTATGTATGGCTATTGGACTATTATGGTTTTCCTCAGAGTGCAAAAATGTTAATGGAGGATGAGGAAGTACAACTAGAGATGAAAATACTGTTAGAGGAGATTCAAGTTTAAGAAAGATTTAATTGAAAAACTATTAATATGTACATTTCGTAGACTTCTTTTCCATAAAGAACTACACATATTCTTGTTTTAATCACATTTTCCAACAAGAAAACTTAGTCACTTTGATAGTTCTTGAATTTCAATATGCAATAGTCAAAGTGAATTTAGTATTTTTTTTTTCTTTTTTGGTACCAAGGATTGAATCCAGGGGTGCTTAACCACTGAGCAATATTCACAGCCCTTTTTATTTATTTATTTATTTATTTATTTTGTTTCAAGACAGGGTCCTGTTAAGTTGCTTACAGCCTTGGTAATTTGCTGAAGCTGGCTTCAAACTTGAGATCCTCCTGCTTCAGCCTCCCTAGCTGCTGGGAGTACAGGAATGTCCCACCACATCCAGAAATTTAGTGTGCACTTTGATGCAGCAGTTCCACTCTCCCATGAATAATATCTAAGTAAATTATGAGAAACCAAGGTAAACATAGTATTGGTTGAAGGAATTATGTGTTATTTCTAGAAAATAAAAGCATTTATTCAAATAAAGAGAACTAATATGTTTTAACTTGGTAATTTTATAAAATGTTACAGATGATGCTATTGAGAAAATATCTTGAATAAAATTTAAATATGTGAACAATTCAATCTGTTAATTTCACTATTTGTAAGACTAATTTGGGAAAACACAAAATGCTGATTCTCATGTCTTCCCCTGTGTTTCTACAGGTAATAGAAATCTTTGATTTCATGCACAGGAACCAAATTATGTAAAGTAGAGATTACAATTAGATTTTTTAGAATAAAACAAATAAAGAGAGATTGAAAATAATAAAATTATTATTTATGATTAATAAATAGCAAAACCCAGAGTTAAGTGAATTATTATTCTCTGTAGCCAGTGTTCTTCTGATATACCACACTGCCCCGGGGAACTGGGCATCTGACTCTTCTGAATGCCTCTTAGATATTAACTACCTGGAGTGTAAAGACAATATCTTCCTTTTCTTTTGCAGTTCTTTGCAGTATTGGTCCACAGGTAGAAGCCAAGCAGGGGTATTAGTTAATGGAGATGTGGAGTTGATAGTCTGGAAAGAGGCTTGGCATCAGATCAATGGAGAGTGAATCCTGAGTAAGTCACATCTTGGCTGCATGACCTAATGTGCCTTATTTAATTTCTTAACCTACTTTTCTCATCAGTAAAATATAGATGAAAATATCTGTATCATAGTAGTTTTTGATTTAAAAAAATATGGGCTGGGTTTGTAACTCATTGGTAGAGTACTTGCCTAGCTTGCGTGAGGCACTGGTTTGGTCCTCAGTACTACATATAAGTAAATGAATAAAATAAAGGTTCATCAAAAACAATAACAACAAAAAAGAATATTTGTAATCGTTCCACATAGTACCTGCTAGCAAGTAGATGCTCACAATTCAGTTTAACTATGGATCTTATGGCTTTCTTTTTTCCAGGTTAACCCCCTTTTTTTCCTGTGGAAATATTTTTATTTGTGTGATGGCTTAGTCTTATATATGTTTTTCATCTTAAAAATTAGACTTCCTTGGTTGGTACTCTAGGATGGAGCAACCCATTTTTATAAGTGCATCTTCATATCTGACCTTGTAAATTCCAAGAAGTTATAAGAAAGGGAAATAAGCAATTTACCTGAAGCAGATACATCATAATCCTCATTTCTTGCTCCCTTTGGTCACGTAGGTAAGTTACAAAAAACTGATCCAGGAATATTCTTAGGAGGAAAGTCTGACTTTGTGAATATGCTCAGAAGTCAAATATTGTCTCTGCCTGAACCAGTAGATCCTTGAAAACTTGAAACATAAAACTTAATTTTTAATTCTGTTTGTGGTATTTATAAGTGAAGGTACAAGTGTTTTTTTTCATGAAGTTGTGAAGCTGTTAGATGTGGCAAAACTAGATATTGCCCCATTTCATTTTAAGATTTTGTCCTAGCTTTGCAGCATTTTCTTTTATTTTTATCAAAAGTTGTAAACCTCAATTTGCTTTTCAATATGATATTTTTAGATTAATAACCCAGTCATTATAATAAAATCATATTTCATGGAGCAATATGTTTTATTAACAGTTTCATATAATAAATGTAAGATTCCTCTTTCCAGGACATCATTTTGACTCCTGTTAGTACCTTTGCTGCCTTCCACTAAAGACTTTGGATGGAATGATTTCACATCACATCTTTTAAGTACATATCTTTGGTAATTTATATCAAGGTTCTCTTCTGAGGACCTCTACAGAGGCCTGTAAGAAACTAAGGTGGGAATTTTACTCTTAACTTGGCTATGTTTTAAATTTAGGAAGCCAATTTTTCTGGCTCTGAAGTAATTTTCTTCTTTTTTATATAAATAAGACTAATTAATTTGTAGTTTCTACTGAAATTGCATTCTTCTCCCTTCTGTCTAAATGGTCCAGACCATTTTATTCTATGGTGTGAGCTCCTCACAAAGCTCCCCTGTTGTCATTAATACACTATCCTAACTGTACTGACCACCACTTTACACATTCATACTAGGGAAGGTAGGTTGAAAAATTAGAATCTTTATTGCAGCTTTTAGACAGTAAGGAAGCACTAAGGAAGAACATTTAAAGACACTTTTACACTCATGTCTTCCCTCTTTTTCAGTGCTAGGAAAATATATGGGATAATTTAATCAAAGAAGTCCAATTTCATTTCCCATTTGTCTGGCAATAATTATTTACTGAGGAGATAATGTGCTCTGTGGAAGAAATATATATTCTTTAGCTCATAAAAAGTAATATATATTCTTTAGCTCATAAAAAGCTTATGCTTAAAAAGTGGTTACTGTGGAGGATAGTAACTATTCTTATATGATATTGTTATATGGTATTGTGTCATGGGGAGGGCTTCATTTAACTGGGAGGAATGAATGAATTTAACCAATACATAAATTCTGTAATGAATTTTTCTTCAATATCTGATCTAGCCCTACAAATATCTGTTCATTAACGGTAGAAGCTTGGGAATCCATCATACTTACTTAAAAGTCATCTTCAGTAAAATTCTTAAGTAGACAGTAAAGATGGGTGTTAAGTAATTTTAATATGAATTTAGAAACTATAGAAAGATGAAAATAAAACCAAACCACTTAGACATAGTCACATCACCTGCCAATAATGTCAGTCTATTTTGCTGCCTTTAGTTTATTTCCATAGACTTGCCATACTTTTTACATGACCAAAAAGGAAAAGTTAGGTATAAACCTGGTTGAATGTTTAATAAAAACTTAGCACTCTCATGCTGATTTTGATGACAAAGCCTCTTTTTTGTTGTTGTTGTTTCCTTCAGACATGGTCCCATTCAAATAAGTTGACTTGAAAAGTGTTAATTACCATTTAGACATGAACTTCTGTTCAAAAGCAAGCCACATGTCTAGCACAAAGTGTGTTGAATTTCTGAATGTGTAAAAATGTTTATTCCTTTTTTTCCAGTTCAAGAACATTTTCCCCTAAGAGCAGCCAGTGTTTTAGCATTTTCCTTTTCTTAATGCCTTTTTTTTCCTTGCAAGATACTGTGATTTCTTTAAAGTTCAAGAAACTATTTTTGTATCTAGATTAATATTCAACCTAAATTATTGTTCTTACCCACTGTTAAACCAAATTAGTTTGTAAAGGATGGATTTTAAATAAATATGTTTAGGACTCTATAAAAATGAAGAATATTGAAGTGCATTTTCAAATGTTAGAACATAAAATTAATTTAACCTTTTGCACAGAATTTCTTTAGAAATTGAGGTTTTATGTTAAAGTTTTCTTTTCTTGGGAAAAGTTTCTTAGTAGACCAATGTCATTTGAAAATTAATTTTTGTTCATAAATATGTAGGTTAGTTAAAATGCTTTATGTATTGCTTCTTGTCATCTGTTAAATCTAGGTTACATAGAATGATGAACTGTTGCTAACAATATTGGTCTACCTTGTCCTCAGAGGAAAAATAGGCCTGTAAATGTAACATGTGATACTCACAATTTAGAATTTAATAAACTGTAAGAGAATAACACAAGTTTTGATATTTTACTTGTTTGTGTTTTTTGTTTGTTTTTATTTTTTAATTTGAGGAAATAAGCACTTTGTATTCCTCACCCTAATTGCCAACTGTGTACTAGTGGGTTGGACACCAAGTATATGTCACATTTTTTTTTTTGTTTGTTTCCTTCAGGAAAAGCAGGACATCACAAAAAACAATGAATGTTTTGTGTATAATGGCATTTTAAAATATTAATTTATTTAAGCACATTTATTGTTTTTATAAATTGATATTTTTTTATTCCAAGATCATGTGTTGTGTGCATATACACATTCTTAATGTCATGCATTCTGTCTCATCTTTATAATTTTTCCAATGGTATAAATAATAAGATTACTTTAGTTTTCTGAAATATAATTAGTCATTAAATTAGAATGTAACATGTTGAAATAAAAAAGGAAGTTGTTTTTAAAATTTGTTTCTTGTTCTAATTTGTTACATATGACAACAGAATGCATTACAATTCATATTAAACATATAGACCACAATTTTTCATATCTCTGGTTGTATACAAAGTATATTCACACCATTCATGTCTTTACATGTACTTAGGGTAATGATTTCCATCTCATTCCACCATCTTTTCTATCCCCATGCCGCTTCCCCTTCCCTCCCACCCAAAAAGGAAGTTTTGAAAGTTTATCTCATTATAGTATTGAGACCGTTTGGGAGAGTTTATATTGATTTTATTATAAAGCAAGTAGATGAGTCATCTAAAACTTGTAACTTTATGAAATTCAGAACTATTCATCACTGTGGAATTAGAAATGCTGCTTTCTTTATATATTGACTTTTAATTGCAAGTGTTAGCCAATGCCTTCATTCTCATTTTAGCTCTTTGTTACCCCTCCTTCTTTTAGCAAAAGTGATAAAATGTTGTGTTTCAACAATAATATGTAGGTATTTTAATTTTCTGTTAACTGATAAATATGTCAGAATATTTTTGTGTTTAGTTTCATTTGAATGGAAAACTTGTATTTTAAGATAAAGATCTTTTATTTTCATGAGCGCTGTAAGGATTTGAGCATTTGCTGTAGCATATGGTACATTTTATATTCTATTTTGTATACCAGCCCATTAAGATGAAAAACTGAAGTAAGTAACCTAAAAATAACTCTGCTGTTGGCCTATTTTTGTTTGTTTATTTGTTTTATGGTCAATTGATTTTATTATCCTAATTTAACAACAACAAAAATCATCTTCTGTGCATGAGTGACGTTCCACATTTGACTACCCTGATGGAAAAGCTCTGAAGCATTTTGCCATGTACTCTCAGAGCAGCATCTTGTTTGGCATCAGTATAATTGGTCAGAGGGCTACTCTGACTTTTTTATAGTAAAGGGTGCTAGCCCTGGTCATAGCTCTAACATCCTTAGTCCAAAGTGACCCACCTTATGAAGACAGTTTGACCACACCTCTAGTTGCATAGGCACACACATTTTTCCAAATCACATTCATTTTCACAACAACTTACAAACTTGAACTTGAACTGATGTTTTTAAAAAATGATGGAAGAAAAGATATATTCTAAAACTAATCACAAGAGGTATAGCCAATGCCTTTAAGAGTTCAATTATTACTATTTTACATTTTCAACTGCTCCATAAATTATCAGAGTATTTTATAAATAGTAGCAACTTATAAAGTGGAATAAAGTTAGGTATTTCTTTCCTTCTTACCTTTTCTTTGGTGATGTTCGCTGTTTTGTTCATATTGTTGACTGATGTCCAGATTGTTAATGTATGTATATTTTGGGGCATCTTCTTGTCTTGCTGTTGGAAATAGTATAGAAAGTAGAAGATGGTCTAGAAATTGTGTGGAAACCAGAAAATAGCGGTTCTTTTACTAACTCTTAAGACATTTGAACATTTTGTTTGATAACACATTCAGAGTTAATTAGAAGTGCAAAGTGCCTCAGAAGCATGACTGTGTGACATCAATGGCAGAATAATCCATTTTTTTCTGGTGGGGGAACTACTTTCCCTGATGTATTTAAAGGCTTTTGCACTTACATTCAAATGAATTTTTATTCCTTCCAGAAGAGCTTTAAGAATTTAGTAGTGAGCATTTGTTCTGGCATATGGTGCATTTTAAATTACAAAATATTTTTGAGTCCACTGATATGTTGGACTAGTATGAGCTTAGAACACCCCTAAAAATACTTTAGCTCTTTTTAAAATTTTATTTATTCTAATGTTTTATACATGATGGCAGAATGAAATTCATTTCATATTACACATATAAGTACAATTTTTCAAGTTACTGATTGTACACTACTTTAGCTCTTAAAAAGGTAAGTTATGGAGTAAGTTGGAAAGAAACTTTTTTAAAAGAATACCGGGACTCAAGTATTAGAATGATTTTAAGAGGATTTTCAGTAACAGCCCTAGGAGGGAGCTGACATGGTAGATTGCTACATTAATGGCCTGCAAGGAATCACACCTTCCCAGATACACTTTTTTGTAGACCCCATTCCATGTGGCTGGTTTTGACCAGTGGGACATAAAGAATTGTGAAGCTGGGCTTCTTAGACTGCTTCTGTCACTAAATGAAGAAGCCAGGTCTAGCAGTCTGGAGTTATTTAACCCTGCAGGCATATAGTGTATTTTAAATTTCAAA
The DNA here is from genome assembly GCF_048772815.1 of Callospermophilus lateralis. NCBI lineage: Eukaryota > Metazoa > Chordata > Mammalia > Rodentia > Sciuridae > Callospermophilus > Callospermophilus lateralis. The sequence goes on from NC_135316.1 coordinate 34,000,387, forward strand.
ATACATCACCCCCAGCTGACCTACCAGGTAAATGCAGCTACATGAGTGAGCTCATGCCAGATCAGCAGAAGCATCATACAGTTGACTCAGTGGATAGTGAAAATAATCAATTGGTTTAAAGTCACTAGATTTTGTTTTAAGCAATGAGGCAATGACTACAGAAAGTTATTTTTCTGTCTTTTCTCTATGTCTCTTTTATAGCAGTCACTTTGGTAATGTTCCTACAATACCTACTCTCTTACAAAACACTATCTGCAGAAGATTAAGCAATAATTGTTCATAATTTTCATTGTATAAAATGGGATTTCTGTCTTTTGATTTCTTAGTAGAAGGGAGGAGTCTCACAATGAATGAAGCTTTTGTAATGTTCCATGTTCATATCTAAACAGTGTGATTTGGTTAGATGCTTACGAGGACTCTCCACATATCTATGAGGATGAGGAGTATATGTTCATGGGAGCAGCTCACCTTTAGATAGAAGAGATTTGATATTTTCAGACTGTTCTTAGGGTCATACAGTGTTGTGAAAAGAAAAGATGTTTATTCTAGAAGAAGACATTGTGAAGTTCTCCAGTAGACTACTGTTAACTTCTCCAAAGCAGAATTTATTACAGAGTCCTCAAAAGAAGGACAGGGACCATAAGGACCAATGATAGATATATTGATCTCTGTAAGACTTTTATGGACTTATGTCCAGTCATACTTTGTGACTTATGTTCAAGAGTATGACACTGATGGGAGTGGATATTTTTGCCCATTCTAACAAAGGTACCTTTTGTATTAAGTTGGAACACAAAGCTGAAGAACACAGATTGGAATTATCAGATGCTGTTGCACTAATTGATGTAGGAAGTCAGGCTACTTGGTACCTAGAAACACTGTATCAGAAATGTGCTCCCTAAACTTCTAGTAGCTGATACCTATTGTACCTAGGATGTCTTCCTCATGGCCTGAGGGCATAAGTGGTCACTGTCAGGAGAAGCAAAACAAGGAAGCTCCAGAACTCATGTCCCACTGATCAAAACAAGAAGAAATACCTCAGCTCCCATGGGCCATCTCTGGAAATTTTTTAATTTAGTCAAGAGGCATTCATTTGGTAGATGTTGGAATGCTTTGGGGTTCATCTGGATTTAGCCACTCTCATTTTTACTAGTTGACTCCTTTGCTTTACCAGCCTAATGTGGACTTGGAGAACATGAGTTGGATATGTACGTTCTGGGTTAGTTCCACTTTTGTTGCCTTCAGAAAGAACTAGGAGAACAAAAATAGACAGTACAAAAATATTCTGATAGAACTTGAGAGTCCTAAGTTTATTGTGTTACTTGGGGTTATCAATTGATCCTTCATCAGACATTGAATTGTGAATGGAGTAAGAATTATGCAGCAATGGAAAATGACTCCTGTAAGTCCCAGAACTATCATATTAGGAGATAAAATAATTTTTAGTCTTCTTTGTAGGTAATTATTAAAAAGCCAGATGTGAATTACAGTGGTATGTCTTTTAGATGAAGCATGGAAACAACACTATTAAGTTCCAAAAAAGAAACAATTTCTAAAATCCTAAATAGAGTCTCTGTATTTTCTTAGAAGTTAGTGACATTTGATAAAGATTTTTTATATATTTTTAAATATGTGACAATTAAAATTCCAACAAGATTGGCTTTTGTTTTTTTTTAAATCATTTTACCAAACAGAAAAGAATTGGAAAATTTCAAGTCTATTCTAGAGAATCATAAATGAGAGAAGAATGAAGCCATGATACATCAAGGTCAATTTAATTCACATTGTTTTATTCCACAAAGGATTTAGGAAAAGTACAAAAAGAAATCACCCCAGTGAAATAATGATGATGTAGAAAAGAAAAATCAAATAGATGGAAAAACTGATTCACTGTGGAAAGTCAAATTGAAGGAAAAATATGTATCAAAATGAATGATGCAGAGATCTACATAGTTAAACTCCTAATTTGTCTTAGAGATTCTTAGCAGATAAAATAGATTGTAATTTGTTTTAGAATGTTCATTTTGAGTAAAAGTGAGAATGGCTTTCTTCAGGAAAGGGACTGTCATTTTTGGACTAAGTTCTAAAGGAAGTATCTCATATTGGCAGATATCCCATACCTGGAAATAATGAGCGATTTCGCCTGCAGTATCATTGACCATGTTCCAACAACAGATTTTCTGAAGGATTTCTTTCTGTAAAGCCCAAAAATATACCCTCAAACACATGTCTGTGAGCTCAATTTTGAGAGGCACTAAGACATTTAGTACTCTAATTACTGAATATTGCAAGGCAAAAAATCAAAACAAAACAAAAAAAACTCAAAACACCTTTGCCACTGATTAAGCCATATTCAGGACCTAAGCTGTACCTATTAGATACTGCTTAACAGCTCCAAACTGCAGACTGAAGTCCTTAATTGAAAAGGGGCCTAACCATGGAAGGCTAGTTACATGGTTAAGTGTTGGTACTGTTAATACCAGACATACCACTACTCCTACTATAGATGAGAAAACAGAGGTACAAAAGAATTTGCCCAAGGATACCCAGCTTATAGGTGATGAAGCCTGGATTCAATCTGAAGCAGCAGCACCATAAACAGTGTCTGTCCCAAGTAAAGTTGCAACTCTAGTGTTAGCGACAAGCCAAAGATTTACAGTGCAGATTCCACCTTCTCATTCCACTACTGCCAAACCAGTTCCTTCAACAACTGTAGTTCAAAATATTCTGATTAATTATTCAATGACTGAGCCAAAAAATATTCTTGTTACCACCGATATGCTTTCATCACAGAACACAGGCAATGAATCAAACCCACTAAAGAGAAAACATGCAAATAATGATGACAATGATACTATGTAAGGGGGATACTCTCATCTACATTCATTTAAAAAGTGTGTAGTTGGTTTTGAGCTGATATACTGTGTTAGAACATTCTAGATCTTAACATAATAGAAAAATGTAGCTGCAGTATTTTTTACATTAGTTCCAACTGTTAGATTTTTTTTTTAAATAAGAGAACAAATGTTTTTCAATTAGGCTTCAAGTACAAAAGTTAAGTATTTGTTTCTTAATAGTTTCATTAACATTTAGTTCTACCACAGCAATTCTATTTCTGAAACAGTTTTCTTCCATCTATTACTGACAGTACAACTTACATTCAATTTCTATAGCCCAGTTTGTGGACTATATCTTTAATTTCTAACCTACATTTAAAGTTCTACTTTGTTTGGAAAGATAAAATAGTCACATTTATTGTCACTAATTATTTTTAAAGTTGTATGTATTTAAATTGTTTCTTGGTTTTTCCTAACTTCATACCCCAACTCCCTCTCTAAATCCCATTCATTCTGTACTCACCCTCACAGGCTTAAATTCATCCCTATTGCTCTTTTTAAAAAAGTAATTAATTTATTTATTCTAATTTGTTATACTTGACACTGCTATCAAGTATAACAAATTAGAATAAATAAATTAATTAATTTCAGCTAATAGTACACAAATTGAGCACATTTTTTTATTTTTTTGTACACAAAGTAGAGTCACACCATTTGTGTCTTTATGCATGTACCTAGGATAATAATGTCCATTTCATTCCACCATCATTCCTATTCCCATTCCTCCTCCCATTGTCTCCCTCCCATTTTTCCTATCCAAAGTTCCTCCTTTACTTCCATGATCCCTGCAACCCACACCTCATTATGATCAGCATCCACTATCAGAATATATTTGGCCTTTGGTTTTTTGGGATTGGCTTACTTCACTTAGTATGATATTCTCCAACTTCATCCATTTACCTGCATGTCATGATTTTATTCTCTTTTGTTGCTGAGTAATATTCCATTTTGAATATATATACCACAGTTTCTTTATCCATTGATCTATTGAAGGGCATCTAGGTTGGTTCCATAATTTAGCTATTGTGAATTGTACTGCTATAAACATTGAAGTGGCTGCATCACTGTAGTATGCTGTTTTTAAGTCTTTGGGGTATAACCAAGGAGTGGGATAGCTGGGTCAAATGATGGTTCCATTCTAAGTTTTCTAGGGAGTCTCCATACTGCTTTTCAGATTAGTTACACCAATTTGCAGTCCCACCAGCATGTATTAATGTGTCTTTTTACCCACATCCTTACCGACTCTTATTGTAGCGTGTATTCTTAATAACTGCCATTATGACTGGAGTGAGATGAAATCTTAGAGTACTTTTGATGTGCATTTCTCTAATTGTTAGAGTTGTTGAACAATTTTTTATATTTGTTGATTGAGTGTATATTTTCTTCTGAGAAGTGTCTGTTCAGTTTCTTGGCCCATTTGTTGATTGGGTCATTTTTTTTGTTGTTAATTTCTTTTTAATATTTTTTTATTTGTAATTGGACACAATGTCTTTATTTATTTTTATGCAGTGCTGAGCATTGAACCTAGTGCCTCACACATGTGAGGCGGAAGCTGTACCACTGAGCTGAGCTCCACTCCTGGTGCCTGATAATACAGGTGTCATTTTCATGTTTTTAAAATACACTCTTCATGCTTGATGTTCTCTAGTTTACTTGAACCTGCTGTTTTGCATTTTTTTCTTTTTCACTTCATGTTAGGTCAGCTGGGTTTTATCCCTTGCCTTTCATACCTTTTGAGCTTTAGCTTGCTTGACAGGTAATTTGAGGGTCAGTTACATTCAGTCATATTTAAAGTTGATAACTCCACCATATTTTACATTTTAAAATTTAACAGAGATGGTATAGATTAAAATCTGCCTTGATAAGTAATTTACACTGGGACAATCTGCTAAAGAGCAAGTGTTTTCTTCATACCACATACCACATACATATATGGTTTGTTCACTACTGCTTGAGTCCTTCTATTGGTATAATTCAGATCATTTTTTCTAGCTTGTTGCTAAGGATTTCACACATGAGATGGCATCAAACTTGGAAGTAGAATATAATGATTCTCTTCCTCTTTTAAGGTCAAGGAACACAAATAAGTGTCATGTGACTTTCATTTAGGTATGCATGGTCTCCCTCTCTTCCAGCGAGGATGTCCACAGAAGAGAGTAGAGGAGAGTGTGACTTTGCAGTAGCTATCGAAGACCTCTGGAGACCAAGCAGGTAGCAGGTCTGATTTTATTGTACAGTTACCATGTATATACTCAGGCAGTAGCTAAGCAGATTACAAGCAGCCACCAATGCAATTTCTGCTAACTGTCCTTGCAGCAACCAATTGAGGAGTGAGCTGTGGAGCAAGCACAGGGACTTCAACATGTGGTCTCACAACCAGGACTATGCCTATGGGGTAAGCAGTTTGCCACTCAGACACCCTTAACCTATGACATGTATGCAGTACTCCATGCGCTTGTCCCCAAAGGTATACTCTGGATAGGTTTCCTTTCCATATTTTGCATTTATATACATAAATGTCTATAGGGAAAGATTTCAAATCTCTTGAGAATAAAAGCAAACCTGTTTGGTTTTAGTTTGATATAAACAGCATGGGAATATGTAGGAAGAAATTTTTGAAGTAAATCTTCATATCATAGTCTAAGCATGTGTAGCCAAGGATCCTTAAAACTTACTCATAAATTTCATGTTAGGATGGTGCTAGATACATCTAAAAAATAGCCCAGAAGCAGGGAAGAAATGTCTTATCAATATGAATGTTCAGGGATATTAGAGAAAGGTGATAGGAAAACTTATAAAAATGGATCTGATCAACATTATAGGAGAAAAATTTTCATTATATAGTGTGGACATCATTACTCGAATGTACTTAGGGAAGCAGCATGTCAGAAGGCCTACGTTCTAGTCCTGGCTCCATTACTTACCAAGTATGACCCTGCTTCACCTCTGAGCCTTGTTCTCATTAGTCAAAGAAAAATAACACCTACCCTGCCTATCTCACAGGGATTTTGTGATGGTTTAATTGTGTATGTAAAAGTTCTTTCAAAATTGTAAAATACTATATACCCATAAGGAATTATTGTTAATGTATTTGTTCTAAGGCTATTAATAAAATTTACAATTATCAGTGATCTTTCAAAAAATCCCACTTCCAAATTATATGGAAAAGTATGTCTTTCATATTTCAGACATGATGGAGACTCTTTCTGTCATTTTAAAATAGACTTTTAGTACTACTTTATTTAAAAGGCATAATTTATCAGAGTGATATTTTAAAGCACTATGATTAGATTCTTTGGAGATTTCATGTTTGCTTTCTTAGTTTGCCTCCAAAAACTCCTAAAAAAATGAACCTGTATAATTAGTATATTGGTTAGGATACCTTGTCTTGGTATGAAAACAGTTTGTCTATCAGGTTCCAATCCCAGTGTAAATTGTTAGGTTTTTCTGATGAGAAAACTAAGTTGTTAGAAGCTTTGTTTGAGCATATGCTTTTGTGCTCCTTTACCAGAGGAAAGGGAATATACTTATGTACTAGCTACTTTGAACTTCTTCTCACATTCCCTGAAAAAAACAATTCACATGACCTCACATTATTTCATATAAGCAAAGACCTACAGTCCTGCCATGTATCCAAAAGCATAGGGCCAGAATACATGGTGAACAACAGTAAACTTTTATAAGTGTTAGACAGTTCAAGCAAACAATTAGATAAAACTTTGACTCACCACTAGTATGACTATAGTTTTTACACCTGTTTAAAAAAAAACCAGTGGTCTAGTAGTGAGTTAGATGACTTTTCTTTTACTAAAGTGAATATAAGGGGCTGCTGTTGTGGCTCAGAGGAAAAGTGCTCACCTAGCATGTGTGAGGCACTCAGTTAAATTTCCAGCACTACATAAAAATTAAATAAAGCTATTGTATCCACTTACAACTAAAAAATACACATTAAAAAAACTAATATCAACTTGTTTCTATTTCCTAAGTATTTGACCTCAAGAACTATATCAAAAATCATATATTAGTAAATTGTCTAACCATGACAGATATGATTTTAAAAGAAGTAGTACCAAAGTATTTCTTAGCATGTTAAAAAAACAATGTAAATAACCCTTGATAAGAGTTCAATGACTTAGATGCAGGCTAAATTTTCATCTAGTGTGCATGAGAATGCCTCACATTATTACACTGCTTTATTTAAAGTTATTTTTCTTCTTTTTCCCTGAGGGAGACTTGCTGGTTTGGAGGTATTTCTGAGTTCTTAATGTGTTTATACTTACTTTTAGCCAAGTATTTTAATGTAAAATGCACTATAATAAGTTTTTTTAAAATTTATTCTAAGTATAAGTAACATTATATAACTGGGTTCTTTAAATGAAGTGTGATGAAAAGGTTGTTTCACTGAGGAAAGAACATTTTTTTTTATCTACTAAACATTATTAATGTTCAAAATGGCTCTCACACTGATGGGTGCCTTGTTTGAGTGATAACTGCTCACAGGACTCCCAAATATGAGGTGGTCTAGTTAAAATTCTATAAACTAGTGCAAGGGGGTGACTTCACGTTAAATCAGAGAATTAAACCCAAGACACAGCTTTTTAATATGAGTACCAGTTTAGTCACATATGATCCATAATCTTAAGTTCTTCATTTTAAAAATTATTTGTTCTAATTAGTTGTACATGACAGTGGAATGCATTTTGATTCATTATACAGAAATGAAGCACAACTTTTTTTCTCTGTTTGTGAGCGATGTAGAGTCACAACACATGTGCAGTCTTACATGTACCTAGTGTAATGATGTTTGTCTCATTCCACCATCTTTCCTACCCCCATTCCCCCTCCCCTTTCCTCCCTCCCCTTGGCCCAATCAAAGGTCCTCCATTTTCCACCCACCCCTCATTATGGATCAGCATCCACTTATCAGAGAGAACATTCAGCCTTTGGTTTTTGGGGATTGGCTTACTTTACTTAGCATGATATTCTCTAATTCCATCCATTTGCCTGCAAACACCATGATTTTATTCACTTTTAGTGCTGAGTAATACTCCATTGTGTGTATATATACCAAAGTTTCTTCATCCTATCATCCGTTGAAGGGTATCTTAGTTGGTTCCATAATTTAGCAATTGTGAATTGTGCTGCTATAAACTTTGAAGGGACTGTATCACTTAAGTGTACTGTTTTTAAGTCCTTTGAGTATAAACTGAAAAGTAAGATAGCTGCATCAAATGTTGGTTCCATTCCAAGTTTTCTAAGGAATTTCATACTGCTTTTCAGATTGGTTGCACCAATTTCTAGTCCCACTCTCGATGTATGATTCCGCATATGCTCACCAACACTTATTGTCGTTTATATTCTTGATTTCTGCCATTCTGACTGGTGTGAGATAAAATCTTAGAGTAATTTGGATTTGCACTTCCCTAATTGCTAGAGATGTTCAACATTTTTTTCATATATTTGTTGATCAATTGTATATCTTCTTCTGAGAAGCAACTGTTCATCTCCTTAGCCCACTTATTGATTGGGTTGTTTGTTTCTTGGTGTTAAGTTTTTTGAGTTCTTTATGTTTCCCAGAGATTAGTGCTCTATCTGATCTGTGTGTGGAAAAAAATTGCTCCCCAAATGTATGTGTTCTCTTTACCACATTGATTGTTTCTTTTGCTGAAAAGAAGCTTTTTAGTTTGAATACATCCCATTTATTGATTCTTGATTTTATTTCTTGCACTTGAGTAGTCTTCTTAAGGAAGTTGGGGCCTAATCTGATGGGATGAAATTTGAAGCCCTTCATTTTTAATTTTTCTTAGGTAAAGTAGGAGCAGTAACAGTGTATTCCTGGTCTTATCATCATAGATCTCAAGTAAAATTCTCTTTGTCAAAGAGTTTTGTGAACTGTGATGTTTAAAGTTATTATTGTAGCTAATAAAAATAGTATAAGAATGTGTTAGTCATTAATATTCTACTGCTTTTAACTTTTTATGTAAATGATCAAAAAACTTTTAATGATAGACCTTAAATCATATTGTAACAAACATAGTAAATATCTTAAATACTTAATTTAAAATAATTATATAGTGAGTAATTAATTTAAAATAGTACTTGGTCATTTCTACAATTTTACTGCAGAAAGCTAAAACATTTTTAAAAATTACAGAATGGGGAATAACTTTAGAAAACATATACAGTTGGACAGAGACATCAAAACAGTTGTTCAAGTGGTCAGGTTTTAGCAAATTTTACTCTCTTGAAAACTACTATTTTTAATGACTCTTACATAGGAAGATGGAATTACTGAAATTATATACAAATGTTATTTATAGTATTTTTATCCAGGACATTTTTCCATGGTCTTGACTTTTCCTAAATACAAAGTGGTCATAGTGGTAAACACACACACACACACACATACACACTCACACACACATATGTATTTACTTATTTCTGCTTGTGTTTTATATGTATTACATTTGACTCTGTGTACCCTCTTTACAGTGATGGATTTCATTTGCCTTATAGCCAAAATATAAAACAAAGTCCATCTTGTAACTTCCAGACTTAGTTTACCTGGTTTGAAGAATCAACTCAGCCATCTTTGGTGGTAGCTCTGAACTAGATTACTAGTGCTTAATAAATACATATTAAATTCATGTGAACTGATTCTTGAGCTTCACCCACCTGATATCTAGTAACATTCTAAATCTAACTTTGCATTCTCTTAGCTTGAAAGTATGCTTTGCATAGATTCAATGAATAAATATTCATAGAATGAGCAAATGAAAAAAATGAGTCACTCTATTAATCAGTGCAGACAAAGCTGGAAGGGAAAAGAAAGGGGAAGGAATTAGGGACATTGCTTGAGGGTGTGTCATTCATCAGAGAAATTTTCTTTTCACACCTTTAAAATGAGATTTGGGCTGCATCTTTTTAGAATGACCTGTAATCCCAGCATCTTGGGAGGCTGAGACAGGAGGATTGTGAGTTCAAAGTCAGCCTCAGCAACAGTGAGGTAATAAGCAACACAGTGTGACCCTGTCTCTAAATGAAATACAAAATAGGGCTGTGGATGTGGCTGAGTGGTAGAGTGCTCCTGAGTTCTGAATATTACAAAAGTAAGAAACTTCAGGAATGCTCATTTGACACTGATATAAATTTGTCATGGCCTAAAGTTGTTGCCATTGTTGTATGTAACAGACAGGAAAAACAATAGACAGGTTTCTTGGCAGCAGGCTGAAATAGCATAATTGTTATCATAGAGTCATGGAGTCCCTGAGTTGGAAAGGATTTTAAAGGTTATCCACTTCAGTAGATATATAGCCATATACCCTCAGCCTGACCATTTTACTCATCTTTACTTGTGGTAGCCAGTTGGATAGTTGAATAATCTTAGCAGTATCTTAACATCTTCTTAAGCTCAGCACAAATCAGGCTCTTTACAAAATTTTAGTGTCCCTGATTCAATACTCAGACATTATATAAAATACTACTTAGGCGGTGTAGCCTAAAGAAAACAACACTGGACAGGATTGAGATTTGTTTCACAAATTAATTCTGGACTTTCCTGAGTCTGATGAGAAAATACACCAATTAGAGTTAACTTTCACTTGAGTATCTGGGCACAGTGGAGACCCCTATGGGGCAGAGGAAGAGAAATGGAAGCAATATAAAATTTTCAGAGATGTTTATAATTTGTGAGCCTTGTCAACCACAGTAGGTTTTCTGACAGCACTCTCGCACATCTCTGAGGATATAAATAATGGGTTCAAATGGCCTCACCATTTTTCTCCCAAGAGCCATCTGAACTTCATGGAGAGGTGAAGACTTTTAGATTCCAAGTCACTTTTTTGGAGGGTACTGGGGATTGAACTCAGGGGCATTCAATTACTGAGCCACATACCCAGCCCTACTTTTTTATCTAGCCCCTATTTTTATCTAGAGACAAGGTCTCACTGAGTTGCTTAGTGTCTCATTTTTGCTGAGGCTAGCTTTGAACTTGTGATCCTTCTGTCTCAGCCACCCGACTCACTGGGATTACAGTTGTGCACCACTATGTCCGATTCCAAGTCACTTTTTGAAATATAGATAAAATGAGAAAAGTACATGTCTCTAATCAAAAGAGAATTGTGTTACATAAATGAAAGAAAACTTGTCAGGAATTGTCAACTTTACTCATGCATAAATAAATTTGAAATAAATTGAGTCAATTTTCTCAGTGTATTTGAACACTCCAATCTGATTTATTCTTCTTAGCCTAATATTTCTCAACTTTCCCAGTCACCCTATTACTGTCTTCCTAGATTCCTCTTTTCTGGGCCTTTCCTCCTGACTTAGAGAACACATGTATAACTAGTCATTTTCTTTAGAGATTCTTATCCACAAAAGTAACAAAAGTAAATTTTCATCAATCTCACCATACCCAGGTTTTGAAGAATACCAATATCCTAGCAATAGGAAAGATGAACTTTTAAAAATTCTGTAAATCATAAAAGAAAACTTTAGATTTAAATCCACTTAAGATGTTTCCAGGATTGCCCTCACTCCAACTACCATACCTTCTAAAAATGCATGGACTGTTTGTACCCACCAACTGATACTAGCTCACACAGTGTCACAGTATCAAAGGCCTTGGGATTGTTCAACCCCGGGCCAAGCAATCTCAGCCTGCAGATTTGGGTACTCTCATTAACCTCAAGGCAAATGATCAAATCTTCTGGCCACTATTCTGCATCTTGCCATTTCAAAGAGACCATTAGGACAAAATGCATTAGATTTCTCATCCTCTTCCATGAATTAATTCCATAATTTCTGCCTTATAACCTAGAGTCTTCAGTCCTCACTCACTTCTCCAGAACTTCTAATGCAATTTTGAGAACTGCTTTTCAAGAGCAAATTATATGCCAGCTATATGTACCCTCTTAGAGCTTTTTTTAATCTAGTCTTAACTGAAGTCAGCCGCTCTCTGAAGAAACCATTTTTTTTTAATTTCTTTCTATCATATCAGTTTATTTTCTCACACCCTAGTATTCTAAGAAAAGAAGGTCAGGAGCATGTTCTTTATTTTCCACTGATCTTTCCAATTGTTTTCCCTTGTATCACCCTCTTTGAGGATTTGTATCACTTCCCTCTTCCTTCATCATAAACCCCATCTACCAAATTCTGAGACTTTGCATTCCTTCATCAGAGATTTTGCAAAACAGATCATACTCTATGCCCTACATCATAATATTGTCTTATATTGGGTAATGCCAGTACTCTAAATTCATTTTCTACTTTAATATTGTACTGACTATACTATTTTGCATCCACGTATAAATTTTACAATCAGTTTGTCAAAATCCACAAAATAACTTACCAAGATTTTGATTGGGACTACATTGAATTTCTAGATCAGGTTGGAAAGAAATGACATCTTGACAATTGGAGTCTTTCTATCCATGATCATGAAATATTTCTCAATATATTAGGTTTTTTGAATTATTTCATCAGAGTTTTGTAGGTATTCTAATGTAAATCTTGTTTTTTGTGTTTAATGAATGGTATTTGGTTGGCAATGGACTTTTGTATATTAACTTTGAATCCTTCAACCTTGTACTAATTGCTTATAAGTTCCATAAGCCAGCTGTTTTGAGAATTGTTTCAGATCACCATTTTACTTTTGTCTTCCCAATCTGTATATCTTTTTTGAAGGAATACACATTTTATTAAGAAAGTATGGGTAAATTAAAATTTTCATATTTTTAGTGGAAAATATTTGCTGAAAATAAAAGTGAGGGCATTTGAGCCAATGTAATTTCACAATTGCTAAATAGCACCATCCTGCTAAGATAAAATGATGGAGGTCTAGTGAACCATTGATTGGGAAAATGACTTTAATTTCCTATTGTTGAGTTAGTTAGGATTTATAGTATCATGTTAAAAAGGGCAATGACAGGGAATATCCTGGCTTTTTCCATGATCTTAGTAGCAATGCTAACCCTAACTCTTTTACCCTAATCCATTATTAAATTATCTGTAGGTTTGTTTTAGATTTGCTTTAATCTGGGATATTTCCACTGTAGTCTTAGTATGCAGAGATTTTTTTAAAAGTCATAAATGGGTATTAACATCTTGTGAACTGCATTTTTTCATGTGAGTCTTCTTTTTTAAATCTTTTGGTATGATAGATTATATTAAAATTGACTTTTTTAATGTTGAACTAGTTTCACATAACTGGCAATAATCCTACTTGGTCATGATGAGTAATTTCTTTTATGCAATGTTAGATTTTATTTTTGAGGATATTTGTATCTATGTTCATGAGAAGTGTTGGCCTATAGTTTTGTCTTCTCATTATGTCTTTGTCCAGCTTTGGGATTAGATTAATGCCGGTCTCATAGAATGAATTAGAAGGTATTACACCTGATTCTGTGTCTGTAAGAGATTGTAGAATCTTTAACTGTTTTGTAGAAATCATGCATGTACCCATTTGACTTGGTGCTTTCTGTTTTGCAATGCTACTATTTTTAGTCATTGAATCAATTTCTTTAACGTATATAAACTTACTCAGTTTGCCTATTTCTTTTTGTGTGATGTTTGGTGGATTGTGTCTTCAGGGAAGTGTTCCATTTTATTTATGTTGTCTAAAATGTGTTCATAGAGCTATTCATGATGCCCCTATTTATCCTTTTAATGTCCAGTGGATCAATAGTGATGTTCCTTCAATACTTGCTGAGATTAATAATTTGTATTCTTTCTTTTTTTCCTTATTTAGCTTTGCTAACAGTTATTGATTTTATTGAACTTTTCAAAAGACCAGCCAACAGTTTCTTATTTATTTCTTCTATTCATTACTTCCTTTGTTATTTTATTTTCTTGTATTTGAAGATTATTTCTTCTACTTACTTGAATTATATTTCTAGTTTTCTAAGCTCGAAACTCAGATTATTGACTTTAGGTATTTTTACTTGTCTAATATTTGCATCCAACGCTATATATACATTCAGCACTATAAGCACTGCTTTTGCTGCATCTTTCTTATTTTGATAATTCTATTTTAATTCTCATTTAGTTCCATACACTTTCAAATTTATTTTGAGATTTCTTCTTTGAATCATTTGTTATTTGAAAGGCAGGAGGATTGAAAGCCAGCCTCAGCAAAAGTGTGGCATTAAGCAACTCAGTGAGATAGTAGGGGTTAGTAGGGGTTAGGAAAGGTGGCAGAATACAACAGTCATTAATATGGTATTATGTAAAAATGTGGATGTGTAACCGATGTGATTCTGTAACTTGTATTTGGGGTAAAAATGGGAGTTCATAACCCACTTGAATCAAATGTATGAAGGATGATGTGTCATGAACTTTGTAATGTTGTGAACAACCAATGGAAAAAAATAAAAATAAAAATAAAATTCAGATGTAAAAATAAAAATATATATATATATGAAATAGGGCTGGGGATGTGGCTTGGTGGTTGAGTGCCCCTGAGTTCAATTCCTGGTACCAAAACAAAAAAAAATTTCCAAATATTTTGAGATTTTCCAGCTATCCTTCTGTTATTGATTTCTAGATAAATCCATTGTGGTTCAACAGTAGAAATGTATGATTTCTATTCTTTTTAAATTTTTTTAAAAATATTTTTTAGTTATACATTGACACAATATCTTTATTTTGTTTATTTATTTTTATGTGGTGCTGAGGATCAAACCCAGTGCCTCACACATGTGAGGCAATCACTCTGCCACTGAGCCACAACCCCAGCCCTCTTTCTTAAGTTTTTAAAGTATGTTTTATATCCAAGAATGTGGTATAGTTTGGTAAATTTTACATGTTAGCTTGAGAAGAATTCTGCTGTTTTCAGAAATGGTATATAGATGTCAATCCTATCCATTTGATTAATGGTATTGATGAGATCAATTGTGTCTTACTGATTATCTTCCTGTTAGGTCTACCTATTTCTGACATAGAGATGCTGCAAACTCCAAATACAGTAGTGAAGTTTATCTATTTCTCCTTGTATCTGTATCAGTTTTTATGTCACCCTGACACTATGATATTAGGCATATATACAGTTAGAATTAATATGGCTCTTGAGTATAGACTACCTTATCATTATGTAATACCAATATTTACCCTTGATAGCTCTCTGTGTTCTGAAGTCTGGTCTATCATAAAAATGTGGCCATTCCTGCTTTCTTAGGTTAGTGTTATCATAGTATAATTTTTTCACTCATTGACTTTTTTATTTATATATGACAGCAGAATGCATTACAATTCTTATTACACATACCGAGCACAATTTTTCGTATCTCTGGTTGTATACAAAGTATATTTATACCAATTTTTGTCTTCATACATGTATTTGGATAACAATGATCATCACATTCCACCATCATTTATAATCCCATGCCCCCTCCCTTCCCCTCCAACTCCTCTGACCTATGTGAATGTGTTTATATTTCAGGTGGTTTCTGGTAGGCGGCATATAGTTTATCCTATTTTTTTGACACACTTAGATAATTTATATTTAATTCATGCATTTAGACCATTGACATTGAATTGTTTATTGATATAGTTGGATTAATATATAGCTTATTTATTATTATTTTCTATTTGGTGCCCTTGTTCTTCTTTCCTATATTTGTCTTCCACTCTTTTTCTGCCTTTTGGGTTTAGTTGAGCATTTGATATGTCTCCATTTTCTTGTTTTATTTTTTATTATCATATCAGTTATACTTCCTTTTATACTTTTTAAAGTAGTTGTCCTAGAGTTTTCAATATACATTTACAACTAATCTACATCTACTTTCAAATAACACTATACCACTTTATGGATAGGGTGGATCCCTTATAATGAAAAAATAATCCTAATTTTTCCCTTTTGCCTCTTGATTTATTGCTGTCATTCATGTTATTAATATATCAGCATAATATGATATATATGGCTATGTATATATATGTACATATATATACCTATTTGAGGACTTCACAACTATTATTGTTTTGAAAAGCTATTATCAGATCAATTAAAAATTTAAAAAATGTTTATCTTCACTTATTCCTTATTCAATACTTTTTAATGTGAATCAAAATTTCTAACCTATATAATTTTGCTTCTCTCTGAAGAACTCTTTTAACGTTTTTTGTAAGATAACCTTACTGGAAATAAATTCTCTCAATTTTGGTTTAATTGAGAAAATATTTCCTCTTCACTTTTAAAGGATAATTTTATAGCAGGGCCAAGATGGCAAAGTAAGTCTGTATTTCACAGTTTCTCCGTGGTTCAATACTAAATCAGCTAAAATACCACTACTCAGCAAGGTGGGAGACTGAGGGAACTCACTGTTCATTAATTCAATATTGCTCAGTCTAAGTCAGAAAGCCCCAGAAATTTTGTTTCTTCAAACAGAGGAAAAGAAATAGTAGATTGGCACCAAACTATGACAGTACCAGGAACTAAAGAGGGGCGGGATAATTTTTTTAAAAAATAATAAATAAATAAGACAGAGAAACACAGCAGAAAAAATAGGCACAGAAACAGCCATAGAAGAGAAAGGCAGTTTGAACCTGGCTGGTTTAACTGATTCAGAGTGAGCTGGTGTTCCAATTGTGAATGGAGGTTTAAGGCAGAGAATTATCTTATGGATGTCACATCTGAGCTTCCTGCTGCATGAAACCTGGAAATCAGAGCAAATGTAGCCTTACTGTTCTAGTTGGCATTCACAGTGTGGTACAGGGTGGCCCTGGAAAAACATCATTGAAACAAGTTCAGAGAAATTGTATTTGGGAGGATTTGGATCGAAGATATGGAGGGAAGTACAATGGACTTTCTCATTGAGTTTGGTGTTGTGCATGACCAGCTGAAGAGAGTTGAAACCAAAGAGGCTAACATGATTAAGATGCAGGCATTGGGCCATAGAAGGTCACAACTTGAAGAACAGAACCTGCCATGCTCTCTCTCTCCTAGGGGATAGTGGTTAATTATATGAGTAGAATTCTTGAAAGGTGCCTCAGATCCAATGGTGTGCTAGTGTTTAACATGGACTAGGTCCTGGGGGTATGTTGATATAGTCTCTCTGAAACTCCACCTAAGTTCCAATCAGAGCTAGATGCTTAGCTGCCAAATCTTCCCATATAGAACTCTGCATCAGCCCCACCCTGGGAGTGCATCCATCTAAACTATCCAGAGTAAATTCCAATATTTCCCATTCCATGCTACCTTGTACTGGTGAGCAGGGACATTGAGGGTCACTTCAACCCGCTTTGATCTCAGGACACTCCAGAGGGCAACTTTGGAAACAATGAAAAAAACAAAGAAAAGGTTAAAAACACCCAGACCTTGTACTCTCTAATGACTGCATCAGCCCAAGAAGAAATGAAAAGAAGTATAGACTAGCATAAGTAGCAAATATCTATTCTTGTCCATAGATTCAACCACCCAGATAGAAACAACTCTCATTTTTCATTAAGAATTTGTTGTTGTTGCTGTATTTGCTGATGGGTTTAACGCGTGCGTGCGTGCGTGCGTGCGTGCGTGTGTGTGTGTGTTTAGCACAATGAGATACTCAAAGTACTGAGATAAAAAAATTGTCAACTAAGAATTCTGAAACTAGCAAAATATTCTTCAAAGGTGAAAAAAATTAAGACACTCCCAGATATATCAAAACTCAGTTTTTTGCTCTACAGACCTAGAAGAAATGCTCAGAGAGTCTTTCTGACAGAAGTGAAAGGACACTAGAATCTAAAATAAGAAATTAACAACCCCCAGTAAATGTAACTGTATAGGTATACATCAAAATGATTATGAATAAACTTTAGGTTTGTCATTTCCTTTTTTCCTATATGATTTAAAAAAACAGTTGCATTAAACAATAAGATAACTGTGTTGTTGGGCACACAATGAATAACAACATAATTTGTGACAATAGCAGCAAAAGGACTACATATGATCAAAGTTCCAATATATTATTGAAGTTATGCTATCTTAATTTGAACTAGATTCGTGTAAATTATGATAGTATTATTAAGAAAATGACTAGAAACATATAGTAAAAGAAGAAGGAAATCAAAATGACACACCAGAAATTTCCTACTTTATACAAAAGAAGCCAATAGTAAAGGAACTGAGGAGCACAAAAAAGACAAGACATACAGAAACAAAAAGTAGCAAACTGATGGAAGTCAATCACTCTTTATCAGCAATTATATTAAATATAGATAGATTAAATTCTCCTAGAAAAAAAATTAGTAATTGGAGGAATGAATCTTTTATGATTCTGCAATCTTTGTAATGTTTTGAATAACCAATAAAAAAATAAATAAAAAAAATAAAATGACCAAAAAAAAAAAATAAAATAAAATGATCCCTTTATATGTGATCTATAAATGTCCTATTTTAGAACCAAAGACACAGATAGGTTGATGTGAAAGGATGGAAAGAGACGTTTTATATAAATAGTAACAAAAAGAGAGCTGGAGTGGACATATTGATATCAAACCAAATAAAACTTAAGACAAAAACAGATGAAAGAGGTAGTAGAGGATATTATAAAATAATAAAAGGATGACACTATCAATAAGAAGACACAAATATAAATGATGTGTACCTTACAACTGAATCCTAATAACTCTTTTTATTATTGGTCTATTTATTTTTGACAAGTGTTCCAGGGGAAATTTTTTGGAAAAAAATAAATGTCTTTGCAGAAAATGGCACTGGAAAATTAAATGCAAAAGAACAAAACTAAACTTTTGCCTCATGTCACCTACAAAAGTTCACTACAATTTGCTCAAACGCATGAATGTTTTAGAGCTGAAACTGAAAATCTTAGAAGAAGCCACAGTAAATCATTTGATTTTGAATTGGACAATATTCTTGACTATGACTCTAAAAGCTCAAAGAACAGAAGAAAAATTGGGTTTCAACAAAAATTAAACTGTATGTTGTTAAAAATAACAAAGTGAAAAGACAGTTACAGTGTCAAGAATGGGAAATATTTGCAAATCATATATATATATATATATATATATATATATATATATATAATTAGACTTATATTTAGAATATAAAAGTAATCTTACAAATCAATAGTAAATAAAAGGTAACCACAGTTTTTTTAAATGGGCAAAGTCTCTTGGAATAGATATTTTTCCAAGAAACATGCAACTCAGTGGCCAATAAATAGATAAAAAGTTGTTCAACATTGTAATTGCCAGGAAAATTCCATTCAAAACCACAGTAAAATTTTCTTTCATATGTGGTTGATAGGCTATAATTTTAAAACATCAGATAATAACAAGTGTCGATAAAGATATGAGAGATTAAAGCACTCATATGCTGCTGATGAAATTGCAAAAATGGAGCAGCCAGTTTGGAAAACATTTTGGCAATTTCTCAAATGTTAAATATAGAGTTAACATATGAACCAATAGTTTTTCTATTAGCTATATACCCAAAAGAAATGTAAAGAAAATGTAAATGAATATTTACTATGATAACTTTATTCATAGTAGCAAAAAAGCAGAAGTAATCAAAATGTCCATCACTGATAAATGGATAAACAAATAAGAAATGGAACACAATTACCTATAAAAAGAAATGAAGTAATGATATATGGTGTTATACAGATTGACCTCCAAAACATACTAAGTGTAATAAAGCAGTTCTCAAAAACCACATATTGTATTATTCCATTTAATAGAAAATATGATTTGTATAATGTCTTAGCCTATTTTATGTTCTATAACAAAATGCCTGAGGATGGGTAATTCATAAAAAAAGAGAAGTTCATTTAGCTTACATTTTAGAGACTGGAAGTCCAAGATCAAGCATCCACATTTGGCAAGGACCTGGTGCTGTGTTAATACATGATGAATAGCATTGCATGAGTACAACATGTATAAAAGAGAAATAAAGACAGTACTCTGAGAGAGCAAAACATATTTCATAATGACTAGTTCTCACAGTAACCAATTCAGTTCTGCCAAAGCAGAAAAGCATTAATCCATTCTTGACCCATTTACCTTCTAATTGCCCATACATTCTAAAGGTCCAACCTCCCAACACGACACATTCAAGACCATTTCTCCCAAGACTTTTTTTTTTTGGAAAACAATCATATTTAAATTATACAATATAATTTATTGAAATTACATGAATTATATAATTTATATTAAATGGTAGTCAAATCTACAGAGATGAAAAGTAGATTAGCCAATCCTAAAAAAACAAATGCCAAATGTTTTCTCTGATATAAAGGTGCTGATTCATACTGGGGTTTGGAGGGGGATCGTGGAAGGATTAGATGAACTCTAGATAAAGCAAAGAGGTGGGAGGGGAAGAGAAGAGGCATGGGGTAAAAAAATGGTGGCGATAGATATCATTACCCTAAGTACAGGTATGAAGATACAAATGGTGTGAATATACTCCGTGTACAACCAAAGCTATGAAAAATTGTGCTCTATATGTGTAATATGAATTGTAATGCATTCTGATGTCATATGTAACAAATTAGAATAATAAAAAAAAGATTTTAAAAGTAGATTAGATTAGTGATTGCCTGGAAATGGGAATTTAGAGGAAAATGAAAACTGAATGATAAGGGATGTAAATTTTCTTGTGGCAATGAAAATGCTTTCAATTTGATTTTTTTTCATGGTTGCGTGACTGTGAATATACTAAAAAACACTGAAATATATAACTTTAAAAATAGGTGAATTGTATAGTATGTGAATTACATATAAATAAAGTAGTTATTTTTTTAAAAAGTATATTGTGCGCATGGTGCTGTCTTTCTATGGAGAACCATGGAATAGCATTAAGTTCAAAGATGGGGCTAACCTTGTTTTTCTTTGATATATTTAGTTTAAGATGCTTTTGAGATACCCAGGAAGAAACCTCAAGTAGACAGTTGGAAACAATGATTTGTAATTCATGACTGGATATTAAAATTTGGAAATCAAAATTGTATATGGTTAGGTCAAACAAAATGTTCATATAAAAAAGTAAAAAATCACTAGGACTGAATCAGGAAAAAAAAATCCAACATTTAGTGAACTGAAGTGCATGAGGGTGAGAGATAAATGAGAAGAAATAATTAGATAGATCAACAGATGATAGTGTCTTAGGAGATGAGAGACAAACATTGCTGAATATTTGAGAGATGATGAACAATGCTGCATTGCAAAGAAGTCAACTAAGAAGTTTGACAAGTGTCCCATTAGGTTTAGTGGCATGGGGGCCATTAACGTTTGTAGAATTGTATGCATATAAGGATAAGGAAAGCAGTTCACCCACAAATAGGCTGTATACTGAGTAATGGAAAAACTCTCAATGGGAGGCTTTCTAAAGAAGATTGGTTGTAATACAGACAAAGCTTAGTGCATAATACATGCTCCAGATTAAAAGGCATCTGAAATAAATCAGTGAACTATCCATTTTCTTTCTTGTTGTACTGGTGAATGAACTCAGGGGTGCTTTACCACTAGGCCACATTCTAGGCCTTTTTATTTATTTATTTATTGAGACAGGGTTTCACTAAGTTATTTAGGGCCTCATTAAGTTGCTGAGGCTGGCCAAGAACTTGCAATCCTCCTGCCTCAGCTTCCTGAGTAGTTGGAACAACAGGTGTGCACCACCATACCTGGCCTTCTATTCATTTTCTAATTACAAAACCCAATGATCCATCTTTTGCAAAAACACCACAAACTCTAGAAATTATAGTAAAGAAGAAATAAACTTTCCCAAAAGGCACAAATACATTTCCTCAGCCCAAAGTGGTAGATTCTGGTGGATCAGACAATTTGGCCTTCCCTGGATTTTCTCTTCCCTCCAAAGCAGTAAAACAGGCAAAATGTCAGGCTTCCCTTATTTAAGCCTTAGACAGATGGCCTATGATGATTCCAAACCATGATTTATTACATACACATATTAATTTACCTCTTCATCTGTCATTCATCTATTGAAAATAAAGAAGCATACACTATACTCTGAAGCATCAAAGTTACCTGGTTTGAATATGAGATATCTCCTGAAAGCTCATAGGTGAGAATTCGGGAATGGTCAGAGATGAAATGATTAGATTATGCTGCTGTGACCAAATCAGTGGATTAAGACATTTGATGGATTAAGGATTTGAAAGAACTACTTACTGGGTGGTAACTATAGTAGATATGGTGTGGTTGGAGGAAATAGGTCATTGGAGGGGTATGCCTTTAGGATTTGTATTTTGTCCCTGACAGCTCCCCCTGCATCCTTCTCTCTCCTCTCTCTCTCTCTCTGATTCCTGGCTGCCATGATTAAACAGCAAAATTCTCCACCACACACTTCCACCATGATGTTCTACCTCAACTTAGGCCCACAGCCATGGAGTCGGCTGACCATGGACTGAACCTCTCATACTGTGAGCTCAAAATAAATTTTTGCTCCTCTAATCAGTTCTTTTCAGGTATTTTGGTCATAGAAATGAAAAGCTAACTAACACTAATCCTTAAATAAAAAATTTTATTCTCCTGTCTTCTCTTCTCACCCCCAGAAATCGTTCTTTCACGTTTTGTGATGGAATGGCTAATACTTTTTAAACTTTTCCTCACTTCCAAGAAGTTCTATAAAAAAATATAAGATCTCAACTTTAATAATATTCCAGCTCCAAGAGGAACTTTTCATCTTAAAAATAAATCAGTGATATAAATTTTAAAAGATGAGACATTAAAAGTGAAATTTTAGTCATTATTTCAATGGTCTATATTCACTTATTCATCCAACAAATATAAATTACCTATTGTACTTTAAAACTAGTTGATACTGATTTTAAAAAATGAATTAGCTATACAAACCCTGACCTCGCACTACTTATATATGTCAATGTGGGTGTGCCTGAGTGCCTAAAGGTACAATCTTGAATTGCATAAGAATGAATATTTCCACTTGCCAAGTAATTTTGGAACCCATTAAAATTTAGGAAATAAAAAAAAAATTATTTGAAATTTTGCTAATGTTTTTACCATTTTAAAACACACATTTAGATCATAGTAAGTATTTGTGATAAGGAAGTCACTGAGAGAAAAATCTGATTTGTGGAAGGTGGAAAATCAATCAGAAGGACATTGCTGAGAACGGCAAAGAGAACAGAAGAAATGTGGCTTGAAAGTGGGAGACCAGTGGTCAAGGAGCCATAATTTTGGAAATGAACACAACCAGGTGCTAGTTAATACTCTTCATTTACTTGCAGAATATCAGAATGAATCCTTGGATATCATTATACCTTTTGTAATATTTGTTTTAATTTGCAAACATTTTCTTGGGGAATCAGCATACTGTATGAAATTCTAACACCACTTTTGTATCACTTTGAAGATCAAGAGTGGTAGATTTGAGCTCCTAAACTTAAAAACCTTCAAGGAATTGGTATTAGACTACAAAAACTCTAAGGTTTCTGGTTCTGGAGAGAATGCATTCCACCTAAACCATTCAGTCATAAAACATCACTACAGGATATCCATGACTAATCGAGAGCCTCCTGTCTTCTGAGGAACTGTGATCAGGACTAATATACTGGTCTTCTCTTAGTCCTCTTTCAGAGCCTGCATACTATTCCTGGCTCATCCTACAAGTACCCAAAAGTTTGCTCCTCATTGGTAATGTGCTCCTAAGCGGCAATGCCTTTGCTCTCTTCTCTAGTAAACCCTCAGACCTTTAATACAATGATGTAATCCAGCTATTAATGCTAAAACCCATGAAATTAGGAATTACCTAAGACTCATGATTTTTCCAGAAGCTTTTACATTAAAATGTAACATCTCTGACTCTCGGAGGAATTTCCTTAAGAAAACAGTTCTACTGAAGGCCCATAAGTATCTGCTACCCTGCCTTTGGTAAGTTTGGCCAGGCTAATTATTACAAAACTGAATGTCTTTACAGTACACATTTTATGAACAGAATTATGCATAAAACTCCATAGAACCAGAGAATTTATTATAATAATTTGAACTTAAGCAAAAATGCCTGAGGACAAACTTATGAATGCTGGTCTGCTGGATATTTCATCACTGAACTAAAGTGCTTTGGCCGTCACATATAGGAAGAGCTAAATCAAGAACTGCAACAGTGTTAATTGTCCTAGAGACACAACAATTTTCTCTAGCCTTCCAAGACATCCTTCACTACATGGGGTTACACAAGGAGTTCAAATAAGTCCAAACATGTCATCTTTACCTGGTAAGTTATTCATGGAAAAGTGAGCAAGTACAGAATGACAGGAGATATTTGGATCACTGGGTGCCATTGAAATAAATATCTGTCAGTCATTGGCAATGGCTTTTAAAAACAAGCTGCATTTTACATCATTCAGTATAATAAAGATCACATCACAGCCAACATATTATCAAAGCTCAAAAACAAATAAATGTACAGCACACTTGCCAAAGGCCTTTTCTCAGGTTTTATTATTGCTGACAATAGAGCCAGTGTTGTGAGAAGCATGTTAGTTGGCCAATTCACACATGGCACGCTTTGTTCTCTGCCTGAACCTGCTCCTGCGTGAATTCAGAACTAATGCTGTTTATTTTTGTTGTTATTATTAAACACAATTTGGCACAAATGAACAAATTCTGAACTCACTTACTTTCTGAAATGCTTATGAAATTACTCCAAGATAGTAAGAAAAAAAATTTCAAAATTTCTGTGCAAAGATTAAAACACCTAAGTGACGTGCCACTGACCTTGACAGTTTTTATTGTGGAGAAAGATGCTGGATTCTCAAGAGACACAGGTCTTGCCTAGACACAGGTACACAAGGAGTATGAGACACTGAAGGTCAAGAAGTGCTTGTGATAGATCCAAATCCTCAGCAAATATTGTTCAAGCAACCATTGTGGCCAGTACTCTGTGCTCAGCTCTCTGAGTACATACACATATATACAAGTGGGCTACATCAAAGATAGATGAGACAAATTTAAACATTGTGGAAATGGAGGACAAATGGAGTTGGATCCGTTTTTCTTAGGGGCTTATTCAACCTGTGACACCAGTTTGTCATTTTGGATATGTCTCTTTGCTTTGTGCCTCTATTCCTCATGTTTAGTATCCTTTTAACCAAGTTTGGCAGTATCCTCTAAATTAAATTGAACAACATGTTGAGTATCCCCTGTGAAAGAGGATTCACTCAGCCATGTACAGAGATCCATTACTAGTTTTCCAACCAATCCAGTTTTCTTTTCTTCTTCTACTAATGTTCAATATTTATAAGGAGCATCCAAGTGTTTAATGGTGATTCAGGTTATGGTGATTTTACCCAAGCACATGACATATAGTGGATAGCTTTATGAATATATCAAAAATTTAAATCCTCTTTTTTAATATATCCATATTTTAAAACCTCTCCAAGTTAATGAGATAAATGATCTATCTCTCTGTTGCTACATATCTCATAGCTTCATGCCTCATAGCTAATTCTTCACTGGAAAAGTACTATGATTATTCCATTTAAAGTTGAGGAACTACTGCTATCAAGTGACAATCAAGGTTTGGCTAAAACACACAGTAAACTGCACAAGAAATGGCAAGAGGGTCTGAATTTGTAAAGGCACATTTCCAACCCTTCTGCTGCACTCCAGGCTTGGTCCATGTAGTACAGGGAGCCACAACATGATCAAGATATATGATCCAGTTTTATATTTTAGCTGCTCCCAACTTCTTAGGAAGGTAGCTTGAAAGACTCATTGTAAATATGCATTTCTAATACTTCTGACTGAAACTGAGGGCCAGTAATGCACGATATGCCAGAATCTAGAAGAAATTTCCAATAAGGAAAAGATAGATGGTGCAAAAGGGTCTCTCTGTGATAAACCAGGAGAATCTGGCTGACAGAAAGCAGGCTGTCAGCTCTTTGGCTCAGAAAATGTAAGAGAGGCACTGAGATCATCACTATGCTGTGGGTTGGAAATCTGGGGTTGAGAGAAGGAGTGAAGCCTCTAAAGTACTGAAATTCCTTCACTTCCACCCGTATTTCTGCTTCTCAATGTAGTCAAGACTACAACTTAAAACAAGCAACTGAGGGCAGAGGAAGCGGGTTTGTGGTGGTGACACATTGCATTTGGGGAGGGATAGTCTCTAATAGTAAAATACTGCAAAGATAAAGACAGAAAGAGCCCTAAAAACAGTGTGTTCTACTTTGGACTTTACTGAAAAAGTTTTCCTGCCTCTTGTCCACATTTCAGTTGGCTTAGATTTGAAAGGGAATTCCTATGGCAAGGGATTACAGGATGGGGTTAGTAATACAAAAAGCAAGGCAGGAGCGAGGATGGTAGAACAAAAGCGATTGGCTTTGTTATTTTGCCACGAACCCACCAACCTCATTTGCCATTATAGATCACTTAATCTTCTATTTATCTGCCCTCGTTTGTCTCTGTCTCATTCCCCTTCATTCAAACATACACAGTAAATACAATATGGTTTTGTTCTCTAAATTCTGAAATCAATTTTTTTTTTTAAGTTGGTGGCCTAAGCAAGAATCTTCATGCAAATGTCATATGGAACATGCATACCTCTAAAGGTCCTTTTCAGATTCAGGTAAGGTTTCACTCAAAAAGTAGGTATGATGAACCAGCCCTGTTCACACATTTGTATATTTGTTTTCCTCCTCAGTTGAAAGAAATGTCACTAAAATTTTATTTTTTTTTCAACGTGAGTGAGATGAGATTGTTTCAAATCATCAGGCCATGTTTAAAATATGATTTTAAGACAAATAAAATATTTAAACCATAAGGCTGGAATGTAAAACAATACCACCAAGATAAAAGAAAATGCTTGTTTATACAGAAAACAGACTTGATATTTTCAATGAGAAAAAGACAACAGCTTTCAAAAGGATTTTAATATCCTTCCAAAGGCCATGTTACAAAAAAAAAAAAAGTGTGTGTTTTACCCTTTCTTGTACTCCATATCCAAGCACTAGACTCCTGGAGGTCATATGCAATCTGATTGAGTGGAATCAAAGAAACGGAAAGGGTCACCTACAGAGTCAACAGAAAGTTTCTGTGCTAAGTGGGCCACTGACCAGAGAAGTTTTAGAAGTGCTGCCCAGTTTTTGATCTTTTCTAGGTGGTTAATTTGAAATTTAATATGAGCCTCATTAAAATCCACATGTTTCAAGGGTCTCTGTAGCAGGATTCACTGACACAAAATCTGCCCAAGATCAAGGACTCATCCCCTTTAATTGAGTAGTAATGAGGCTGCTTTGGGCATGGGTATTCCATGTTCAGAAAACACAATGGTGAGTTAGTTGAGCTCACAGCAAGTTTAAGTATTTTGGTAATCATGTAAAGGTATACCAGAGGTAAGAGATGGAAAAGATGACAGGAATTCTCAAATTTTAATTTTTCAAATATTATAGAGAATGGCATGCATGCATTTATTCACTACAATAAATAATTTACTGAGCATCAACTCTGCTAAGACTAAGTTGGCATATGAGTAAAATTCCTGTCCTTTGCACATTTATGTACTTATATACAAACAGTAACAAGTAAGTTACTATGAAACAAAGAGAAATAGCAGGTCTCCCTGCTTGCTCTGATGCCAAAACAGAACTTGAAGTATATTTTGCAATACTCGATACTAAACTAAAGCATGAATGTCAGATCACAATTTTGCAGGAGGAAAAACACTCAAAAGTCATTCCTAACGGTGAAGGAGTGGTGTCATGAGCATAGAGAGTGGGGAATGTGTTCTTAATACTTACTCTAACTATTTACATGTATTTCTCCTAAATATATAGACTTTACAGCAGACCCAGCAACAATAATGAGCTTCAGGAAGCAAGTGAGTTTGCAAATGGTGCAGGACCTTTTGCATGTCTCACCACATGGAGGGCATTTTCTTTACAATTCACACTGGCTTAAGCTTAAAAGTCTACTGTGTTTTAAAAATGTTCAAGACAGTCAGTGAAGGTGTTGGACTGAATTCCAAGTCTAATATTCCCCTGCTTTGTGAGCTTCTAACGTTCCACGACTTTTGTGATCTTTATTCCTGGTTTCCATTCTCCAAGTAGGCAAGACGGGTTTTTATTTGCATTCATCTGGACAATGTGTGTGCTTTAAAATTTCCATACCTCTACGACTGCTTGTGAACTGTGAAGCGAAGCGTCTGGAAGCTCTAGCAGTACCTGAACTTACAGAAGAGTCGTGCTTCTCGTTGGAAATGAAGAAAAGCTTCCAATAAAGATCAGAGGGTAAATGGGGTGATTTTGAAACTTAACAGGTCTTCTTATTACAAATTCCTTGGGAAAGAGAAGGGCCTGGGGAAGTGGAGAAATGGGGGGAAGGGCAGAAATATGCCAAGGAGGAGGAGGGAAAAAAATCGAACCTATTCAAATTCTACAAAATCAGAATATAAAGAGCAAAACTAGCCATCACTGGCCTTGCTCAAATTCCATTCTGAGACTTACTCATCAATATTCAGCATTTTTTTGCGATTATTTTACAGACATGATGTCATTGTTTCAGTGTTTTACTAATCACCAATGACACAATTGCCAGAGAGTAAAGTTATAATGTCGTGATGTCATGAGAGGAAAATGTTGACTGTCAAATTGTGGTGTTGGCGGGAAGGGATGAGGTTCAGATTAAGGTCAAGGCATTTGGCTTGAATTGTTTTGGTGAAACAAATCTAGACTTTTTTTGGGGGGGAGTTCTATACCCTAGAACCATATTTAAGAGGTCGTCATTTTATTATTTTAAAAACACATAAAGTTTAAGCTTCTGACATGGGAATCTTAGGGAAAGTGAATAAAACCCCAGACATTCCAACAAAAACAACCTTCTTCTTTTTGACCACTCCAGGCTCAGACATTCCTTGAGTTTCTTACCACAAAGCAGACCAGGCTGGCAAATGAGCCAGCGGGCTCTCCATCCTCCTGTGCAGTGTCCTACAACAGCTGCTCCCACAGGCACACTTCCCCAGGGGTGATGGATGTGCCCTCTGCCCAGGGAAGACCCAGGCAGATGCAGATGTTTCTCCATGAAGAGGTGATATGCATTTGTGATCTGAGGCTCAAAGTGCAGCTGCCAGTGGCAGTGTGATAAATGGAGGCCAAGCCTGTGAACATTCTTGGCCTTGCCATAGGGGACCTGGGGTGTGTAAGCCCCAAGCTCTTGATATGGACCCTTGCTTAATTGTTCTTCTTCTCTTCTCTTCCTTCATCCAAAACCCCAGTTCTCCTTTCAATTTATCATCTACTCACCTTATTTCATCTTCTGCCATAGCTGATCTAATTATGAGCCTGATCAAGGACAGATGTTTACTCCCCCCATAGGGAGGCAATTCAGACTCTACTCTTCTGTAGCTTTCCAAATGGGACTTCTTTAAATTAATTTATATTTGGAAAGGTAGGGGAACTAACACAAAATCATAGACCCAGAAGAAAAATAGATACCCTGAACTCTTGCATGAAAAGAAATGACACGGACTCATTGAGAAGTCTTTCTTCCAGTGTTTCTTAATCCCAGCACTGCAGACCATAAGCGGATTTCATTAAATTGTACATTCTGTGAATTCATCAGC
The DNA here is from genome assembly GCF_048772815.1 of Callospermophilus lateralis. Taxonomy (NCBI): domain Eukaryota; kingdom Metazoa; phylum Chordata; class Mammalia; order Rodentia; family Sciuridae; genus Callospermophilus; species Callospermophilus lateralis. The sequence continues at coordinate 34,029,814 of NC_135316.1, forward strand.
AGAAAAGGTCAGAATAATTAAGAATATTACAGATTGAAGGAGGTAAGTGACTGGGAACTCGGTTGTTCTGAATGCTGAATATCTCCTTTACTCAAAGAAATTCTCTGAAATCAGGCAAACTCCAAATCTAAAGAGACTTATGCCTCAGGAAATCCCTCCCCTGAGATGTGTGTAATTTTAACAGCAGGTACATGGTGCTATGTCTGGTGGGACGTGTACCTGAAAACAGAATTGTTTAAAACTCCCTCATACCACCAACTAGATCCACTGTGAAGAGTTATAAAAGTACACAGTGAAAAGTCTCTGATAATTAACTAAAAAGAATAGATTGGAACAATACTATACATTCCTCAAACTTCACACAGCTAACAGGAACATGCTTTAGATAATCATGGCATTTTTAAGCAAATTAGATTAAAAGAGGTCAAGATATGACTTTATTTGTTTAAAAATATAATTTAATTTGCTTAAAAATTAAAAATAGGATTCTGAATATAATGAGGCAAAAAGAAAATTTTAATTAAAGGAACAATCTAGATATAATAAAGTCATTTTTACAAAAACATAAATTTCACATTCCAAAAGAATGGGAAAATAATTTGAATTATTAGTGTTAGTTTAGGGCAAAACTTATTTTATTATTTAGAAGCACTGAAGTAGAATGCTTATAGAATTTGTAAAAAAAAAAAAAAGAAAGAAAAGAAAAAAGAAAGAAAGAAAGAAAAAGAAAAAAATAGGATATATGAGTACAAAGTTAACCATTTGACTGAAGTGGGGGCTGTGGGCTTCATTTTGCCACCCTTTTTTCTATGACCCAAGGTGGTTCTTATAGAATTGAGATTTTTGTGTCTCTAGTACTTTCTTACAGATGACTTCTAAATTTACTTTCTGTGTAGAGATTTTCTTAGTTGTTTTAGTCTATAACATGCATGTTTCTACAGAGATGTGTCATAATCTTTAACAGGAATGTCCTATTGTAAGGCAAGGGGGACATAATTGCTAATACAAAATATAAATGGTATCAATAGTCTCATTAATCAGAATAAATAATATGGGATATTTAAAAAGTCAAACTTAATGTAAAAATGTATGATTTTTAAAAATGTCCCAAATTTAAAGAAAAGCAGGATCCTCTGGGCCTGTCCTGAGAAATGAACATTATTGTATCAGGCACCTGGATGGTGCTATTGCACAAGATGGTGAATATAAATAATGATAATATAATTTATATTTCAAAAAGTTGCAGGAAAGGAAAGTGCAGGTTTTCATCATAAGAAATAGTAAACATTTGAGGAGGTAGGTATGCTTACCCTGATTTGAACATTGCACAATCTGTACATGTATCAAAACATCACTTGGAATCCCACAAATAGGTATGATCTTTATGCTTTTATGCTCAAAGATAAAACTTTGAGAAGGACTCATCTAATGCAGAATAACTTGCTTAATTTATCTGTGTTTGTGCTTGTGCTTGTGTGTGTCCTAGCACTCTCCACTTCTAGATTAGGTACTCTAATGATATCATATGTTTTAGAAAGGGATGGCTGGAGAAAGTTATCGTAATATTGACAGATGCCTTTGTATTTACGATCATATGCTGTCACTTTTATAATAGTATCTCAGGAGACATTTTTGCTCATTAGATATTCAAAGTTTACATGTAGATAGTGACATGACTTCTTTCCTTGAAATGAAATAATTGTTCTTATGAGAGAAAGAGGGAGACAGAGAGAACCCACCCCTCAGCCTCCTGCATTCATTGACCACTTGTTAATTCAGAATATTCTTGCTTAATTGTCAGTAGGCTAGGACATTATCAAACTATTATCATGAAGCATAATGCAATGCTTTTGCATTCTACACAAATGATTATGATCTAAGAAATTAGAAGGAGTGAAGAAGGGAAGGAAGGAAGAATTTTTTAAAAAGCATTAAAATACATTTTAAAAGAAGAAAAAATTCGCAAACTTCTCTTTATTTATTAGGTAGTCCTGGGGATTGAATCCAGGGGATGCTATACCAGTAAGATACACTCCTAGTCTTTTTTATTTTTTATTTTGAGATAGGATCTTGAACTTGGTATCTTCCTGCCTCAGCCTCCCAAGTTGCTCTTTCAGGTATCTTGGATTATAGGTATGTGCCAGCATGCTGGGCTATAAATGTTATTGACATTATTTCCTAATGTCCTTTTAATACCCAATAAGAAAGGTTTACATATAAAACAACCCAATAAAAATAACTTATCCAAGACATGTGAGTTTCCAATCAATCTATATCCTGAGATAATATAGGGCTTGTACCAAATAAGAATTGCAGTTAAGGAAAATTTGGCTCTGTTTTTACTGCTTCATTAATAACTCTAGTTATTAAATAGTCTTGACCTTCATGGAACCCGAGTGTCATTCATATTGCTCTAAGAGAAATGAACTTGGAAATAAATTTCTTTCATCAAAATTTCCATTTCAAGTTCAGGTCATCTAGAAAATGTTAATGCAAAGAGCTCACAAGCTCAGCAATGGTTTTGAAAATTCTCACTTGATGATAATGTTACAAAAACCAAAGGCTTTGACTAACCAATAGCTAACTTTCAAATATTTTAATTTCACAAATGTTTAAAGCTCAGAAACACAAAGTTATAAGCAAGGCAGATTGTTCCAGTAACTGAAGGATACAAAGAAATGGCCCAAGTGGGGTAAATCAAAAGCAAAGTCATTCGAAAACACACATTAGTTGGTTTGCTTATATCAGACACCCAAGATCCTCTGCTCTTTCCTTCTGCCTCCCAGGCCTATGTTATATCCCTAGCTTTGTGAGCAGCCTGTGGAATGAGCTCTGAAAACTTTGTTCAGACAAAGGATCATTTTTCAAATACCATGTACATTTGAAACACGTGCAGCAAATGCCAGCTTGTTAAGCAGAGATGGGGAGGAGAGGGCATGGCTGCACTTAGAGACCCGGGGAAGGGATTGAAGAAGAACGGAATCTCATACATGGGCTTCTTGTCCAAGAATCACATTAGGTTGAGATGGTAGATGGAAAATGTCTTTGCTGGTAAGTCCAACATGCCTCTTAACAGGTGAAAGTTAATGCCACCTGTGGCTATATGTTTTTCTCTGATGCATAACTCTGGGTGATTTTATGAAGACACAGACATTGAAATGGGTGTGCGTACAAATTCCAGTGATTGTTATGAAAGGTCACCATCCAAACCAGAGTCTCTTTCATCAGCAGTTCTGTACGATGATGGAGACAACCTAAGATGGAGTGGGGAATTTTGAAATTATAGTCATAGAATTCTAATTATACTATTTATTAAATGTCTATTTTTGGACACTTTTTTTTTTCAGCTCCATGAATATTTTCTCCCTCATTAAAAGAAAATAATTCTTGTAAGATTTTGCCTAAGCCTAAAACTGGGTTGATAATGTAAAATTACATAGCTCATGTCTTTCTTCGCTGTGAGGTGCCCTCACTGGTTTGAATGATTTAAAGTTCCTTAGAAAAGACTGGGTCTTCAATTTGTTTCATCTGCAGAGTAAAAATAGAATCATTACTAGAGGAATGGGAGCACTGGGATGACGTCTTTAAGAAAACAAGAGACAGCTAACAAGTAAGGACAGGGTTTCTGCTGCTACTCAACATGTTTTACTTTAGGATATGCAAAGATACTAAATTCAAAAGAAACCTGGTTTTTTCACTTGTAGTATTAGGGATTTTATTTTAAACATGTTATCATTGCTGACAGGTCTGTGATGAAATAAGAATATTACTTATGTACCACATTTATTGATACATGTCACAGATTTCTGAAAATAGATACCCAGAAACTTAAAATTTCTTTCCTATTTTTCACTGTATGTAAGACTATAATCTGCAACCAAGAATATGAATTTATAACATATAATATTCACATGAAAACATTCTATCAAAGAACTTTATGTAAAAAGAGGAAACTGGAAATCTATTCTGTCTTTAGTGTTGACAAAATAAATTTATCTTGTATGAAATAATATTGTGCATGAATTACAAACTATAAAATTTTCTGTGCCAATAATATCTGATCTTTGTACAAAAAAGTTCAATAGGCAATATAAGCACAGTAATTTTAAATATGTAAAACAAGCCTGTGAAGAAATGCACCAAATTATTCAAATTATTCTCCTTGAGTGGTTAAACTATGCAGAACATTTATGTTTCTCATGATTATAAAAATTATAAGTGGAGAAACTTAAATTTTAGAAGAAAAATAAGAAACACAGTGATTGTTTTGGGGTGTAGCTCAGTGGTAGAGCACTTAACGGGCATGTTCAAGGTCCTAGGTTCCATTATTCTCAGCACTCCCCACTACCAAAATAAAACAGTCTGTAGAAATTTCAAGTTTCAAAAACTATATCCAATTATAACAAAAATAAAATCATTTCATATAAGACTAGTGAAAGCCAGAAAAATTAAAATATTGTCCTTATTTTATATTTCTTATTAACAAACAGGTTATCAAGGCATGTGGTGTTATCTGAGCACCAATTTCATCTGAGTTTTGATTCATGTTAAATTATGAAAATATGACAGTAGTACTATCAAGGAACACAATTTGACAAAAAAAAAAAACATTGCTTTTAAAAATCTGTCTTTTACTACAGATCCATGAATCAAGAAACATCACAGTTGTGAAACAGACAGGAGATTTGAGGAGCTGAACAGAGTGGGTGTTTTGTAGGCAAAAAAATTCTGAGAAAAGTAGACATGTGGAACAAAGAGTACACTGGTTGTTTCAAAGTTGCTTTCCTAATAGGGAAAAAACAGCAGGCTTCTTTATGCGGGCTTCGTCAGATTGCACGCCTTCTGATTGATTGATGTGAATCTCCTGGGTTTTTGTTTGTTTGTTTTTTATTTACTCTTCATTGTCCCATTTTACAGTTCCATTTGATTATGTGGCATCTTCCACTAGTGACTCCATTCTCTGTTAGTCTAGTCCATTGGGCCTAGTGTAGGAGCTGTCTAAAACTATGGCCTCCCATAAAATTCGTATAACCACAGTACCTAAGTCACTCTAATGAAAGCAAACTCCTAATGGAGCATTAGCAGCTATTCAGACTTATCCCCATAATAAGTTCCAGCTGAGTCTGGAGAGTCCCAGTCCTCTATATATCCATTATAAACTTTGTTTGGAATTGATGCTATCTGTATCATTTAGACCAAAAAAAAAAAAAAACTGACTTTGGAAAAAGAATCATGTCATCTCCTCTGGATTTGAATCCCAGAGAGGATAAGATGGGTACCAGGAGTACAGCCATCAGGAACTAAGAGGATCAGGAACTAAGAGGATACTCGTAACTGCCTATGGAATCCCTACCTCAAGGAGAAAGAAGTCTAGCTACCTGAAATCTCCAACCTTAGTTCTCTTATATTCTCTCTCAGTCTATCTCTCTTCCTTATAGACTCCTTTAATCCTCCTCTTAGGGATCTCACTACATCATATTTTATAGATCAAGAATGGCTTTAAAGTATGCACACAGCATTCTTCCAACTTACTTTGCATTAAGTCCCTGACATTTGGCATTTTTTACGACAGATATCCTAAGTTTATGTTACACATATAGAGTTAGTTTAAAGATCTGGAATGGATTTGCTAACATCCAAATTTATGTGTTGATACTTATTTTTAGTAGCTGTTAAATCTACCCTATAGTTTCAATTTAATTTACCTCTGTATGCCTTTTTCTTCATAAAGATACATCAGGTTCTGGGAGACAAGGTCCTAAGGGCAGGAGCTAGGTTTTACACTTTTCTTGTTCCCCTATGTTTAACTTGATCTCAGAAAGTTAGAAGCAGTCATCCAGTCTTACATCAAACCCCTATTCACACCTCCTAGGTGATGTTCCAAGTGCTCTGGACCATGAGGAACAAGACAGAATTTGAGATTTTCCAGAACTTGAATTTTTATGAGAGGAGATTGATTTTAAGACAAAGAGGCAGGGAATATAGTCAATATTTCTTGGCGCTATACTGAGATGTGAGTAGGGCGATATAAGAGTGAGTATGACTGTGTGGCTGGCCACCCAAGATTAGAAAGAACTCTTGGAAGAGTTTAGGTAAATATGACGAAATAGCGATGGATAGCAGGGTCCTCCCACATATGGATCATTGTGAAGCCCATGTCAGGCAGATGGGAGAGTTAGTGCAAAGTCCCAAAGATGAGAAAGGGCTCAGAGTAGTTGAAAAGCAGAAGTAAAAAACCATTGTGCCTAGAGCTTATTGGGGGAAAAGTAAACTGCTATGAGATGAGACCAGAGATATAGGTACAATAGAGCCCAAGCAGTGTTTTGTAAAGATGTATTTTGAGTCTCTTAAAATTCCTTTTTCTAATATTAACTAACTTTTGAACTTTGGAAAATAGAGATACTATCCACAAGATTTGATTTCCCCATCTTGAAATTAGTAATATCTATCTCACAAAATCTGCAGGTTCAATAACACAAAATATATGCATATATGTGAATGTCACAAAGTTCCTTACACTTGCTAGAAGTTCACTTGTTCAATTGGAATTTTGTACGATAGTGAGGTATTTCTCAACACCTGTAAAGTAAGTAGAATAGCATGACCTTAATATAAAAAAAGAAAAAAATTGCATTCAAAGATGAACTACATAGCTTTGAAAGATGGAGCGTAATGATAAAAATAGAGTAAGAGGTAGACCTATTGGACTTGGGAACGTTAGGAAATGGGTGAGCAAATTGCTTTCCTCTGTTTAAGAGCTACAAACAATAAAAAATAAAATAAACCAAAAGAATATTTGTATACAGAAGGTAGAAAAGAAAAGGTATTAATTTCTTTTTAATTGTCCCCTCAACAGAATGGCCCAGAAAGTACAAGTCTTTGTAATCATGAAATATTTGTTAATATAGTCATCTGTGAAAACTCTGATTTGGAGGAACAAAGGAGTTCTCACACAAATTATGAACACAAGTATAAATTAGTAACTTTCAAATTTTAGTTCTTCTCTTTTATACTAGAGAGGAAATATTCTTAAGGCAAGCATCAGTGACCGGTTGGATTTCCACCAACATTTTTCTGGCTTACCAGGATTGCCTTTGTTAGTAAAGAAAATTCCCCAGCAAGACAGAGATCAATGAACATCCAGGACCAGCCCATCCTAGTAAACCCCACAAAGCTATGGATCCCAGGCTGCTGCAAACCTCAGATTCTTAACATCACGTTAAGATGTTGCATCATCTTACTGTGAATCTTTTGACTTGAACATAAAAGGTTTTTATGGTACTGCATTGGTAGAGACAGGTGTGTAGTAACCCCCAAAGCCCCAGCAACTTGAGTATTAGAAGACACAGAAGGGCAGTCTCTTTAGCCTCCTATAGAGTTAGTAAAGAACCTCACTATGTGAAATAATGTCCAGGAAAATTCCAGCAAAGAAGATGAGAAAACTATCCCAATCAAATATTATATTTATTATATTATATTATATTATATAGAAATCAGAGCATCCTCAGCCTTAGTGATTATTTCTTGTCTGTAGACCTCATCTTCTCATTTGGAAAATGAAGAGAGAGGCTGTATCTTCACTGAGATTTCTTCCACCCTGTACCCTCTGTTTTTACAAAATGAGGCAGACACACATAAAGAGGTTCTTTTGATATTTGTGACCTATAATGCTTTTTGTTTTCGCTTGTTTCAAACTTCAGAGAAACAAAAGGACATCCACAATATGTTTTAAGGCTTCTGAATAAGGTTATGCTACAAAACTATCATTGTTATGGTCAAAAGGAAGATTTTACTGAGAAAATTTGATTTGATTCTACTGATCCCAAAACTTTGTCTTTAAACCTTTTTTTTTTTTTTTTTTAGTACTAGGAATTGAACCCAGAGCTATTCAACCACTGAGCTACATCCCAAGCCCATTTTATTTATTTATTTATTTATTTTTAAGATGATCTCACTAAGTTGCTTAGGACCTCACTAAGTTGCAGAGGCTGACTTTGAATTTGTGATCTCCTCCTATGCCTCAGCCTCCTGAGTCACTGGGATTACAGGTGTGCCTCACTGCACCTGGTACCTTAGCTAACTAATGTCTGAAATTGTGGCAGGATAAAATTTTTGTTTATTTTGGTAGCTGTTGACTTAATGTTTAATGCATTTACAATGCATTCGATTTTTCAAGTTGCTCTTCTATTACAAATATTAAGATTCTTTTGTAATTCTAATTATAAAAAGCTATGTTATAAAATTCATAATTTAATATCATATAAGTACTTTATTTTACACATTTGAAGTGAACTTATTGGATATATGAGAAACATAAGAAATATTTCAAGACACCACATATTTTACATATATTTAGACAGTAAGAGAAAATGAAGCATATTTCATTCAACTCATCCAGTGGAGGTTATCAGAATGAGAAGCCTGGTGGATATTAATTTACACTTCTTCTGTTTTTATGCATACAAAAATGCATAAAAATGTAGAACATATTCTACAAATATGTTCATGTTGTCATATAACTTTTTTTGTACTTAAACATTTGTCATGAAAAGATTGCCTTTATCCATGGCCCTTTTAAATAGCCACAGAGTAATACATCATATGGATATACAACAATGATTGAATTTATTCAATGGATTAGTTAAATTTTTCCATTTGTTCTGATGAACAAGATTGACTGGACACCCGTGGATATACCATTGCATACATGAGTTAGTACTTCTGTATGATTATCGTCAAGAACTGAAATTTCTGAATAAGAAGATTGGTCAATTTTTATTTTATTTAACTTATTTAAATAACCCTTCAAAGGAGTCACACTAATTACAGTGCTACCCACACAGTGTTTTTCCCTGTTTCTCCATACACTTAACAAGCTGGAGCATTACAATCATTCTATTGACTTGTTTGTTTTGAAAATGTGATTAAAAACTAAAATTCCATTGTTTTAATTGACTATTGTCTAATTAAAATGGATACCTTTATATACCTTATTCATTTTGTATTTTTCTTTTATAAATTTCTATTAGTTGCTTCTACATATTGTACCTCCCTTTTTCTATTGAGTTGTCTTTCTCATTGGTAGTTGCTATTTTGTATTAGGAATATGAATCATGTCTATTTCTGTGTTGTCAATATTGTTTCCAGAGTGTCCTTATGTTTTAACATTATTTGGGGTATTTTATCCTAACCATATGTTCTTATATTTGATGTAGATAAATCTGTCTTCTCCTTGAAATCTCTCCTTCTGAAGACTATCCATAGGCCAGGCTCATAAACATATTTTCCTGTGTTTTCTTCTGTCATATTCCCAATTCCATCTGCAGAACATTTAAATCCAAGATGCAGAAAACTTAGCAGTTTAACTTCTGGATTCTATTTTAACAACAATGCCTCTGTATACACCTTCAGTATCCTCAAACTGACACCCGCAAAGTCCTGGAAGCTTGAAGTGTTTCCCAGCCACCTGGTTCCCTTTTTGGAGCCCAAGCATATCTTTCAGGATCTGCTCAGAGCATTCAGGCCTCCTTTCCCAGGGTGCTATTGACCCATCTCCATGTTGTCTGAGGACAGACCAAGGGAATTGGCTGGAGAACCTGGCAGTAAGGATTGATAAATGCTGGCATACAATTCTCAAACCAATATAATGTAATGTGGATCTCTTTCCACCTCCCAATGTGGAATCTCTTTCCACATCCAAAGATTGTTACCACTCTGTCATTAATAACAGTCTCCCTCTCTCTGCTTAACAATACATAAAAGAGGAGAGGTGATGTCAGAGACAAATTATACAGTAAAGATGGAATAAGTGACCTCATGTAGATGGGGCAGGAGTATCATTATTCAGAAGTGTTTACAAAGAGAAAGCGTAGTTCCATTCTCAATGTATCTATAGTTGCATCTACCTTCAGAAGTAATAGAACCACAATTGTGATTTTTAACTGGATAGGAGTTGACTTGTTCAACAGCATGTGTTTTCTGGTGAATTTTCTCTCTAATGAGTCGTAGATGCCACAAAATGATATGAATAACATGCTGTATTATTTTTCTCTCATTTATATATTTCTTGTCCCCTTGGTAATTTTTCAGCACCATACACTATTGTTAGCAAGCTCTTCGAGTTTGAGTGTCTCAATTCAGGTTTTAGATCATTTAAAGTTCCACTAGATCTGCTGCAGCTGTCAAAGGAAATGCCCTAGTTGCTATTCTGGGGCAATCTTTGGTGTTTCTCTTCAATCCTTATTATCTGTAAAATCTCTAAATAAGTTCTATAAATGTAACTTTCAGCTGCTTTTACCAAGAATGACTTGGATTAGAAGGTTTTAAGGTCATCAATTTTTATTTAAAACTAACTCATACTACAACTCATGGGATGCAACCATAATTTCATCTGTTTTTAAAAAGGAAGCTCAACGTTTTGCTAAATGTTATAATATATCATAAAGTTCAGCAGGTAGAATGCTTAGGTTTCTTCTTTCATATATGCATTGCATACATATGCACTTGTACACACATGTATAGGTAAAAGATATATTATATACCTTTTTGCATTTATACTCCCAAATCTGATAGACTCACATATATTTCTATTAAATAGATTCTAACTTAGAGTAGTCAAAAAGACTATTACATTCCTTGCACCTCTCACTTCTCTAGTTCCTATTAGAACATTATGTTTTCAACCTTTTAACTTGGAAGAAATGCAGGGGTTGTCAAAAAAAGACATTTTATTTTAGTTGATTATAATAAATAATGTTTTGAAAGAGTAATAATAATTTTAATAATGTTTAATATGTGTCAGGCATTGAACTAATCATTAGTCCATTCATTTTTATTTCATAATAACTCTGTGTTCTAGACACTATTTACCCTATGCTGCAATGAGGAAACAAGCAGGATTCTAAGACTTCAAGGAAGAGCAAGACAGGGAAGAGTTCTATGATATGTACAGAGACCCTAATCACAGCTACCTACACAAAGGAGGCATAAGATTCTCAGTAACCGAAAATAGTTATATGTTTAGGGAAATATAGAAAGTAGATGGCTAGAGAAATATGACAATGAGCTAGAAACAGAAATCTAGGCAGGCTAATAACAGCACATCTCTATGTGGAACCCAGCAGGCACTCCGAGGACAGCAACAGATAACACGTGATATATGAAATCTAGGGCTAGCATCAGCTTGTAGTGTTGAAGTTCATGGCCATGGGCCCAATTCTTGTTTGGAGACATGGAAAACACTGTGGTGTGCTAGGTAAATAATAAGAAAAGGGACTCAGCTGGTGGGAGCAGGTGGGTGCGGAAGAGGTTGGTATAAGGAAGATAAGCTAGGGACCCAGTTCCCACAGTAATAATAACAACACAAGGGTTTACTTGCGCAAGCATTCATAAAACATTTTTGGCATGAATGTTGTACTTGATCTTTGTATCATCCATATGAAGTGAGGTTTATGACTTTCTTTCTACAAATGGAAAAACTGAATCTCAAAAAGTTTAACACATAGCTAGTAAATGGTGAAATTTTCTGTGAAAAACCAAGGTTTCAAAATCATCTGTCTTAAATTAACTTTGTGTTAGTTCTTTCATCTCACCTATTAGAAACTATTTTAAGGTCAAATCTTGTCATATTCATCTAGAATAATATCTAACTCAGGATGAGTGGTACTTAATAAAATATACCCTTTCCTTCTATCTATGTTGGGGGAACTGAGTGAACCAGATAAATGCAGATTAAAAATATCACCTTCCCTGCTGCCACAGTATGGATTAAGGAACATATTGTTCCTCTAGTTGAATTTTCCCACCTATTCAGGCCCAAATAATCACAGACTTTCCCCAAAAGATAAATAGAATATTTAAAAGAGGAGGAAAAATTGGAGTTAGGCCATTTGCTAAGTCATTTCAAGTAAATAGGAGAACAAGAAAGGTCACAAATTACCAAGATGGAAGTTTCTCCTGTGGGAACCAAGAAAATGGAAAGCAGATCATCTCTCCCCCAAAATTCCTGGCTTTCAATTAGCACTTGCTGTTTGTTGTCCACATAATGAATAGATGGCTGCTGATGCCCACCTACTTTTTAGGATCATTTTGCAATTCACTATATCAATCTCAAATTTCTTGATTTTTATCATATTTTTGATGCTTTCCCTCAAAACCCTACCTCTTTACTGCCTGTTCTTGAGGATACATTAAAATTTTATTATTTTGTAGTCCTGTTCAGATGATCAGGAATAAAAAGAATGTACATTTGTGGGCCATTGATAATAGATCTCACTGGGTATTATATGGGATAAATGAAATTATCAACGATTTAAGGCTAGGTAATTATGAAAGAATAACTACTTTTTGTTTTACTGCTTACCAAGGAAGTTTTATTTTCAATATCTAATTTAACTTCCGCAGTAATTTTGAATATTTGATATTGTAACATCATCTTTATATAAAGAGAGTATCTGGAGAAGATTATGCTAAGTGAAGTTAGCCAATCCCCCCAAAAAACAAATGCTGAATGTTTTCTTTGATATAAGGAGGCTGATTCATAATGGGGTATGGAGGGGGAGCATGGGAGGAATAGACAAAGTCTAGATAGGGCAGGGGATTAGCAAGGATGGTGGAATGTGATGATCATTATTATCTAAAGTAGATGTATATAGACATGAATTGGTGTGAATATATTTTGGATACAACCATAGATATGAAAAATTGTGCTCTATATGTTTAATAAGAATTGTAATTCATTCTGCTGTCATATGTAAATAAAAAATAAATTTTAAAAAAAGAATTTTATTTTTCTATTTAGTTTTTTGTTTGTTTATTTGTTTGTTTTCTTTCTTCCTTTCCTGCCACAGGAGAATTAATTTGGGTGCTAAAGTATAAGCAAATTTTTAAAAAAAAGCTAATAATGTGATTCAAGCTTTAAAAAGACTGTTTGCTTTCATCCCACAGAGTATTTGAAGATAACATGAGTAAAGACTTGGAATTACAGTTGGTCTGAGTTTCTTTAGTGTTCCAACACTGTTCCAGGTCTGGGTGGCCTGGGGCACTGCTCTAGAAGAACTCCCCTACTTCTTGCCCCACTCTCCTGCATTACATTCATTACATTGAATTCCTAGGTCAAAAGTCGTACTGGCCAATAAATCTTATTTTGTACTGTCATTCTCACATACACCATTATCTATTTTCTTCAATTATCAGCTCATGTTATGTGTTCCTTTATTTTTTTTTCCGCATGCTCAGCTGAATATATACAGGAATAGCCTTTAGTTCTGTTCTTCTGGCAAAAGCTAACTCTTCCTGTGATATCAGGAACATTTTTTCCTCTAATAGCTCCACAGAGATGTCTCCAACTCTGATTAGTGCTCAGACAAGGTGGGTTGGACAGAAACCACATGATGCCCACCTCACTGCCATTTTTTATATATATATAATTCATATAAAAGACTTTGATTTTTCAAATTCATTGCCTTTTCTCTATTTTTTCTAGAACATTTCTTCAAGTATTCAATTGTATAGCAAAAAGTAGAAATAATTCCATTTGCAATTTCCTTGACTCCGATTCATGTGTGCTAATAAAGTTGTGGTGACAGCTTTCATAAACTCACGGATAAACATTTTATACTTTTTAAATACTTCAAAGAAATGTCAACATGTTTATTCAGCATGTGTAGTTTAATAAAATATTGCCTCACACAGTTTATTTTGTTAAGTTTCTAGCAAGTTATATTAAAAATACTGGGAAATTTAAACAAAGGATTCTACTTCTATCCAAACACACATGGAAATTTATTATAATTAACCAAGCTGATTTGAACTTATGTGATGAAGAAGAGAGTATGTTTAATGTGTAACCATAGCCATTATCTCCAAGCAAATTTACTACAAAATTTACTTCTTATCCTCATAAGCAGAGGCTTGGAGAAAAAAGAAATTTCTGAAGTTCCAACCTCCTACCTGGAAAGAAATGCTTTCTACATGCTTTAGAGAAGTAGATTACATTCTTTTGAGAACCATTTGAAATTGGAAATGTGCATCTCACATTAAGTCAGTTTAATTTTTTGTAACTTCTGACAAGTGTTCACAGTTTGCCTTCCAAGACAAACCAAGTCCATCATGTCTTCAATATAATGGAACTTTAGATACTTAAAGGGCAGTGATAATGTCTACTGTGAGACTTCTTTTGTCTTAGCCCAACAGCCCTGCTATATTTAGTGTTCCCCACGTGTTGACTGTGATTTCTACATCCTGCATAGTCACTATAAATAGTTCTTTGAGAGAGTGCTGCCCAAAATTGAACACTGTACCCTAGATCTGGCCAGGGCTGAAAACAGTGCTTTGAGATTTTCTTGTTCTAGAACTCACAGTGGATTAGCATAGTCATAGATTTTTATTTGAAATTGGAAGTAAAATCTCTGGTTTAAAGAGATGGCATCACAGGGATTGTTTTAAAGTCTATGAGTAACTGAAAACCCTAGGGATGCTTTGCCATCCTCCTTCCCCAACACATACACACACACACACACACACACACACACACACACACACACACGAACTGCTGGACAACATTTTTTCCCATTTTATACATAAATAACAAATTTTGAAGCTAAATTCAAGACTTAAATTCTGCTTACTAATTCTGTCCAGTGCTCTGCTCCTTCGTATACATTCAATATTCTATGTCTGCTAGTTCCACATCCTTGTATCAATCAACCTTGGATCAAAAATATTGTTAAAATTTTTTTATCAAAAATTTTGTTAAAAAATTGCAATATCTGCTCTGAGCATGCACAGACTTTTTTCTTGCCATTATCACCTAAACAATACAGTATAAGAACCATTTATATGGCTTTTAATTTTGTATTGTATACTATGAGTAATATAGAAATGATTGGAAGTATATGTGAGAATGTGCATAGGGCCTACACAAATATTACACCATTTTACCTAAGTCTCTTGTGCAATCTCAGGTTTTAGTATCTAACAGAGTCCTGGGACCAATTCCCTCCGCATACTGGACAGCTATACTCAATTCTAGTCCCTCTGGTACTAGTTATTATCCAACTTGCATAAAGTAAAGTAACAAATATTTTATAGTCTAAACAAACAGTTCACCAAGCACTCTCCATTCACTGAGATCATAGATTAATATGGATCTCACTAAAATTTAAGATACTATAAAGAATCCCATCTGACAAAGGTATTCTATGGGTGTGGTTTAAATAGTTTCAGTTTGCTGTGGTTTGGATCTTGAGTGTCTTCCAAAGATGCTGAAGTTAAAGTCTTTTCCCCATAGGGTATGCTATTGGAAGGTGATGAAACCTTTTTAAGATTTGAGAGGTTCCTTTTTAAGGGAGAGCTCTTTAGGTCATTGGGACATGCCCTTGATGGCTACTGGGGAACTCCGGTCTCTGCTTCTTTCTCTTTTGATCCATGATATAACTGAGGACTTTTGCTCTGCCACATGTTTGCATTCTGATATGCTGCCTCTCTACAGGCTCAAAGGAATGGCACCAACCAATTATGGACTGGAACCTCCAAAACTGTGAGTCAAAATAAATCTTTTGTTATAGTGACAGAGAGATGACTAACATGTACCTCTGTATGGAGACCATGTCGATGTTTTTCCTCATATTTGAAAAATATATATCAACATATGTAGAACTTCAGGTCAATTAGACAAGTAAATTTTTAGCTTAGATTCAGAATTCCATTAAGTTACTTTCTATTTCAATATTGCTACAGATGACACACATATATCTCCATATGTGTTGGGGTATGATCCTTTGTTTTAAGTTTCCCTATGTTTTGATATGATAATCTAAAAACAGGTGACAGTAATTCCCATTTTTCCATATTTCCTTTTTGGATGTATATTGTTCCCTTTTCTTTGAAGCCTATACAAAAGTTCACCAAGCACTCTCCATCTTCCACCTGACCTCAAAACCAATACCACCCATTTTATTTTTTTATTTGTTCTTAGTAGTTATGCATGACAGTAGAATGCATTTTGACATATTATATAGAGAGTATAATTTCCCATTCTTCTTGGTTGTACATGATGTGAAATTAATTCCATTGGTTGTGTATTCATATATACACGTAGGCAAGTAATGTCCGATTCATTCTACTATCTTTAATACCATCCATTTTGGATTTCATTATGAAAAACAACAGCTTTAGAGTACTAGTTTCTATTTCTATTTTTCTTATTTAATGTAATATATCATACTACCCCAAACTTAATAGTTTAAAACTACCACCATTTCACTATGTCTCACAACTATATGGTTTGGCTGGGGCTAAAATAATGGGCCTTTCCACTGGTCTTTCTTCAGGCCTCTTGCATGATTACATTTAATAAATGGAAGTTGGACTATCAAAGATGGGTATCTCACTGCCTCAGAGTGCCTCGATATGCCTTCTCTCCACATAGCTTCTTTCTCAAGCAGAACAGTGTCATCTGAATTTCTTATATGGTAGTCCAGAACTCTGAGATGGTATTGGAGGATATTGCCAGGTCTGTTCAGGAATCAGGCCTGAAAATGACACAGCTCAGCATCCCTTCGACCACACTCTGCAGGTGACAGCAAATCACAGAGCTGGTCCAGATTTATGGGAGGTAATTATACAAAAGGTATGGGAACCTGTAAGCATAAAATTTTGGCAACAAAGGTGGAGGGCAGAGAGAGAACAAATGCCTACTAATTATTTTTAAAGTGCTAGGTTTTGATGTCTCAGAAAGATTATGATGGAATGATGATGGACACGTAGTTTTCATTAGCACTTAGAGGGTTTAACCTGGAAGCAGCAACATTATCAATGACAACACCACAAGTAGAAGATAAAACCCACTGACAAAGACTCCCCTTGGCTTCAGAATTCATATTTATTTTTATTACAACTATACTCAAAAATTACAATTTATCATATGCAGCTGCATTTATATATTTTATAAAACAAGACTTGTCATTTACACCAAAGAGTTAGCAAACTGGCTAATGTAAATTTTTGTGAATATGCAAAAAGTGAACTGATAGCTCTTCATGTATTGACTCCATTAACAGAAGAATCTTACAGCTTCATGGTGTAAGTGTCATCTAGTGATTCAAATACAGTCACTAGGATATATTTCAACAATAATTTCAACTCTTCCTCCAATTCATGGAATTTAAGTAGTTTTGAATAGTTCTGTCAAATATGAAAACTGATGGGTTTTTTAAGCATTATTGTAAATTCAATTTAAAAATTCAATATTAGCCAGGTGCAGTGGGGCACATCTTATAATCCCAGCAGATCAGGAGGCTGAGGCAGGAGGATTTCGAGTTCAGAGCCACCCTCAGTAATTTAGAGAGGCTGTAAGCAACTCAGTGAGACCTTGTCTCTAAATAAATTTTTTAAAAGGGCTAGGATGTGACTCAGTGGTGAAGTATCCCTGGGTTCAATCCCAAGTGCCAAAAAAAAATCAACATTAAGAATAAATTGTATAATTGACAGGGAGTGTTAAAAAGCTGAGAACTCTGGGAAAGTGAGACAGTGTGAAGACCTCACTTTAAACCCCAATCCTTGCTATCAAGTCAGACTTCAGACATGTCACACAGAGTTACAGGAATGAGTTTTTTCAAGAGATAGGAACAGGGAAATGGGAAACTCTCAAGTGAGAGAGTGGTTCTCTCAGAGAGTAAGACAGTGTACCTCTCTTGCACTCCAGTTTTATTAGGAATCCCAGAGAATTTTCCAGAGAGTCCCACCTATGTGGGACTTGCTGATTGACAGCAAGATTTCATCAGGCTTTTAAATCCCTATTGCCATGACACCTTTGCCCATGCTGACCAGCTCTAAATTCTTGTCAATTTTATGGTTAGGAGGAATAATCCTTATCTCCCTGAGTTTCAGAATCTGTCTATGAAAGAAGTCACAAAAGTGTTCCCCTTCCCCTTTTTAAACTGAATTTACAGGGTAACTTGGGTTCCTTTTATCAACATTATTTTGGGCCTGCATTTCTCCTGCACATAACAGGTAGCTTGCTGAGGAATGTGACATAACCTGTCCACTTAAGTCAGGAAGAGCCACGGGTAAATTGCTTTTGGAAGAGAAAGGATGTGGGGGTCAGCACAGTGGGCCCGTTTTATAGAATTATTCCCTTAACCTCATGTTTATCCACTCTTCCCTTAATCCTGTGTTCTCACCACTCTCCTCCTGTTGGAAGATATGCAAATGTTGGTGGTACATTTTAGTTACACCAATGTTCTTACTAAAATAAGAAAACTATAATTCATAAATACTCTTGGAATTGGTTGTTGCAACATAGATTATAGGAACTATCTGAAAATGTAATACAGAAAACTAAAAATAAATCACCTATAGATCAGTTTTCTAATATCATAATGAGTCTAAAATTCTAAAAATGTCTGTGATAAAACATGTTTCCCTGAAAAATATTTTTTAAGTTTTAAATAACTTCTTTGATTACTGTTGAACTTTAATAAGGTATAGTCATGCTTCATGTAATGACATGGATATGTTCTGAGAAAGGCAATTTTGTCACAGTGTGGATATCGCAGAGCACACTTACACAAACCTATGTGTTTCAGTCTACCACACACGTAGGCTATGTGGTATACATATGTACACAGAGCATTGCCTATTTCTCCTAGTTCCATGATAAACAAAACAACATGAGCTTCAGTCACAAAGGAAATGATGCAATCTACAGGTGTAATAATCATGAGATGTATGAGGCTACTACAATGGGCACAGAGCAGACTTTTTTGTTTGTTTGTTTGTTTTGTGTATAGCAGAGAGAGAGCGAGAGTAAGAGTAAGAGAGATAGATTCTGGGTATTGAACCCTGGGTTTGTGCATATGAAGCATGTGTTGTACCATTGGGTCACACCCCTAACTCCAGTACACTGTTTATAGTGAACTTTTATAAAAAGTAGAAGAAATACACTCAAAATTAATATTAAACAGTATAGTAAATACACAAAACTATAACATAGTTATTTATAATTATTATCAAGTATTATATACTGTACATAATTCTATATGGTATACTTTTATACAACTGGAAGTGCAAAAATAATTTTTACACCAGCATCACCATACACACTGTGTTACAACATCACCAGGCAAAAGGAAATTTCCAGTTCTGTTTAAATTTTATGGGATCACTGTCATAAATGTGGTCCCTCATTGATTTAAATGTTTTATGACTATGTATGCTTCAAATTAGCATGTTCTAGTGCGTTATATTGCAAGACATTCTCTATGGAAGTCAAAGTAGAGAATTCCTAGTAATACAGTCCAGTGCACATAGACTCAGCTACCTAATGAAAAATATATCATCACACTGTTATTTTTTTGCCTCTCTTCATTAACTGGATTTAAGAAATAGTTAAACATTAATATGTTTATTATTTTATTTACCAAAACGTTCTAGGATATTATTTTTTTAAATATTATTTAAATTCTAATTACACTTTTATCAAAATTATTTGAAATGGATTATCTAAAATTTCAATATGCAAAGCTTTTACATGTATTAATTATAGAGAAGAAAATTAGTAAATAAGAGAAATCAAAATGTATTTCACAAAAACAGGAAAAGAAACAGGTGAACTAAGTGATTAGAAGTCAAAGAGTGTAAACTTTCTAAATTTGAAGGTGTGAAATTTTGCTTGGGAATTTTTTGACTTGTGGAAAGAATTTTTAAATAGAGGCTGTATTTTTGATGAGATAAATTTTGAGTTCCATATTTGAAAAATAATAATATTTGAGGTCAATAATATTGAACATCTAGATTTGCCACAGAACAAAGACATGAAGAAAGCAATTTATTTAATACTTTTTTTCATAAAAATATTTGTTGAGCAGAGGTGTTTTGAATTGAAACAAACTACAGGACCTACAAAAAAGAGGACAAAATATTAAAATGGCAAATTAAAAAAAATAAAATTTGTTTCAAAGTGTTTACACTGATGTTTACCAAATATTTCTGTATCTGCATGGGAGATGATTCTCTCAATTAAGAACATGCTTTACAGAGAAATATCAGTTGAATGTTTCAACAATTTGAAAGTTTGTATCCATAAAATGCGTCGTATAAAGAGAGATTTATTTTATCATAAAAATGAATGCATTCATCAGAAATGCACCAATGATAAGGTGTGGCAGTCTTCACTGCAAAGATAATAGCTATGTGAGGCAACACACAGGTTAATTGGGTAGATTTAGCTATTCCACATGTACATAAACTTCAAAGCATCATATTGTACACAATAAATGTATACGGTTATATGTCAATTAAAAAATAAATAGGTATGTTTGAAAAGTAAAAAAAAATTAAAAGGACAGTTTTAAACCATAAAAAGTATGAATATGTATGAAGAAAATTATTTCTCTTGCATTGTCCTCCATGTTTTAGAGCATTAAAATTAGTATTTAAGTTGATATTTAGTCAATATTTGATCTTGTATTAAAAAGAAATGTGTGTATGGTTGTGTTTTGTTTTACTTTTTTTTAGGAAGGGCATTTAATTTTAAACATAATTTTAATGGAAATATTTCAAATCCAATGTAATCTATCCATTTTATTAGAAAATCAGTATATATTTAAATTATATATACATTATATAGGCATATTATATGTTTCTATTATACATATTTTATATTTATGTGTATATACATATTTTATATGTGTGTGACCTCTTCCATTGCAAAAACTATATCAGTTTGAATGATAAAATTCTATTAGTCTCATAATAGAAAATACACCAGTCTAGGAATAAATAATCCAATAGAAGTAGATTTCTTATTTTGTTGTCTTATTTCTTTGCATTTTCAAACTACCTTTGCAAAGTGTCTCACTAGTAGGTTTAGGTAAGTTCAGAGTCATGTCCTATATTTCTCAGAGACCCTTCAGCTTTGTATTTGCATTCTAATTCTGTGTGGTAGTACCTCTTTGGCCCTGCTTCCAACCCTTCATTCTTGCCATTCCCTTTGCACAGTGCACCTGGCCAATGCCATGGCTGGCTCCTTCTTGATATCCAGATTACAGTTCTCCTAAGAGTGGCCCTTCTTGAGCATTCATTCTAAATTAGCTTCACCATACAAAATATGTGTGAGCCCATATCATGTTTTATTTCCTCATGACACATACTACCCTTTAATATTTTTCCATATTTCTAATTTATTGCCTGCCTCTCCAATATGATACCAAAACACAAGTGGAGGAAACTCATTTGTCAGACTATTGCTATCTCCAGGGCATAAAAATGTGACTGAAATGAAATAAGCAGTCAAAAAATCTATTTGCTTAAAAATAAACTTTATACTATCATGCATAATTTTCAGCCATTAATACATTTATCAAAATTAGAGAAAAAACTACTACAGTAATAACAATAAAAAATGGCAAATGTAACAACTATAAACAATAGCAGGTGTTTTGTGGCATTCAGATACAGTAACCTCATCCACCCATCACATTCTATTATAAACATTCTATTATAATGACCCAAGGCATTCTGTACTTTTATACAAATAACATCAACAACAATACCAGTGCTTATGGTTTACACTTCTCATTTTCTAGGTCATAAAAACACATTCTTACTATAACTTCACCCGCCCTCCTTATTGAATGAATATATTGATTACTTTGATTGCCCTTTCCCAGTGCAATTCTAATGCACACACTTAATGTTTGTGACTGAACTTTATAATAAGCCCACTTTGCATCTATTCAAGACTTAGTATTTCTGAAAGTGTCCATGGTGACTGGAAGCTGCAATTTAACTGAAACCATTCAGAATGGTCAGAGATTGTTTGTCCTGCAAACATTCAGATGGTCCTTACAAAGAGTGCTTTGATGACATTTCTCTTGCTTTCTTTTTCTATCAGCAGAGCATGATGCCAGTCACAAAATGAAAAAAAAAAAATAGTCTTCTAGAGAAAGCTTCTTTGCTTTGCTTAGATGTTGGGTTTCAGAAGAAGCTTGAAGAAATTCTATTCCACGTGGTGCTTGAAACTTTCATTCTTTTGTCAAATAGCCTGAAAGAAGAACTTCCCACCCTCCTCATCAGCATTTCATGCCCAGGCTCTTTTGTTGAGAGAGCAAAATAGGTAGATACAGAAATTCTAACACATAATTTTTTGCTAAAATAATTGAACTGGACATGTAGCCACATAATAACTGCATGTTTCAGCAGATTACTTAGTAATTTTTTTAAAATTATCAAGTTACTTTAAACATAATTACCACATTACCTGACATTCTTCCATCTCCTTATAGCTCCCCAGGGGAAAAAAATTGTAATCTTTCTGTCATTACAATTCATTTGTTATTGTGTAGATATCTGGCAAAGGGTGAGAGTGTACTGGGTTGCCAACTGTGTTATCTACAGCACTATCAGGAAATAGTATGCATTTACACTATAATTAATGATTACATTCCTGTGTAGTAACTAAGTTTTGAGAATGCAAAACATGCTCATCACTAGAAAATCTCATGAAACCTTCACAGTCTTTACCCCTGTTGAGTAGAATTTCACTGAAAAATACCACTTTCCCATACATTCTGTTGTGCTTGGTACCTGTCTGTCAAAACTCTCCTGCATTCAAAAGATCCTGACAAGAATATTATATGATGAGGAAGATTTCCAAGTTGAAAACTGGTTTGTAAAAATCACCTTGTTTTTCTACATGTAATTATAAAGCAGAATTTAACATAAAAGACTTAAATGTGTGTGTTCTACTCAAATTACTAGTGTCAGCAAAAACAGCTCTAATCCAATTTCACCTATATTGTAGTCCCATAACAAGTCTCCTACAATAGCATTATTTTAAGACTCAAAGTGCTTTTTTCTTCTATAGAAGTCTATATGAAATTTGACAGCTCAAATTGTTTTATTTCAATTTGTATTAAAGAATATCCATTGTTCCTTCTTCAGAAAATGTATTCTCACAATGGAGAGTTTCTAGATGTTTGGCTCAGACAGGTTATTTTCCTGTTTCCTGACTCAGTCAGTGGGAGGCTGGGATTAATGAGACCAGTCCCTTGTATACAGTCATATCTGATATGTCAGATCCTTGTTGCTTCACGGTTACAAAGGACTCTGGCTGTAGTTTATGCTCATGGCCATTAGGAAAGGGGAAAGTGAAACAAATCAATACATACTTATCACTTGCACTTGAGAAAAAAATCCACCCTGATTATTTATATCAGGACATGGATATTACCTATCCATACAAACAGCATTATAAACACTGACTAATGTGAAGATGATGTACACTTTCAGGGAGAAGTCAATATTTCACCATTCTGCTTCTCATCATCAGTGACTCTTCCAGACTTTATACAGTTGTTGCATCTATAGAAAAACAATAGAATTGCAATAAATAATGATTGCGGTGATGTACGTATAAATTAAAAATTTCTCTCAGGAAATCACTGTCAGAATTATTATTATATCAGTGATTTTTGCACCAAAGGCTAGACAAAGACTTCTCCTGAGATAAAAGTGACCCCAGTAGTAACAGAGGTATTTGTAGAAACTCCTAAAAGCAGGAAGGTGAGTGGACCTCATTGCCTTCTGTATGATCATTTTTTGTGAAAATTTTCCATGAATAAGGTGCCATTTTCAGCTGGGTGCGGTGGCACATCCCTGTAACCCTGTAACCATAGCAGCTCAGGAGGCTGAAGCAGGAGGATCGAAAGTTCAAAGCCAGCCTCAGCAACAGTGAGGCACTAAGCAACTCAGTGAGACTCTGTCTCTAAATCAAATCCAAAATATGGCTGGAGATGTGGCTCAGTGGTCAAGTGCCCCTGAGTTCAATCCCCAGTATCCCCAAAATAAATAAATAAAAAATAAAAGAAGGTGCCATTTTCTAGGGCCAGCAAAACTGTGAAGTAGACGGGTTTGAATATTATGTTCTTTAAGGTCATAATCTTCATTTTATCTTATAAAAATCTCTGTAAAGCTCAGAATCTCAGGCTACTTCTTCATGTACTACTTACTGTATTAGATTGGAGGAATATTTTACTATTTAGATAGTGCTAGAATAAACACTCTTCTCAAATTTTTCTTTCTGAATATTGTGTGTGTGTGTGTGTGTGTGTGTGTGTGTGTGTGTGTTATGTGTGTGTGTGTTTGGGCTTATAAATAATAGAAATTCATTTTTAACAGTAGGAAGTCCAAGATCCCCAACAGATTTACCTCCTCTTAAAAGATGGCACTTTGCTTAGCTCTGTTCTAGCATGGGTGAAGGGGAGAATTATCCCTTGCTAATATTATTTTGATGAGCTAAAGAGTTTGTTTACATTATATTTTAATAAGCAGTGCCAAGTTGTCTTATTAAGAAGGTTATGTCATATTGTCATCAAAAGTGCATGAAATTCCATTTGGTCTTGCAATGCTAAATATATGAACTGATTTTTTAAAATTTGTGGATTAAAAAACACATCTTATAAGATGTACCTTTCCTTTAATAGTGATTTAAGCATATCTAGTCTATTATTTGCATTTTCTTTATACTGATTCTTGTATCTTTTATTTTTAGATTTAATTTTCTAAGTGGTTTTTCTTTCCCTTTCCAGGTAACATTATAATGTAGTCTATAATGTCTTAACTCAGTATAGATTCTGCAATCAGAATTATTTGGAGCTGGAACTGGGATTATAGCTCAATGGTAGAGTATGTGCTTAGCAGACTTGAAGCCCTGGATTCATAGTTCAGTGGTAGAGTATGTGCTTAGCAGACCTGAGGCCCTGGGTTCAGTACCCGGGAGGTGGGGGGAGGGAAGAAAATAAAGTAAAAGAAAGAAGAATTCCCCATCTGAATCTTAACTCTTTCTCTTGCTTAATCTAAGCTTCCAATTGCTTTTCTGAAAGTTGGGGATAAAAGTAATACACAATTCATAGGCTTATAAGTAAGAATTAAATAAAATTAACTACAAAAAACAAAGGTATAAAATAAGCATTGAAGAAATGTTAGCTAGAATTTCATTAACAATTTAATATTATTTTATCGAACTTTGTTTTTAATGAATAAGCAACCAAGCCAGGTATGATGGTGTATACCTGTAATCCCAGCAGCTCAGGAGGCTGAGGCAGGAGGATCACAGGTTCAAAGTTAGCCTCTACAACTAAATGAGACTATAAACAACCTAATTGTATCAAAATAAAAAATAAAAAGAGTTGGTGATGTTGCTCAGTGGTTAAGTTTCCTTGGGTTCAATCCCTGGTACAAAAAAAGAGAAAGAAAGTAACTATATCTCTTATATATTTTTTCAAATATCTCTCCCCATTTCTTAATTGCATTCATGATGTCTCTTATATAAGGGATATTTGAATGTAGCTATTAATAATAATTAGTAATAATATTATTCTATCAAGATCCTTTTAAAATTTTTGTTTTGTTTATTTATTTATTTTTATTTTTTAATTAATTTTTAAAAAAATAAATGACAGCAGAATACATTACAATTCTTATTACACATATACAGCACAATTTTTCATATCTCTGGTTGTATATAAAATATGTTCACACCAATTCGTGTCTTCATAAATGTACTTTGGATAATGATCATCACATTCCACCATCCTTCTTAACTCCCTGCCCTCTCCCTTCCCCTCCAACCCCTCTGGCCTATCTAGAGTTTATCTATTTCTCCCATGTTCCCCTTCCATACCCCACTATGAATCAGCCTCCTATATAAGAGAAAACATTTGGCATTTGTTTTTTTTTTTTGGTATTGGCTAACTTCACTTAGCACTATTTTCTCTAACTCCATCCATTTACCTGCAAAACCCATGATTTTATTGTCTTGTCTTGCTGAGTAATATCCCATTGTGTATAAATGCCACATTTCTATTTTATCCATTTACCTACTGAAGGGCATCTAGTTGGTTCCACAGTTTAGCTATTGTGAATTGTGCTGCTATAAATGTTGATGTGGCTGTGTCCCTGTAGTAAGTTGTTTTTAAGTACTTTGAGTATAGATCAATGAGAGGGATAGCTGGTCAAATGGTGGTTCCATTCCCAGTTTTCCAACTAATCTCCATACTGCTTTCCATATTGGCTACACCAATTTGCAGCCCCACAATTATAGATTCTTAATAATAGTTGATGATTTCAGGGATACAGGGTTTTATTGCAAACTATAGAAATTCATTCTTTTAAATATTTTTAGAAGTTTTCAATGTTTAATTTTATTATAAAATACCTTGAATTATAAAATATCTGAAATAAATATTAAATGCCTATATTATTAAATACATTATTGAATATATGTATTAAATAATAGACTGTGTATAACTGTATAATATGTACATAATATTATGTATTTAATACACCTATTAGATACTTCATATTACATTATATTATGTACTTAATATATTTATTAATTAATTAACATATTTTGTATTATATATGTATATATATATATATATATATATATATATATATATATACACACACACACACACACACACACACACACACACATACATATGGAGAAAGAGAGGGAAGGGGGAGGGACAAAGAGAGAGGAGAGAGAGCTTAATCTAATCAATCTGTGCACCAAACAGGAAAAATAAAACCTTTTTATGAGAGTCCATCATGTCTTCTCAAAATTAACCATGAACCTGGATTTTTCCAATTGTTGCACAGTATTTTAATATACTTTTATTGACTCAAACTTGTTAATTAAATAACACAAATATTCTTTTTGTTCTATAACCTTCATAATTTTTGTTTGTTATAGTAATTTATCAATTACTTTGCCAGACCAATGATGCACTCTACATACAAAAAATAGTTCTATTAATTTTGCTTTATTTGCTTTCAGTGATATAATGAGATGCATACTAATTTAGAAAATTAAAATTTCCTAATTATTGAAAACTTTTATAATATACAGTGACTCTCCTTATCTTTCATCATATGTTTTTGCATTGAGATACATTTATCTGATGGTTATTAATATGGCTATATAAAAGTTTCATATTTTCTGGTACGTAGTTTTTATCCTTTTGGTTTTTATTTTATTTTTTAAATTGCCATACAGTAAAATTTCCAAAATTTTCTTTTGGCATGTTTTCCTATCAATATTGCCAACACAACATATTTTTAATTCCTGCTTTTGAAATGGGACTCTTGAGGACAGTGTATAGGTGCATTTTCATAAATCTGACTATGCTTGGTTATCTTGTTTGGGAGTTGGGTTTCCAATCATTTATTGAGATTTCTCTTTCAGAAGTGATCATTTCTTCATTTTTATGCTCTTTAGCTTGCCTGGGATTTCTAGCTTCATTTTCCTCCTTTTCTGCCTTCTCTCAGATTAATTGCACATGTACATTAGTATGATTATTACTTAGAGGACAGTTTTACATTTTAATTCTTGCAATTTTATTTAGGCCTTACTTTTCTAAAGTGCATTCTGAATTTCCTCAGTCTAAAGACAACATTTCAATTATTCTTTCAAACAAAATAAATTTTTGAAAATATTTTGCCTCTCCTCAACACTATCCCATCTGCATATTTTAAATCTATTATTCTATTTTCATCATTTTTATTACTTCTATCCATCAGCTAACACTATTATTAATTTATTGTTTTATTGATTTTTATTTGTTTGAATATTTATGTTTATTTAAATTTGCTTGCTTAAATTGACATACTCCTGGTTAGTTTCAAATTTACGTACATATTGTATTCTTTCTGTATCTCAAGTCAGCCACATGAGTTCAGTTTTCTTTTGCCTATCCAGCCTCTGATTGCTTCTAAAATAAGTAAAGAGAATAAAGAGAAAAATCTGTAATTTACTTTTTTTTATAGTCACAGTCACTCTGCTCTTTATTTTGTTTTCTCATATGGAATTGAATTAATGTCTGTGATCACTTGCTTTCATCCTTAAGAATCTTCTTAAGCATTCTACACTTTAAAAAAAGAATCTACTTAAGCATTGATAAGATGGATGTGCTTTGTTACAGGTAAACAAAATCTGAAAAAATTAGAGAAGTAAATTTTTATTTTCGGCTCATCATTTCAGATGTTCTGTCCATGACCAGTCAATGCCATACCTCTGGGCCTGAGGTAAAGCAGAACATCATGGCAGGTGGGTGTAGCAAAGAATAGCTCAGGACAGCCAAGAATCAGCAAGAGAGGATTCAAATGTAATTTGAATGTAATTCTCAAAGGCACACCCCCCCTTGACCTATTTCCTCTAGCCATGCCCCCCCCCACTACAGTTACCTCCCAGTTACCCATTCAAATTATTAATCCACCAAATGGATTAATCCAGTGATTATGTTATAGCTCTCATAATCTAATAATTTCACCTCTGAACATTGCTGCATTGTATAACACTTGAGCTTTTCAGGGGACAACTCTTATCCAAAGCATAACATTATTCTCCTGTCTACTTCATAAGGCAAAATTCATTTGGTCAATCTCCAAGAGACCCCATAGTCAGCAATGCCCCAAATCCCATGTCCAAAGTATCATCTTTGCTGTGAACTCCTGTAAAGATCAAAAGCAAGTTACATATATATAGTGTAAAATGGCTGGAGTAAACATTTCCAATACAAAAGGGAGAAATGGGGACACGGGACCAAGGAATGGGATCAAAATAACTTTGATTAAAACCTGACTGGGCAAATAAGTCCAGTAAATCCACATCCCACAGAGAGGGCACATGAAAGTAAAATGAGAGCCCCACCCCTCTGGCCTTGCCTGTTGCAGCCCACAGGGCTCAAATTGCTCAGTTTGATTCTGAATTTCTAAATGGTCAGTATGTTAAATATTTTTAAAATGTTCAGACATCTGCATTCTATCATTTTAGTTTTGCACTGATAATTTAATTGTTTTACCCATTTGCTCTTGTCTTTTAATGAGTGTGTTGGGTACGATAGTTATCGGTGTACCAATGTTAAATGTTAAAAATTACTTGTGTTAGCTATAATAGTTCTTGATTTACCAAAAGTAAATGTTAACAATTACTTTTACTATCTTTCCAAATAATGCAAGAACATTATACTATCTTTAAATATCTTTTTTTCAAGTCAAATTAAATTCTGTTTTCATGGTATAATTTATTTAAATGGTTAATGTTCCTTTGAACTTAAACAAAGATTTTATTATTGTCATTGACCATCCCTCTTTTTTGTATCTGACATTTATTTAATAAGGAATTACATTTTTTTTTCTGCCTAAAGAATATTCCTTAACCTTTTCTGCAGTATGAATATGCTGGTAGCAAACTCTCTTAGTTTTCACTTATTAAAGATACCTTTACAGTCACATACTACATAATGAGATTTTTGCTCAACAATGGTTTACACATATGATGAGAGTCCCACAAGATTATATTGCTGAATGACTTCATAGACAGTTTAGATTGTGTTACTATATTCTATGATGTTCCCACAATGAATGGGATTGCTCAATAATACACATCTCAAAACACACCCTGCATTAAGAAACACATGACTACATTTTCTTTTTATTGTTGAAGATAGTTTTGTTTGTTATGCAATTCTAAGTTGACATATATTCTTTAAGTATATTGAAAAATACAGTTATATGTATAAACACTTTTGACTAGCCAATTGTCAAGACAAATTTTCTTCAAGTGTCATATACCTTTTTTTTTTTCACCTGGCTGCTTATATAACATTCATTTTGACTTTGGCACTGTGCAGGTTCACACTTATATCTATATAAGTCTGGATTTCCTTAGATGTGCTCCTTTGAGCTTTCCAAATTTGTAGGTTAGCACATTTAAACATTTCTTTCTTACTTTCTTTCTTTCTTTTTTAAGCCATTATTGCTTCAAACATTTTCTAGAATTTTTTTCTTGTTTTCTTTTTTTTACTTTGATTAATTATGCTAAATCTGCTAAAAATGACCTTTATATTTCTAACACTGTCCTCTGTATTTTTTATCCTCTTCTTTCTCCATGTTTCATTCTGAATAATTTCTCTTCAACTCCGGTTTAACGATAATATTCAACAATTGACTTTTCTTTGTTTCTTTTTCTTTTTTTTTTCTTTTTTTTTGTACTGGAGATTGAATCTAGAGGTACTTTACCACTGAATTATACCCTCAGAAAATTTTGTTTTTATTTTGAGACAGGGTTTCACTAGATTGCCAAGGTTGGTCTTTAATCTGTGATCCTCCTGCCTCAGTCTTTCAAGTTGATCTATAGGCTTACACCATTGTGCACAGTTAACTGACTTTTTTATTTTATATGTTGTATGTTAAATTCTAGAATGTGAATTTGATTTCTATATAATTTCAATTCTAAATTGAAATACTCATATATCTGACATTTTGTTCAATTTTTCTTCTATGCTATTTAATACATTTATAAAGTGCTTTTATGCTGAATAATATTTGCATCATTTGCCTCTATATGTTATTTTTATCCTTGATTATCAATCATTGTGCCTGCCTCAGTGCATGTCTGCTTCTAATGTCTATGTGTTCTCTTGGTCTTTAGGCACATGTTTTTGGCCCTTTGCATGTGTCAATTTGCCTTATATCTTGGCTGCTGTATACAAAATAACTATAGAGAACTAAAAATTATGTTCTTTTTCACTAGAGAGGGTTCATTCTTTCTTCTGTTTACTAGCTAGAGTGAAGTTGGATCTAGGTTGAGTTTCAGCTTTAGTTAGAGTCTTTCCATTATTTTTTCCAAAGCTGTAAGACTATCTCAAGTTCAGCACTGTGTTAGCATTCTGTTGCTGAGATAAACACCTGAAAAAATCAACTTAAAAGGATAAAAGCTTCATTTTGACTCACAATTTTAGAGGTTTCAGTCCATAATCAGTTGGTGCTTTTGCCTTGGGCCTATAGCAACACAGTACATCATGTCAGGAGTATAAAGTAGAGGAGGCATGTTTATCTCATGGCAGCAGGCAAGCAAAGAAAGAGGTCAGTGTCCCAACATCCTGACATCAAGGATATGCTGCCAGTGATCCTACCTCCTCCCATTACTCCCTATTTCCAAAATGTTCCACTACCTCCCAATAGTGCTATTGCCTTTAAACACATGGCCTTTGGGGAACACTCCAGATGGAAACTATTTGGATCCATTTGTAACTGGTTCTCCTGAACTCTGTTTTTTTTTTCTTTTTTTGAGTTTATTAGTTATAACTTCTTTTGGGGACATCAGAATTTAATTGTTGAGCATATCATCCCACTAATTTTCAATATGACAACTATCTTAATAGTGAAACTTACCCTTGCTTATTTACAGATTCCTTACTATAGTGTAACTTTGTCTCCAAAGCACTGGATGTCTTCAGTCCTGAAGGTTTTCTTCCTCAGGCTCTATCATCCTACTCTATCTGCAAACCTAACAAATGTCCCTAAATGTCACATGTTTGGAGCTTGGCAACATTTAATCTGTCAATGACAGAATATGTATCTCCATTACTTTCCTTTTGCCCTAATAGAGTCCCTCCTCCTTTCTATGGCAAGCCTAATAATCGTCAGTTCATGCACAGAATCAACAAATATCCCTAGAAGAAAAAGGGGCAGCCATCTCAGCTCTTAGCCACAGAACTCTGTCTTCTCTGAAATTTTGTCTAGATTGTCTTCTTTGTTTACACATCTTTCCAATGTGCCTATAATTATGAGTTTAATGATATTATTTTCCTATATGTTTTGGTGGGAATGAAAGTTTACAAGTATACACTGTGTCCTCCTTGAAACAGAACTTACAAAAGTTGTATATTGATGAGTCAGCACCTCACCTCAAGGACTTGGGCAGGGAATCATTTAGAAATAGGGGGAGACTACCATGTTGCTTTTAAAATCATCCTATATCCTACTTTGGAGGAATTGCTTGTCATAACAGTATCTCGAGATATGCTTTCACACTTTGTCTTAATCTGTTTTCTGCTGTTATATTAGAATACCACAGTCTTGATAATTTATTTAAAAAATGTGTGTTTAATTCACAGTTCTGGAGCCTGAGACATCCAAGAGCATGATGCTAGCATCTGGTCAGGGCCTTCTTGTTGCATTATAGCATAGAGGAAGAAATTAAATGGCAAGAGGACAATGCTGGACATACAAAGAAGCTCACCCTTATAACAAATAGACTCCTGCAAGAATAACACAATCATAATCTATGCATGGGTTAGAGCTCTTATGACCTGAATACCTCCTGTTTAGGCCCCTATTGCTGTACTGGGAATCAACACATAACCTTTTGGGGGCATATTCAAGTGATAGTGTGCATGAGCGTGCACATACATTCCGCCCCTCTTCCCTCCCATCCACCCTCTTTTTTTCTTTCTTCCTCTCTATAGAAATTATGGTAAAGTTCATGTGGAAGCCCATATTAGGGCCCATTACAATTGGAATAAAATTATTTCCTCCATTCAGTTAAGGTTTTAAGGGTCCACTTTTGCTCAGAACCTGAACTCATGTTTGTTCTCTAAAAATCAATGGATCATTCGTTGTGGTACTCTATAGGCAAAGAATTTGCCAGATCTGGGAATTGTCATCCTGCAAACAGGAATGGCAAAGACATATGGTATTCAGCTAATATTCACTCAGTGAAGAGCCTGTTTTAAATGGTTTTCAAGTAGGGGTCCTTGAGCTACTTGAAGTTTCAAGTGGACCTCAAGCATTGTTCTTTTTGGTAGAGCAAACACTCTTCCTGTTTTCTCATTAATAATTTGTTGAAACACTATGGCCACTAACACTCTATTCATTTAGCAGATGATTTTCAATAGTATATGATTGCAAAGGAATGTGTAACCATGGGAAAACAGTGGAGTATAGGACATTTTATAGAGGAGTATGAAATAGAAGTTTAGAGAATTTTTACTCTTATTTCATTTACCAAAGGAAACTACTATAAAAAATAATAATAGTTTGGGCTGGGGATGTGGCTCAAGCAGTAATGCGCTCGCCTGGCATGCGCGGGGCTCGAGGTTCAATCCTCAGCACCACATAAAAATAAAATAAAGATGTTGTGTCCACTGAAAACTGAAAAACAAATATTAAAAAATTCTCTCTCTCTTCTCTTTCTCTTTTTTTTAAAAAAGAAAAGAAATAAGGTAAATCTCACTTAAACTGATCATTTTTATTAAACATTGGCATTCATATTTCTTAGTACTCCTCTTAAAAATAGAGTACTTAACCTAAAAAAAGAAATGTTATAGGATAGTTTCTTAAACTACATTAAAACTACATTGCCAAACGTACAAATCCTGTTCAAGTCTATTCTCCCATTCTTAGTAGGATCCTTAAATTTGGATATGATCTTTAGATTCTACTGACTCTACCAGTGGACTGAAAGCAAGCAAACATTTTTCTGACATGCACAGACACTTCTACCAAGCAAAAGATAAGAAATGAAAGACAAATGAAACAGAAAATCCTTAATTTGTTCAAGCTATCAAAGATTTAACCTTATTCTCTTTAAGTCTGACCAAACACTCTCCTTTTAAAACTGCTCATTAAATTTACATTTGCTGGCTCACATTTCAAAAGTCTATGTCATGATACTATTTCCCATTATTTTAAATTTTCCTTCCAGTTATTTCTTCCAAACTTCAGCCTTCTTAATTAATTCTGCTATCTTGACTCCAGTATCAGAATTTATATTAACCACCAAGTTTTTACAATTTAAACACAATGTACCATAGTTCCTATTATAAAGGAATTGTAATCTCACCAACAAAACAAAGATACAATAAAATAGCAATGTAGAGTAATGTAAAATCTTTATAAAATGGGAGGAATTGTATATATACATAAATATCTTTAAACATTTAGAAGTGTAAATAAGAGTCAGAAGGAAGACACTAGTTTTAACTTCCAGTTGGACCATAGCATCTTTTGCTCCAAGACCTCTGTGGAAGCTGCCAATTAAGCAGTAACATGATATACCTTCACCGAAGGCAAGCAGAGGTCCCACTGGTGGGTCTTAGGCTCCTAGTCATCCAATGAGAAGGCCCAGCCATCAAAACTAAAAGACCACAGCAGCTGCATTCATTATCCACTGAGGAGCTATTAATTTCATACCAGTCTCCTCCTTAACCCAGTCTGCCTGATGGCTTCAGGGAGTACATGTCAAAAAAAACACCTTTCCTAAGGAGTCCTGGTTTTGTTATTAAGAAATTCAGGGAAAAAAAAAGAAATTCAGACTTGCATTTAACCTTTTCTAAATGTTTTGAAATGAACTATGCTTCCCACATAGATATAGCTCCAGTCTAGGGAGCCAAACATTGGCATCCAATACAGGATTTCCAAAGATATACTCGTCACCACAAAATAGCTCAGAAATTAAGTAGTTAAAAATAAAAATGCAGCAATTCTCATATGATGCAATTTGGACAACTTATTACCTTCTGGATTTTGCAACTTTTGTTAAAAGTATGAATGGAATGTTGGAGAACCTTATTAGAACATTTTCTTTAACTAAATGAAGTAGCCACTTTCTGGATAATCTAAGAGAGTGTCCATAGAATTCAAAGGAGAAGGGAAGAAATTCCATTGTTTAAAAAAATCTGGCAATTGAGTATTGCCCTGTGCCAATGCACAGGCTGCTTCTTTGAAGTTAATTTATTAGTAATCCAACTGGGCTTTTATTTATGCACCTTATGCCATTCTCAATTTAGGAATGCATAGACATAGCTGCAATGTAACTTATGGGTCAAGCAAAATTCTGTGTCTCATTTTGTAAGATAACCTTTTATGAGTTCATGAGCAATCTTAGAAGAGAAGAGATATAAGACTAGGGGTCTTGTATTATATAGAACCATACACACTCGTTCATGTGTCCCAATTTTTTCA
The DNA here is from genome assembly GCF_048772815.1 of Callospermophilus lateralis. Classification (NCBI taxonomy): domain Eukaryota; kingdom Metazoa; phylum Chordata; class Mammalia; order Rodentia; family Sciuridae; genus Callospermophilus; species Callospermophilus lateralis. The sequence continues at coordinate 34,064,626 of NC_135316.1, forward strand.
TTCCTTTTGAGATACAAATCTACAGTTTCTTCCCAGAGTTGACCAATTCTTCTAAATATTTCAAAGCATTATAAAAAATGACTATTTTTTGTAACTCTATAACAACATACCAAATATCACAATGTTTTCCCATGGTAATAGTTTATGTTTTTATTCACACAACATCCAGTGCAGGTGTTTCCATTTGAGTCTTGTTTTTGGAGAGCTGTCACCATGAAATGGCTCAGGCTTTCAAGCTACTTCCATCTGTGGTTCTGCTATCCTTAGAACCTAGAAGTCCTGTAGGGATCTGGCATCCCCCACTAGAACATTAGTATATGATTATCCAATGGACAAAGATAAAGAATATGGAAGATTCTAGAAAACACAAGTTCTGCAAATGGATCCATTGTGATAATTCAGACACATGGCCTCACTTAATTATAAGGAGACTGGAAATTTAGTTTATTTATGTTTCCCAGAAAGAAAAGGAAACAATTTGGTGAGCTCACAGCATAGATTTTAGCATTGACTTATTATTATTCAATTATCAAAATACAGTTTATAATTTTTATCAATGCTACTTTTCTAAATAGGGGGTCTTTTCATCAATTTTCTTTATATAATTTAATTAAGTAAAAAGCAAATTAGAAAGCTCTTTAAGGTTATGCCTATAAGCTTGAAAAGAAAGGGAAACTACCTTGGCATGGAAAGATGAGTTATAAAATATTATCTATTAGCCAAAAATATGTGTGTGTGAATATATGTACACACACACACACACACACACACACACACACACACATATATATATATGCTTATTTATATGTAAATATACTTGTTTATATAGACTTACATATATACAAGCATATATATATGATTTCTCTATATATACATAAGTGTGTATGTATATGTATATTCGTATATTACATATATAAATACATATACATATATTTATATATGTTATATATATATATATTTATATATGTGTATATATATATATATGTAGAGAGAGAGAGAGAGAGAGAGAGAGAGAGAGAGTTTTATTTGAAAAATCCTTTGTGGGAAGACGAGCTCCATGATCAGATATTAGTATGTTCCTAATTTTAACTACTTTCTGTTCACTTTGGTTTGATTACATTTCTTCTATTTTAAATATGTTTGTTGATTAATAAAGATAATAAAATATAAAATAAATATAATTTGATTATTTTAAAGTCTTTAGAGTAAATATTTCTATAATAAACTGGTGACTCTGATTAAATGTAATTTTAGCTGCTTGCTGTCTCTGTGTAGATCTAGATTTAAGAAAGATACCCTTTTCCTGATGACTGTCATGGAGACAAAAATGTCTCTTTGCATTTGAATTACACTTTCGTTTTACATTGTTTCTCCCTCTTTTATTATTTTTTCTCTAGAATGCCTAAATGGTGTAACTTATAGAAGAATAATTAAAAATGTAACTGTTATTTTTAAAATAATTCATATCTGAGAACTGTGGAATTCATGGAAATAAACCAGCAACTATAGCAAAGCATTATTTCCTTTATCATCTTATAAAAATCCTTATTGCATCAGAAGTAGATCAAATTTTTCAAATATTTTATTAAGAGAAGTACAACATCATAGATAAAATCAAACATACCAGGCTGGGGTTGTGGCTCAGAGGTATAGCACTCGACTAGCATGCATGAGGCACTGGGTTCCATCCTCACCACCACATAAAATAAAGATATTGTGTCCACCTAAAACTAAAAAATAAATATTTTTTAAAAAAACAAACATACCTCTATGTAGTTGGGATCTGTGTCCAGAATAAATGACCATAGACTCATGAGATAGTAAAACAATTGTATTTAATCTCAGAATATATTTGATAACTTTCTTTTTGTGAATGAAAAGAGACTATTAGGAAACTCAATAAATCACCATTGCCTGGAAGTAAAATTAATGACACCTGGAAAATACTAGATTTATCTATACTTTACTGAGTTAGCAATATGAAATTAATGAGGTAAAAATTAAGCTGACTTTGATCAAAATGTATAATGCAATGTTAAATTTGTATGATTCATTATTAAAATTGAAAAAATACTTCTGCAGAAGTCTAAAGTTATCTTCAGAGTTTATTAATAAAATTAACAATAGGGCAGTTAGGAAAAAAATTCAAGACCAACTCTCATAGATACGTGATATGCCTTTAATGGGTTTCTGGTATAGACAATACAATAAAAATAATGGTAACTTTGGTTCCTTCATTGGATTATATGGAAGTTATATTTGCTGACTTTTTTTTCAAATGACCATCCCTATGTTAGGGAACTTCACAAAGTTTCATGTGATTTCAGGTTCCACATAAAAACTTTACACATTCTGAAAAAACTATCATGTCCTCAAATCAAAGTGATTCATATAAGACGTGTCTACAAGAAGCTGACGTCAGGTCATTAATTTCATGGGAAACAATGACTTTCTTAATTGCTTAATAAAATCCTTCCCTGTGTAAAATAGTGCTGCCAGCACAGCCTTTCCCCTTAAGGAGGAATTCATATCTGATTCCAATGAAAAGGTCTAAATATATGTTATATAATATATAACACTTTACTCACCATACCAGATATAAAATAGAAAAAACAAATTCACAGAAGAAAAATAAGGCAAAGCACTAAGTGATCGCTCTATGCAGTGGTAAATGTGGCTTCGGAGTTAGAACAGTGAGCTGCATGGAGCCTTTAAAAATGGGCAAACCTGGAGTCATGTGAAGGACTGCAGACAATGCAAACTTCTGCTCTTTTGTTACTGTCATGAAATAGGCTTGCCAATGTGTGGTATTCATAATTATTATTTCTTAAATGTGAATATCAAAAAGTTGCTTTTTCAATATTCAACTGTCCCTCCTAACATTACCAAGAGATATTAGAAACTTTTCTTTACAAAATGCTTCATGCAGTATCTATTTTGGTAGTTGCCTTACGTAATTACAACCACTTATGGTCACACACAAAATACTTGCTTCCAAAGAAAAATACAAAAACATTGCTTCCTGGTATTTGAAATTCTCTGATGTCCAGTAAATCTTGGTCAAAAAAGCAAAGATCATAAAAGGAACAATCATATTTAAAAAAAGACTGGAAGAGGTTTTAGACTATATAGTTTATGTGTTGTCAGCCACTGACTATTAAATAATTATGGGGGAAATACTCTTATTTACAGCATAGGCGATCTTGGAAAAGTACACAGACTAACACTCAGAGGAAAGAAAATAAAATGAAGAGTAAATTTCACTTAATGCTTCTGTTTTCTTGTTTTTGTGGTACTAGTGATTGAACCCTGGGCTCTATGAATGTTAAGCACTCACTCTACCAGTAAGCCACTTTCCCAGCTCCTAAACACTCCTATTTTATTTTATTTGGCACCTATAGGATGATTTACATAGGGAAAATACTGTTTTTATAATATCAGAATGATTTCCACCCAGGGAAAATCACTCCTACCTGCCTGACATGCTATCTTCACCACCTCAAAATAAATAAAACAAAAGAAACAAAATGTGTTAGGAATAAAACAAAGAGTCTGTTTTTCCTCTGCTCTCACACCACATCAACAGAAAACAACTTGTGTGACCTCCAAAGGTGTGGGGGTTTCTCCCCACCAAGAGCAAGCAAGCAAACAATCTGCAGCAGACACTGACAGGCTGTCCTCTAATTCAATTCAATTTGAGACTATCTACCTGAGATAGCAAAGGAACCCATGAATTGAGGGCTCAATCCTCAAGAACCCTCCCATACTTTAGATAACAACCCCAAGTTGTTTTGCATGAGATTCTTATTGACTGGATGGAAATCAGGATTCCCACAACCTTCTCCTTGGGTTCAGTTAAGTCACTAACATTGTTCACTCAGAGAATTCAAAGAAACACTTATGTTTCCAGGTTTATTACCAAGGATATTACAAAGGATGAGGCATGTAGAAAATGTGTGGAGAGTCCATGTCTTCTCCAGGCACACCACTGTCCAGGAACTGCCACATGTGCAAATGGCCAAAGCTTTCCGAGTCCTATCTTTTTGGGTTTTTATGGAGACTTCATTGCGTATCCATGATTAAAGGAGGAACCACCATGTCAAATATGATTGGACAGTAAGGAATGCTTAGTTGGTGGAATGCTAACAGATTGGGTTAGAGAAAAACAGTAAGGCCTGACTGTTCAGATTCTCCTTGGCTTCTCTGTGTAGCACTCCTCCTCCAGGGAATGGTGCAGGACCCTCTGAAATTAGAAGTATCTTAAGAACAATCATAAACAAGGGTCGCTAGAGAATTTTCTGTATGGCCAGCTCAAAGCAGGGGGAAATCAGAGTTTCTATGATCTGCCTTGAAAAAGAGAAAGTCTAGTTTCAGTCGTTTGTCTCAGGGGAGGGAGTTAGGAGCCAGGAACCACATAGATGAAAGATAAAATAGAGATAGAGATACAGCTAGAGATAGAGATATAGCTAGAGATAGATTATATCTCATATCATGGAACAAACAAAAAAGCAGAGTAAAAACACCATACCCCACACTCTGCACTCCAACTTCCTTAAAGACACTAACAGGTTTATGCATGTAGCAATACAACTTTGAGAATCAGTTCATGGAAGAACTCAAGTTAGTATGAGAATTAAAAACTTCTTTTTCTCTCTAATTTAATGTCCCCTGCACTATTAAAACCTACATTATCAGCCAAATTACATATTTTTTAGTCAGATCTTCTACCTCCCATCAGTATGTTTCTGCTTGGTATATTGATTCTACTTTTTTCCCTCTTGTTCTTTGGTATTGATTTAATGTTTTTCTCATTATTTCATATAAAGATATGCAGATTTCATCTGAATAACTAGGTGAATGCTCTCTGCTATTCAAAACTTTCCACTAACCTAATGCTGACATGAAAAGTTATATTTAGAATACAGCAGTATTTGTGAAAAAACCTGATTCCAGTGAAAAGGCCTAAGCGTATTTGAAGAAAAAAAAGTTAATTCAAAACATCAGGTGTCAAATTAAAAAATAAATTAATACAGAAAATAAGACTAATTGCTAAGTGATTCAAAGAAATCTCTGTGTGGAGCATAAGCATCCTATTTTCATTTGATATGATAGACATGAGTCATGTAAGGCACATTTCTACTTTATAGAAGCTTCCTTGACATTATTGTGAGGGAACATGAGAATTAACATGGAATATAATACTTTGGGAAAAAATTGAACTGAAATTATTAAGAGCTTATTCTTTTGGCTTTAGATGAATTTGAGATAAACTTGGATTTTAGCATCACCTTGTTTTGTACTGTTTTTATTGCAAGACCTCAACAGTGATTTTCCTATGTACTAAATACAAGAAGGGATATTGCCCTTTATGTGTAATCAGATCATATATAGATAATAAATTTCTATTCTTTTATCAATAAGGTTTATTCTACATTGGGGATTTTCTTCTTTAACCAGTAATCACTTGACAAGATAATTTGTTTCATCTAGACACTTGCAATTTTAATCACACACACATACTGATAAAAGAAAAACTTATCACATTTAAAATTTAAAGAGTATCTGATCATTCAGCAATTCATGAATCAGGGTACCATCAGACTTTAAGGAGCTAGCACTCTTTAAGGAGGGGAAATTTTTTTTTTATAATAAAGTATTTGCAGAAGCTAGACAAAGAAAGAAATATTGATTGGTTAACGGTTGGTGGTTTCTAATTGGTACAATTTCTAGTTTCAATTTACAGTTTATATTGGATTTGTTTTTGTTCTCCCAGGAATTTAAAGTACCAGAGCCAACCCGTCTAATGGCCTCCCAATCAGTATTTGTTTGTAATGACACATATATGCACATCACATATAATAAGGTTATAAATAAGGTTAAAGTTGTTGAGAAGCCAAGCTGCAAAGACATGAAATTCTAGACCAGTTTTCAAACTTTCTAAGCAAATATGAGTGAACAAGTCTTATTAATCCACAAGGAAGATTTTTGAAAGAATTTCTTTGGGAAGAGATGTCTTCCCCTGCAATTCTGGCAGAAAGATTTCATCTGAATGCAATCCCCACCCCTCCACGTCTAAGAGACAGGATTAACTCATTCCTGCCTCTGCTTTGGAGCTCTAGAGACAAGAAATGGGCCAGACTAGGAGGCAGGGCAGTGGCTGCAATAGGTCTGGTCAGAGTGAGGAATGTGTTCCCTGGGCACAGTCTCAGGTGCTCTCAGAAAGAACTGGTGGAGGAAAGATGCTATCTCCACAGAAGGTGGATATGGATATCAGGACACCCAGGATCTGCATATGAACAAGTCCAATCATATGAGGAAGCAATCTATGGGATCAGATCTCAAACCAGAAATCAGATGTACTCAGGGAACACACAAGGGAGACCAGAAAGACTCCCATCAAATTCTTCCAGCCTTAAAACACACCCTGTTAAGTGCCTTCACGGCCCACTAAGAAAAGAATTACCAAAATCTTATATCAACTTTTTAATCATTTCCACTTTCCAAATAAATGGTTCAATATTTTTATTAAGAGTTTATTAAAAATATTTAAAGTAGTGATTTTCCATATTAGCTGCAATGGTTCTATCCCTAAGATTCTGATTATCAAGACGAGGTAAGGGCCAGGCAGTGAAATTGCTTATATTATGCAGTCAGAGTTGAGCATCATTTATAAGAAAAAGAATTTTAAGTATAATTTCACCTCTGCATCAGGCAAATTGAATGTATTGAGTACTAAAACCAAATTCTGTCTTCTCTAGAATTTTTTAAGTTCTCTACTCCATTTTTACCTGAGTTACATGGAGTGCATTTTATTTTATTTTTTTCCAAAACTAATCATTCAATCGTGCTTAATAAGATTTTAAATATCTGAATATTTAAAATTATAAAACCATATCTACTTTTACTTCATTCACTTTAGGTTTTTGATACTTAGGATTCCTGGAATCAGATCGCAAGACCTGATACTTTAGTAAACCTTGTTTTCCTATGTCCTACTCTAGAAATAAACATATTCTTAATTGAATTGTTCTTTAAACTTGTTCTAGCCGGGTGTGGTGGCACACACCTATAACCCCAGTAACTGGGGAGAATGAGGCAGGAGAATCACAAATTTAAGGCCAGTCTCACCAACTTAGTGAGGCCCTAAGCAACTTAGTGAGACTCTGTCTTAATGTCTTCAAATAAAAATGGCCAGGAATGTGGCTCAGTGGTGAAGGATCCCTGGGTTCAATCCCTGGTACAGAAACAAAACAAAACAAAACAAAAAACAACTTGTTTTTTTTCTATTTACATACAAATTATCACTTTCATTTTTTCAACAGCTTCTATCTTTGGGTTGAGCTCTTGCTGCATAGATTTTTCCAGAGACAGGGGAGACCTAAGTTGCATCGCCAGCATTATCAGCAGATTAAAGAATAAACTATATTCAGGTAATTTTAAAGTATTAGTTTCCAGAAAGAAATACTTACAAGATTTGTTATTTTCCAAGAGCTTTAAAAAATCGTAATGAAGATCAACTCTCCCTACTCATATCCTGTAGCTTAGAGATCTTTCTAGTCATTTCTGCACTGGTGCTATGTTGCAGAGTTTCTAAGACATTCTCAAATCAGAGGTCCAATAGATACATGCTACATCAGTGGCTAACATTTTCATGTGCTTTATTGCCTACCCAATGGCTTCCCAAATCACCTCTTTAAACAGGAAGAAGAAAAAGAGTTGAATGATATCCCTGAATGCTCTCTTCTCCTGCAGGCTCTTGACTATTGAGGACATCTGTTGATCCAGCTTCAACTGATGCTCTCCCTTACCTTCCTGACTATACTTGTAGGCCAGATACTTTAGAAGAAAATAATAATTATGAAGTTTAATTCCTAGGTACAGAGGATGCAAAAAAAAAAAAAATCAATAGCTATCAATTCCATAGAATGAAATCTATATAGGTGGAGAAATGGAAAGATGGTCGAAGGGAACAAATTTCAGGTAGAGGATGAATAGGTTCTGTGTATCTAATACATAGTATTTTGACTATAGTTAAAGATTCCATGTTGTAAACTTGAAATTTGCTAAGAGAGTAGATCTTACGTTAACCACCCCCACTCTGTCTCTCTCAAACACACAGTGATGGATGTGTTAACACACTTAATTGTGGCAATTATCCCAAAACACATTCATATATTAAATCATCATGTGGTATATACAATTTTATTTGGTGATATAACTCAAAAAACTGTGCTATAGTTTGGATCTTGAGTGTCTCCAAAGGCCTATGTGTTAATGTTAAAGGCTTGGTTCAAGGTGGCACCATTGAGAAGTAATGGGATCTTTAGGAGGTGGGGCCTAGTGGGAGGTCTTCAGGTCATTTGGGGCATTTCCTCAAAGGGAATTGTGGGACCCTGCCTATTCCTCTTCTCTTTTCTTTTTTTCTTGGCTTCCTGGCCATGAGTTGAGCAATTGTGCTCTGCCACATGATCTCAGTGCAGCTTCATAACAAGACTCAAAACATTAGAGCCAACCCCTCAAGGACTGAAACCTCCAAAACTGTGAGCCAAAATAAACTTTTTTTTTATAAGATGGTTGTGTCTAGTATTTTTTTTATGATGATGGAAAACTAACAAAGCTAGAAACCACAGCAAAGTTGCTTTATTTAAAAAAAATGAAAAAGAAAGAAATCTGTATCTTCCTTTCCCTAAAAGGAAATTTACTTTCAGTAGACTGAGAAAACAGTTTTCAAACTTTTAATAAAATTTTTATATTTTTATTTTGTATTATAACCCTAGGAATGACCTCCTGAAACATCACATATGTAAGTAGAAAAGCATTTTACAATACAATATTAATCTTTGCATTTTAGTTTGGCTGTAACAACACTGCATAACAAAAAATCCTTAATCTTAATAGCTTACAATAAGAATAATTTCTTCATCCAACATGGTTTTGTGTGTCAGTGTGACTACTGGGATTGAACAGGATCTGCTAGGTTGAGCTAAGACTGAAAGTTGGAATCAGGTTTGCTTCACAAGCCTCTGATGAGAACTGGGTACTACCTAACTTCTGCCCACAGGCTATTTGTTACAGAAAATGGTATGGCCATGCTCAAAGTCAAAGACCAAGTTATTGCAAGAGTAGAAATGAAGTAGTGTTTCCAGAAGAATAGTGTTCTCCAACACAACTTCCTACTTGTGATACATATTGTTCTCTATTCTGACATTCTTTCATTAAAAATAATTGATATTTGCAATTCTCTCAAACTGATTTACAGCTTCTATTTGGGTCATGGTCCATTCTTTATAATACCCTGGAGTAGAGCATTTCAAAACCTGGCACGAACTCAAAGGCAAATAATGAACATGCATGATTAGTAAAATTTCTGTCTAGAAAGTTCCAGGTCTGGACATGCCACTAATAGTGAAGCTATAAATAAATTATTTTATATTTAAAAATCTTCAGATTTATTCAAGATAAAGTATATCTATATTGCTCAAATTATGTATTTTAATTATTATGTATTTAAATAAATGTTTATAATTCATATCATTCATACAGACTAAATGCACAGAAACTTGTATCAAGGTAAATATGGCCATATTTATTGCAAAAATCAAGTCTCCTCTAAAGTCGGAATAAATTGGAACTCACAAGTTAATTGTGTTGTAAATGACTTTACCAATTTTTCATAAGATGAGAAGAGTGGGAGACCCAACAGAATGAGACTCAATAAAGAGAAACTAATGTTACTTCAAATAGTTACATCACCTAAAGCTCATGGTGAATGCACAGACTTTTGACAATCCATCTCTTTGTTAAATACTTTCAAAAGTACAAAGTTCCTTCCAATTTTCTAAATTTAGTATGAAACTACTATTGTGCCAGGAATATTAATACATTTATTTCAATTTTGCTAAATGTTTAAAAAGATAGGAACAAAAATTAGAAACTGTAATAGCCAAAAGTTGTCCCGTGGTAGGTGTACAAATTAATTATTCTTATTAATTCTATACCACTTTACCATCACAACAATCCAATTTTTAAACTCTAACATCATCACAAAAAAATGACCTCCTCCCTCTTTGCAGTCAATTCCAATTTCTACCCACCCCCCCAGTCTCAGGCAACGTTAGATATGCTCTCCATCTATGTAGATTTGTTTTCATAAAATTCCCTTTGAATTTAATCATACATTAGGTTGTTTTTGTCTCTGGCTCCTTTTACTTAGCATAATAGTTTTGAGAATTGTCTGTATTGTTGTACATATCAATAGTTCGTTTCTCTTTATTTTTGAGCACTATTCCATTACATAGCAACATCCCAGTTTGTTTCCATGTATAAATTGATGGACATTTGGCTCATTGTAGGTCTTTGGTTCTCATGAAAAATGCTGTTGTAAACTTATGCATGCAAGTCATTGTGTAGACATATGTTTTCATTTCTCTTGAATATACCCTTCAAATGAAATTTCTGGATCATATGATAAATAACACATAACTGTTTTAAAGACTGTCAAACTGCTTTCCAAAGTAACTATATCATTTTACTTTCCCAGCAGCCATGTAGGAAGATGCCATTCTCTTCACATCATTGCCATCTCCTGTTATTGTCAGTTTTTTGGATTGCAGATATGCTAGCACATAAGTGATGGTATAGAATTTTGGTTTTAATTTGCATTTTGCTAATGATTAACATCTTCTCAAATTTTGATTAGATATTCATATGGAATTCTTATAAGTTTTCATATATCTCCTTTGTGATATGCTGTTCTTTTAATTGATCTGCTTGTTTTTTCTTTTTAGTGGGTTGCAGGGTTTTTTTTTTTTTTTTATATATATATGACTGTACAAAGGCACCCTAAACACACATTGGAGAAAACATAGCCTCTTCAACAAATGGTACTGGGAAAACTGGAAATCTGTATGTAGTAGAATGAAATTGAACCCCTATCTCTCACCATGCACAAAAATAAACTCAAAGTGAGTCAAGGACCTAGGCATTAGACCAGAGATACTCTACCTCCTAGAAGAAAATGTAGGCCCAACCCTCCATCATGTCGACTTAGGAACCAACTTCCTCAACAAGGCTACAAAAGCTCAAGAGGTAAAATCAAAAATCAATAAATGAGATGGTATCAAGCTAAAAACTTCTTTGGAGCAAAGGAAACAATGATGAGTTTGAAGAGAGAGTCAATAAATAGAATGGCAGAACATCTTTGCCACCTGAAACTCAGAGCATTAATCTCCAGGATATATATAAAACTCAAAAAACTTAACACCAGAAAACTCAAATAAATGGGCAAAGGAACAGAACAGACACTTCACAGAAGACAAAATACAAATGGCCAACAAAATATGAAAAAATTTCTCAACATCTCTAGCAATTAGAGAAATGTAAGTTAAAACTACACTGAGATTCTATCTTACTCCAGTCAGAATGGCAATTATCAAGAATACAAACAATGACATATTTCGGCAAGGAGGTGGGAAAAATGGTATGCTCATACTGACAAATCCAGCCTAATTCCCTCTTAAGATCAGGAGCCATCTTGTCACAAGTTATAAAGGATTAATTTCTTTTTTCTGTAAAATATTAGGATTTTGGTACAGCCTAGCTGTAATTTGATGTTGTAAGCCTGCTTGGAATGCCTGCCCATGCCTTGAACTCACCCATACCCAGCTTTCCCTGACCAGATAACAACCCTCTCCGAAATTTTAGTGGCACCTCAAAAAGGGGGGCTGTCTTCTGTCCCCAGGGTTTTTAGGAGAGAAAACCCGGCCGGTCAAAATTATAAGCTTGCTTTAATTTGATTTCAAGTGGAGTTGGTGGTCTTTTCTTTGCGTCATGATCCAACAATACACTGCTGCTGGAATTGCAAATTGGTGCCACCACTATGGAAAGAAGTATGGAAATTCCTCAGAAAACTTGGAATGGAACCACCATTTGACCCAGTTATCTCACTCCTCAGTTTATAAACAAAGAACTTAAAATCTGCATACTACAGTGATGCAGCCACATCAAAGTTTATAGCAACTTGATTCACAATAGCTAATCCATGGAACCAACCTAGTTGCCCTCCAACAGACAAATGTTTAAATAAAATGTAGCATATATGGCTGAGTATTACTCAGCCATAAAAAGGATGAATTTTGTTGGTAAATAGATAGATGTGAATATTATCATGCAAAGTAAAATAAGCCAACCCCAAAAAAACCAAGGCCCAAATATTGTCTCTGATATGCATATGCTAAAACACAATAAGGAGAGAAGGAAAGAAAAGAAGTTCAGTGGATTAGAAAAAGTGAAATGAAGGGAAGGGATAGGGGAAGACAGTAGAATGAATTGGACATAACTTTCCTATGTTCATATGTGAATACATCACCAGTGAAACTCCACATCAGGAACAATCACAAGAAAGGGATCCTCCTCGTTAGAATAATTATACTCCATGATCAATGAATAATATGTCAAAATACATTCTATTGTCATGTATATCTAAAAGGAATAAAAAAATTAGTTTTTGGTCTGATAAATCTAATTTCATAATTATACATAAGAAAATCATTTTTTCAGAAGAATTAATTAAAAATGATATATTTTCTCTATTAAATTTGTCTTATCAACTTTGAAGACCATATTTGTCATAAATTAAGAATTTTTTCTATACACTGCATAAATACATGTCATATGTGTATATATTTACAATCAATGATCTACAGTCTTCATTATTTTATTATAGCAATATATTATGTTCAGAAATAGTATAAGTTACTCAACTTTGTTCATTTCCAACATCGTTGTGACTCTTCTATGACCTTAACATTTCCATATAGATTTTAGAATCAGCTTTCAAATTTCTACAAAAGTCCTCATGAGATTTTGCGTAGAAACTACAGTTCACTTTGGGGAGAAATGTCACTGAAAGAACATTGACTCTTCCAATATGTGAACTTGTTCTGTCTCCTCTTATATACATCTTCTATAATTACTCTCAGTAATGTTTTGCAATTTTTAGTACTCAGTGCTATGTTGTCATTTGTTTAAAAGTATTCCTAAATAAAGCTACCATGAATTTCATCCTTACTTTTATTTCCTTTTTGTTACTAACATATGGAGATAACATAGACTTTTCCATGCTACTGTTATTGTGCTAAAGATTGTCCTCAGCTATTGGGAAGTGCTGGCCACACTAGGATACGGGACCTAGTTGGAGGAAATAGGTCACTTACAGCCTGCCCTTGAAGGTTATATCTTGTCCATGGCCCCTATCTCTCTTCCCCAACCTTCTGTTTCTTGGCTTACATTGAAGTGAGCAGGTTTCCTCCAACTTGTGCTTCTGCCATAATGTTCTACCTCACCTCATGCCCAACACAATGGAGCCAGTCAACCATGGAGTGAAACCATGAGCCAAAATAAAACTTTTCTCCTATAAGTTGTTTTCTCAAGTATTTTGTCAGCAATGAAAAGCCAACTAACACACCTATAAAATTTCTGTACTTATTGATTAGTTCTAAGGGTTTTTCTATAAAATCTTTGGGATTTTCTCCACAAAAAATCATCTAATCTACAAATTAAAATAATTATATAATATATAATCAATGTCTTCATTACACAAATTTATGTTTTTTGCCTGGTTGCATGAATAGACCCACTATTACAATGTTATACAAAATGATGAGCACAAATATACTCAATATTCTCTTAATCTTAGGCATTTAGTCTTTAAATTTTAAATACGATGTTAGCTAGCAATGTTTTGTAGATGCACTTATTGAGTTAATAACATACCTTCCATTCCAGAATTATTGAGAATTGTTATCATTAATGAATGTCTAATATTATCAATTTTTAATATGTCAATTGAGTTCATCATGTTCTTCCTTTGACCTTTATTCCATCATCATGGTGCATTATGTTAAATGAGTTACACATGTTAAACCAACCTTGCATTCTAGTGATTAATATAACTGGGTTATGATATGTAAAATTTTTAAAATTGTATTTACAGACACTATTTACTAAAAATAGGGGTAAAGATGAATTTTGCTTAATTCATAAATGATTTATATCTGGGATATTTTTTCTGTGTAACTTTGATGGTTTTTGGTATTGGTGTTATTATTGCTATATGAGGACATAGATTAAAGACTATAGATTAAATTTCTCCTCCTCAATTACCTGAAAATATATGTAGTACTTCATTGTTGTTTCTTAAAAATTTGATATTTTTCCTCACTGAAGCCTCTGGGGCCAGACTTTTATATGTGGAACATTCTTAATTAATTTAATTCTTTATTGGGTAGAAGTCTATTGACTTTTACCATTTTCTTTTGCATCAGTTTGGATAACTTAGGATGTTCTATGATTTTTTTCCCATTTCCACTATGTTGTCCAATTTATTGATAGGAGTCACTCATAGTGTTTGCTTGTAAAGTTTTTAATTCATTTATTATTAGTCACATATCCTAACTCATTCCTAACTTTAGTAATAGACGATTTCTCAAATTTTTCTTAGTCATTCTATATGAGGTATCCTTTTTTCAAAGAATTATTTTTTGTCATTTTGCTTCATTTCATATTTAACATTATGTGTAACATAAATTCAATCTTCCCTGGTTAATGAACCCTCAAGAGAGGGGGATTAAAAGCAACTGTGTTCCTTCTAGAGAAGCTCTTGAGAATGAAACTTCACAGAGTTCCTACCCTGTACTTGGACTAAGAAACACAAGATCTTGTTTCTTTATACACCAGATATTTTGTTATAACAATGGAAAAGACCTTTGTTTTTAGGTGTTGAGTTGGTTGTGCTTTATCTCTGAAGGTCTCAGGTGTTGAAGATCTGGTCCTTAGTAAGGTAATGTTCAGGTGGTAAAAACTTTGAGGTGCGGCCTAATGGAAGGTGGTCAGATCACTGGGGACAAAGCTCTCAGAAGATTTTAACAAGAGTCTTGTAGGACCATGGTTAATTCCCAAGAAAATTGTTTACAAAGAGCAAGACTGATACCTAAATATTTATTTGGCTCCCTGTGTATTCATATACTCTCTCCATTTCACATACTTTTTCAATGGTGCCACCTGCCATGATGTGTTTGTTGCGATGAAAGCGGCCCCCTCTAGAGCCAGCGCCATCCTGTTTGTTATTTTAAAACAGTGAGAGAAATTAAATTATTTTGTTTATATATCATCCATCTATTTTGGCATAGTAACGGGAGATGAACTGATGCAAGAGTTTGCTCCTAAGGCCTTTCAAATTCTTTATTTCATGGTGTTTAGCATACCGAAGTGATAAAATTTGAAATGTCATTTTCTGAGCCTAAATGGGTTTATGGTCCACTTTTTGATAATTTTTGCATATTGTGTAAAGTATTAATTTTGTTTTGTTTTGTTTTGTTTTCATATAGCTATCATTTTTTTCTAGCCCAACTGAATGGATACACTAGGTTTTTTCACTGCAGTGTGTGTTCCATTTGTCGGCATCAGTTGCACATACACCTGTGAGCCTACTTCCGGTCCCACAATCTTGCCCAACCAATTTACTGATGCAAATACTGTCATGGTTACTGTAGTATTATAATAAATGTGAAATCAGGCATTGTTAACCTTCAGCTTCATTATTTTCATAGTTTCATATTTCCACATAATTTTTAGAAATGCTTTGTAAATTTCTAAAAATGAAGTTCTTTTGATATTTCAATTGACACTCTATTGAATCATTGTATCCATACGGGATGACTAACAACTCGATGATGGTTCCATGTTTTTGTTTTGTTTTGTTTTGTTTTTTTGTTTTTTATACCAGGGATTGAATCAGGAACACTTGACCACAGAGCCACATCCCAGCCCTATTTTGTATTTTATTTAGAGACAGCATCTCACTGAGTTGCTTAGTGTTTTGCTTTTGCTGAGGCTGGGTTTGAACTTGCAATCCTCCTGCCTCAGCCTCCAAAGCCACTGGAATTACAGGCATGGACCACCACACAGATATACTTCCATGTTTTGATGCTATTGAAATTGTATTGCTGTTTTACTTTTGATTTTGATTGATTCATTGCTAGTATAAAGAAATGTAATTGTTTTGTATATTGATCTTATAGACTCATACTAAACTCATTTATTTAGATGCTTTTTTCATAAATTCCATAGGGATTTCATAAATTCCATCCATAATTATGAATAAAGACATTGTCACCATTCCTTACCAGTCTGGATACTTTTTGTTTCTTGCCTGATTCCACTGGATAAAACTCAATTCTGAGTAAGTAGCAGAACAGGCATTCTTGTCTTTTTCCTGACTGTAAGAGAAAATATTCAGCCTTTTGCTAAAACATATAATGTGAGTGTTACAGGCTTTTCATTGACCCTCTTTATCTAGTTGAGGAAGTCCCCTTCTATCTTAGTCCTTTTTATTCTACTATAACAGAATACTTGAGACTGGGTAATTTATTAAGAAAAAAAAAAAGATTTATTTAACTCCTGATTCTGGAAGCAGCAAATTCAAGATTGAGCTACTACATCTGGAAAGGGCCTCATACTACAACAGAACACAGCAGAAAAAAAAATGAAATTACAAACAGGCACATGCAGAAGAGAAGTGTATGAGTGTCTCTGTGTGTGTTTGTGTGTGCATGAGAAAGAGAGAGAAACAGAGGAAGTGGGAGGCTTGCTTTTTAACAATTCATTATCACAGTAACCATCCAGTCTCACAAGAGCAAGAACTCACTCCTGAGACAGGCAAAGGCATTAATCTTTCTTAGTGGCCTAACCGTTCTTAAAGACCCCAGCACCTCTCAACATCATTACACTGGAACTGAATTTTAACATGGGTTTTGATGGGGACCACCCATGTTCAAACCACAGCACCTTCTATTCCTAGTTTACTGAAAGTATCAGATATAGACCTTTAATTTCTTAAATTATTTTCCTGAATTAATTGATAGTCCCATGTTCCTTTTTTGTTAATACATGAATCGTATTATTCATTTTTCAAATATTAAATTATCCATGCAATCCTGAAAACTTATATATGTCATAATGTACTATCCTTTATATGTTTTGGACTTAAGATTAATTTTCAAAAATTTTCTGCATTTATGTTCATGAGCAGTTTGGTTTACAATTTTTCTCTTATGATATTTTCATGTATCAGTCTAATATTTGGCCTAATAGAATATATTGGGAAGCATTCTCAAAATTTTCAGACAAGTTTATGAAGAAATCATTTAATACACACACAAAAAAATTATATATGCATATTACATATACATAAAATGGGCTTTGTGGGAAAGATCTAACCAGAGTTCAATTCTTTCACACCCACAAAGCCTCACAGTTAGCTGAAGTTGAAATACTGGATGCTTTCCACTTAAGATCAAGAATAAAACAAGCATTCTGCTCTCACCATTTGTATTCATAATTGAACAGAAATTTCTGGCAGGGTGATTGGGCAAGAAAAACAAAGAGCTTTCAAGTTGGAAAGAAAGAAATAAGCTATTTCTATTTGCCTATAAAATTATATATATATAGATAGATAGATAGATAGATATAGATATATATAGATATATATAGATATATCACATGTATGAATTACATATTACATAAATGTATATACAGAGAGAGAGAAAATGAAAATCAAAAGGAAGCCACTAATTTTTTCAAAGTAATAAACAAGTTCAGTAAGTTATACAATACAAGATCAATTAGATATATTTAATTAGATTTATACACATTGATAATGAGCTATTCAAAAATGAAATTAAAAACATAATTCTATTTAGAATGAAGTGATACCTGGGAATAAATTTAACAGAAGAATGCAAACATTTATTCTCTGAAATCTGCAAGAAAAAATATCTCTTGAAAGAAATTAAAGAAGACCTTAATGAAAATAAACCTCACATTCATTATCAAAGACAATATTGTTTAGGTAATAATACTTCTCAACCCGAACTACAGATTCAGTAACAATCCCTACTAAAATCCCAGCTGGAATTTTTTTTTTCCAGATCTGACAAGATGAACCTAGTCTTCGTGTGGAAAAACAAGTATCACATTTTTTCTTTTAAAGTTATTCCTGAGGTGTTTCTCAGAAGCATGACTATAAACTGTAGCTTTGCCCTGAAAAGGCTCCAAGGGATTTGGGTGTGGATGTTTACAGTGTGCCTTTCAAAGCTATGTCTTTATCTTGGAAGACAGCCTAGTAACTAAGTGTCTGACCCATGACCAGGGGTCCCTCTCACAGGAAACTTGTTTATGTTGGCTGACAAGATTTGTGGCTTTTGTCTGACCTGTGTCCGCTCAGTTCCTAGCAAGATAGACACTCTCTAGGAGAACCCTGACCAGGAAAATAGTTAGATTGGGTGTGTCTGTCAAGTAACATACAGAGGGAGGCAACTCAACAGAACACATGGAATAATAGAAGCAGCTTATTACTTTTGTACTTTTATACTTAGAAGACAGCAGCATGCTTCTTAGGGCCAGGGGAAAAAGGGGAAGCTATTGGTGACATAAAAATTCAACCAGTGGGTAGAGAGCAAGAGAAAGAAAGCGAGGGAGCTCTGGGTTAAAACTTTGAGTCCAAGGTACTACCCAACCAGGTTTCCGAGCAGAGTTCTAATTAGTGGTTTTAGAACCATCAGTGGTAAATTATACTGGGTCACGTTGTGACTGAAGGGTTGTCACGGTAGCATATCTGTAAAGTTCTGACCAAGTGTGGCTGTCAGTGGGGTGAATTAATAGCTAGTATTCAGATGTTCCCTCCTTATACAATCAGGAGGCAGTTGTACAAGGCAGACATCTGGATTGCCCACATCACTGGTTAGAGATAGAGAACTGGAAACTGCGTCAAGGGTGACTAAACCCTGCTTCTGGTATGAGAATGTGTAACTGACGTTGAAAATGGATGCTGAGGCAACATAAAATTACAGGAAATTATTACAGTGAAGGATCCAGAATAGTCAAAATAAGCTTGAAAAAGAAGAGCAAATTTGGATGACTCACACTTCTGAATTTCATTTCTTATAAGTCTATAACAACCATTCCTGTATAGTATTGGCATAAAGGTAGACACAAAGATGAATAAATATGACTAAGAATTCAGAGCTAAGCACATAGATTTCATGTCAATTAGC
Organism: Callospermophilus lateralis; assembly: GCF_048772815.1. Classification (NCBI taxonomy): domain Eukaryota; kingdom Metazoa; phylum Chordata; class Mammalia; order Rodentia; family Sciuridae; genus Callospermophilus; species Callospermophilus lateralis. The sequence continues at coordinate 34,083,738 of NC_135316.1, forward strand.
TTTTGCCAAGGTGCTAAAAATAATTCCATGACTAAAAATGGCATTTCATCAAATGACCCTAGAGTAATTATTTGCGTACAAAATAAATGAAGTTGGATCCCTACCTTACACCACATGTAAAAATTAACTCAAAATTCATAATAGGCCCAAGTTTGAGAACTAAGACAATGAAATTATTTTAAAATGTGATCTTGGATTCAGTAATGTGTTCTTAGGAATCCAAGAAACAAAATTTTCAAAAGGAAAAAATATAGAAAAAAATGGACCCATTAAAATTAAAATCTGTGGATTCAAAGGATATCATCAAGAAAGTGAAAAGGCAATCACAGAATGGTAGAAAATATTTACAAATCATGTATCCAATAAAAGATTTGAATCCAGAATTTGTAAAGAGCTTTCACAACTTCATAATAAAGACAGTCTTTGAAAGTTAGAAAATGATATGAATAAGCATTTCTCTAAATAAAATATACAAATATTCAATAAACACAAAATACTCAACATCATAAGCAACTAAAGAAATATTAATCAAAACCATAATGATACCACTTCATACACAGTTGAATAAATAACAATAGACAAAAAAACAAAGTCAACAAGTATGTAAAGAAACTAGAAACTTTGTAAAGTATTACTTGGATTTAAAATGGCAGCCACTTTGGAGAACAGTGTGAGATGTCCTCAGAACATTAAATATAGAGTAATCAATATAACCTAGCAATTATTTCTGGGTATATAACTAATAAAAAATGAAGATGCTTGAAAATATATCTTCACATCAAAACCACTACATGAATATTCACAGATGCATTATTCACAATAGCCCCCAAATGAAAATAACTCATTTTCCCACCAACAAATATGCATTGAAGACCATCATTTCATTGTATGAAATGTTTTCAGTTAAAAAAAATGATAGGAAATTAGTGTCTGCTACTAGCTGGGGGTTTTATGAGGGAATTAGAAATGACTGTTAATAAGGATGGGGATCATTTCTAATATGACAAGAAATATTTTCAAATTGATCATGATTATGATTATACAACTCTATAAATATACTAAAATATTTGATTTTCAAAAGAAATGAATAAGTGGATTTTCTGGTTAAAAGTCATTGAATATGAATTATATTTCAATAAAGATGTTAAAATCACTTTATTTTATAAATATAGAACAATTTGATTTATTTATACTTTAGTGAGTTTTGGTAATTTGCCTCTTGCAAAAAAATTGTCCATTTAACTTTATCAAGTTGTCAGAAGGTTATTCCTCATATTTTTTTATTGCCGGTAAACATTTGTGGAATCTGCAGTGACATAAGCACTCTTTGTCCTGATATTTATTGATAATTTGTATATCATTTCTCCTTTTATCTTGATAAACTTATTGATCAGTTTATTTATTTATCTTCACAAAGAATGAGTTTTTAATTTTATTGATTTGTTTTAGTGTTGCTTTGTTTTCTATTAATTTCACTTTGATTTTTTAAAATTTATTACACATTTTATTTTTGGGATTAATATATTTTTCCAGTCTCTCACTGTAGAAACTTAGATCATTTAGAAAATATTTTTTTTTCTAACATAAGTTTTCAGTACTATAAAATTTCCCTAAGTCTTTCTTTTAATACCATTCCACAAAATTTTGTGCTGTTTTCATTTTTATTCAATTCAAAACACTTCTCTCTAGTTTCTGTATTTATTTCTTCTTTAACTTAATGATTATTTATAAGTTAATGATTTTGTTTCAAAATATTTATAGAATTTTTAGATATTCCTCATATGATTTCTAACTAAATTCTATCATTGCCAAAGATGATAGTTTGTATGGATTGAATTCTTTAAAACTTACACTTATTTTGTGAATCAAAATATAGTTCACCTGGTAAGTATTTCATGTTCACTTGAAAGTTATGTACATTTTGCTGCTGCTATGTGATATGTTTTATAAATGTTACTTAAGTCAAATTTGACTCGAATTTGTAGTGTATTTGTGTGTTAATTTCTAATTTTCATATTCATCTCAAGAGGGTATCATTAATACATAAAATATTTGTGATTTTTTCCTCTTTTGCTTTTTCAATTCTATCGATTTTTGCTTTGTATATTTGAGTATCTGCCTGTTTAAAGGTAAATAAATGTTCATTATTGTTATATCTCCTTGATAAATTGATCTCTTTCCCAGTATGAAATAGCACTCTTATCCAAGGTGATACTTGTCATACAAAAAACAAAACAACAATAACAAAAAAAAGGAAAGAAAGAACAAACAAACAAACAAAAACCCTACCATGAAAAAATGGAACAAGTCAAAGCAAATGAAATTAAAATAAAGGAAATTAAAGAGCATTGAAAAAGAACAGAAAATAGGCATCTTGCAGAAAATGAAACAAAGTTAAAAGTGTGATGAAAGAAAAATTAAATCAATAGATCATATTAGTCTGTCCAAATGACAAGGAGAAAACAATTACTTCCAAGATCAGGAATGAAATGTAAGGGGTATCCCTATCAATCTTCAAGCTATTAGTAGAGTAATGCAACTTCATGACAAAATCATGTGAAAATTTGAATGAAATTGAAATATTCCTTGAAAAAAATCCCAATTTACTAAAATCAATGCAAAAGACTATAACATCTTAATAAATCTCTACTTAAGAAATAAATGTAATTGATAATTTGACATCTTTCCCACAAGTAAAACAGTGAGCCCTGCTAGCATCAATGCTAAATTCTTTAAAATAGTTAAGAGAAAAATAATTAAGCTCTCCACAAAACATTTCACAAAATAGGAGGAGTAACACTTTGCAACTCGTTTTTTTGTCAGCATAGCCTTTTCCCCAAAATCTCCCAAGGGCCTTATAGGAAAGGAAGTTTTCAGAGCAATTTCTCTAACAAATATGTACATTAAAAATACTAAAAATGATTAGCAAACATTATCCAATATTATATAAAAAGGTTAATACATCATGGAAAATGGGACATATTTGAAGAATATGTGATTACTTTAATATTAAAAAGTATTGGTGCTTTGGTTTCTGTGCCTCTTCCAAGCAACCTGGCACTTGTATCTTTGTTGTAGACTATTATTTCCAAGAATTTTTATTAAATTTTTGATATGAGGTCTCACTATGTTGCCCAGGCTGGTCTTGAACTTGTGGACTCAATTGATCATCTCACCTTAGTGTTCTGAATAGCTGAGAGTATAGGTATATACCACCAGACCCTGTTAAAGGAGTTTTTACATATCAGATTGAGATGGCACCTTTTAGCAGGGCAAGAAGATTTGTCCCCGTAGGGCAAAAAGTAGGCATCCTATAGTTATCAAAAATATTTCCTGAAACTTAAGATTTCTCTCCTGTAACAATGCACAGCTTGAGTAGACATCATTTGGCTCTCTTTACATTGTCTTATGGAAATTGGGTCTGAAGGACTTGGTGCAAATATTGGTATTCTGGCTGATACTGGTGAAAATAGCAATAGAAATTACTGGGGGTAATAAAATTCTTTTTCTCTGATACAGCTATTTCATATCTTTTTTCCCCCTGCTACCACTTTTTTTTATCTTCTATTGATTTTATTTTTTATAAATACACAATAGCAGTGGAATGCATTACAATTATTATTACATATATAGAGCACAATTTTTCATATCTCTGTATATAAAATATGTTCATGTCAATTTATGCCTTTATACATGTACTTTGTTTTTTTGCATTACAATTCTTAAAATATGATATATATTATATATATATATCACATTTTTCATATCTCTGTTTGTATATAAAGTATGTTGATACCCAATTCAAATCTTCATACATGTACTTTGTATAATGATGTCCATCACATTCCACAATCCTTGTTATCCCCTGCCCTCTCTCTTCCCCTCCTACCTCTCTTTCCTATCTAGAATTAATCTAATCATCCCATGCTCCCCCTCCCTACCTCACTATGAGTCAACCTCCTTATATCAGAGAAAACATTCGGCATTTGTTTTTTTGGAATTGACTAAGTTCATTTAGCATTATTTACTCCAACACCATCCATTTACCTGCAAATGGCATGATTTTGTTCTTTTTTAATGCTGAGTAAAATTTCATTGTGTATATATGCCACATTTTTTTTATCCACTCATCCACTGAAGGACATCTAGGTTGGCTCCAAGTTTAGCTATTGTGAATTGTGCTGCTATAAACATTTATGTGGCTGCATCCCTGTAGTATGCTGTTTTTAAGTCCTTTGGGTATAGTCCAAGGAGAGGAATAGCTGGGTCAAATGGTGGTTCCATTCCCAGGTTTCCAAGGAATCTCTGTACTGCTTTCCAAATTGGCTGCACCAATTTGCAGTCCCACCAGCAGTGTATAGTGTACCTTTTTCCCCCACATCCTCACCAACACTTGTTGTTATTTGTCTTCATAATAGCTGCCATTCTGACTGAAGTGAGATGATATCTTAGAGTAATTTTGATTTGCATTTCTCTGATTGCTAGAGATGATGAGCATTTTTTTATATATTTGTTGATTGATTGTATATCCTCTTCTGAGTAGTGTCTGTTCAGGTACTTGGCCCATTTGTTGATTGGGTTATTCGTTTTCTTGGTGTTTAGTTTTTTGAGTTCTTTATATACCCTAGAGATTAGTGCTCTATCTGATGTGTGAGGGGTAAAAATTTGCTCCCAGGATGTAGGCTCTCTGTTCACCTCACAGATTGTTTCTTTTGCTAAGAGAAAACTTTCTAGTTTGATTCCATCCCATTTATTGATTCTTGGTTTTAATTCTTGCACTACAGGAGTCTTATTAAGGAAGTTGGGGCCTAATCCCACATGATGAAGATTAGGGCCTACTTTTTCTTGTTTTAGACACAGAGTCTCTGGTTTTATTCCTAGGTCCTTGATACATTTAGAGTTGAGTTTTGTGCATGGTGAGAGATAGAAGTTTAATTTAATTTTGTTGCATATGGATTTCCAGTTTTCCTAGCACCATTTGTTGAAGATGCTAGCATCAGGAACCTGTGGGATATTAACTTCTTATTTAAAAGGAAAAATATAAGACTTTTCACCTAATTTGACAGTCTATAGTTATACAATGAAATACTGAAAGAAATAGAAGAAATATTAGGGCTATGAGGATATATTAACAAGATTTAAGGGAAGTTATTGGAATTAATAGTAAACATGTTGATCAAAATGCATGATGGCTGCTTTATGAATTAACTGCATTCTTTGTTATATTGTTGTACTCAGTCATTTGATCCGATATCAATGTAGATAATGCTATGAAGATATGTTTTAGAAATGACGACTCAAAGGATTTAAAATTAGAATACTACAGCGATGTAGCCACATCAATATTTATAGAAGCACAATTCACAATAGCTAAGCTAAGAAACCAACCTAGATGTCCATCAACAGATGAATGAAAAGAGAAATTTTGGCATATATACACAACTGAATATTACTCAGCCATAAATAAAAATGACTTTATGATATTTCCTAGTAAATGGATGGATCTGGAGAATACCATGCTAGGTGAAATAAGCCAATTCCCCAAAACCAAAGTTTCAATGTTTTCACTGATATGTTAAAGCTAAACCACAATGAAGGCGGGGGGAGGAGGTTTCAGTACATTAGACAGAGGAGAATGAAAGAAAGGGAGAGAAATAGGAATAGGAAAGACAGAGGATAAATCTAACATAATTATCCTACATATACATATGAAAATACCTAGATAAATACCACTATTGTGCCCACCCACAAGAATGGGGTCCTAATCAGAAGAAGATATATTTTATGTTCATATAATCTTATCAAAATGAACTCTACTGTCATGTATAACTAAGAAGAACCAATAAAAAGATGAATAAATAAATAAACATTTAAAGCCTTATTTCCAAAGCCTTCCAAGGACTTACAGGAAAGGAAATTTATAGAGTAATATGTTCAACAAACATTGTTTTTGTTAGCTTTTTCCATTGCTGTGACCAAAACACGTGACAAGAAAAATGTGGAAGATGAAAAGTTTATTTTGACTCAAATTTCAGAAGTTCAGTCCATGGTGGGATGACCCCATGGCTCTGGGTCCAAGGAGTCAGAACATCATGGCAGAAGGTTGTGTTAGAGGAAAGAAGCTCAGGACATGATGCCAGAAAGCAGCAAGCAAATGCTAATCACCAAGGAAAAAAAGATAAATCTCAAAATGATGTGCCCTGAGTGACCTACTTCCTCCAATCACATCCTTCCTGTCTACAGTTATCACCCAGTTACCATATCTGTGGATCAATCCACTGATTAACTTAAACACGCTCTAATCCAATCATTTACCTCTGGAATCTCTTGAATTATCTCATACAAGACTTTTTGGGGAGACCTCAAAATTATTATCCAACATTAGCATATAAAAAGATTAATAGATCATGAAAAATGGGATATAGTTGAAGAATATGAGATTATTTCAAAATAAAGAAAAATAGTTGGGTGTGCCTCATTCCATTATTTGAAGGCCTTAAGAGAAAAGACTGAGTTTCCTTGATGGAAAAGAATCTGCTTCAAGAATATAACATGAAAATATAGCCTGACTTTACAGCCTGTCTGCCCTGCCAATTTCAGACCTCCCATCTTCAACAAACAGATCAATCAAATCTCTTCTCTCTCTCTCTGAAAGAGAACCAGAAAGTTAATATGGTATGACATATAGAGGATATATATATGTCAAACAAATAGCTTAGATCTCAGCCTACCTGTCACATGGTGTCATTGAGTGGCTGGGGTGGTGGTGAAGTTTTTGCCTCACTTCAGATAACAGTTGCAGAGATCTATACTTATATTGGTGTGAAAGAGGAAAATCCCCCCAAACATCTAGGCCATCTTACAGCCCAACCCAACCTGCAGTCTATTGTGGCAATCATCCCAATCTCATCTATGACAGGACAAAGTTCTCAGAGCCTTGGCTGCCATAAGAAAGCTTTAATATTAAAGTAGATCCACTCCCATGAGTATCCCTAAATAAGGCATGAACTGATACTCAGCCTGTTACTATGCTAGGTTAGATTTCATCACTAAAGAAGGTGACATGACCCACTGGAGAATTACAGACTACCAAAATTCTATATAAAATAGGGTAATCAGCTCTACCATTTTGGAAAACTCCCCTAGCCTCACATTGAAAGTGAGAATCTAAGAGGTGTTATCTTCCTAATCTCAAATTAGGTCTGACTCCTTGTGTTAGTCAGCTTTTCATCACTATGATCAAAATACTTGACAAAAGCAAAAAGCAGAAAAATTTATTTTGGCTAATGATTTCAGAGGATTAGTCAGTCCATGGTTGGCTGATTCCATTGCTCTGGGCTTGAGATGGGATGGAACATCATGGCAGAAGGGTGTTTCAGAAGGAAGATGCTAAGTGTAGGGAATTTGAGAGGCAGAGAGAGGGAAGTAGAGAGAAAAAAAAGTGTTGGGGACAAAATAGAATCCCCAAGGTAATGCCCCCACCCCGTAGTGCTACTTCCTTCAGCCACTCCCCATCTGCTTATAGTTACCACCAAGTAATCCATCCAAATCAATAATCCATCAAGTGAATATATCCACTGCTTAGAATCCAGTACTCAAAATCTAATTATATCACCTCTGAACATTCATGAATTGCCACATGAGCTTTTGGGGGGTACATCTCGTATCCAAACCATACTCCTCAGATGATAGGGTAGCTCCACAAGTCCAGCCTGTATCAAGAAAAGGACATAAATTTCATTGAACTGGAAGCTATATTGGCTGTGGCTGTGTTAATAATGATAATCTAGAGAGCAATAAAGAGTTTTCAGCAGAATAAAAACATGGTGCTTCGTTTGGATAAGATGGGTGCAGTTCTATGTCGACTGAAACTGAAAGTGAATGCCAGTCCTTGCTCATTGGTGTGCTATCTCTTCCATACTCCTGAACCCATCCACTCTCTGTACATAGCTCAACTTGTTTAAGAATAAAGATGAATAGGTGTGGGACTGGGGTCTTCATGTCCTAAAGGGGAATCAAAGTCCCCATGCAGCTGGAGAAACATGGGGAGGAAAGGAACTTAAACGTTTATGATTCCACTAGGTGCTGGTGGCCAAGTTACTGTCCTACCTCAACCCATGGGGAGGGGGTTGCCCGATTTCAACTGTTAGTATTTAGGTAGGATTCATATTGGGTAAGGGAAAGTAAAAAAAAAAAAACCTTTTGATAATTTCCATGTTTATGCCATAAGTGCTCACAAGTACCAGAGATGCTTCTGAATGGAGGAAGCCTTCCCTTACAGAAGTACTAGTATCTTTGGGACCCAACAACTGTAATGAGTCCTTTTAGATATGGGTCTGTGAGACACGTGATGTTATAAATTGGCACTTCTGGCAAATGAAGCTACCTCTTTGGGTTGAGAACTCATCTCTGTCCTGATATGACTGTCAGGCACTCACTACTGATGTCTTGTTGAAACTCAATACCTGACCATAAAGGCCTTGTGACTCGCCAGCCTGAGAATTCCACTTGAGTTTGGACCAACTTAGACTCAATAACTCAAAGGAGAAAAGATCCAACAATTCTTGCTTGAGAAGTGCAAATCAGATAGTCACAAACCCTGTTGGCCTGAATCCAGCAGGATTCTGGTTAAACATGAAAACAATGGTAGTGATCCCCTTGGGTAAAAATGCCCTTCCCCTAAATGCCTGGGATTACTGACAGGTCATTTTTTTATATATATATTAAAGCTTAATGAGACCCATAGAGTTACCTCAACTATTCTACCTCAGCACAGGGATATGCAAGCAAAAATCATTTTTAAGTGCTTTCCGGGTGGGTCTAGAGCAGCCTATATTTTAGATGTCTTTTAGTCTATGTCTAAGGTGTTCACTTTTTGTATTCTCTAATACTTAAGAGTATCCAGTGCAGCCTCTTCTCTCTGACTGATAGGAATGTAAATGCTTTTCCACTTTAAGTGAGGCTTGGGAGTTGTTGCTTCCTGGTAGTTGTTCTTTTTCTGAAAGTGATTTTTTGACTGGCCTTATGGATTTTCACCTTAGGCATGGCAAAGATTGATGTTCAGCCAAAGAATAATGGAGCCCCCTGTGCAGATTTCTCAAAAAGAAAAAAAAATTGGGGTGGGTGGCTTTGTTGTTTGTTGCAGAGATAGGGATTGAAGAATCTTTGGCACATGGGAATAAAGTGCTCTACCACTGAGTTCCTGCACCCAGACCATGTTTTTTTTTTGTTGTTGTTGTTGTTCTTCACAACCCTCTTTTTTTTAATTTTTAATACTTTTATTCTATTTATTCATTTGTATGTGGTGCTGAGAATCGAACCCAGGGCCTCACACATGCTAGGCAAGCACTGTACCGCTGAGCTATAGCCCTAGCCCCAACAACCCTCTTCTTACAGTGTTCTCCCTACATATTCTACATGCCTTGGCTCCTGCTTGCACCTGGGTCTCTTCTATGTGCCCCTCCACAAGGCACTGTTTCTTCACTAGGCACTTCCAGGTTGCACTCTAAAGATTGCCTCCAGGCAAAAAGCCTGAACTTTTATAAATCTCGACTTATTTGTACCCTCTTCAAGGGTCACAATCCAACAATGCCCATATTCTGATGCTTTAAAATAGGGGTTTTGTTTTCCTCCTATATTTTGTGTAGTTTTCTAGGGTTTTGTTTTGTTTTGTTGTTTGTTTGTACTAGCAGTTGGTTAATTACAACTGGTTTTTACTCCCAAGTGAAGCTGAAAAGTAGGTCCTTATTGCTTCTCTTTAAATTTAATGGTGGCTACCTTGAGGTCACGTTGAGGTTGAAGGCAACCTCCTTGAGCTTATCCCTTCTTCTGGGTAGCACCTGTTCTTTGGCTGAGAAATCTGAACATGATGCCCTTGAGGAGAGGTTGTGCTAAAATCTTATCCTCTGTAAGGAGATCTCTTTGGTGAAAGACTTCTTTTAACATGCTGAACTTATTTCCCTAACAGAACTTTGTCAAAAATTGTAAGTAACAACTAATACCTACCAATGTGCCAATTTTCATTTTTCAATCTGTGTTTTCAAGTTTTCTGTGTAGCTTTATTTTATTTTTCTCTTTCTTGTAAGAATGTCTCTCCTAAACAGCATCTACCTAGATTTTATTTTAACCCATCTCATTATCTAAACTATTTTATTCATTGTCATGAACAAGCAACCACATTAACCAGGACTATGCATGTTTGTGTCTTTCCATAAAGTCAGAAGTTTCCAGTTTCATCACCAGCAGTTCACTAGACACTTGTGAGTCACCTGGTAGTCATAAGTTGGGCAAAGTCAAGTTCTTTCACTTCAGTCTAAATTTCTAATATCCATAACACTCAAATGTGTGTGTATCATTATTTTCCTAATTACTGTTGAGATAGGAGTTTAGGGACATCAAGATGAAAGAGACAGGATACAAGAACAATGCCTCCTAGAGTACAAGAAGGAGAAATGAGTCATCTTGTCTCTGTTTAAGGTAAGTCCCATCACCATGACAACTCCTACCACTGAGAGCTTGCCACCATGGCAACCCCTGCCATAGGTTCTGTATTCTAATTGGGTGAAAATAAAGGAACCAATGGAAATGGTATTCTCATTAAGCAAAAATATGGTGACCAGTTGGAATGAATGGGACAAAGTCTTCAATCAGGTCTGTGGGGAGAGGGATTGAAGAACAACTCAGCCCATAAGACAAGATTCAAAGGCATGTTTAGCTGTCCGGCCTTGTGCCACTCCTGGTTGGCACACTCTGCTGCTTTACTTTATTGAGTGCCACTTTCACTTTTACTTTTAATAAATCTAACCTTCCCCTACTACTTCTTTCTGCCTTGGCCAATTCTTTGTCCCTGACACCAAGCTCCTATACCCCAAATGGACACCCGTTAATATCATTTGGATGTTCCTGGAATGGGTGTATTATTTTTATGGTAATCAAAGGTTCTACTGCTAACTGCTGAACCCAAAACCTGGGAGACAGAAGTTGGTGGAAGAAAACAGGTTTGTTCACAGTAGGCCTAAAGGAAGATGGAAGAGATTTTTCTCTTTCAAATCTCCATCTTTCTGGGGACTCAGGACCACAAATGGCTTTTGTAAGAGAAAAGGAGGGGGGCTACAGGCAGGAAATACACTGGCTGGGCTTGGCCTCCCTCTTCAAATTGAACCTCCATACAAATTTCTGAGTCTGGTCCCTCTTCAGAACATCAAAGGGAACTGCTGGAAACCTGTGGAGGGTAGAATCTGCATTTTCTTTTCAGATAGACACACTACTTTTTTGCAAGTAAATTCATACAAGCTGAGGAGAGAGAGGACACTCTGGAGGGTTTGTGGTGTTGCCCTGAGGTTTGGATATGAGTACTCTTTCTTTCTTCAGTTCTTTAAAAACAAAATTATTATCCCTTTGAATATTGATTCTTTATTGATCTTTCCATTCTGTATCTCGTAATTTCCCCTGAATTATTAATGAATGTTTCAATCCATTGTTTTTGTCTCCTATTATTTTTTTTCATTTTTTTTGTCTTTGTTATTCTGTAATGCATTTGAGTGAAATATTTCACAATTTCTTCCAGTACATTAATTGCTTTCCTAAAGATACATAAAAATCATTTCATTAAGCATTGTTCATTTCTAAGATTTTTATAACAGCTGTTTCTATCTTATAGTTTTTTGTGTCTGACATTTTTGTTTGTAATCTACTTTTACTTATTATGGCAGTTATTTATGTCTTCATTTTAAAAATTCCTAAAGTCTTGGTCAGACTCCTATACAGTAAATTTTATCTGACATTGTTGGAAGCAGGACTTACTCACCTACTTCAAAGTACCTGCAGCCCAAAGAGGCTGGGGATAAAGCTGAGGTGGGGCTGAGGGGTAGGAGTGGGGCAAGGCAGGCATTGGATCCTAAAATTCTTTTCAAACTCACATGAAAGATTTCAAGTGGGTCGCACAGAATAACAAACATGAGTTTATTTGGAAAAATGAAATATGACAGGTTAACTGTGCAGTACAAGCTACAGAGTGGCCGAGACCATCTCCAGAAAGACAGCATAGTTTCCACAGAGCTGGGGGTTTTTAAGGGCATTGAAACTATCAGAATTTGGAAAAACCTGCCACCCCAGAAATTGGGAAGATGCAAATATCATCCCAGGAAGTCTTGCTCCTTGTTGACCTAAGGATAAGGAAGGCTCCAGGGACTAGGAAGGATGCTTGAACTGTGAAATCCCATCTTTTCAAGCCTTGGAATCTTTGGTTGGCACAGAGGTCATAAAATTCCTCCCCTCTGAAGAATGGACAGGAAGAATTATCATTACTTATATCCATTTTTAGCTAATCATGCTTCTTCTCTAATGCTATTGCAGGTGGAGAAGCAAAGACTCAGAAAGATCAACCAATGCATCTAAAGAGTGGCAACCAGTAAATATTAATCCAAAATTCCATGGAATTTTGAATGAGCCCAAGACATTTCATTACCAAAATCATAGTGGAGGTATTTCCAGTGGAAAAAAGTAGGGCTAAGGTTTTCTAGTGTTAACTAGACAATAGCTAAGTAATTAAGAGCCATGTACACAATGTAAAGTGAACAGATGAGAATTGAGAAAGTTTTCACCTAATTACCTCTCTTTTCTTGCTGAAGTTCCAAGGCAAAATAATCTTTGGAGAGCATGTCAGGGAAAATGAGGGCATAATGAGATTAGGAACTTTAGGAGAGTAACATGAGCTTCGAATAACCTTGGGAACCATTCAATTTTATCAGAAGTTCTGAGGGGAAAACTTGTGACAACATGGTTTACAGTTTCATTGCTTTTAATTGTACCACAGGAGAAATAATGTCCCCCAAATATGGACACCTTCTAGGACTTAGCTTTAACCATGATTTTTAAAAGGCTTTCACACTCCTTAATTAAAAAAAAAATAAGAAATATATATGGCAGATTTCTCTCTCACAGCTTCTACTGAGAGATCATAACCTGAACTACACAATTTTTAGGTACAGGAATAAAGAACTTACTTCTGAAAGTTTTAATTACATTAAGAGGCACATAGTTTAATTCATGATAGATCACATTTTAATATAACACCTTTTAAGAAACAGAAGAGTCTTAGAAGGATACTCCAAGTGTTATTCGTTCAGCTTTAAAACAGTTGAAGGTAGAAAATGTGTCAACAACTGACTTCCAATCTTGGGTACATGAAGCCTGAGTGAATTGTGTGAATCTCAGAGACTGAATAAAACAGAAGCAAAGTAAAGCTGGGTTGATCTTTAATGACAGTATCAAAAGAAAAGCCATTTTTGCTCTGCAGCAAGGACTTTGAGTGAACAGATGTGCAGATGTTACTGATTTGGCATCTGTGGTCTAGAGTTCCATTCCAGGACCTCATGTGCTGGCAGAGATCTGCCTAAAGCAGAGGCAGGGCTAGCCTTGGGTTTCTGGGAAGGGACACTCACTCATGTATGATACCAAGTACACACTGAGTCTTACACACACCCTGTGCAAAGGCATCAGGAATACTTTTGGAAGTTCTAATTTCTACCGAGTAAGAAGGATATGGGAAAAACTAAAATATATTCAAGTTGAAATTTTTAAAATGACATAGAGCTTAGAATAGTGATTAATAGTGATGAATAGTATACTAGTAGGGAAACAAATTCTAAAAATTTTCTCAGTCCTCTGTGTCCTCAAATCAAATGGAAAGCAAATGATGAAAAAAAAAAAATGTAAAGTACCTCCAAAACAGACATCTTTGAAAATGAACCCCTTTTAGCCCTGAAGCAGTAGCAGATGGTGGTATCTGCCTGTTGTTGCTGGTACTGTTTTTATTGTTATCATGCTGTTAATAATTAAATATTGACAGCAATACTTGAAGTTGCTCTGAACTTATAAAACAAAGCTGACTCTATCCCTTGGGCTTATCACCTAAATGAGACAAAGGCTTTTAAAAACATCAGAGAAGGGCGGGGGGATAATGTAAATCTAAGATCATTGCTTGTTTTGATTGCATTTGTCCTTTCTATTCTCTTTTATTCCTCCTGACCAATTGCTTGCAGTTTGGGAGATAAGCCATCATAGCTCGAATACTTGCTGAAGAAAGTGTCTATCAGGAAACAATTGAGAAATACTGTGAGAAGTAAAAGAACTTCAGGGAAAATGGAAGTATAATCATAAAGAAAGAGAAAAGGCTTTAGGCAGCAAAAAATAGGAGGAGACTACACCAGTCACAAAGGAGTGCAGATATAGCTGCCTCATGAAAGGAAGTAGAGGAAGAGCCATGCAGGTGAGGAGTCCTCTCTGTGGGTATGTTGCATGCAGTCATGGCTGCTTAAGAATTTTCAGGTCAGGGCTGGGGATATGGCTCAAGCGGTAACGCGCTCGCCTGGCATGCTTGGGGCGCGGGGTTCAATCCTTAGGACCACATAAAAATAAAATAAAGATGTTGTATCCACCGGAAAAAAAAACTGAAAAATAAATATTAAAAAAATTCTCTCTCTCTCCTCTCTCAAAAGAATGTTCAGGTCAACAGACAACTGTATAGACAATGGGAGTCCCATAGGTTACAGTGGAACTGAAACATTTCTTTCTCTATCTCTTTATTTATTTATTTTTGGTACCAGGGAATGAAACCAGGGGAACTTTACCGCTGAGTCACATCCTCAATCCTTTTCATTATTTATCTTGAGACAGAGCCTGGCTAATTGCTTAGAGTGTTGTTAAACTGATGAGGCTGGCCTCAAACTTTCTATTCTCCTGCCTCAGCTTCTAGAGGCGTGCACCACCATACCCGGAGGAGCTGAAACATTTCTACCATCCGGTGACATAACAGTCATCCTTATATCTCCATAGCTCGACATGTTCCTCATGTGTTTGGGGTTGTGCTGGTGTAAACAAACCCATTGCACAGCCACTAATACAAAAGTATAATAAACACAATCATGTATAGTGCATGATACTTGATAATGGCAGTAAATCAATGTTAATATTTTATGTGTACTTTCTATCATTGTTGTAGAATGTATTTCTTCTACTTATAAAGAAAGCTAGCTTTAAAGCAGTCTCAGATCTGTCCTTCAGGAGAATTCCAAAAGAAGGCATTGTTCCCATAGGGATGACAGCTCCATGTGTGTTATTGTATTGTGGACCCACCAGTGGAAGATGTGGCAGCAGAAGACAGTGATGGTAATGACCCTGACCTTGAGTAGCCCTAGAGTGTGTTTGTATCTAAATTTTGTTTGTGTGTGTTTATTTATTTATTTATCTTTTTTGAACCCAGGGGAATTGAACCAAGGGACAGTTAACCAATGAACCACATCCCCAACCCTTTTTTTACTTTGTATTTTGTAATTTGATAAGTTACCTAGGGCCTCACTAAGTTGCTGAGGATAGCTTTGAACTTGTGATCCTCCTGCTTCAACCTCCTGAGCTGCTGGGAATACCAGCATGCTCCTCTGTGTGCCCAGGTGTTTTCATCTAAATTTGAACAAATTATTATAAAAAGTAAAACTAAAAAAAATAAAATTAATGTTTAAAGAAAAATTTTATAGGATAAGAATAAGAAGAAAGTGGACCTAACAGAGAGAGAGAGAGAGAGAGAGAGAGAGAGAGAGAGAGAGAGAGAACGAACTTAATATGGCCAGGAAACTCATCCCCTCCCTCTGGCCATTTTTTACCAAAGGACAAGAGCATTAGCACACCCAGGATAAAACCCACCCTGCCCCCCCAAAAAAAAGAAGAAGTGAAAAATCTTCAGCATCTTCCTAAAATCTGCTTGTACAAGTTCATTTCCTACCATCGCCCAATGAGAGAGCTGTGCCTTGACCCAGTCTAAGTCTTCATTTTCCTCTTCATATCATTTTCTTTGCTTATGTTCTTCCATGGGGCTGAAATGCCCTTCATTTCCCTCTGGAACTAACCATACTGTACTCATATGCAAATTTGGCTTTAGGAAATGTTTCTGACATAAACAAACCTTTACTCAAGAAATTCCTTTCTATACCCTAAATTCTTCACACACACACACACACACACACACACACACACACACACGTTATAATTTTCCATCTGATGAATCCTCTTGTTTTCCCGATAGTACTGAGGGTATTTTGAATGGAAGAACTCTATATTCTCCTTACTACAGACTAAGAATCTGGAGAAAGTACACTCAAAGGATGACATGGATGTTGCTCCCCCTGAGTAGCTATTAGGGTGCTGCTGTTCATGCTACGAGCATCCTCATGGCTGAATTTCTTATTCCACAATTCCTAGTTTCCATTGCTTTCAGGAGACTTACAATGTCTTCAAAGATTTTTTTTTTAAACTTCATGCTTTGAGAATGGCTCAGCTTCATGTACTCCTAACTTTCCTCCCTCATTCCACTAAAGACCCATCATATGGCATGCAAAAAAAAAAAAAGGAGAAGCAGAACACGGAGGAAAAAATAAGAGTATGAATGGGGGAAGGCAAGGGCAGAGGGAGAGAAAGAGAAAATGAGAAGAAAGAAAGAAAGAGAGAGAGAAAGAAAGGAAGGGAGGGAGGAAGGGAGGGAGGGAGGGAGGAAGGAAGGAAGGAAGGAAGGAAGGAAGGAAGGAAGGAAGGAAAGAAGGAAGGAAGGAAGGAAAGAAGGAAGAAAGGAAGGAAGGTAGGCTGGTCGACTCTCTCAGATAAAATAGCACTGGTTTGATGAACAACCTAAGGCATCCCCAGCAACATCAATTACTTGTGGGTCCAACACCAAAGAGCAGGGTGGATTGGTTACACCCATCAACCTGTAGCACACACACAAACCTCACAAACAGATGGAAAAATCATTTGCTGTTCACATAACAGTGAGCTGTACTACACCAGTGCACAACTTGTTCCAAAGCTGATGTTTTCCTTTGGTCTTCCTGCCAACAAAGTAGGGAAGCACAAGACAAGCCTCTTTGCCGGTGCCAGCTGAAGTTTAGCCCTGACCGACACCAGCCAAGGACACACATGGCTCCTGTCCTGGAGTGCTCAGCTGCAAGGTGTGGTGAGCTTGGTGTGCTGAGCCTAGGCTTCCAACTCCAGCAGGGTCTCTGCCAGGTGAGGGAGTCAACAGTGTCAATCAACCTACAGATTTTCTTGCTTTATCTCCAGTTACTTTCCATGTCATCAACATCAGGATTTTGATTGCTTCTGCTCTGGCCACATGCTGAATTTGAGTGTCAATATGGCAATGAGGTCCATAAAAAGAACCTCCTGAGTCCCATATTTCATCTCCCTCACCTCATGACAGAATTTGAGTGTAGAATTCCCCTGGCAACCTGAGTTCAATATCTGTGCCTCTCCCACAAATTGAAAAGGAAAGTAGCTGGGAAGTCTGGAATTGTTAAGAAAAATCTCTAAGGAAAAGGAAAGTTCTTTTCTTCTTCTTCTTTCAGGAGACACTCTACCTGTATTGCCATTGGGAAAGGCATTGTTTCTTGTGTATTTTGAAATGTTTCCAAGTGACATTGGACATTGTTGACTGGTTGGAAGGTATACATCTTAGTTCCTTTGATTTCCTAGGATCTCTATAGAATTTAATTCAAGATGGATTAAAATTTCTAAATAAAGCTAGTGTCTTAGATATCTATGCGCTCATGCACCCTCCTATCCCCCCACCAGGGCTACTGTAAAAATCACTACAAACTAGGTAGCTTAAAACAACAGAAATTTATTCTCTCACCAGTCTAAGGTCAAATCTTAAATCAAGATATCAGGATGGCCATAGGCCATCCAATCTCTGCCTCCATCTTCAAATGGACTTCTCTCCTGTGCCCTCAAGTTGTCTCCTTTTCTATCTCTTATGAGGACACTCATCATTGGTTTCAGGTCCCACCCAAATTTGGAACGATTTCATTTTAGAATCTTTACTTTAGTTACATCGTAGATCTTTGTTATGGCTTGGATCTTTAATCTTCCCCAAAGGCTCATGTTTTGATGGCTTGATTCCCAGAGCAGCAATGTTCAGAGGAGAGGTTTTTGAAAAGGTGATGGGACCATAGACTTTGTGATGTCATCAGTGGATTAATCCATTGATGGATTGATGATTTGATGGCATTATTGGGAGGTGGTGGAAATTGCAGGAGGTGGGGCCTAGTTGGAAGAAGTAGTTCCCTGGGCATAAGCCCTGGGAGGGTATTTCTTGTCCCTGGACCCTTTTTACCTCGCTGCTTTCAGGGGCCACTAGGTCAGCAACCTTGTCCCACCATGCCTTTCTACCATGATGCAAGGCCCAGAAACAATGGAATAGCCAACCATGGACAGAAACCTCCAACACTGTGAGCCAAATAAATTGCTCCTCCTCTTACTCATTTTTCCAAGGTATTTTGTCACAGAGGTAGAAAGCTGACTAACACAATGGTTTTCTAAATACAGTCATTTCAGAGGTGCCAGAAGGACATATTTTTGAGGACACCAGCCAAACTGCTACAAGTTCTTACTGCCTTTTAACCATGGGTACATCAAAAAATTACAAAGACAAAAAAAAAATTATTTTAAAATATCATTATTTAAAATTTTAAGCATCAAGAAAATATTGTAACAGGTGCTGTGTAAGTATAACTATGTAACTACAGTACAAAATAAAGAAATGTCAGCATTTCTTTATTTCACCTTATAAATTGCATTTTGTTTACTTTTGTAAAAATTAAGACCATTGAGACATAACAACTACATCTATTCTTCCCAAATATAGTTGGTCTTCTCATGTATGTTTTTATTCCTTGCAATTTGCCTTTATTAATCATTAGTTATTATTTTGGTAATCTACACGTGGTGGTGATACAAGTAAATCTAGTTTACTTATATTGGTTGTAGAGCTAGAAACTTGAGAATCAGAACTGAGTTCTGTGAGCCATAGAATTTTGGTTAATATGCCTTTCCTAACCACCTTGCAACATTGTGATAACTGAAAGAGATAAATTTGTGAATGATACATATATGAAATACATGATTATAAGGTAGGAGATTTATTTTCTTTCTTCTAAAATATGCTACTCCTTTAGGACTATGCAGTTATTTAATATGCTCCTTACTATTGTTCATAAATCATCAAGATTTTGTTTCAATAAATTAGTATCAGTATTTATTAGAAGCTTATAATTAATGATCTTTATTTAGAGCTCTAACAATAATTTTGTTAAGACCTTATTTCAGCTTAACATGCCACAGAAAAGTAATTAATTACACCAAGATGTCAACTGGTTAAAAAAATAGTTTCTGAGTTGTTTTTACTGGACCAGCAATGGTATACAGGAAAATAATCTTTGAAATGCTATAGCAAATCATAGTGGGCATTTCAGCAAGGCCCTTCATTTGATCCCATGACAAAACACAACAAACATTTTAATTATTTTTTAACTGCTTCATTGTTCAAGAGTTCAAGTTTTCATAGCCATGTATTCTAGTTTCTGCACAAAATTAAGTTCATTTAAACTGGAGATACTGGTATACCTTAATATTATCTTCAAGATTTCTAACACTTCCCTGGACTTCTGTCGATAAAGAATAAATGTGCCAGACCATTGTACCTCTATCTGTTAGATATAATTGTGCAAAACGAAATAAAATTCTACAAATAAGTGTAAAATAATAAGAGCCAAAAAAGAGTGGAGATTGGGAAGATATGGAAAGAGTAGAGAGAATTTCACCAGAAATGCTAGCTTAAAGAAAATCACTGTGATTAAGCCGCAAAATTGATTTTAAGCTTTCTGGCAGGAAAAGAAAAAAAAGGACTACATAATTTGAGTTATCTTATAAATGATAGCCTATTAGTTTCTCTTGGGATCTCAAGAAATATGTCTTCATTAAATAAGAAACAAGTCTTGTTTGACTTTAAAATCAGCTATTCCTTAAAGCAACCACAAAAAATTTCTTTTTTGAACATTGACTGCCATAGTTGGGTTTTTAGCAAAAAGACAAAAAGCTGAGAAGTGACAGAAGTGTTAAGCATTTTGTGTTATTCTTCAAAAAGTTCTGAAGCTTGAGACTCCAGAGGTAGAGATGACAAACTGATGGTAATCAAAAAGACTGGGTTATATTTCAACCAAATTTCACAGATTGTGCAGAAAAAGCTCCAAAAGGCAGACTCCATAGTTTCCCCAAGAGCCACATTAGATCTACTTAGTTGTACCAATAGGCCATTTCTTTGGAACCTCAAGACTGTGCACTACAGATGTCAAATGAGTGTCAATTGACAGAGGCTTGGAGATGAAAGTTACTAATATTTTTTTCTACTTAAATTTATTCTGGCTTTTTGAAAATAACTGCTTGTAGACAGATCCCCTGGGCTAATAGAGCTGCACATTCCACATCCCCACATGAGTGGATATTGGTTGAATATGTTATTTAGTGTTACACATTTAGAAAATGATAAAAAGTTTCTGCCAATACCAACTATTTTGGTTTGGTCAGTGATTTATTTTTCATGTTTCTGTTGACAAGTACTGGTTAATATAGTCAACCATTCTTGTAATTAGTCATGAAATGTAATGCTATAATCAAGCCATTGGTGAGGAGTAGAGTGTTATTTTTTTAAATTAATTTTGAGGTTTACTTATTCATTTTTTCAACAAAGGTTGTTTTCATGTTTAATATGAGTCAGAACCATGCTTATCTGTAAGTAGACAAAGATGAAAAAGATACAGTGTCTATCCTCAGGAAGTTTTCAGATGACAAAAATACGATATCAAAACTACCTGGAGGGCTGGGGATGTGGCTCAAGCGGTAGTGCGCTCGCCTGGCATGCGTGCGACCCGGGTTCGATCCTTAGCACCACATACAAACAAAGATGTTGTGTCCGCCAAAAACTGAAAAATAAATATTGAAATTCTCTCTCTCTGTCTGTCTCTCTCTCTAAAAAAAAAAGAAAAGAAAGAAAAAAAAGAAAAAACAACTACCTGGAGAGCAGGGATATAGCACTTGTTTACTATGAAGTCCAAGAGTTGAAACCCCAGTACCACAACAAAATACAAAACAAAAAAATTTTAGAAACATAATGTAGCAATCTAAGAGCACCTAATCTAATTTGAGACCCGGGATAATAGTTCAGGAAAAAGTATCCTTGTGGAGATGATTCCCTAGACTGGAAAAAGAGAGCAGAATGAAAGCAAAACTGAGGCTATAAAATAAAAACATGATTTATTAGGAGAATTATAAGTGGTCTTCACAAGAATTCACAATCAAGAGACAGCTACCCCTGTTTTGGAGTAGAATACGCACCATTTCTGTGACCTCCAAAACCCAAACACACTATTAACTTTAAGATTGTTCTACATAGTGATAGTTTATGGTAAATGACAAGAAAAAAAGGCAAAACAAAAACAAAAATCTCTCTGATATATGGTCCAAAAATATTTTTTACAAGTCTTAAAAATCACATATTGACAATTAAAAAGTCACACTGCAATGGCACATACCTGTAATCTCATGACTTTGAAGGCTGAGGCAGGAGGACCACAAGTTGAAGGCCAGCCTCAGAAACTTAGTGAGACCCCAATCTCAAAATAAAATAATATATAAGAGGTTGAGGATGTAGCTCAGTGGTAAACCACCCCCGAGTTTGATCCCCAATACCAAAATAAATGAATACATACATAAATAGATAAGTAATTTCATACAGATTAAAAAGTTACTAAATGAATTAGGAAAAAATCCAAAATGAGTGAAAGCTTGTAGATACAATATAAAGTTGAATCAGCTTAACATAGACATCCTGTATCAGATTTCTAAGCTAAAAATAACAAAGTAAATTTAAGAATATAAAAGTATAACAAGATGGTGCTCGAAGATGGGGAATTAGTGTGAGGCAGCATTTCTTTTAGCTCAACTACCCAGAACGCAAATAGTAGAAATAACATGTCTCTCTGAGACTTAGAGTAAACCCTGACTCTGTCCCCTATCTGGTACCCACTGGTCCCTGGGTCCTCCCAGGCCTGGCACCAGTCTCCCATTCACCAGGGCACTCTGGCGCCCCAAGCCCCAGTCTCCCAATCCCTCATAGGCCCCCAACCTGGCCCATCAGTCACAGCAGACCACAGATCCTGGTGTCAGGCCTGAATCTACCTGGCACAGATGAGCAGGGCCCCTATTGTGGCTGGGCTTCAACTCAGCCCACACAATGTGTAGCCACCAGACACACCCAGTCCAGCACCCAGCTTTGCAACTCACATGCAGATCTCAGCACCCAGCCCTCAGACCAGATGGGAGAGAAGTGCTTGACTAGGAATTCAAAAGGGTGAAGGTGGAAGAGATAAGTTTGGAGACTGAATCAGAGACCAGGAATCATGAGGTCTGAAGGCAACATAGTAGGCTAAGAACAGGCTCCTGCACCACACAAGTGGAACTAAGAGGATATTCCTGGGGTGCAGCCTTACAGCATGGGCCCTGGAGGTGATTGAAAATCTCCAGACCAATTGGCATTCAGTGAAGAGCCTGGAGTATATCTAAGCCTACAACCCACCTCTAGGAGTTTAACCTCCAGGAGTAATCCTCTCACCCTAGCAAACCACCAATCCTGAGAGTGGAGGGAGAATAAATATAGACAACCCCAACTAACTGCTGAGAAGGAAAGCTGAGAAACTTTTGAACATCAACAGAAATAATTGTTCAATTTTTGTCAAGAATTTTTCTTTTTTTCTTTTTTTCTCCCACAAGTCTACCATATTTGAAACCAAGTATTTTTCATGCATCAATTTATTGAGGATTGGGATGTCTAAATAGTATACTTCAGTTTGTTTTGTATTCTTTTACTTATATATTTTCTATTTTTAATTTTTTTAAAAAGTTATTTTCTATCTATTTTTAGCTCATTTATCTGTTTTCCTTGATTCTTTCTCTCATTTCTCCTAACAGCCAACTTCTATTATTTTCTCTTTTACTCTTCCTATAAATGTTTATTTCTATCTCCTCTCATCCTTCCTCATAAATATCACATCCTACACCTTTTCTGTTCTTCCTTTGTTCATATTTGAAATTATAAACCCTTTTGCAAACTTACTCATTTTATTGTAGGCAATAACTAAGCACATCATTTCTGTTTATTGTGACAAAACTGTAGATGTCATAGTAGGAAATATTTGGTTTAAGCCTGTATATTGTTTGCATTGGTGGCTGTTATTATTTATCTCCCCCTTAAAGGAGAGGTATTGGGAAATCTATAGAGTAGAAATTGTACTATCTCAGATGCACAATGCTAGACAGGGAGACACACAAATAATAGGATCCATTAACACCAGAGTGGAAGAAATTTTAGAGAAGGATTATAGAATGTACATAGTTAAACTGAACAGACAGGTAAAGAACAACATAAGGAGTAAAATCAGAGATAAAATTCAGGAGTTGACAGATCACTTCAACAACACATTGACAAATTTGAGTAGAGACATTACTTGAGATATACATTAAAGTCTTATATTAAGAAATAGAAGAATAAATTTTTAAACTAATTAATTAAGAACAGTATTGTCCTGATACCCAAATCAGACAACAACACACACTCACACAAACACACACACATTCATATCCACACACAGTAGACAATGTTTCTTAAGAACTTAGACACACACACATACACAAAAAGAAAAAAATCCTCCAGAAAATTCTAGTAAGGTGAGCCCAGAAACATACAAAATGTATTATATACACATAAGTAGGTGAGTTTTTTAGTTTTTTTCCCATATATGCAGAGATGATTCAACATAAGAAATTCCATAAATAAAATACACTAAATAAAAAAACGAGAAAACATTATCATTTCAATAGCTGTAGAAAAAAATTGGTGAATTCAATCCCTTTTCATAATGAAAATATTAATTTCAGACTAGAAAGGAAGAAGTAAAGCTATAGAGAGATACTATATTCATATATATTTATATATAATCATAGAAATACACATACCTATACAACCATTAAAAATTAATGAGTACAGAAAGTTTATAGGATACAATATATAAAAGTAAGTTATATATTTCTATAAAAAATTTGTTTCTCACAAGGTAAGATTATAAAAAGTGACAAATTTTCTACTCCAGCCCTATTTTGCTGTTTTGAGAATTTGATTAATAAAACTAAATTCTTAAAAATATAAGACTAAAACAAAGTTTCTTCTAAATATATAAAACATACAGTGGTTTTTATATCATCCCTAAATGGAGTGTCCCAGATTTCTATCTTGGACTCTTTTTGCTACCTCTATTCCAAGCCACAGTGATGTCATTAGCATAACTTTTTACATGTCTCCATATTAGTAACTTCCAAAATTGTATTATCAACTCCGACTTCTCCTCTAAAAATCACATTTTCATGCACAGTGACATATTGTTATCTCCAGTTGTATTTCAAATAGGCATATCAAGGCTATGGAAAGAAGGGGTCAGATTATCCTGGGATATTTTGTTAAGCCAGAAAGTAAAGAAATATTAAAATAATGATAGCACATCACAATGACACAAGAGCTGGTCTCCTTGCCCCACCAAGGACCTATCTTAGATAATCTGACATCTATGCACTTTCAGTTCCAGGAGGAGAAAACAGAGATATTGGAGATATTGGGTTGTAGGAGGGGCAATTTGTAAGAATTGCCAAAGCCCTTTGAAGTATGACTAAAAAAACACAAATCAACAAATTCAAAAATAAGATATTAACAAATCTCCAAAGTGATTTTATAAAAGATGAATATAATAAGGAACATCATAATGAAACTGCTTAAAAAAATTAAAATATTTTGTTAATATACACAGACATACTCCATATAAAATAAAAAGAATAACTATTGACTTCTCATCAGAAACACTGAAACCCAAAAGACAATTGAATATCTTCAAGTTATTAAAGAAAATAACTTGTCATTATAAACCTATATCCAGTGAATATATCTTCAAAACAGTAAGTGACAGAAAACTATGAGATAATTTAGGTCCAGAGAACTAGTATTAAATGAAATGTTAAAGGAATACCAGCACCGGTAAATATGTATAATAACAACATTTTCCTCCCTTCAAAACCTTATAAAATATAATTAACTGTTTGAAGAAAATACAGTAATTTCACCAGATGAAACTTATGTCATGTGTAGAAAAAAAATGTATGATAATTATAGCAACACAAGGGATAAAAAGAGTATTAAAAGGTTCATGTACTACATATGATGGTTAATATTATTTGAAAGTAAACAATGATCATTTAAAAATATTCTAAATCCTAGAGCAATCACCAAAAAATTAAACTGGCATGAATAATAAAGCAGTAAGCATGATAAAAATAGAATAATAAAAATATTTAATCCAAAATAGGGGAAAATGAGAGGTTAATGGACAAAACACACATAGGACAAACAGAAAACAAATAGCAAATGGTAATCTTAAACTACCTAAATAACTATATTAATATAAATAGAGCAAATGATTAAAGACTAACTAAGACCTCACTGTGTGCTATCTACAAGAAATACATTATAAATATGAATATAAATGCTGAAAATTTAGGAATAAATATTGAATAAAAACTTAAGTGCTTTTTTGTTGAATAATTGAATAAATATCTTATTTAACTTGAAATAATATTAAGATCATTAAATTCATAGAATCAAACCATAATTTTTTAATATTTTATTTTAGTTGTAGTTGGACACAATACCTTTATTTTATTTTTTTGTGATGCTGAGGATCAAACCCAGCACCTGCATGTGCTAGGTAAGCACTCTACCACTAAGCCACAACCTCAGCCCCTAAAAACCATGATTTTATGATATATTTTTCAAACACTAAAATGATGAACTTCAATATTTAGAAAGTCTTTAGATATAGATTATTATATGTGAGGTGGTAAATATAATTTGTCATTTTCAAATAGTGTGACTATTCACTAGCAATATATAAGAATAAACCAAAAAACAAACAAACAAACCAGAACTTCGAATGGAGTAGTAAAGATGATGTATGTGTTAGAACTCAGCTCTTGGACTTTGTATCGAGGGACACTATTAATAATTACTGGGAGGCAGATTGTCTAAATGCAAGAGTATATTAGATCACAGCAATCTTCAAATATAAACAGTTAATGCAAAAATGTTGGGTGTGCAGGAGCACCCCAACAAGCATTCAATACACACAAATTAAACACTATATAAGCAAATCACACAATCCTAGGGCAACCACAAGTTATGCCACATCCTTTCTCTTAGCCAAAGAGCAGAAGTTGCCCTTGTTTGGTGGTTCTCTCTAACGGCTGAACATCAAGGAATGGTAGAGTCGGTTCAGGGTCAGACAGCAAAGAGGCCAGTCTCACCAATGTCCTAGGAGCAAAACTCTTAAATGTGGCAGGACAAGCAATTTAAATACAGTTCCAAGTTGGTGGTGTATGTTGGTGATTGGTTAGACCCAGTGAAAGTCAATATCCATTGGTTATGTACAATGAGGTAATATAATTGCACCTGAGCATGTTCTTTGCACATGTCCATGGAGCTGTGCTCCTTATCAATTATAACCAGCCATTTCTAAGCATTCTTATGGCTAGTGCTTCTTACAGCTCTTTATCAATTGCAAGCAGACATGACTAAGCAGTTCAATGGCTGCTGTTCCTTATGGCCACCAACTTAGTCCCAGCATTTCAAAGCATGTCTATGGCAGATGCTCTTTTTAGACCTGATTTCTATAAGACCTAGAGCTGTCTAACTGAACTGTCTATGATTATGGGGATATTATATATCTGTGTTATCTAATATGATAAACATCATTCATATGTGGCTATTAAGCACATGAAAGGTGAAACTTAAAAAGTGAATTTTATTCAATTTTAGTGAATTTAAATAGTCAAATATGGCTAGCTATTAACTTAAGTGTTTATCCTAGTTATTGGTATATGCTACATTTTTCTTACTGCCTAATTTTTCTTATACTATTCTACATAGGTAAAGATATTTTTTTGTTCTGGACAGATACTTTTTATGTAGAATTTATTTGTCTTGATAAAAATGATTTACTTAATATCTATATTTCCCATTATAAACCAGCTTGAATCTTTCTCATTTATAACTTTTCCGCAAAGCCTGATTCTTTGAACTGTGTCTGGGTTACAGAAGTTGCCCTAAGAATATTTATTGGATTGGTGAATCCACTAACGACTACTTCACTGCCACTACTATTGAGGGAAAGACACTCCATTAGTCATGTATGTTTATCTCAGTGCCACAGGTGGGTGAGTAAAAACTAAAAAGCCTTAATTTTCCCCACCTGGGCAAAACATAATGGGTTCAGATAAAAGTTTCCAAGTATTAGTGAACACACATTTGTTGCTTGCCACTCAAAAAGACCATCACAACCACAAGATCAATTCATTCAGATAAACAGAAAGATTTATTTGGAAAATTAGCAACAAAAAGAGATGGAGGCTATCACCAATAAATATGATCTTGTTTAGGGGTTGCAGATAAAAGCAAGACTTTTATAGTAATTTTGGAGGAGACATATCAGATAGGAGGTGCCATGGTAGTTACAAATTTTAGGAGGCCTGCTTTTCTGATACACAGTTACCTGTTATCTGTAGTCACGGGAAGTTCTGGGTTCTTTAAACCTAAAGGAAAGTTACCGAGTATAAAGTCTTATGATTCATGTAATTCGAGTTTTTTTTCCCAAGAATGTCTAACTCTGCATTTGATCATTATGGTACAAAAAATATTCTAAGAGACTGAAAGATAAACATCCCCTGGAGAACAGGAGAAGGTAACGGAAAAGCGACTCTGGGCAGACAAGATAGTGAAATGCAACTTTTCACAGAGCGGTTTAGTCCTTCAATCAGAGTGGTCATTCACAATGCTAGTGGGAGACTAATAACACATTGTTCAGCTGCATGACCTCCAAAATCAGTGAATGTTTGAAATCAACTGAAAGTATGTACAGCTAGAGGTTTTATTTAAGTTTTTCCTTGGTGAAAATAAGGGTCTTTGGGAGATAGCCCTAATCTAACAAATCCCTAATATAACAAGAGGCCCTCTGAAAGAAATCCTTTTCCTAAGTTTATAAAAGTATTTAAAAATAAGATGAAGGAGAATCATATGGCAGTTAAGTCATAACATATACCTCAGTGTGAAAGCCAAACAAGCATGCTAACTAAACTCCAGAATTGGATAGCATTGCCCATCCACCTTTGCTAGTTCTTATATGTGGGTAGACAGCACCTAAGTAAGATTTAGAAGATAGATAGTGGATTGTATTCTCAAGATAAGTTTCCTTCAAAGTAGAACATGAAAGAAGCTGAGCAATCAATGTCCAATTTCTGCATCTCAATTAAAGGAACCAAGATTATTATAATAATTGTGCTATTTAAGTGTTTTCTTAATTGTGTACTACATCCTCAGCACAACACAATTATTAAAATGAACTACAAGTGAGATTCCCAAATAACTACATCTATGTCAATAAGTGAATCATCTTCACAAGAGGTTTAATTTCTTCTAATAGTATCCCCTAAAACCTTATATAAAATATTTTAGTAATATTCTGAATGTGATATTTCAAATTTAAGGTGCTTTGGAAAATAGGAAAGTATTAGAACCAATTAAAAGTGATAGCCAATGGGAGAAGCAGTGTTACTAACTGCCTTGAAGTGAGAGTTGAATGAGATGAGTGAAATAAAGTTGTTAAATGATAATAGGGACATTAGAGGTTTAATCTGGCAGGGGAAAATGAAAGAAAATTTAAAGAGGTATTGCCACAGAACTCAGCAGTTCTCAGATAAAGAAAATGGTGTCTAAATTTCCTTTCACCCTCCAATGCCTGTGAGAAAACTCTTTTCCTCAGTAAATTCTGATAATGAAAATAGGGAGATCTAGAAGGTTCTGTTTCAGGGCTTCAATATTGGGGCACATCTTTCCAGAGAAGTTCGTATAACAAGTGGGAGAGACAAAGGAGGAAACTGAAGGCACCAATCACTCAAAAGACATACATGAATCATTTACTAGCCTAGTGAAGAGTTTAAGTGCTTCCTCTAGGGAAGCAACAACTCTGAAATGGAAATGGGATGCTGGCCTAGAGACAGGGGAAGAGGAGAAAGAATGGAGTCAACATGCAGATACTCCCCAGGTATAGAAGCAGCAAGCCTGTTAGCATGCGGCCCATCTCATAGAAAGGATGATGTATATGTCAAGAGCTTTGTAATGTTTTGAACAACCAATAAAAAAAATAAAATAAAAATAAAAACCTACATAACTCTCAAAAAAAAAAAAAAAGAAAAGAAAGGATGATGTCTCCAACTTGTGGAAAAAAGCTATTTGTGCTATTTTTTAACAATTTCTAAAAAATCAAATTAGAATGTTTGCCTTGCTAAAATATGTTTACCAGTAAAAAATAATTATGCATTTCAAAATGTATCTAATTATATAATTTTGGTTCCTAAATTTATGTACTTCAAATTTAAAAAGTCTAGTATACAGCAGCAGAAAACACTTTAGTTGGATTTAGAAAAATAAATTAAGTCTTCTGGTCCATTTCTCTCTTATTCTTTCCAATCTTATTTATCCATTTTTCAGAATACCCTGAATGAAATCTCTTCTAAAAGATGTATGCTATTCAATAAACTTAAATAACCAAGATACTTACACAATCAAATTAAAAGCAATTATACAATTAAATTTAAAGGGGAGGTACTGGGGAATGAAATTAATCAAATTGGGCTAAGTGCATACAAAATACATAACAACAAATCCCACAATGTTGCATAATTTTAATGCACCAAAGAAAATTATGTGTGATTTTATCTACTGTGGTGGTAAATGTAATAGAAAATTTGGGTTAAAGAGAATATGTTCAAAGAGGATTTTTACTTAATTTAGTAAATTTTGTGACTGATGGGAATTTATCATTGACTAACTGACCCAAAGACAGACAAAAATAATGAAATTAAGCATAAATATGAGAATCGGAGACTTCAAGGTCCAAAAGAAGTGTTAAGATTTCTATTTCTTTTCCTTTAGTTAGTACTGTACTTGAATAAGCTCAGGTGCAAAGATATGCATCTTCTATTCTAGTATGGTCCAGGGAGGGAGAATTCGTTCAGCTTTCCCCAAGCTATCATGCTCTGTCAAACTCTCTCAGGATGTAGTAGGTTTCTCTTCCTCAGAGGAACTCAAGTACATGCTGGCTGAGCCACTTCCACAGATGAGAAAGAAAGAAGAAAAATACTGAATTTTCAGGATCTAGTTATCAAATCACTATTACTATATAATGTGCTATAATTTTGAAAACATTCAGATAATTTGAAACTTTGTCTTTAAATTCCTCAAGGGCAGAGGAGGTTTCTTTTTCATTTCTGTGTCATTTGTCATTCCTGTCATCCTGGCAGGAACAATAGTTTTTCAAGAAACATTTGTTGTCCTAAACAACTGCATCACCCTACTTTGTGGGAGCCCTAATCTTCTCAACATTCATGAAGAGATTCCTCAAATCTGAATCTATGATATCAATGAATAGACAAAATAATGAACATGTAATGAGAAAAAGTTACACAAAATTCCAAACATTGAGATTGTTGTAAAACTGAAAATGATATGGGAATATGATGTATAATGTTTCTATTGCCACAAATGAGGAGAATTTCTGTGCTAGAACTCTCCTTCACTCATCTGGTTCAGTGTCTCCTGTCTGAAGGTGTGTGCTATGTTGTCATCAGGCTGACTTAGCATAATCTTTATTTCTTGGATTCATATTGCCATTGGGCATCTGAAAAGACAGATTTCCATCAGGTAATGTATACCCTATGCCTGTCTTACCATTGTACCTTGGACGTAGATAGCTTGTTTTGATTTTACTGACTCACCACTGAGTGTTTTCTTTTGAGTCTCAGATGAAACTCTGAATATCTGGCTTGATGATGGAATTAGGCTATTGGAATAGAATTTATGTATTTTGTACATGAGAATTACATAAGTTTGGGAGATCTGGAAATGCTTTAGTTTGAATATCTCCATCAAAACACAT
Source organism: Callospermophilus lateralis (assembly GCF_048772815.1). Lineage (NCBI taxonomy): Eukaryota > Metazoa > Chordata > Mammalia > Rodentia > Sciuridae > Callospermophilus > Callospermophilus lateralis. The sequence continues at coordinate 34,114,700 of NC_135316.1, forward strand.
GTTAAAATTTAATTCTTACTGTGAGAGATTAAGAGAGGAGAAATTAAAACTTAATCCAAATATGGTGTTTGAAGGTGGGACCTTTGGGAAGAAATTAAAGTTACATGAGGTCATGAAGGTAGGACCCTAATCCAATTGGACTGTGGCTTTATAAGAAGATAGAGTGGCATGTGACACCCTGAACCATCTTGGTTTTCTACATAATCTCTGCCAATGAACAGAAACTCAACATATGTAGCTGCCCATTCTTGAACTCTCCAGCCTTTGGAACTGTGAACTGAATAAACCTCTATCCATCATAAATTATCTTTGGCATTTGGTTATTGTAATAGAAAAGACATGCAGTGACTACTAGGAGTTTGCAGTGTTTTCAGGCATTGCGTCAAGTCCTTAATTAATCTAGGTCATACTGAGGTTCATTGTATTTATTTTCTCTTTGCTATAATCTATTCTTCTGAGTCATCATCTCTTCATTTAACCTAGATGCAATGTGCAACTTATTCTACCCCTCTTATCTCTCTATATATAACAATTTTATAGCTCTCACTTCTTTTGGAATTAGAAGTCTCCTTTGCATGCTATAACACTTAGGACTGGGAGAGAGACCAGTGTAATGTCATAGAAATCAAGATATTCTGGATTGTGGAAGTATTTAATTATAATTGTCATAAGGCTAATATAGGAAAAGTAAAAGGAAATTAAAATGTGAATAACAGGAGACAAAATCAAGACAAGAACTTGAGGATGTGGTCCCTGAGTCTTTAGCACCAAGCATGGAGATATCCAGGCAAACTCTCTAAACTTAACCTATAAAGTGGGGATAATACTAATTATTTCCTGGTAAGTTTCTTCTGAGAATTAAATGAGAAATGGTATAATGTAAAATACTTGTAGGATAATAAGTAATAGGCATTGCTCTCAAAACTTCATGTGTAATGAGTTCCTTACACAATAGTCCCAGATGAGGAAGGTAGCTGGAAAGTGGTGGACTTGGGATTCAAACCCAGGAAGTCTGGATCCACTGATCTATGCTCTCAACCATTACACTGTCTTGCCTTCTGCTTGGCACAGTGACTAGGACACATTAAAAATTTCATAGACATTAGCTATGGCACTTAGTGGACTGTCCTCCTTGAAAATATAACATATTCAAGACTATACATTCTTGTCAAAACAATTCTTTCTTGAGCTGATATGCCCTCTTTAAATATGATTTGCCTTTCTGCTTCCATTCACAGCAAATCTACTAAAAGAATAATGTACACTCATACTCTTTACTCTTACAGAGCATACATTTTTAAGTTAATTGTATTGAGGTAAAATTAATGTACAAAACAATCATTTTAAACTAAAAATTTCAGTTGCATGTAGCACATTTACAATGCTATGCAAATACCATCTCTATTTAGTTCCAAAATATATTCGTCACCCCCAACATAAAATTTCCTGCCCATTGATAAGCTAGTCCCTATTCCTCCTTCTCCCTGGGAACCACCAATCTACTTTCAACTGTATGGATTTACCTATTCTGAATATTTCATATAAATAGAATCATATAATAGGTTACAGTCTGTGTTTGCCTTTTTAGGCAGTATATTTTCTAGTTTCATCCATGTAGTATCATGTATAAGTTCTTCATTCTTTCTTATGGCTAAATAATATTCCATTGCATGAATATTCCATAATTCATTTAACCATTCATTCACTGGTGGACATTTGTGTAGTTTTCTCATTTCAGCTATTATGGCTAGTGAAGTTGTGAACATTAATGTACAAATAATTGTTTATATGTATACGATTATTTGAGTATACACTTAGTTATGGAATTGGTGAGTCTTAAGGTAGTTCTACGTTTAACTTTTAGTGAAACAACTTAACTTTTTTTTAGATTGAGTCATGTTTGTTCCTTTTCTGTTTGGATTTTCTATGTGCAGAATTATCTGTGAATACATTCAGTTTCTGTCTTCCTTTCCAATTTGGAAAGCCTTTTCCTTTTTTTTCCCCCTGCCTAATTACTATGAGTAACACTTTCAGTAATAGCAGATGCAAAAGTGACATTATTATCTTCTTTTTCCTTTCTGATCTTGGAATATTTTCAGTCTTTAATTAGAGTATATTTGCTGTAGGTTTTCTATAAATGCACTCCATCAGGTTGAGTATAGTCCATTGTTTTCCTAGTTTTCTGAGAGTTATTTTTACATCATAAAAGATTATTAGGTTTTATCCAATTCTGTCTATGCATTAACCTAGATGATCATGTGAATTGTTTTCAATATTTTTCTAATAAATTTTTATTTTCTTTAGATAAATCCTGAATTCTTCAGATAAATCCCACTTGATCCTACTGTATAATATTTTAATAGTTTGATAGATTCAGTTTGTTAGTACTGTGTTGTGAAATTCTGTATCTATATTTATAAGGGATATAGACTTGTAGGGATTTTTCTTCTTGTGATAATTTTTTTCTGTCTTTGATATTAAAGTAATTCTGGTCTTATAAAATAAGTTACAAAAATTTTATTTCTCCTTTCCTATATTTTGGAGACTTTTAGAAAAACCTATGTTGATTAGTCTTTTAATGTGATCCTGGAACTTTTTTTTGGGGGGGGGTAGGTCTTATATTACTGAAAACACAGAAAAATTAACATTTGTTCTTCAATCCACCAGAAAAGTAAGGTAACAGGGCACACTTCTACTTTACAATTGGCAGCAGGGAGGCAGATACAAGGATTCATAATTTAACTGGCACATAAACCCACAATCAGATATCTCTGTGGGATCCAGTACTGGGTTAGGAAAATCTGAACTGAAATTGAAGTATGAAATATAAGAACTCCAGGTAAAAAACACATAGAAAGTCCTTCACAGTTTTGTGAGTTTTACCTCTAAGCACCTTAACCCATTCTCATTGTAAATATCAGAGAAAAAATCCCTTATGTTTTCAGCAATGGGGAGGTCAGTGGAAGGAAGGAAGCATTTGGAAATGTTCCACAGCATTCTGTTCTTCTTAATAACACCCACCTTCAGGACTAATTATTTAATTATTTTGTCAGAGCCTAATGATTTTATCAGGGTCTAATGAAGGGAAATACTAGCCCACACTGGCCATCCTGAACCTCAGGTGGGTGGGGAGAAACCCTGGTAGGTTCACAGACCAAGAGCACAGGCTCACCCAAAGTCATATCATAGTACGGCAAAATGATTCCAGGCTCCCTACATATTACCCCCACATCATTAAAGGCCCTTTACACTTGTTCAATTTACCCACTACATTATGCCATCTTTCTACAAAAAAAAAAATTTTATAAGGCATACTAAGAGGCTAAAATCAGTTTGAAGAGACTGAACAAGCAACAGAACCAGAGTCAGATGTGGCATGAATGTTGGAATTATCAGCCCATGATTAAAAAAAACAATGATTAATAAGCTACTCTAATGGATAAAGTACACAGAATATAAGAACAGATGGACAATGTAAGAAAAGAAAAAGAAATTCTAAGAATAAAAGAAATTGAATGCTAGAGATAAAAAGTGCTGTAACAGAAATGAAGATTGCCTTTGATGGGATTATTAGTGACTAGAACATGTCTGAGGAAAGAATCTCTGCCCTGAGTATATATTAACAGAAATGTCCAAAACTGAAAAGAGAAATGAGAAAGAGAGAGGGAGAGAGGGAGAGATAAGTTGGGGACAACTACAAAAATATACAGGTAATGGAAATACAAAAAGTAAAAGATATAAGAACTGAGCAACAATTACAGCAATAATGACTAATAATATCCCTAAAATTAATTCATACATAATACAGGGTTTATTTGAAGAGAAATTACATCTATGTGTAGCATAGTCCAACTTCAGTAAATCAAAGATAAAGGGGAAAATCATTGGAAAAAAATTTAGAGGAAAAACAACTTACCTATATAAAAGGTAAGAATTACATTAATATCCTTCTGAGAAAACATGAAACTAAGAAGAAAGTGGTATATTTAAAGTTTTAATAGAAAAAAATCACATCTTTAATTCTGTATCTTTTGATATTATCCTTTAAAGATAAAGGAAAACTAAAGACATTTCCAGACAAACAAAAATCATAGCGATTTGTTCCCAGTAAACCTGCCTCATGAAACTTATTAGAAGTTCTGCAGAGAGGAGGAAGATTACATAGGTCAAAAATTTGGATCTCCATGAAGAAAGGAAGGCCCTGGAGGGTTAATAAGTGTAGGTAAAGAAAAATTGGGGTTTTATTCTTAATTTATTAAACAGATAGCAGTTTATACAAAATGAAAACAATGTATTTGAATACAAATTCTAATATATTTGAATATTCAGAATGATAACAGTGATACAAGGGATAAAAGGATAGAAATTAAAATATTTTGTTAATATGAGGTAGAAAATGGGAATATAAAAAATGTTCAAATAAAGCCCCAAAAGGTAGAAAAATATGTAGAAGACAAAAGTAGGTACAAAGAACAAGGGCAACAAATAGGAAACAGTAACAGGGTAATTTTGATCTAACTATATGATTACTTAAAGTCAATGATTGAAATACAATAGGTATTTTTCAAAAGATTGTCATGGTGCATCAAAAAACAAAAATCAATCCTATGTTATCTAAAAGAAACTCAATTCAAATATAAAGAGACATATGGATCAAAATAAAGCATCAGGGAAAGATATAGAAATAATAAAAAATGTCCTATTTTATTAACTTTGACAATACAAAATGTATCAGTTAAGAATGCTTTTGAGCTGAGTGTGGTGGCACACACCTGTAATCCCATTGACTAGGGAGTCTAAATCAGGAGGATCGCAAGTTCAAAGCCAGCCTCAGGAACAGTGAGGCGCTAAGCAGGACAGTGACACCCTGTCTCTAAATAAAATACAAGATAGGGTTGAGGATGTGGCTCAGTGGTCAAGTGCCCCTGAGTTCAATCCCCAGTATCAAAAAAAAAAAATTCTTTTTAAATGCTTCAATATAACTATTAATACATTTAAAACACAAGGTGGAACTGGGCATGGTGCATGCACCCATAATCCCAGCAACTTGGGAAGCTGAGGCAGGAAAATCACAAGTTGAAGTCTAGCCTCCATAATTCAGAAAGGCCCTAGACAATTTAGTAAGACTGTCTCAAAATAAAAAATAAAAAGGTCTGGAGATGTGGCTCAGAGGTTGAGCACCCCTGAGTTCAATCCCCAGTACCAAAAAAATAAATAAAATAAAATAAAACAACAAGGTGGGTTTAGCAGATGTTTACAGAAAATGTAAACAAATGAAACATACATCCAAAAAAAATTAAAGGTAATAACAAGGAAGATAATAACCAGAAACTACTACATTATGGCACGCAAAAAATATTCACAATATCTTTTTTTAAAAAAAATGAGACATAGACCATACATACTTCATGAATACAGTTTTACAGTGTATGAAATTTTTCATGCATGAAATTCTATAGCATGAAATATACAATTATGAGTATATAAAAAGTCTGGGATGAAAAAATGTAAGTTAATAACAATTATTTCTATGGATGTTTGATTCAGATTTTCTCACATAATTTATTTCATTTTCTAAATTTTCCTTAGTGTTTATGTGTAATATGCATAAACACAAAAATATATAAATAAAAGCCCTAATTTAGAAATAAAATTCTATGCAGACTATTACTACATGTAATGATTTTTCAATACTATTTGGCCATCACTCTTTAAGCTGTAAGAGCAAATAAGGAAATGAATAAAACCTGAAACCACTGCATCGACCAAACCTGTACAGAGTAGGAATCACTAAACTAATGCAAGCCACAAAATTTAATGCCAAAATAAAATATTAAAAAGTTGTTAAAAGCTTTTCTGCCAAATTGAAAGCCATAAACACAATTCCAATAAATGGAACAGGGTTCACAGAAAGCATCATCCTTCCTTCCATACAATGAACATAGGGATTGACTTTCAAATCATCCTAGATTCGGGAACTGCAGTCTCTCATGTGTGCATATCCAGGAATTTGGCACTGCACATATCACAGTTGGATATCACAACTTGTTTGGTGATTAATCCTTGCCTTTCTTGATTCTTTCTGTAGGCTCCTTTAGTGAATTTCAACAAAAAAGATCAAATTCCCATACTTTCACAGCAGTCATACATTGGACAGCAGGCTTTTGATTAATACACAGTGTTGGCAGCTTTTTCATAGTCCGGAGTGACTTTGTTAAGTATCTTTTTTTTCCAGGTGGGCTTAAAGAAAATCTATGGTGAATCCCAAGCCTCTTATCTTCTGCTTCAGCTTGACAAAGACCAAGCTGGATGGTTAAACCAAGTCATTAATTGACTTCACTTAAACACCCTACTCCTAACCAAACCTTTTAGAGTTAAAACCAGGCAAAAATGAAAGTAAATGTGTTTGAATGGAAAGTTAGCATTGGTTAATAAAACCTAATGATTACAAATGACATTTAAATTATATACTCAGAAAAATCATCCAGTTTCACTTCCTTTCTTTTCATCTTTCCTAGTTTCAGAAAACATCATGTGCACAAAATAGGATAAAAAGCCCATGACAGCTCAGTGCTCTAATTTCCTACAGCCAAAAATGGACTGAAAAGTTCCTTTCTAAGGCCACACTTTGCTTTGCAAAAAAACTCAGCATCAACCACTAATTAGAGAAAAAGATTGGCAGAACACATTTCAAAATGGTTATACAGTGGGGAAAACTGTTCTAAAAAATTGACTAACTACTTTGTCATAAGAACTAATCTAGAATATATTCTTTCGTTTTATTTTCTTTTTTAGTCCAGACTCCATTTGGCATTCCTGGTTAGTAAAAACCTTGCAGTACACACACTTATTTTGTCCTAAAATAATAGTATCCAAAATAGATACAAAAATAATGTGTAAAAATAATGGCTAACACAAATTCAAAAGAATTTCAGCTATATTCAGAATGATTTTTAAAGGCAACAAGCAATATAAAAATTCATAGCACATGAGACACCAGTGAATATTCAGTGGCACTGAGTACATTAATAATGTTGCTATTGCTCCAAAATAAAACCCTATACCAATTAAGTAATTACACCCTATTCTTCTAATCCCTGACTCCAATCTATTTTCTGTTTATATGGATTTACCTGTTTTGAATAATTCATATACATGAAATTATGCAGTACATGAACTTTTATCGGGCTTCTTTAATTTAGCATAATGTCTTTGAGTTTCATCTGCATGTCATGCATCTTGCTGATAGTATTGCATATTATGCATATTTCACAATTTGTTTCTAGATTCATTGTCAATGGATGTTTGAGATCATTCTACCTTTTGGCCTTTTGTCAATAGTGCTTCAATGAACATAAATTTACAAGTATTTGCTTAAATATCTGTTTTCAGGGGTATATATTAGGGGTATATATTGTGAAGTGGAATTGCTGGGTCATATAGTAACTCTATGTTTGACTCTTTAAGGATTCATAAAGATCCCAATTACTCCACATTCTCCACATCTTAAGCAATATTTGCTACTTTTTTTTTTTTATCCTAGCCCTCCTCCTGGGTGCAAAGTGGGAATCTCATTGATGTTTGATTTGCATTTGCACAATGACAAAAAATGTTGAACATCTTTTTAGGAGCTTCCTTTTTGGACACTTGTATACCTTCTGTAGAGAAATATCTATAATAATCCTTTGTCTATTTCTTAAGTATGTTTTTGTCATTGTTGAAGAAGAAAATCACACAACCATCTCTTTTGACAGAAAGTCAGAAAAAGCATTTCATAAAATTAAAAATGCCGTCGTGATAAAGGCACTAAGAAACCAAGAGAGGGGCACTTTTTCAACGTGATAAAAAGCATTTCTGAAAAGTTCATAGTTAAAATTCTATGCAATAGTGAAAGTCTGAGAGCTTTCCACTTAGGTCAGGAATACTATAAGGATGACTACTTTTATCATTGCTATTCAACATTATACTGAATGCAAACAAAAGCAATTAGACAAGAAAAACAAAATGTCTCCAAATTGTAAAGGAAGAAGTAGATTTACTTTTATTTATGAATGAAATTATGGTATACCAAATACTAAAGATTTAATATAAAACCTAGAGCTAATAACTGATTCAGCAATTAGTAGTATAGGAGCTATAAAACATCAATTTTCCATATACTACCAGGTATCAGTATAGAAAGAAAATTAAGGAAGGAATTTCATTTATAATATCACATAAAGAATAAAATGTCTAGAAATAAATTAAATCAAGTAGGTGAAAATTTTCTGTACTAAAAACTGCAAAACATTGCTGAGAGAAATTAAAGAAGAATTAAATAAACAAAAAAGTGTCATGTTCAAGGATTAAGAGACTTAATCTTGTTAGGACAGCAATATTGCTCAAAGTAATCTACAGATTCAAAATAATCACTATCAAAATTTTATTAGAAATGGTAAATAGTTTTTTTTTTTTAATTTACATAGAACTGCAAGGGATCCTGAACAGTCAAACTAATCCTTAAAGGAAGAAAAAAAATTGAAGGACTCACACTTTCCAATTTAAAAACTTGTAACAAACTACAGTAATCAAAAGTATGGAATACTGGCATAAGGATCAACATGTAGATCAATGGAAATGAATTGAGAGTCTAGAAATCAACCACACATTTATGGCCAATTGATCACTGACAAGGATGTCGAGAACACTCAGCAGAAAAAGGATGGTTTCTTTAATTAGTGGTGCTGGGAAAACTGAATATAAAACCTAGAGCTAATAACGGATGCAGCAGTGTGCAAAAGAATGAACTTGGTCCCCTATCACACACCTTATGCCAAATTTAACTCAAAAAATTCATCAACAGGGCTGGGGATGTGACATGCTCGCCTGGCACGCGTGCGGCCCAGGTTCGATCCTCAGCACCACATACAAACAAAGATGTTGTGTCCGCCGATAACTAAAAAATAAAATACTAAAAATTCTCTCTCTCTCTCTCTCTCTCTCTCTCTCTCTCTCTCTCTCTCTCTCTCTCTCCTCTCTCACTCTCTCTTTAAAAAAAATTCATCAACAGAAATACAATAAATACAAAAATTACATGGAGAAATATTCATGACCTGGATTTGATGATGGATTTTGAAATTATGACACCAAAAGCATGAGCAAAAAATATAAATTGGACTTCATAAAAATATCATTTACTTTTATATTACCAAAATGACTAATAAATATATCAGTAGTACCCTTAAAACTATATCAGGGAAACTAAAAGAATTAACAACTACTTTCACTTAAAACAGAAATTAACTTAGGCACTGTCAGTGCTATTTCCCTATCACTTGTACTGCACTGAACTATCAAATGCCTATATCTGTTTCTCTATCTCTGAAGGTATTTCATTCTAAACTGTAGGAAGCCACTTTGGTCACAGCAAGACAGACTGGAAGTAACAAGGAATGAACATTCCTGGGAGTAGCCTTTAATCCACTTTCAGAAGTTGGTGTTTAAATATACTGGCTCCATTACCTCTTGGTAAAATTCTGACTCATGTGTTTTGCAGTATGCCCAGAATCTCTGTGGGGTTAATCTTTAGTTGCCTGTGATAGTAGAAGACAGCATAATGCACATTTTATTGACTGCCTTCTCTTATCTATATTACTTTCTTATTCCTCTTATCATGACCTGGACTTCCCTAAAAATCTCCATGCATTGAAATATAAATCCAAGCATCAAAATTTACAGACGTTAGAAAACCAACAGGAGAATAAGACCTAGATTTCAGAGGATGATGTAAGACTGAGTAGCAACTGCTTTCTTGTTCTAGACTCATTGGAGAAAATAACAACCTAAAAACCCGGGAAACATATGATTTAGAAACAAAGCCTTTGGGATTGAAGAGTGAATGTCAGTGTTGTGCTGTGTGACTGGGACAAAAGGGAACATGAACTTTTTGCTTGTATGTTGTACTCTAACAAATTATATCACATGCCCCCAAACAAAACAGTCATATAGCTATACCTAAAATCAGAGTTCAAGATGTGTAAGGAGAGGTAGTCAATTGACAGAATAAAGTCCTCAGCATAACACATGACCTTGTAGATACAGCACTCCAAGCATTTACTCTCACAGTGCCCTTTCTGCTATGAAGAATTCAGGAAGCAAAGAGATTTACTCTTATTATGGGCAAGAATTGAGCAATAACAGAAACTGAATTGAACTGTTGAGGGCTGTGGAGGAAATCCGGTATTCCCTTCAAAACCAACCTTAATTTTCATTTTTTTTAATAGGAAGAGTTTCCCAAGAATCAAGATTTGTCTATACCATCTCCCTTGACCAAAGAAAACCTGCATTTTCTTCACCTTATAAAAGTCCAGTTACACACATGCAAACACCATCAAGAGATAATACAATGTTTAAATGTCTTTGGTTTCAAGTTCTGAAGAAAAAAATAAGTAGTCACAGAGAGTTTATATAATCTTCATGTGAATTCTCAGGGTAGAAGAGAGCCCTGGGTCTGGGCCAAGCTAAGAAGTGTTGAGTTCTCAAGAATGACTTGGTTGGTCAGGAGGGTATGATAGTCTGCGACTAAAGTGGTTTCCATAAAGTGTTCATTGGCTCAGCTAGAACAGTTGCCTTCCTGTTGGCAAAGAAGTCGTAAGGGAAGCAAAATGTGAAGACCCTGCTGTTTCTCCCATCCATGATTGTTTTTCTTTGATTTGTTTATTATGTCAGAAGGAGAACTCTCCAGATGGGAGCAAGGGACAGAGTCTAGACATCAGTTATTGGCCTCTGACTGGTGGAAACAAGTCTGCAGCGTCTAGTATTTTTCTCCTTTTGGACTTTCCCTCTCAATTTACTACTTGTTTTACATTGCAGGCTCTGAAATATTAAATGATTTTGACACTTAGAATTACTTAAAAGCTAAAAAGATATTCCTAACTGTATTGGGAATGGCTGCTCCCTTTTCCCAAGACAGTTACTCTGGCTAGTTGCTGCATCAGGAAGGACTGTGGGTGCCATCACTTCTGTGCTCTGTTTTCCTGGTACCCCTAGAATTTGGGTAGCTAGAAAGCAGTAAATAAGCCAGCAGTTTATCACAACATACCAAAAAGCAGCTATTTCTCCCACCGACAATCTTCCCCAAAGATTCTTCTGGACTTTAAGTTGTTTTTCTTCAGTCATTTCATAAAATTTTATGTTTACTTTGCACACATAAGATAGTAATACTAAAAGTACAAATTCAGCAAATCAAAGCAACCTCAGTGGATTGACAATCAGTTTGTAGGACAATACCTAAGTCAATAATTTCAGGTCCTTTCAGTGTGGCCTGGTTGTTGTCACCACCCTGTGTTCACCTCTTACCACTTGTTGCTTACACACTGGACTCAAACACACAGTGATCTTCCAATCTCTCCAGCACACCAGCTGCTTCTTGATCCCAGCTATAGACACAGGGTACTTTTGATGCCTGTGGTACTCTTCCAAATTCTTCATCCACCAAAGGTCTATTTAGTCTCCAGGTTTTGACTTAGATAACACTTCATCAGGAAGTGTTCCTAGACCTCTGGGACTGCGTTGAGTGCTCCCCCAACCTATTCCCATGGAGCAAGGTACATGTCACCCCATATCATATGTGCTTCAGCTCTACAAGAGCAGGGATTAAGCCAAGGGATGTATCTCTAGAGCATGACAACATGTCAGGTACATAGTATGTAACCTCATAGGAGGTTGGGGAGTTTCTTTATTAAAAACGTTCTCATTGAAGTATAAAATAGAATCTCAATGTTTATGTCACTATTATATAACATTATTATGTAACATATTTCCACATTTTAATAAATTTAACACTTTTTTTGGTTTGTTTGTTAACAGGGAATGAACTCAAGGGCACTTGACCCCTTAGCCATATCCACAACCCTATTTTGTATTTTATGTAGAGACAGAATCTCACCAAGTTGCTTAATGCCACACTTTTGCTGGGGCTGCTTTGAACTCTCAATCTTCCTGTGCCACTGAGATTACAGGTGCGCACAACCATGCCTGGCAAATTTAACACATTTTTAAGCCACTGCAATCTGACAAGAGAATAAAAATTAAATAAGTTAAACTGGAAAGAGGGAAGGCACAACAAGAAATGCTTGTTGAATAGGTGAATGAATAAACCAGAGCTATGAAGGAGTCATTTTCCAATGTCTGTTTGCTCTGGGTGGTTTTTACCTAGTTTCATGAGTTCCTTCAGTGTTAGAAATCCTCTCATTATAGTGAAGTATGTTATTATTTCCAAAATGTTAGTTGGAGATATTTTTACAAAGCAAAGCAAAAAAAAATATGGTTAAATAAATTGGGCAAATTCTGAGTTAAACAAAATAAAACACGTTTCTTTATTGTAAAAATCTCCAAACCTTCAAAATACTAAAGGTTGCTATAAAGTATGATCTGAGCTTGCTTGGGCTAAAGAATCCTTTTATAATCTACACATTTACACTATAAATAGTTCTTGGCTTCCTACCCTATTCTAGGCACTGCTTATGGCCCTGAAGAGAAACAGTGACCCAAGGCGTGTCTGTTCTCAAAAAAATCTATCTGACCAGTGGGTGGATAAACAATAAAAAGCCAAATAAATCCATGATCAAATGAGCAAATAAATAATGAGAAATCATTCCATTGGTGCTACTAAGAAAATCAAGTGTTCAATGCAGTAATGATTGGAAAGAGTGGTTTCTTTAGGAAGAGGGATCAGGGAAGTTTTATTCAACAGGCAAATAAGATGAGAAACAGTCTTTAATGAAAAGATCTGAGGAAAGAGTGCCACAAATAGGGACGAGCAAATGTGAGGATCCTGATGTAGAAGGAATTCATTATATTCAAGAGCAGTAAGGAAGTCCAGTGGGGTGGACCCTGAGGAGCAGGAAGTGACTAGAGGTGAAGTTGGAGAGGCAAAGTCAACCAGGTAGTACAGGGACATATGGCTCCAATTAAATATTTATTAAAACAGGAAGTAATTAAAGGATCTTAAACAGGGGATGTATGACCAGAAGAGTGTTGGGTTTCTTTTTAAGATCATTCTATGACCTTTCTGTCATGTTAAAATTTATTATTATAGAATTGAAAGAAGTGTCAATTAGTGAAATGCAAACATGAGTAGCAAAGAGTAGCCATGAAATCATCAGAAATTATGCTGACATTAAGAAGCAAGTTGTAACAACAAAACAATACTGATCACACCAAAAGCTGTAACTCATTTAGAGGAAGAGACAAGCTTCAAAAAGAAATGATAAATAGCCTTTTGGACTGTGCCCTTAATAAAGAGAGTAGATTATATGAACACTCTGGGAAAAGATTTAAATCTCTTGCTGACACTGACAAATATGGTGAGAACTCATAACACACCACTTCCATGAGGGAATGTGTGTTGTCAGTTCAAAGAGTGTGTAAGATCAGTCATGGCCGAGGCACACTCAATATGACTTGAACTCTTGTGGCTCATATTATATGAAAGAAACTTGATAGAGGATTACCCTAATTTAACAACAATCCTAAAAATCTAATGTTACCAGTGATGCGCTGGAAACTAAAGGTAATTTTTCCAAATTATCTTAATAATGTTGGGGAGAGGGAAATGCTGAAAGATTCCTTTTCATCTATTTTCTCATAGAAACCGGTTTCACAAAAAAATATTATATATGACAAGGCAAAGAACAAACAGTCCAAAAAATTAGGAGGAAAAAAAAAATGTCATGAAGGTGGGTTACACAACTAATGAATCTTATTTGCCTGGATTTTATGATCTTTATAGCCTTTATCAACTTTTAAAATTTATAATTTGTTGTGTTGTTTCTTTCTCTCCCTCTCCCTCCAGAGTAAATTTCACTTTTGTACTAATTATATATTTGTAATTTTATATTATTTTTCTTAAAGAGGGCACTGCAAACCTGTGTCTGCCCTTCATTGGGCATAGGAGGCAACCTGAAATAGATGGCGGTGAGGGGGTAAAGAGGAATAAGAGACACAAAATAAATAAAAGGGATGAAATAAATCCCCATTTTTAAAACTTAAAAATTTTTTCAAATATTTAAAAATTACTTCTAAATTAAGGAATAGGTCAAAGAAGACAACATAACATTGGAAAGTTTAACATGCATTTTGAAACTGTTCTGGAACAAAGACCACTCTGTTTTATTCATCGTGATGTTAACTTCACATGATGCATTATGAAGATAGTTCTAATCTTATTATTTAAAAGAATATGTTACACTACAATAATGTTAGTAAAATTTAATTAATAACATTTAGTAAGCTTAATTTATTAAAATATATTTTAATAGAGCACTAGAGAAAGTATTGTCTGAATGCTTAGAAATTTTATTAACATTTTCTCTGAAAAAATATACATATGTACAAGTTTTTAACACAAAAAAATTAAATGCCATCTCTATGTATTGATTATAATGTTGAGATTATAATCATATTTCAAAATTTACATTTACTTTTTTTTGAGATAATCATTGCTTCAAAAACCAATAGGTACATAACATTTTAAAACAAATTTATCCCTCTGTAGCTGTTTCTCTGTTACTAGTTTCCCCTTTTTAGTGGAAACCAGTGTTGTTTGCGTATTGTTTTTATTTTTGTTGTTGTTGCTATTGTTGTTTATTTTGTGGGGCTGGGAATGGAACACAGGGCTTGGCTAATGCTAGGCAAGTGCTATCCCACTGACATACATTTCTAGCCCAGGACTTTATAAAAGCATGTCAGAAATGTTCTATTAATTCTAAAAATGTGTACATAAATATATATACATATATATACATAAATATACTTATAAATGATACAAATATTACATATATATATATATAATGTATATGTACATTTTATCTGTTATGCTTACTTTTCCACAACAGCTCAAAACATTTTCTACCCTCTTTATGTCACCGAACAATATGCAACAAATAATTTTACATCAGTGTTTTAAAGTTCAAATTGATTTTTATGGATGTGTTGTTGTACATAAGATAGATAAAACAAGCTTCTTATTAATGGATATTTAGGCAAGACTATGTTTACTTACTATTAAAATATATAAAACTGTAATAATTGAAAGGGTCACAAGAATTCCTAAGAGATCAATAAAACACAATATGAAGTTGGAAAATAAAATTTTATATTTTTGGCAAATTTCTTATTAAATTTACTCTAAAGTGTTTTACGTTAGTCTGATATGGCAAATCAGGTTCTTTTTTTTTTGGCTGTATATATTATGTATATAATCTGTACCCACATCCATTTCAAATGCCCTTACTTATGCAAGTTTTTTAGTTAGTTCTCTAGAATATTTCTAAATATTATATTATACAATATGCCAATAAATAAAATTGTACCTTCACTTTTTCCAGTTTACCTTATTTAATTTTATTCTCTTATCAAATTGAAGTGGCTTAAAATTGTGTTAAATTTGCTGGGCATGGTAGCACACACCTGTAATCCCAGTGGTGCAGGAGGTAGAGGCAGGAAGATTGAGAGTTCAAAGTCAGCCTCAGCAAAAGAGAGGTGCTAAGCAACTCAGTGAGAACCTGTCTCTAAATAAAATACAAAATAGGGTTGAGGATGTGGCTCAGTGGCCAAATGTCCCTGAGTTCAATTGCTGGTTCAAAAAAAAAAAAAAAAGTCTTAAATTTGTTAAAATGTTGAATAACAGTGAAATATATTACATAATAGTGCATAAACATGGTGATTCTATTTTATACTTCAATGACAACATTTTTAATACAGAAACTCCCCATCCTCTGATGAGGTAATATACCAATAAACCTATTGCAGGTTTAAGATATCGTAAAACTAAAACGCATTTTAGAGTCAGACACAGTGGCACACACCTCCTAAAGGATTCCATTGACTTGGGAGGTTGAGTTCATCCTAATTATCTTAGAGAGATGCTGCCTCAAAACAAAAATTTTAAAAAGCTGGGGATATAGCTCAGTAGTAAAACATTCCTGTGTTAAATCCCCAATACTGCAAATAAAACTAAAAACTTACTGAACATCATAATTTAGCACCACCACTGTAGTGGTGTAGAATATCAGTTGGTTCTCAATGTGATCCTAGAGCTTACTGGGAGCTGTGACTTGGTACCACTGTCCAGCATGAAGAAATACATGTTGTTAGTTCAAATTTCAAAATTTGAAGTACAGTTTCTATTGAATGCATAGGGCTTATGCACACACCATCATTGTCAAAAAATCTTTTGTTGAATCACTGAAGTTGGGAGCAATCTGTTTTTCCTTGTTAATCATGAGGCTAACTCTAGAGTTATTGTAAATACATTTTATCATATTGATGGAGAATTTATATACAGTAGTTCCTCATTATCTGTGGAGAGAGATTGTCTCAGGAATTAGCAAGACCACACTCACTGCAAAATCATGGTGTAAAATTGGAAAATTACTTGGGAGATTGCATAGGATTGACTAAAGAGATGCTTCTCGGGGTTTATTTCACCATGATGAGCCTCCTAGGTACTCAGAGGCCACTGCAGCCATGGTCCAAGGGGGCCCAGTTACTGCTCGAGCAGGCAGCAGACCTTGATATCATCCACATGATGCTGGTTCTACAAAAATGCAGGATGCTGGAGTTAAGTGGTTATAGAGGCTTCCACCAAGATTCCAAAGGAAGGTATGGGACACTAGGCAAAGTGTGGTAGGTTAGGAATCCTGTGGGCAGCCCCTGAGAGGAAGGAAACCAAAGCTGCAGTGGTGACCCATAAGACTAAGAGATGCCAATAATGTGGACTGCCTGCCAAGGAAAGTTGCTGGCTGTAGATATAACCAGGCTAAAAGAGAGGCCATACTGACTGCAACCATCATGGCCAAAGGGAAGGAGCTGCCTAAGCCCTTAAGATATGCTATCTCACCACCATGTGCTAGAGGTGAAGCACAGGATACGTCTGGCTGTTAAGGTCTTGATATCTTTCTATGTCCCTATTCCTCTCCTTTGGAATGGGAATGTTTACTTTGTGCCATTATAAATTGTAGGTATGCAACTTGCGTTGGGTTTTTATAGGGGCTCACAACCAAGAGTTTGCCTTGAGTCTCGGATAATACTTTGAACTTGGACTTTTGGGAAATGCTAAAACTGTAAAGACTGTGAGGACCCTTGGAGATGGACTAGATGCATTGTGCATTGTGAGATGGACATGAGTTTTGGTGGGCAGAGGCAGAATGTTATGGTTTGGTTGAGGAGTTGTCTCCAAAACTTCTGTGTTGATGCAAGAGGTAAAATGTGGAGATTATGAGAGCAGTAAGCTCATTTGCTGAATTAGTAATTTGAAGGACTAACTGTGGTAACTGTAGGCATGGGGGGTATGACTACCAAAGGTGGGTAATTGGGGGTGTGCACTTGGGGATTATATCTTGCCCCATGGCTCCTCCTTTTCTTTCTCTGCTTTCCAGCTACCATGAGCTGAGGAGTTTCTCTTTTCCAGCCTTTTCAGGAGGATGCTCTGCCTTGCCTCAGGCCTAGAGCAATGAAGTTGGCCAACCCTGGGCTGAACTTCTAAATCTGTGAGCTCAAAATAAGCTTTTCTTCCTCTGTTTTTGACAGGTATTTGGGTCAGTGTGACAAAAAGTTGACTAACACACCAGACCACCTAGTGTTTTTAGTAGAATTCTCCAATCATCAAGAGAATCATACCTGAGCTATCTTCTCAGGATGGATGTCAGGAAATACTAGGCCTGGGTTGCCTTCCCTTGCTGTATTTAACAGCCCTCACAATTAAGGACACCCAGTCCTATGTTGTCTTTCACCATGAGGATCCATAGTCTCTTTCTTCCTTTCAGTATTCTGCCTTGGTTGTTTCTAGAGTTTAAAGCTATATTTAGCAGGAAGCTCTAGGAAGAGAGAAGTCAACATCAACTTGTTCAGTCAGAATTCCTTGAGGAAACTATTGTCCAACACCAGTCTTTTTATACTATTATTTGGTTAACTCAATAAATATTACATGAAATTGCAGCACACAAAAGTGATGTCATTACCATCCATTTCAGTGACAATAGATTTAACTAGGAAGACATTTTCATTCCTCCTTTAAAATACATTTAATTTTTTAATGTCATCTTCCGCTCTGTAAATCTGGAATAAACGAAATGATCAGAGAAATGAATAGGTTCCATTTGTTTCTAAATGTTAGTGACTTTGGCTTTTTTTTTTTTCCTAAAACTTATGTATCATTACAGGGGGCAAAACTGGCTTTTGAATTCTTGCTTTGCTAGTAAAGAGCTAAAAATTTTCCACCCTCCATTTTTTTTTTTCCTGTGTGAGTAGTCCCTTTCTGTTCATATGATATCCCATAATAATTTTGTTAACATGGTGTCAACAATGACCTTTTTTGCCTCTTAAAGAACTCTGTGAAGCTTTATGCCTCAGCAGACCAGATCCTCATAGTGAGTACTCATATTGAGGCTTCAGTAGCATTAGAATATTTTCATACTTGATGGTGCCTCAAATTATTGGGCCATGAGTAGAAATCTCAGTATCCTAGGGGATGGTTTCTGAGTTATGTAGAAGGGTCACAAATGTGTGTAATAGGGTGGAATATATGAAGAGAAATGAAGCTTTCTTATTTCTGGGGAGTGATATAATTTCTCAATCTGATAAACTTAGTCTGATCCCATTGTTTAAATAATTGTTGAGGTAAATCCTCAATGTTCCATAGCTCCAACTCCTCTCCAAGACAACACATGGAATGTTGTAGCCTTGCAGTAACACACATGGCCAGGGAGTGGGTCCTA
Organism: Callospermophilus lateralis; assembly: GCF_048772815.1. Lineage (NCBI taxonomy): Eukaryota > Metazoa > Chordata > Mammalia > Rodentia > Sciuridae > Callospermophilus > Callospermophilus lateralis. The sequence continues at coordinate 34,133,458 of NC_135316.1, forward strand.
CAACTAACTGCATAATATTTTCCAGTCTCCACAGTATGGTGGGTGATCTGCTCGACCTGGGCCTACTACCACTGTGGTCTGCCTAATTCCATGGCCATCCAGGTATTTTGATGACTCTCTTTACAAAAATCTGTGGTGTCCCTGCCACCTGTCACATACTCAAACATTTAGCAACCTGCACCCTTGGTCTCAAGACCAGATTACTCACTCCTTCACCATTTTTTTGCACAGATTTTTAAAATATCCTGTACACCATATGTAGGCAGTGCAGGAGTCCAGTCATATCCCTGTCTTTTTTGCCTCAATACTTCTGCAGATAATGCACCATGGTGGATGCCACCACGAGCACAACTTTTACTGGAACAAGCAGCTGCCCCACTATTGTACCCAATTTTGAGATGTCCTTAGGTTTCTGTCCCACTGTTATCTGCAAATGTCATTCATCCCGATGAGGAAAAGAGATGAAAGGTGAAGACTTTCTATCTTAACTTTCTTTTCTCCTTTCTATCAGTTTCCTGAACGTAAAGAGATGAAATATTAGGGCAACTCTTTATTCTGTTTATTATGGTTTGAATTTGAAGTGTTCTCCAAATTCTCCTGTGTTGAGGCTGGTCCACAATACAGCAAGGTACAGAGGTGAGGCTTTGGGGAAGTGACTGGATCATGAGAGCACTAACTTCATCAATAGATTAATCCACTGGCGGAATCATAATTTGATGGACAGTTAGGAGGTGATGGAGACTAAGGAGGTAAGACCTATTTGGAAGAAATGGGTCATTGTGGGCAAGCCCTGAGAACTTGGGGATCTTGTTTCCAGTTCCTTCCTCCCTCTCCTTCTGTCTCTCCCTCTGCTTACTGACGGTCATGGGGTGAGCATCTCTCCTCCAGCATGCCCTCTACACCATGATTCTTTGCCTCACCAAAGGCCCGTAGCCATGAGGCCAGCTAACCATAAATTGAAACCTCTAAAATCATAAGCTAGAATAAATATTTCCTCCCTTAAATTGTTTTCCTCAGATATTTTGTAATGCCAATGGAAAGCTACCACACTCCCTGTGTTAGGATGTAGCCTCCTCAATTCAATATTTTCTTCCTTCTTCGAATGGATTTCATTCTTTGGGACTCTCATTCTTTAGGACTCATTCTTACAAAGGGAGAAGTTCTCTTACCAAGAAAGACACACATACCAGAGATGTCCACAGCATGGGGCCTGATCCCCATAGATACACTCACTGTGTTAGTTATTTTGTTCTGTCCATTTGAAGCACCCCTTTCCCACATTCTATGAACTAATGAACACTATCAAAATTCTTGCATTCATTTAATGTTGTTTGGGGTGGGTGAAGGTATATGCATGCATTTCAACTTTAAAAGCAGTGAGAATTTATAATGAGATAAAATTAGCAACACCAGATTTAATAATAAGACATACCACATTGTCATTTTCCTGCCATAGGAACACTGGAGACATGTTCAAACATTTATTGCTATTTAGTATCCTGTTTTCATAAAGTATTTTACTGTCATCCCTAATTAATTCTACCTTTCAACAAGAAATTTAGGATTGGCTGCTATTGTTATCCCATTCATACATGTCAGGGAACAGAAGCAGAGAGGTTAATTAAATGACTTACCCTGATACCCGTAGGCTGTGTTGGCAAGCCTGTGTCTTTACGGGGTTGCTGGCACAGATGCCCCGAAATATCAAAATTTAACCAACCCTATTCCAGCAGGGGGCACCAGCTCCATTATAAATTTGGATACGCCCTAGCTGTCTGCTGGTACAAAATCTTACAAGATGGTATACCCAAGAAGAAAATAGACTTTAAGGGCCATGGATATGGCAGGCTTTCCCTACATCTCTGACACAGAATATAGTTTGAGGGTTTTAAGCAGACTTTGATAAATCAACAATCACCTTCCTAGTATGTTTTTTAAAAGTTCAAAATGGGGGTCCTTATCCCCAAGGTTCAACCCATTATGATGTCTAGATCATAAGTTATACTTTCATTCCTTTGGCTCTTCAGAATTTAAAGTCTCATTTTTAAAAGGCTGTCATAAAAAATCTGTAGGAAAGGCAACTCCATTAGTAAATATGTTGCTTTCAAGGCCTAGGGAATCCTTAGACAAGAAGGAAGCATGAGGAAGAAATGTGGTTACAGGACCAGCAGGAGGGTCTACAAGAAGTTTGATGCAGGAAAGCCAAAAATCAATTTCCTGCTTCACACTCTTGCTCTGGGTTATGTCTTTTAGGTTTATTAAGTTCTAAACTCTTGCCTCTTTATATCCCTTAGGCAATATGGTTTAAAGTAAAAAAAAAAAAAAAATAGAGTTGAATTCAAATTTGGGGTCCATTGTGCCAAATAATATTTTAATAAAAATATATGGGAAGTATTTAATAATACTTTGAATAATAATTTGAATTTTCCCTCCTTCCACTAAAAAAGAAGGCTCATTCAAATAGCCTGGAGAATTCTTTTTAATTTAGCATAAGAAAGCAAATTGATAAAATGAATTCATCCAGTATCATAAACAAACACCAGACCAGTGCTTCTCCATTTTTAATGTGAATATAAAACACTGAAGGATTTGTTAAAGTGGGGATTATAATTTTGCAGGTCTGAAGAAAGGTCTGAAGTTCTGTATTTCTAACAAGTTCTCAAGTGTGGCCAATGTTGTTGACCCCTATCGAATAGGTATTAAGTGGCAGGATGCTAGAAGACAAAAGACAAAACCCTCTCAAAAGAAATCAGAACCCATTATCTTCAGCTTTCAGAGATATGTTGTGTTGAAAGCATTCTAGAAATCACCAAGGTACCCTGTCTCTTTCTCCCTCAATAGACCATTTTAAAAAGGATTTCATATAAGCAAAGGGCTTGAATGCTTTCAACTCCAATTTAAAGGTGGTGTCCGATGAATGGATTGCTTCTGGTTCTTCTAGAGAATGAAGGAAACATGAAAGTCCCTAGAGACATAAAGCCTTTCTTTTAAACCCTTTTATGTCTTTTCCAGTAAGATAAAGATGCAAAAACTTGAGACATCTATTTCTTTGAGGGGATTGTTTCTTATCTAGGAAAGCAACATAGCAGATGCTCAACTTTATTTTGTTTTAAATGTAATGGAAATGTACCCCAAATAGTTCCTTGAACCAAACTAATTTAAACTAACTCCTATAAATAGAATCGATAGATTGGTCTAAGGAAAAGGGTGTGGGGAAGAAGGGAGAAAAATTCTGTGGATGGAAGAGGAAAAAACATTTATCAAACAATGTATAACCCATGTTGTGCCGTGTGTTAAGCTTGGTCTTCCTAATAGTTCAATGAGTGGATAATATTAGCTTTATTTATACAGATAAGAATTAACTGAAGCTTGGGGAACTCAATCTACTAGTTTGAAAATTTCTCCTAAATCATGGCACTGGGTCAACTCAAGCTCTTCAAATTCTGACTCTTTTGCCCTTCTCATTCTTATAAAAGTACTTCTTTGAAAATGAACAGACACAAACTTTCGAGGTGCTTCCATATACCAAAGACTAGGACATCTGTCATTTTTTAGGCTATATTTCAAGAATTAATTTTATGCTGTCTACTTACTTTCACATCTTTCAGATAAAACTTGTCCATTTTTGTATAGTTTGGTATAGTGTTTTTGTATCATTAAATTGTGTTTAAAAACATACATATACACATGCTTACACAATGCAAATATGTGAGGCATTCGTAAATTCTTTTACTGAGCTAAATACTATGCCTGGTGTGCAGAGCTAAAGTGGGTGAGGAATATTCAGACAGATCTCCTTTCTATATGGAGCAGAAGTTGATCCCTAGTAGCTTATAATGGTTCCAAAGGGGAAAAGTAAATTTCTTTCATCCCATTCAAAAACATTTATTCTCTCTTCTCACCCATTCAAGGTCATAGACCAAGGAAAGGCAAGTTTTGTGCTCTAGGAGTTTGGCTCAGTTACAACATGGAAGTTGTTGCATCTAAACATTTCCCTAAGATAATGGTTCTTAAACTTTTGGTTGTATCATCATCACATTTCATATTTTAGTCCATTTTCTGTTTCCATAACATAACACATGAGATTGAGTACCTTATAAAGTAAAGAAGAATTTCTTGGCTTATGATTCTGATGGCTGGCTATAGGGTCCAAGAAGCATGGTACTAGCACTCTGGTGAGGGTTCTCTGGCTGAGTCACAACATAACAGAGAAACAGAAAAGGAACAGGCTGTGTATAGAAGGGGTCAAGCATGCAGGTTACCCTTGCTTTGTAAGAACCTGATCTTAAAAGTACCATCTCTGTGAGGTCAGCATCAATCCCTGCTGAGGGTGCAGCCTTATTGTCTAATCACCTTCCACTATGCACCAATTCAGCACAACCTACTGGGGTCCAAGCTTCCAGTACATTGGTCCTATTTGGAGGACTAACAACATTCAGACCACAGCACCTATTAAAACACAGATGTGCAGACCCAATCCCTAGAGTTTCGGACTGATGAGTTTGGGGTAAGGACTAAGAATCTGCCTTGCAGACAAGTTCCCAGTAAATGCTGATCCTGCTGATCTGGGGACTACGCTGAGAACCAAGATCTGTGTTAATTTGTTCAGTGGATGAGATCCAGCTTTGTAATTATCCTCAACCCCCAAAAAAATCAAGTTCTCAAGTATATACATCTGCTTATATACATTGTTTTCCCAAAAGAGAGTCCATGTCCTTAATTTGATTTTCAAAGAGGTTTTTACTCCCAATGGTGAAAAAACAATGCAGTTAGCAGAATAATTAAAAACCTGAATCATAAAGTAGGTGACCCAGGAAGCACTCATCTTAATGTTATTGTATTTGACATTTTCTGGAAAAAAAATTAAAATTCCCTTTGGCTTTATTCTTTATGTTTTTATTATTGGTAGAGGAAAAAGTAAATATATATATATATATGGAACAGGACACAAACACAGACCCATAGTCTTTACACAAGAAACACACATATATTTGGGAGGAGTTAGTGGTTTTAGTCCTTATTGTAGAAAAACAAAAAGGGGGTATATTATTCTTCTCCAGCTCAATCTTTAACCATCAGCCTAATTCTGTCTTTATATAGTACAAAAAATAATCTGAAGAATTTTTTGAGGCATACTTTACCCCAAAAGACTGACTCCTCCCAGCAGTGATGAAGTCTCCTCTTCTATATTTCTATATTCTTGAGGAATATTTTAGAATTTGGGATCAGTCTACATGACATGTCTGTGGGGATCTCTAAAATAAGGCTACCTCTATGTATGTAAGTGTGCGTGTGCGTGTGCGTGCATGTGTGTGTGTGTGTGTGTGTGTGTGTGTGTGTGTTCCAACTGGATTATCAGCAGAAACCAGTGTATGTGGATGGTCTATTGCTGAGTCAATCATATTCCTTTGTTAACAAAGGCTTGGAAGAATAAAACCACAGCACCATCCAGTACTGTGATTTAGACCTTGAAAGTACTCCAAGTGGATCAACCACACTGCAATTCAATACACAATACAGAAGTTGCCTCTGTGAGAAAAATAAGAAGGAAAAAGAACCACACCTAAGTGTGGCGTGTTGGTTATCATGCTCTGTAAAGTAACGGTGTACAATGGTTTAATAATCATTTCTTCCTCTGCTAACTTCAATTTAATCATATCTTTGTAACATAATGAGTTCTCCTGGACAAAAAGCAATATAATTCTAGTTTAGAAGCTCCTTGATGATAGTGCAGCCATTTCTTGTGTACTTTGGTCTCCTCCTACTTTCCATACTGGTTCTTGACAGGTTGCAGATATAATACAGAAGCAAAAACACCCTTGGATGTTTCATCTGCTTCTGTTGTTTTATGCCATCTCCAAGCCAGCATCTTCTACTATCCTTCTGTGCCTACTTACAATTCTTTGGCTGAGAACTGGTTTTAACAATGTGAGAACTGTATTGTTAGGCAGTCGCATCATTGTGAACATCCTGGAGTGCACTCATACTAAACCTGGATATTCTAGGTCAGTCACTCAATGTGGCCTCTTGATGCATCCAAGAGATACCATAAATACAAGATGAATGAGACCACTGCTAAAGGCATACAGCTTATAGTAAACTTGTTATATTTTGTAAGTAGAAGGAGGACCTCTAAAATAATGATAAACATTATAGTAGAGCAAATTGTAAACCAGTAACATAGTTGTTTATCCTTATCAAATTTGTGTACTGTACACAATCACATGTGCTATCCTTTTTTTATCACTGGCAGCACAGTAGGTCTGTTTGTAACAGCATCACCATAAACACATGAGTACTGTGTTGTGCTACAACATCATGATCTCACTAGGGAAGAGGAATTTTTCAGCTCCATTAAAATCTGACGGGAACACCATAGTATATAGAGTTCATTATTGACCCAAACATTGCTATACAGCACATGGCTTTGTATACCCCAAACCTTTGGAGTTGCAATGTAGTTTGGGTCTAAACTTTGCTTTTGCCCCTAAGCATTGTCTTCAGTATTCTCTTTTCTTCTTGCCTGATGATATGACCGTATCTGTCCCCTGGGAACTCATACAAAGCTCTTGGAACCATGGTACTGGTCTTACCCCTGTCCTCTGCTGGCCCAAATGGAAGAATGTGCAAGAGAGAAACAGAGCCTCAATACCTAATAAGTAAATGCATGTTTTATTCAGCCTTTTCACTGCTGTGACCAAAAGACCTGACAAAAAGAACAATTTTAGAGGGGGAAAAATTTATTTGGCACCCACAGTTCCAGAGATCTCAGTCCATGGCATTCTGGTTCCGTTGCTCTGGGCTGAAGGTATGGAAGAACATCATGGCCAAAGTGTGTGGTAGAGGAGAGCAGTTTAGGGCATGACCACCAGGAAGCAGAGAAAGAGAATCCCCTCATCGCAAGCAAATATAACACCCAAAAGCATGCCCCCAATGACCCACCTTCTCCAACCAAACACTTCTTGTTTACGATTACCACCCAGTTAATCCCTATTCAAAGATTAATACACTGATAACATTAAGGCTCTCAGAACCCAATCCTTTCACTTATGAACTTTCTTACATTGTCTTACACATGAGCTTTTGGGGAACACCTAATATCTAAACCATAACACTGCATGAGAAGAGTTTCATAAGAGATGAAGGAACAAAGAAAGGAAAGGAAGAGGGAAGATGGGAACATGAGACGCTATAAGGAAAGGTACTCCAGCATGCCTGGGCATATCTATCACCAACAAATGGTTATAGTTAAACAAGGGTGGTCACAAGGTCTAGAGCTGATATCCATGTATCTACTTTATCCTGTTTCTGCCTCTGCTATTAGATTACAAATTTTGTGGAGATATTTACTTTGATAAACTTAAAAGGTATTTTTATAAAATCTTTGTACTTTCATATTTCCTAACAAGGCTCTCAATTCTATCCCAAGAAAGTCATTATATTTTGGTCATTTTTTACTTAGACAAGTCTTAGGATAAATACTTTTCTTAATCAAAGACCTTTGTAAGTGTTTGTTTATCTTCTGCTGCCATTCACAATCACTTTGGGACAAAAAAAAAAAGAAGAAGGAGAAGAAGGAGAAGAAGAAGAAGAAGAAGAAGAAGAAGAAGAAGAAGAAGAAGAAGAAGAAGAAGAAGATTCTCTCAATTCTCATACTTGTTCTTGAATAGTAAATGTTTCCCATCTCTTATCAGACTTCATTTTATCAGAGTTTATCTCATTTATTAATCAGAGGAGCATCATTGAAATGCCAGATTGCTGCTAGTGACCCCTTATGACTTAGAAAAGTTCTAGCTATTAAAATAAATAAATAAATAGACAAATTTTATTCATCATCTAATCTGTAAAAATCACAAACAAAATGTGTATGTGTGTGTCCATTAACAATGATATGGAATTCATAACTTCATTCTCAGCAATCCAAATCTGTTGATTCCTGTGGTGTATATGGAAAAAGATAGGATCACTGGAAATGCTACAAAGAATTTTGGAAATAAAATTTTAACTCAGGCTTTGACACTTACCACACATGTACTTTTAAATAAAAGCTGCATTACATGATGTTACAATTAAAAGGAAAACATCAAAACATGTTGTCACATCCAAATTTAAAACAATAGGCCATGTCTTATAGCATCTGCTTCAAGTTAACTGCAGATGTGAAATGTTGATAGAAATTATTATCAATGGTGGGTGTTTTGTACTTTACATAATATCACAATGTACTTAATTGCTTCAGACATATTTTAATAAATTTGATCTTAATCCAATCAGGCAGAAATGTTCTAAAAAAATTTACGTAATTGTTATAATACCTGAATATTCCCAAGTAAAGTGCTTTCAACAGTGTCTTTTATCTATAAAAATTTGGTGTTTGGTTTTTAGATAATCTATACAAATACCATGGAAATTATAATATAAAATGTTTATTCTATTTGAAGAAATTTCTACTCCATTTAATGCAAAATCCCTAAAAGGATTTTGGGAAAAGACAAGAGAGGAAGACAGAAAGGCCCTTTTGTTAACATATTTGCCATCAAAACCTGTCCATATCTGATGTGACAGAGGTAGATCACAGCAAAACAGTCCAATTACCTAAGGCACATTGTTGAGAGAATCTTGGGGCTCCAGATGGGAGTTCTAAGAAAAAGCATGTTCAGGTCACCAGAGGGTCAGAGATAGTTTCCTATTAGACTGGGTAGCCAATGAGAGCTCAGAAATAAATACAAGTAAAAGAAATAGGTAAGCATCGATATTGATGAAAATTGACTTCGCACATAAAAAAGCACTTCATAAAATGAAACAAAATAAAAGAAATGCCACCAGGTGGGAAGAGACATGCCTCTAATCCTAGCAACTCAGGAGGCTGAGGAAGGAGGATTGCAAGTTCAAACCCAGCCTCAGTAACTTAGCAAGCCTCTGAGTAACTCAGTGAGACCCTGTCTCTAATAAAATATTAAAAAGGGGGGCTGGGGATGTGGGTTGGTGGTTAAGCACCCCTAGGTTCAATCGCTGGTACTAAAAAAATAAAATAATAAAATGCCATTATCAGTTCACATCCTCAATTTCAACTGAAAAGAACAATATATTAAAAATAAAGCATGTATTATCACTTGGTTTCTTAGCCTGCTCTAACCAACATGGTAATCACTTGTGGCAATATACATTTTAAATAATTAAAATTCAGTGACATTAAAAATTAGTTCCCAGTTACACTAGACACATTTCAGTTAACTAGCACTGACATATGTCTCACAGCCCCCATATAGAGAGCACAAATGTAGGATATTTTCAACATCGAAAAAGACCTACTTGATAGCCCTCCTCTAAACATTTGCCTGGAAGATATTCCAGGGCATATAACCTGGGTCTAAAATTTCTGATGGAGGGAATAGATACACAAAGTACAGAGGAAAAAGTGTTATATAGAAAAGTTAATCCATGTTCAGTGCCAAAATGAGCAAAGAAAAAAATACATTTCTATGAAGATGTACAGAACATCTAGAGATTCATCTAGAAGACCAAATTCTCAGGGGAGAAAAAAAACACTAAATCATCTCATTCCACCTGTGTGTGTGTGTGTGTGTGTGTGTGTGTGTGTGTGTGTGTGTGTGCTGTAAAATACAAAGAGTAAAAATCATCTTTTTAAATCTTATGCTAATAAGAGATTATTTAACTATTGTCATTTTTAGTGTTCAATATAGACTTAAAGTCAACACTTCTCAGAGTGAAATGATCTGTGATACTTGGTGACAGGCAAAAGTATAAGGAAATAAAAATTTATGGTACAAGGCATTAATTCAAATTTAGTTTTTCCTATTTTTCTTTCAGTGAGAAGATAGTGAGTCTCATCACTTACAGGGTTTTTGTGTGACTTACGATGACAACCCACCTTAGTGGTTCAATGCACCATTAAATTTTATCTCCAGTATATTCCCCACATGAAACCTAAATCTCTATTAAGCCCCGGCAATATAATGCAGTAAATTTCTCCGGAGTAGGGATCACTATTACGTCTCTGTAGAAAGCATCATTTTTTTCACATATGAAAATGGTTAAACTAAAAATTTAATGACTGAATCTAGAAAAGCTCCTTTAGGCCATAGAAAATGAGTTTAATCTGTGAATGTGATTTATGGCTGTCAGAGAACCAAACTTCATCATGCAGCCATACCTCACAATAAAATGTGCTGTGGTACTTGCCCTTGTTAATGATGCCTGTCTTTGTCCTATGGGTGGCATTTAGTACCTTGGTGATTCTCTCTGAGCTGCAAGAATGTCTATATCCACCACCTATCAAGATTATTGACCTGTGACTGAAAAATGGCTCAGAAGTAATGTTTTTCTACCCTTAGAATTAAAGCATTTTATCTCACCCTGAAGATAATGTAAAATACAGAGGGAGAGGGTGAAAGGATTAAGACAATGAATTTAACAAGACAGCTACTTAAATTAAGTCACATACACACCCAATTAGCCCATGTGCTGGGAACTACAGCCACTTGCCATATTGTCGGGTATGTAAATTTATAACAAATTTTCATCGAAGAACAAATATTGTGCATGCTTTCAAGGAATTTGGAATATTTTTGTTATGCAGGAAATGCTGATATAAGGGAAGGTCGAGGGACATTGATTTGATTATTTATACTGCCTGCTGAATAAGTGAGATTTAATTTAAACTAGGTATTCCAATGATTAATCAGGATTTATGTAATCTCTTAATCATTTAGATACATATTCATAATTTTCATGAAGTTAAATACACCAGGAATGAATAAAATATGGAGGAAAATATCTTGTTGAAACATCAAAAGCAATATGAGCTAAAACACGCTATTTTAACACATCCATAGTAAGAGGTATTTAGAGATTATCACTAAGAATTTCCCTCATTAATAAGTTCACAAATTTCTAATTTTGATATAATAATATCTGTGTCTGTTTCTTCTTCCTTCTTTTAGCTATCTATCACTAGGAAACACATTAGTGTCCTAAAACTTAACACCCTAAAATATCACTCATTTGTTGACTTCTAATTGTGAGGAAAGAGGGTATAGTTAGCAGAGTTCTCTGCCTCAGAGTTTCTGTGATCATGGGGCCATCTAGAGTCATAGCAATCTTGGGGTTTGACTGGAGTAATATCGGCTTCCTGCCTACCTTTTGTTTTGTTTTGTTTTTGTATTTTACTTGTTAATTTGTATGTAGTGCTGAGGATCCAATGCAGTGCCTCGTGCATGCTAGGCAAGTGCTTTGCCATTCAGCTCCTATCTTGATGATTGTAGGCAGAATTCCTGTCCTCACAGCTGGCTAGGTCACCATTTCCTTCTGGCTTTTGGTCAGAGGCCACCCTTAGTTCCATACCATATGTCCCTCCCCATAACGAAAGCACAGGGAAGAGCAGGGAATATACACCAACAAGATGAGAGCTGAAATCTTTTGTAACCTAATTTCAGAAGCAACATCCCATGTCTACTATATATGTTAGAAGCAAGTCCCTGGATCCAGCCGACACTCAATGGAACTTGACTCTGATAAGGAAACTGAATGATCAAAACAAGGTAGTCAGCATTTGTCTTTTTAAACATTTTTTTAAATTTTTTTGACTAATGTAATAATTGCACATTTCTATAGGGTATAGTGCAATGTCTCAATACATGTATGTAATGTGTACTGATCAAATCAGGGTAATTAACATTGCCAACTAAACTCTAGAAATATATACATATACAACTAAAATAATAATTTTAAAAAGAAAATAAGAGGATTGAATTATTCCAGCACACTAAGGGAATAAGTGAAAAGCAGAGATTCTGACTCATATAAAGAATGAATGGCTGTGGGTAGAGGTTAGAATGATTCAGTTCTGTTCAGTTTGAAGTTTTTGTACAGTGATAAGGTGAAGAGTATCCTATAACTGCCACATGAAGTGCCCATGAGAGTTCAAGCTAATCACATGACAGGAAAGACATTAGCACACAAAAGGTAGCTTTGGGAACACTGCAGCAGAGTTAGAGCAGATGTGCACAAAGGCTAAAGACAGAACAACAAGGGTCATAAAGGTACAAAAAATATCACAAAGGTGGGATCTCCATCATAATAATGTGGCGGGGGGAGGGGGAACTGCACGGTGGGCACAACACAAAACAGACAAAACCTGAAGCCAAGAATGAGGAGAATAACAAGGAAAAAAAGTCTCTATTACATTTCTGAAAAGCTATAAAGAAGTAAGGCAAGACAAGAAATTAAATGTGTCCATTTGTTTTGATAACTAAGAAGTCATTAGAGACTATTAAGAAGTACATTTTCATTTGCTTAATGGGGTGGAAGATAGATGGTAATAGGTTTAGCAGCAAATGCAAGGTAGCAAAGTGAGACAGCACATACAGGCTGCATTTCAAGCTTAGTCAAGACAGGATATTGGGGGTATTTTTGGTAAATTGTTGTAAAGTGTGCTGGCAGTGGTGTAAAATCATTATATTATTCTTTCTGGAAGACAATAAATATTGACAGCTTCTCATAAGCCCAAAATTTCCTATAGAAATGATTAAGGGTATGTGCAAAACAACATAGATTAATACTATTTTAACAGTGGAAGCCTAAAAACATCTAAAATGCCTAACTGTACACAACATTTCAAACAAATTTTTAAAGTCTTACATGTAAGCAAAAGTAATAATTTCTACCTGTCTTAGTTAGCTTTTTTTTGTCAATGTGACAAAAGACCCATCACTGAGGAGGAAAACTTAATTTGGAACTTACAGTTTCAGAGGTCTCAGTCCATAGGTGGCCAACACCATTACTCTGGGCTTGAGGTAAGGCAAAAACAGTATGGCAGACTGGTGTGGTGGAAGAAAGTTCATATGACTATCAGAAAGCAAAGAGAGCTCTTGTTCACCAGGGCCAAGATATATAACCCAAGGAAATGCCCCAGTGACCCACCTCTTCCATCCATAACCTACCTTCCTAGAGTTGCTACTCAGTTAATCCCTATCATGGGACTAATGCATGGGACTAATACTAATAGGTAAAAACTCTAAAAAACTAATCACTTCACCCATAAACTTTCTTGTATTATCTCACACACAAGCTTTTGGGGGACCCCTCATATCTAATTCCTAACACTATCATAACAGAAAAACCCTGAATTATCAGTGGCTTAACAAAATACAACTCTATTTCTCCATCCAGTCACTAATGGATAAAGTCTGACAGAGGTTCCACCCTGTTCCATATGCAGAACCCCAGATCATTCTCCTGTCATCATTCAGGCCACTCCTAAAGATAGGTAGATTTCATAATGCTTTGTCATAGTCTCTGATGGAGGAAAAAGACTAGTAGGGTATGGTCAAATAGTGTGAAAGAAAACATTAAGAAATTATTTAGTGGGTATTTTATTAGCTTTTTCACCACTGTGACCAAAAGACCTGACAAGAATAACCTGTAAGAGAAAAGGTTTATTTGGCTCATGTCTTCAGGGATCTCAGTCTATAAATGGCTGACTCCATAGCTCTGGACCCAAGGTGAGGCAAAACATCACAATAGAAGGGTCTAGCAGAGAAAAGCACTCAAGACATGGCAACCAGGAAGCAGAGAGAGCTCTGCTCACCAGGGACAAAATATAAATCCCAATGTCATGCCCCCAGTGATCTATCTCCTATGGCTACATACGCTACCTGGCTGTAGTTACCACCCAGTCTACACAATTTCTTATGTCCATAAATGAGGACTGGTCTTAGGTATGCATGCATGATTTACTTTGTTTCTCACTATTAGCCAGGATCCTTCTGAGTCAGATATACTCAAATTTTCTAGTTTCCACACAAAGAGCTCCGCCTATTCTTTTTCTTTGAGGAAAAAGGATACCTGCTTTTTATACTTTCCACTTTGAATAAAGAGCACCTGCCAATGCTCCCAACATGTAAATCTATTGACAAATAAATCTTAGATACTAATAAAGGGAATACAGTGGGCTTCACACACTGCAAAAAATGCTAGAAGTCCACCTCTCCTTCTCTTTACTCTTTAATGTCTAGGACTTCTTTCATATGCTCCTTGAAGAAAGGTTTTGCATATTCTGGTGATACATACCTACCAATGTTTATAGCAGTGCAATTCACAATAGCTGAATTAGGGAACCAGACTAGGTGTCCCTCAACAGACAAATGGATAAAGAAAATATAGTACATATACATGAAGGAGTTCAAATCAGCCATAAATAAGAATGAAATTATGTTATTTGCTGCTAAATGGATAGAACTGAAGAATATCGTGCTAAGTGAAATAAGCCAGATTCAGAAAGTCAAGGGTCAAATGTCTCCTCTCACATGTGGAAGCTAGGGAGAAATATGAAATATTTTGAAAAGAGGATCTCAACAAAATGGAAGAAAATGGTGAAGTAGAAGGAGGAAATCAAGGGGAGAGAGGAGGAATGGGGAAGAGAAGAAACTGCAGAATAAAAATAATCAATTTAATAGCACAGTAAATTACACTTTACTGCGTAAATATAATGCACCAATGTCAAAATTATATTAATAGGGGCTGGGGATGTGGCTCAAGCGGTAGCGCGCTCGCCTGGCATGCGTTCGGCCCGGGTTCGATCCTCATCACCACATACAAACAAAGCTGTTGTATCCGCCGATAACTAAAAAATAAATATTAAAAATTAAAAAAAAATTATATTAATAGATGGAAGATCAATAGAATAGAGGAAGGTTAGGAAGGATAGGGGTTAGTACTGGGGATTGAAATGGAGCAAATTATGTTATATATGTTTATGAATATACCAAAATGAACCCTACAATCATATAAAACTATCATGCCCTAATAAAAATACAAATTAAGAAAAGAAAGATCTTAAACCAATCAATGGGGAAATTTCTTTTGTTGAACCAATTAATCATGGAGTGAATCCATTATTTGACCATGAATATTCTGCAGGCTATTAATACCGACCCAGGCATGGTGTTCTGTGTTACCAAAGTGACTAGCTGCTCTCAGTAAACTGCTGCTATATCACAGCTTGTGCATGAAGACCACAAGAAGTAAGAAATCCAAGCTGTGCCAAGACTACTTTGAAGAGAATTATGATGGAAGTGTTTATTAAGATTTCTGATAAATAAAATACCATGTATGGTATGGTGTATTTGTGAATTTGAGCTGTTTCAGGCCAATTTTCATTATAATCTCACATGTGCTTAGCAGCTGACCCATATCTCAAAATCATTTGCTGGATACTACTCAGATAGTAAGAACATTCTCCTGGGATAGGAGTGGGGAAACAAATCAGTTTCCTCAAAGTAATGTCAGTATGTGTGAAATTTGCCACAACCAGAGGATTGTCAAATACTTATCATTAGATAACCCTTGGTTAATTGTGTATTTGAAGCAAGCATGGGATGAAAAGTACTAGTGTATTCATAAGTGCCACAAAAACACATTAAAAATTATCTAGAATCACATTGGCAATATGAAATGTGGCCTCTTTAAACTGTGAAATTATTGCCTTGTAGACACCACAGAAATCAATGAGTCCAAATTTTACGGGAAAAGAAACATCAGCTAGATGTCTGATTGGTAACAGTTGAGACTTTGATGGAAGACTATAAATTCCTGTCAGTATCTCTTTCAGACAATTATAATGCAGCTTTTACTGTCAATTTTGTATTATTTGCTAAATAAAGTTTCCTTTTTAATTTACTGTGTAAAATTCATGTCATAAAGGTTATGCCAATTTAGAAGTAAAAGGGGAATTAAATCAGTTCTTCAGTAATTTAGGCTCTAATCCTATCCACCAAGATTTTTCTCTGGTGACCTTCTGATCAAATAAGTTAGGGACTTAACTCACACAGATAAAGCTTCAATGTTTCCTTTCATTTTGTTTGGGTAAACCATAGACATTATATTTAAGAGAAGACAGACATAATTTCCTGCTATTCATCTAAGGACAATTCAGGCTTAATACATGGAAACAACATTTTTTAAACAATCACTTAACAAACTAAGCACTTGCTAAACAAAGATATTGACATCTTGTAATTACCATGGGTTGTAGTCTGTCCCTTGTTGGAGCTGTGCACATCAATCTTAGTACATCTCCATCTTGCTTCCTATATATAAGCAAGGCTAGAGACGCAGAGGTAGGCAATACCTAGTAACTCCTTCATGGGCTGTGCCCCTTAGGGCTCTGTCTATTAAAGGCAGTTGGGTTTGAAACCCCATAGGCCCAACTTGCAAAGACAAGGAAACTAATACAACCTATAGCTATGGGCACCAATTCACTTTTCCAGGTCAGCAGCTGCTCCTCTGTGGTCTCGAAGACCAAAGTATGGGACCATGATGATGGGTCTGTGAGCACAGCATGCTTCACTCTTGAAACCATCACAACTCCAACAACCCAACTTCATTGTTAAAGATATAAATTTCTATCTGATTATTTATGAGAAGATTCAGACAATTGTCTAATTTGGATGAGAAACTCAAACTTAAGATATCAATAAAAGCTAGAGTTCTATGCTCAACAATCCACTTGATTAGTTTGTGAGCTCCCTCAATCTGTAGGAAAACAGGGTAGGGATCCATATATTCTATAATAAGCCAAGAAAGTGCCAGAGTGGGTAGTAAGGAAAGCCTCTGATGGAATCACAATACACCATCATCAATGTAGTAACGTTGCACTGCATTCATTTGACAATATTAACCCAACTCAGTGGGACATTCTTCATTTGGCCAGTTGACAGCGTCTGCTGGCTTCTTAAATTTGAAAGATGTATTAAATTCATACCTATTGAAGACACTGGCAAATTACTCCTGACATTGTGCAATTTTACTCAACGATATTCAGAGAATGTGTCAGCAAGTTGGGTACAGTCACTTGTGAAAAACACTCTACATTCAAATAGAAAACCAAAACATATGTTACACTTCTTTTGCAACTAGACATATTTAAAATTGCATGCTTACACATGAATATATGAATCTGGATTCCCATGTCTCTATAGTGCATATCCTACTAGAAAATGTAATCTTCTTAGATTCTAGAATCACTAGGGGTTTGGGAGAAATTTTTTTAAAAAGCATTTTGGCTCAACTTGGTATTCTCTATAGCTGTCTTTTACTGACAGACAAGGCAGTTTGAGTGATTTTAACATCTTATGTCCTGTAGCCTGTTCATTCTACTAAAAGATCTGCTTTCTTCACAGCCATAGACATAGCTGTAAGCAAGTCTAACCACAGAAGAAATTTTAATTTTTAAGCAGCTGATGAGATGGCGATCTGTCTTGGTTGCTGCCATAATCTTCCATTTACAGCTGACATGTTTATTCTTGGGCATTTAAACTGTGGCCCAGAAAACCATGAAGGGAGCCTGGTTATAAATGTTAGATTTGATTGGAAATGACATTTCAAAATAAACATGCCAAAGTGCAGCCGAGCATTCTAGTGTGCATCTACTCTGCATTATACTCTGCTGTCACACAAACCCACAGACACACAAATGCTCACAGGACATTCTCCTTTGAAATAACACTACACCCATGCATACAAACACCCAGAGAGAGGCACACAATTACCATGTGACTCAGTAAGAAAAAAAGGAGAGTGAAGTGAGCCCTGGTCAATCAAAGGGTGTAAGGAAGGCAGTCAGCCCCATCTTCCAACATCATGAAAACATTTTGTAAAAACAGAGAGGTAAATATTTTCCCTGAAAGAATGGCTGGGAGGTCCCTTTTATATACCAGTCAATTCTTTGATGAGAAAATAAATGAATGAGAATAATAATCATAAAGGAAGGAATCATTTTGAAAAGAATATAGTAGACACAAAGCAATAGAAACCAGACTGGGCTTACTGCCCAGAAAATCAGGCAAACAAAAACAAAAACTGGAGGAAAACGAAAGAAAATTAAAGAAAAGGGGACATTTAAAAGGCATAGTTAGCAAACTATGGGGAAAAAAGGAAAACAGCATGGGAGAATGTATTTAGAAAGTGGGATGACAGGGGACAGCAAGAACAAAGGGAGCAGCAAGTAGAAAAGTAAGAAAATACATCTCTTTCTCCATAGCATTCTACCTTTAGGAATTAGCCAGCCATTATATCAAATATCACTCAAAGAAGGAAATAACTGAGTTGGAAACACTTAACTAAAACTTTTTACACTCCAGGCCTGTGTTCATCACTACCTTGTCTGGGGTTCTAGAAGGACACATAGCTTGTATTTAAGTTATTTAGAAGATAACATTTCTCCCTTTTAATCTTTTAGCATGTGTGAAAAGTGTGTGTGTGTGTGTGTGTGTGTGTGTGCGTGTGTGTGCGCGCGTGCATGCTTTTGTATGTGGGGGCAAGGGCTAGAAGACTTAACACTGGGAAAGGAATATTTTTGCTAATTTGTTAATATTTTCCAACCATTTCCAACCTTACTCCAGGGTGTCATTAGCTTCTTTTGCTTTCATATTTCTTCCAGGATCTCCTTTCCAGATAACACACACTCTACCACATTCCCAAAACATTCTTTACAAAACATCAGCTAAGTGTTCCATGCAAACCTTGCACCATGGTTTGGAGAGCTCAGTCCTTATATTTTATTGTGGCCATGTGTCATGCATTTAATTTTAAATGCAATGTTTGGAGACATTAATTTAGATGATCCCAGTTAGGACTGAGTCATATGCAGGTGAACAATCTGTCATCTTAGATAAGCCTATAGAAGGTTCAGCCTTGGGATGCAAAATAGAAATTTAAATCAAATAAAAGCATTGCCTACATTGTGTCTAAAGTAATAACTTTCAAATGAGTATGTTCCACTTTGATTTCACCTCATTTATTTGTTATTTTCTAGAATTCCGTCATCTCTTAAATGCAATTTTTCCTTTTTATCACTTTTCTTTAATTTTCACTTATTTATTGACTTGATCAAACAAAGTGTATACCATTAGACTGTATCTGCAAGAGGTTTCCCTGGGATAGTTAGATGGAGATAATATTATAACGAAACAAACTACCAAATGACCAATTTAGTCTATGGAGCTGTGGGCATGGATGATGAACTGGTGAAATGCTAAACTGCTATAATTGGGAAGAATTTCTGATAATGTTACATAGGCAGAACCATAAAATTTATGCTTTTGAATGAAGAAGGAATTTTTCTGCTCAGAGTCAAATGCTAATTTAATTCTTCCTGTATTAAAAAAAAAGCAAAGTATGAATTTTACTCTTCTAAGTGTGGGCTGCATTCCCAGAGAACTCAGATTAGGAATCAAGAGTGGACCTGGGTCACCGTCAAAACTGAGGGATCAGAGATTTACCTATAAGCTAACAAGTTGGTCTGACATGATTTCATGGATACCACAGAAGATATGAGATTCCTGGATCAGAGACAAAGAATGTTATTATTCACAGCAAAAACAGTAGCTGATATGTCAACATAATTGCTTAAATTCCCCAAGTCCCAAGTCCCACTTGAGCATGGAGATACATGACAACTATACCCACACTGGGTGTTATTGCAGAAAAACTAGACACAAGAATGAGAGGAGCAGAAGGAAACATCATTAACCTAAAAGACATAACGACATAACGTTATCCAATATTAATAATAGGAAAAAATGAAAAGAAGGAACAGAGCCTGAGGGACATATGAATCTATAACAAAAGATCTAACATTCTTATTGGAATCTTGAAAAGGTGGAAGAAAGAGAGAGAGAAGATGATAAGTATTCAAAGATAAAATGGTTGAAACTCCCCCAACTTGGCAAAAAACTATAACTTACATTTTAAAGAAACTAAGAGAATTCCCAAAAGGGTAAATCCAAAGAAATCTACCCCAAGACATAGCATAGTCAGTTTTTGACAACTGAAGAAAAGGGGGAAAGTGTTTTAAAAATCAATAAACACCATTTTTTTTCCCTCAAGGAAAACGTAACTTCAATGATAGCATATTTCTCCTCATTGTAAACTATGGAGGTCAGAAGGCAGAAACCCATCTTTCTAATTGTCCTAAATAATCAATCCAGTGAAAAATATCATCTTCAGGAATGAACGGAAACCAAGGGACTTTTAGGTGAAAAAAAAAATTAATAGAATTTGCTACCTGCCAATCGACCTTTAAAACTAAAGACACTTTTACCAATAAGTAAGAAATGATAAAAGAAGGGATTTCAGAACATTGAAAAGGAGGAAAGGGGCTGGGATATAGCTCAGTTGGTATAGTGCTTGCCTAGATGCATAAGGCCCTGGGTTCAATTCTCAGCACCACCAAAAAGAAAAAGGAGGAAAGATGCCACACATGGTGGCACACATCTTTAATCCCGGTGACTCAGGAGGCTGGACAGGAGGATCACAAGTTAAAGGCCAACCTCAGTAACTTAGGGAGGCCCTAAGGTACTTAGTGGAACCCTGTCTCAAACGCTGGGGATATAGCTCAGTGGTAAAGCACCCCTGGGTTTAATTCCCAGTACCAAATAAATAAATAAATAGGAGGAAAGAATAAGAGAGAGTAAAAATATGGGCAAATACATTTCTTTCAACTTCGAAGTTTCTAAATAATGTTGAAAGTTATGATAAACCTTCAGATGTGATTCTGAAATGACATATAGAAAATATTTATGACAAGTGAAAGAAGGCAAAGGAATGTAAAGAGATGTAAGAATTTCTTTTTAATATTTAATTTATTTTATTTTTTAACTACATGAGAGTGGAATGCATTACCATTCTTATTATGCATATAGAGCACATTTTTTTCATCTCTCTCCATGTAAAGTATGTTCACACCAATTCTTGTCTTCATACATGTACTTTGGATAATGATGTCTATCATATTGCACCATCATTGCTAACCCCCTGCCCCCTGCCCCCTGCCCCCTGCCCCCTGCCCACTGCAGAAGTAAGAATTTCTATATTTAATTTGAACTATTAAAATGTTAACACCAGTAGTCTGTGAAGCACTATGGAAAAATCATAATAGTATTATAAAAAATGTTCCAGTGACCCACAGGCAGGCAAGAAAAAGAAAAAGAAAACAAGTTAGAACAGAAGGAACATAGAGGAAAAAATAATAAAATACCAGACTTAAGCCCCAACATATCAATGTCACATTAAATGTACATGGTCCAAATACATCAATTCAATGACAAAGATTAGGAGAACAGACTTGAAAACACAACCAAACTATATTTTTTCTACAATAAATTCTATTCAAATATAATAAGAATTGCCTGAAAGTAAAAGAATGGATAAAAACTCTATTATGCAACTATTAATCAAAAGAAATCAGGAGTGGCTATACTAATATCACATAAAGTAGGCTACATAGAAAAGACAGTTAAGAGAGAAGAAAATTACATAAGTACAAATGTATCAATCCACCAAAACAGAGCTATTCTAAACATGTATAAACCAAAAAAATAAGGCTATGAAATACATGAAGCAAAAACCAATAAAACTGATGAGAGACATTAACAAACTCACATTGAAAATTGGAGACTTCAATATACCTCTCTCAACAGTTGATAAAACAACTTGAGGAAAAAAAAACTACCAAAATCTAAACAAACTCAAGAAAATCATACTAACCAACTGAATATCATTGATGTTTATAGAACACCTCATCCAGACACATTCTTTACCAACACTCACAGACCACCAGAGACCATCAACTCACATACCACAAGAGACCATCAACTAGGCCATTAAATAAACTTCAAAATTTAAAGGAAGTAAAAGCATACAAGGGTGTTTTATGACTATACTGTCATCAAATTGGAAATAATAACAGAAAAAGCCCCAGATATTTGGAAATTAAACAACATACATTTCTAAAAACTCACAGGTCACAGAGGAAGTCTTAAGTGAAACTTTAAAAAATAAATTTACCAAACTGAATGAAAATAAGAATATAGTGCATCAAAATTCATGGGACGTACTTAAAGCAGCACTGAGAAGAAATTTTATGAAATTAAATGCTCATATTAGTAAAGAGAAATATTTCGAACAAATAATTTAAGCTTCTACAGGACCCTAGACAGAGAGGGAAATAAACCCAATGCTATCAAAAGGAAGAAGATAAGAAATCAATTAAATTTAAAACTTAAAATCCAAGATAGAATGTTAACACTTAGAGTTGATTTGGATTCAGAGGCTATAAATAGCAGTGTCCAACCATGATCTTCCTTCTGCCTTACATAAAAGATGAAGGGCAAAAAGGAGGCCATGTTCTGTATTTTTAAATAATGTTTCTATGTGAAGTATCATCTTTTATACTTTATGTAATCAGAAATAAAGTTCTATATTACATTTTTACCATATAAAAACTTATAATATTATATATATAATATATATGTAATATATATAATATATAATACATAAACATATAATATAGAACTTTATTTCTATATTACATTTTTATATGGTAAAAATGTAATATAGAACGTTATTTATCCTATTAGTTGATTGAATTACATGTATCCTCACTTAATATATTCATGAATGAACTATTTTAAAAAGTCCGAAAATTCAGTTTATACTTTCCTAAGTCTGGATCTTGAATGTCCCCCAAAGGGCCATGTGTTAAAGGCTTGGTTATCAGCCTGTGACACGAGTAGGAGACAGTGGAACCTTTAAGAACTAGCACCTAGTGGAGGAAGTTAGATCACTAGGTGATACCCTTGGAGGGTACATTGTGACCCAAGCCCACTCACCTCCATTTCTCTCTCTCTCTCCTCTCTCTGTTCACAGCCACCATAAGGGTGAACAGTCCTCCTCTGCCACACACCCACACCACAATGCTGCCACCACAGGCCCAAAGCAACAGGGCTAACCAATCATAGACTGAAACCTCTGAAACTGTGAGCCAAAATAAACCTTACTTCATTTTTAAGTTGATCATCTCAAATATTTTGTCACAGTAATTACTTGACACACCTTCTATCATGGAGGAATATTGTGATAGGATGTGATGATGTACACATGTGATTCTCTTCTTTAAATCTTTGTTAAGATTTTTTTGATGCCTTGGTTGATGCCATGAGGTTGTACATTCAAATGAAAGAACAAAATTCGAAGAAAAATGAGGCATATTTGGCATGAATGCAATTTTGTGAATTTTTCAGCTTGAGGCATATCCCTCATGGTACAAACCTTGCCATTCTACCTTAGCTTTCAAATTCTCACTTATTAATATGCTCATTTTAATGATGACAGCATCATTAGAGACTTTTGTTTTTTTGAGGCTGTGTCAGCATTATTTAAATATTAGTTTCACTATTAAGGTATTCTATCACATTTTTCAAACAGTTCCAAAATTAATAAAACTAATGACAGCATCACTGACACAGCTGCCAGGAAGGGGACTCTATACGTGTCAGTGCATCAGTTCCTTCACATTGCGGTCATGACACAAAGTTTCCAAAACCCAACCTGATGTCAGTTAATGGGATGATTTACACTTGCAAACTTTTAAACCACATAAAATTATGCAACTGAAGTAAAGATAAAGTATTATTCCTAACCATATTAGAAACTGTATTTATTAACTTTGTAATCTAAAGGTTGAAGTGAAATCTACTTTTATTTCTAATACAACAAAATAAAAAAACAATGCAGGCTTTGGAGAGTACAGATCTGGGTTAAATCTCAGCTTTAGGTACTGTGTCTACTATATTTGAAAAGTTATGTAAACTCTCTAAACTAGGATTTCCCATCTGTTAAAAAAAATAATAACATACATTTCTGATGCTAATTTACTGTACTAAGTAAACTAATTTATTTTTCTCATAATTATCCTCTCAGTAAGATCTGTTCTGCCATGGGAGGAAAAAAATACAGGATTTGGAGCAGTGAATTGCATGTGGTCACATGAGTCATTTGGATAAACCCAGGATTTGGATTGAGGATGTCTGATTCCACATCCTTTTCATGAACCACAGTGCTCTGCTGTTTCTCTAACACATGATTTTATTTCTCAGATCAAATGTGGTACTTCTATAAAGTATCCTGCAAGTACCTGGTAGATAAGAGCTATCCATTATTAATAATGTTATCCATATTACTCTTAGTATTGACAATATTTGCATGTACAATATTCCCAATGCCTTCTGAAATGAGCCAGTGCCTATACTTATTAAATGGTATTATGGTTTCGATGTGGTATCCCTCTAAAGCTCATGGG
This sequence comes from Callospermophilus lateralis, assembly GCF_048772815.1. Lineage (NCBI taxonomy): Eukaryota > Metazoa > Chordata > Mammalia > Rodentia > Sciuridae > Callospermophilus > Callospermophilus lateralis. Next base: position 34,157,618 of record NC_135316.1, read on the forward strand.
TAAGGCAATGCAAAATTTGGAGGAGAAATGATTGGGTTATAGCCTTAACTTAATCAGTGAATTGATCCCTTCTGGAATTTAACTGGAGGCAGGTGGGGTGTGGATAGAGTAAGTGGTTTATTAGGGCCATGGCTTTGGGGTACATATTTTGTATATGGAGTGTGGACTCTCTCTCTCTCTCTCTCTCTCTCTCTCTCTCTCTCTCTCTCTCTCTGTCTCCCCTTCATGATCATCACGTGAGCTGCTTTTCTCTGATACACCCTTTTTCCATCATGCTCAGCCTCACCTCAAGCCCAAAGGAATAGATCCAGCTGTCTATGGATGGAGACCTCTGAAACCTTGAGTCTCCAAATAAACTTTTCCTCCTCTACAGATGTTCTAGTAAGGGGGTCTAGGTCACAATGGTGAAAAACCTGACCCCTAAAACAAATGGTAATCATTCTGTAGCCCTTCTCAAATATAATTTAAGTAGTCAACCATACATGTAACATAACTTGTCTTGATGCAGCTTGTGCTCTTCATTTTAAAGCTAGTCCTAACCTGGTTCCACTTCTGTTCTTCTACCTCTTTTGTGACACTTTTGACACTCATCACATTCCAGCTCAGTACAGAGATATCTTTATATTGTATTAGACATGAGGATCCTTAAAGGTAAGAGAGCATGATTTTATTAAAACTTCCCAAAACTTCACATAGCACTACCCAGAGTAGTCACACTATGAAGATGTGATGAATGAATGAATGGTGACTCTTTCTAGCAACATCTAATTTTTTATTGTCAGGAAGCAAAATGTCTAATAAAAACATTACTCACTGGGGGAAGCAAAGATTTCCACCACATCTGATTTTTTATAAAGTGAATAAAATAATTTTTTAAGACAAGAAAGCAGTTTCATGTATAGAACTTGATGACTAATTCACAACCTTGGAACAACATATAAAGGTAAACATTTGTTGTAATAAGAAAAGAAACATGGCCTAAAAATGCCTGGGTGCTTCCACAGGCAGAATGATACAGAAACTAGAGGATTTCTCCATGTGTCACATGTTTTGATGAAAGTGAAAAGAAGCAAACATCCATACAATTTTGTGATCAGTCCATGAATCCTTAGCCTCAATGCACAGAGTAAAATGACCAAGGTCAGCAACTTTGATGGAAAATTAAGAGTGGAACAGCCACGAAACCACTTCTCAGCTGCCTATGGCACTAAGTGTTTTCAAGAAATTGAAGTCTATATCAATTATATTATATAGTGATGTATGCATATTATTTAATACACCTGAGGTTACAATTCAAAAGTTAGAAACAAATGTAAGAAATAAAATCCAAGTGCCTTTCACAAGAATGTTTGCTTTATGTGAGTGGAACTTGTATTTCAACATTACAGTGAATTCTTAATTCCAAAGTCAGTAATTTGAAAGATATTTTGTGATTATAGGTTCTAGTATGACATAATACAAGAAATAAAATTCCTAGACCAAAAAGGCCTCTTGTTACATTTCTTGGCATGTACTATAGAGAGCATTATAAAGATCAGGGATAGAGATTAAGAATTTTGCACATAGGACATAAGCAACAAAGATTAAAGTGTGTCCTTTATTTCTCCATCCAAAGGTACAAGAAATCACCCCAACAATATAGGCAGTTATGTAGACAGAAACTGATTTGTTCCAGCCACAAAACCCTAATAGGTTCAGCTCCAACTCAGGATGTCAATGAGTCAAAAACAGTACATGTGGTGTCACAAAATTAGTTGTGCATGAATCATTTCATAATTTTAATTACACTAATGATGCATTTTGCCACATTTGTAATGAAATGATCAAACATCCATGTTCCCCAAACCTTTTGTAAGTTACTTTTATAAATTTATTTTTGACAAATAATATATGTACCTTTAGGGGGGTATAGTATGATATTTTGATACATATATTATTTAATGATCAAATCAGAGCACAATTAACATATCCATCACTTCCAACATTTATCTTTTTTGTGTGTTGAGAACATTCAAAATTTCGAATGTTTAGCTATTTTAGCTATTTTGAATTATAAAGATTTATTATTGAGAACTAGGGTCATCCCACTGTACAATAGAAGATGAGAACTTGTTTCTACAGATTGGAAGAAAATAATTGAACCTGACAAGAATTACAAGATCACTATAGAGAATATAAAGAAATTCAAATAACTCAATAGAAAATATATAAATAATTGATTTTAAAATAGGCAAAAGACCTGAATAACATTTCTCAAAAGATGTACAAATGGTCAATGAACATGAAAAATGCTTGATTTCCCTGTATTAGTTTACCATTGCTATAATGAAATATCTGAAAAAATTGACTTATAAGTAAAAAAGAGTTATTTTGGCTTTAGTGCTGGATGTTCCAGTCCAAAACTGTGTGATCCCATTACTTTGGTGCTTAGGCGAGGATAGCACCTTATGACTAGAGCATGTGTTGGAGAAAACTATTCACACCTTAACCCAAGGGAAAGGGGAAGAAATGGAGTCCCCTCAATTACTTTCCAGGATATATACCCCATGACCTAGGGCCAATCTGGAAGTCCTTATTCCCTAAAGGTCCACAGCACCTCCCTCCAGTGCTACCCTGGAGACTAGTCCCTTAACAAGTAGGCTTTCCAGGGACACTCAACAACCAAACTACAGCAGTCACTTACAATTAGGGAAATACAGATTTCTCAATCTTTAAAGCACCTCTTCTGTTTTCTTTACTTCCCACAACTTCCATCACAGTCTTGGCCAATTGTGATGGTTCCTAGCTCAGACCCTAGTTCAAGAGTTGTCCCTCTACCTCCAAGATCCTCATGGTCACTTGACTTTCCTAAAACATAACCTCATTATTTTACCTTCAACCTAAAACATTCAAGTGGTTCCTCATCCATTTTAGGACAGACTGCATTCCCTGCATTCCATATCAATTCCTATTCAACTTGGCCTCTGCCTGCTTTGCATGTCTTTCTTACTTCCCTGTACATCCCTAGATGGCCAATATTCCAGCCATACGGAGCAAACTAGTGTTACACTCTTGCATTTTCTCAAGATGTTACTCTGCTTGTAATTCCTCTCCAGCCTGGAAAATGTCTAGTCATATATTAAGGTTCAGTTGGAAGTGTTTGCTCCTCTTTGAGGTGTTCTGGACGCCATCTTCTTCCAGGTGGAACTCAACACTCTCATCTCTGAGTCTACTCTATGTCTTATATTTACTTCCATAGTTTCTGTAAAGTCTTACTTCATTGATGTTGGTATTTATTAGTATATCTACTGAACAGTATGACAGGAATATCATCCTACCCGATGGCAAGAATGATACTGTTCATTTATATTTATCATATTTATAAAAGGCGAATAGGACCTATTTTTCTGAATAAATAGATACTCCAACAATGCACCAAGTCAAACCTCTAAATCTAATTTCATGACACCCTTTTTCAATAGTGCTTGGTGCACTGGTATCTTAATATATTTCAATAGATCTTGCAAAGTCTGATAAAATTCAGAAGTTTATGCTAAACAAGTGTCAAATCCTTACCATTTAAATACATTTGGAGCCTTTATGACCAATTAGACTGTTCCAGAGGTTTGGGTGGAAGGAAAGTCCTTATTTCCTCTTGGAGGGAGTATAACAGTAATCATGTATTCTCTTTTTCCACTGCATCTAGAAAGTCACAAGGACACTAGAGGCCTTCCAATTCAGTAGAAAAACACTCGACCAACTACCTAGAGAACTCTGGAGAACTCCTTGCTGGTATGAGAACTGAAGGGGAAACAAAGTAGTAGACATTGTTATTAGACTTATAGTATTTTAATAGCACTCTATAATGTTCGAGAGCAGCAGTGCTCAAAGTTTGGTCTTATCATGAGATCTGGGAGGTTAAATTATCTTTATACTAATGCCAGGGTACCATATATCATTTTCATTTTACTGACTTTTGCACCAAGGGTACAAAAATAAATGGATAGAATTTTTGGTTCTTGGGGCTGAGGATGTAGAGCACTTGTCTAGCATGTGTGAGGCCCTGTGCTCAATCCTAGCACTGCCAAAAAAAAATGCATTTAAGTAAGCTATATGTTATGGTTTAAATATGAGGTATCCTCAGAAGCTCATGTGAGAGACAATCAAGAAAGTTTCAAAGTAAAATGATTGGGTTATGAGAGCCTTAACCTAATCAATGCATTAATCCCCTGATAGGAATTAACTGGGTGGTAACTGTAGGCAAGTGGGTGTGACTGGAGAAGGTGGGTCAATGGCGACATGCCTTTGGTCTTTATATTTTGTCTCTGATGAGCAGCTTTCTGCCTCTACTTCCTGTTTGCCATCTTCTGAGCTGCCTTCCTCCACTACACAATTTCACCATGGTGTCCTCCCCCACTCAGGCACAGAGCATCATAGAGTCAGCCTCTATGAACTGAGCACCAAATAAACTTTTGTCCTCTGCGATTGTTCTTGTCAGGTCTTTAGGTCAAAGCAATGAAAAAGCTAACTAAAACAATAGAATACTGAAGAAAGAATTAAGATTCAAGAAGCAAAAATAAACATATTAATCATAATAAAGCAATGATAATCATATATATATCGAATTAAGTTAAAATAATTAACAATATAATCATAACAATAACAATGGCTTTTTCTTTGGGGTTTTTTTGTTGTTGATGTTATTGTTGTTTGCAATTTAGTGCTGGGGATCAAACCTAAAGTCTCAGTCATGCTAGTTCAGGCAATGGCTACGAAGTGATGTTTAGGAGGGTCAATAAATTACATGCATTTCTTACACTAAGCACTGGACTATTTAACAAATAAGACAAAAGAGTTGGGAATTCACAATCAAATATTATCCTTATTACTAAAAACAATTTTTTAAAAGTTGATAATTAAGAGAGTAAGATAAGTAAGATAGAGTAAGACAGGTTTTTGTATGCTGAACCCCAGAATTGTACCTATCTACTATTGTAATCCCTCTTACCCATGGAAAAGGGAACAAAATAGCCCTAATTTGGGGAAGCTGGATGCCAAGAGGAGGAAAGGAAGAAACAATACCCTGCACCCTGAGCTCTAGCTAACTAGTAGGTAAGTTTGATGAGCTGATTGGTGAACATAGATCAGAGGTGTTACAGATTGAAGTACCTTCCATAGAAGAAAATATTAGAAATGTAAACTATTTTATTTCATTCTGAAAATGACTAAATTGATATGAAAAATCGTGCTCTATACGTGTAATATGAATTGTAATGCATTCTGTTGTCATATATAACAAATTAAAATTTAAAAATAAAACAGAAATGAGAAAGGAAAAAAAAGTCAGTCAAGGGACTGGGGTGGCTCAGCAGTAGTGCCTGCCTTCCACACATGAAGCACTGGGTTCAATCTAGCACCACATAAAAATAAATAAACAAAATTTTTTAAAAAAGTAAAAAGACTACTACACAAAATTGAGATAACAAGAATTTAAGCCACATGCATATTAAGATCCTGAAGGAAAAGACTAAAAAAATGGGAGGGAAAATGTTTGGACAAATATAAAGGAAAAGAGTTAAATAATGTAAATTCAGTTAGTCTATAAGAACATTAAGGAATAAAACACAAATTAAAAAAAAGACTCGGTATATAAATATAGGTAGGTAGGCAGACAGATGTATGGATACTAAGTGGATAGATAGTGATAGTGATATATAGACTGATCTTTTGATAATTTTAATACATGGTATAAATATATATATAAAATATTACTATATATCAGAAAAAGAGGCTATTGGGGCTGGGGATATGGCTCAAGCAGTAGCGTGCTCGCCTGGCATGCGTGTGGCCCGGGTTCGAACCTCAGCACCACATACAAACAAAGATGTTGCGTCTGCCAAAAACTAAAAAAAAAAAGATAAATATTAAAAAATTCTCTCTCCTCTCTCTCTCTCTCTCTCTCTCTCTCTCTCTCTCTCTCTTAAAAAAAAGAAAAAGAGGCTATTAAACTAATAAAGACTAAAAATTCAATATTAAGACAGACATCTCTTAAATACATATTGCTGAATGAAAATTGCAGCCAAAATACTGAATGTTATCAGAGGAAATTAAAATATCTCTAATTTAGAAATATCTGATATCAGAACTGACCCACATGCTTTAAATAATGCCAGAACAATAAATGACCACAAATATTCGAAATAAAGGAGATAAAGAGGTGTGAGAATTAAGTTCATGATCTTGGGATACATTGCATATTAGAAAGTGTTCTTATAAAAGAAATATTTGAGACAAATGGTAAAATTGATATAGACACTGAAGATTATATAACAATATTGAATCAATGTCAATTTTACTAAATTTGATAATATATCTATTCTTGTTTTAAAAAGGAAAAGAAATACTGACATATTAAAGTGTTAAGACACATAATGTATATAACCTACTTTCAAAAAGTTTTGAAAAATAATACATATAATGGGGCAACATATGTGTGTGACTATGTGTGTGTGTGTGTGTGTGTGTGTGTGTATACATATATATGATAAAAAAGTGTGTGTGTGTATAAATATATATACATATATATAAATGTGTGTGTGTGTATATATACATATATATAAATGTGTGTGTGTATATATACATATATATAAATGATAAAAATGTGACAAAAAACAACTCATCTGCTGAATCAACTAGCCCTGAAAATGGATGGTGCTGGAGCGTTGGGCCCATACCTGGCCATCGCTGGCAGTCAGAACACAGTGGACCTGGACAGGGGCCAAAGCAATTTGCACAGGTTATGCCGTTGCTGGTGAGCCCTGAAGCCTAGGGCACCACCCAGATGGAGACGCTGCAGGTACAGATCTTGGTGGTAGTAGCAAATATTCAAATAAGAACTTTGAAGGCTGAAGTGGAGAAGAGTTCTGTGACAAAAATGACTTGTAATATAATTCATGTCTCTTTCAACTTTTTTTGATAAAGTTTTACACATAAAAATTTTAACTACAATATCATCTAATTTTTCAGGTTGTTGTTTATTTCATATTTTTTTGTTTTCCAATTCTCTTCACAAAGTTACATAAATTATGTTCTTTAAAAGTTTTAGCATTTTTTTAAAGAGAGAGGGAGAGAGAGAGAGAATTTTTTTTTAATATTTATTTTTTAGTTTTCGGCGGACACAACATCTTTGTATGTGGTGCTAAGGATCGCATCCAGGCTGCACGCATGTCAGGTGAGTGCGCTACCGCTTGAGCCACATCCCCAGCCCAGTTTTAGCATTTTATACATTACATTTTAATATATAATAAATCTGGTATGTGTATATATACGTTGCCTGTGATATGAGATGAGGTAGGTATATTTTACTCTCTTATAATTTAAAATCCATTATTCAAGATTCAAGGATGGAAAAGATCAACCCGAGTAAAAATTGTTTAATAAGGTATTTATAAAGGTAAGGGCAAGGTTGAGGGTAACTAACAAATTTTGTGAAAAACCTTTCCTTCTGTAAACTTAGAAAGGTAGGAAGTGAAATAAGAGAAAGCCATTATGAAAAACTTGTAGGAAAAAGTGACCTTGAAGTTATTCCCACCAAAGCATGTAGAAAACAACTCACAGTCTAATAGAGTCTTACAGGGAGGAATAAAACACCTCACTCTACTCTTGTGTATTCTAAGTTTATCTCTTTGGTGTCCCTTTCTGATGGAACTCAACAAGAAACCACATAACAAGAGGACTTATGATGCAACCTACAGCGTAGGTCTCACCAAAAGGTGAAAGATGGAGAAAGGAGCCAATATGGCAGCCATTGGTTACATGAGGCCACTGAGTATTTGAAAGGTGTCTAGTCTGAATTGAGGTGTGCTATGTGTTAAATAGATATTAGATTCCAAAGAATTACTAGGACAAAGAAAATAAACATGAAATATTTTACTAACAATTATTTTATTTGTAAACTATGTTGGTAATCCATTGGGTTAAATGAAAATATATTAAAATTAATTTCTCTGTTTATAAAAAGAAGGAGAATGAGGTATTTTGATCACACAAATATAAAAATGACTATATATATATTTATATATAGTCATTATATATATAATGACTATATATATTATATATTATATTATATATATTATATTATTATATATATAGTCATATATATAGTCATTTTTATATTTGTGTGATCAAAATTCATATCATTATAAAACTAAATGGGGTAAATTTTACCATATATAAATTATATCTGAACAAATATGGCTTTAAATAGAAATCTAGTTCATGAGGTGTTTTAACAGTATTGGGCATATACTAACCACCTGATAAATAATGATGATTATTATGATTCATTAAAACAACCAGCATCAAGCTCTTCAATAGTAGGATAGAGAGGAGGGAATAGACAAACTCTAGACAGTGCAAAGGGGAGGGAGGGGGCATGGGGTTAGAAATAATGGTGGAATGTGATGGACATGATTATCCAAAATACATGTATGAAGATAAGAATAGTGTGAATATACTTTGTATACAACCAGAGATGTGAAAAATTGTGCTCCATATATGTAATATGAATTGTAATGCATTCCATTGTCATATATAACAAATCAGAATTTTTAAGAATGTGACAAAATATTAAAAACTGGCAAACATGAGTTAGGTGTAATGGGAATTGATTGTTCATTTTACATAACTTTTCTTTTTCAAATTAATACAAAGCTTTAAAATGTTAAGAGAGTTTACAATAGAGTTAGTGATTGTTTTAAACTTTAAGGCACATGCATATTAGGGTATTAGGAGCTTTCAACTCACGAGTGAGGATATCACTATGTTTGGAATAATGAGAATTTTTGGAGAGGGAGAAAGAAGGAAAGAGTGAGATAAAAGAAAAATACAAAGAAATTTTCAACTATCTTTTCTTTCATTTAAAAAATGATTTGGATAAAAATTGGCAAAATTCTTACATTTAAATCTGGGTGAGATATCCTTATGTTATTTTCAAAGCTTTCTATGTGCTGAAATTCTTATTATTAAAGATACATTTTCAGAAATTTTATACAAACACACACACACACACACACAAACTACAACCATACTTAAGAAAAAAAGTGATTGTAATACTAATAAGGAGACTAAAACTTCCACACTAACACAGTTCTCAAGTACATATTGTTGAATAAAAACAGGTACAGATAACTATACATAGTAAAATCCATTTGAATCAACATTTTTTAAAGGTTCATATGAAAGAAGAGATGTGCCCCATCGTAATGTGTGATATCAGATGCACCACATTTGCTAATGTTATTCCCAAATGTCACTGGATACCAAGAAAATACATTGAGCAACCTTTAAAAAAAGTTCTTCCCAGTGACATTGAGAACACACAGATGGGTATACACAACCTCTTCATTCATGGAGTGTATACACTAATAAAAAGCGATGAGGAGGTTCTTCCAACAATGATTGCTCTAATCTTAGGAGACTTCAGTAATGAGCATGCTAAAATATACCAGTGTAAGTGAGTGTGGAATAAGGAGGTTTAATTTGGCTACAGAACTAGTAATGGACCATAGGATGGCCAAAGGGAAATGATGATATAAGATTTGATTTTGGTGAGATCCACATCAAGGATGTAAGTGGATAAGAGGAAGCAAAATAAAATAGCAGATTCTATCAGTCATGACTCCAGAACAAAATATACAACCATCTCAATGGGGAGACTGAAAAGAGTTTTAGGAAAGCAGAAAGAGATAGGAGGAACCAGAGAAAATGGCAATGGGAAGCCTCTGCCACCTAGGACAGTAAGGCGGGAGGTGGCTGAAACCTCCAAGAGCAATAGCCCTGGGAAAGGGGCAGTCCTATTGGAGCTTAAAAAATGCACTTACTTTCCAAAATCATAAACTGACAGAAAAAAATCTGTAGAAATGAATGCCTAAAACTCTTGCTGCTCACCAGCCAGTGCTTCTCTTTGACCAAAATCTGACCAGAAATCAGACAACAAAGGATCCTAGACAATGCAGTCTGAGAGCCAGCCACCTGGCCATGAAGGACAAGGGCTAAAAATAGATCTGTAGAAGTGTCTTAGTCCATTATGTTACTATAACAGAATGTGTGAGACTGGGTAATGTATAAAGAAAAGACTTCTTTCCTACCATTCTAGAGATTGGGAAGTCCAAGAGCATGGTTGGAATCTGGTAAGGGCCTACTTGCTGCTTAACAACATGGTGGAGGCCACCACATGATAAGGATATGGGAGTGTGCAAAATCAGGTCTCTTCCTCTTCTTATAAAGCCACTAGTCCCATCACAGGAATCTTCAAGACCTCCTCCTAATCACCTCCCTGAAGCCCCACCTCCACATACCATCAACATATGAATTTGAGGATTAAATTTCTAACATGAACATTAGAAGAACACATTCAAATCATAGTATGGAAAAAGTGGAAAGTGACCAATACACAGGTGACCCTAAACTCAACCTGAAGGTCACAAGTAGTCAGTTGATTGATTATTCCTGGACATTAGCTTGGGGCAAGGAGATAAGAGCCAACTAGAAGTGAGGTCATAGACTAGGCACTTTTTTAAAAGTCCTAGTCCATAGATGGCCTATGGACTGTACTCCACACAAGGGATAGATGCCAAAAAGAAAGTAAAACAAACAACAGTAATGATGGTGCAGATCGTACAATGAACAAGTGCCAGAGGTGCTGTTCTCGTAGATGTCTATATGGTGATGCTCCCTAGTCAGTGCAGTGCACGATCTGCTTGGTGGTACTTGGGAGCCTTGCTAACTCATTACCTAAACTATAAGAGCTTATCAGATATTAAGGAAAGATGAAGGATGTTTTATCTAGAGAAATTTTCTGATTTTTTGTGCTAAAAGTGAATAAAGAAATGAGCAGTCTGTAGTGCTCTTGTTATCATTAATGAGCTCCAAAGGCTACATAATAGAATGTTCTCATAACTTAAATGTTAGGATTTCTAGTTAAACTAAAATCCTTCTGAAACCTATCACACTAGAGATCATTATTTCACAAGAGGAATATTTCAGGAATATATTATTTGCACAGAAATTTTTCTAATTCACTTTTCTTGCCTTAAAAATTAAGGAAAAATTGACTTAGACTCAGATTATCTCCCTAAACCATGACTGCTAGAAAGCAAGAATGATCTTCTTCCTTAAATATCCCCAAAGTACAATATTTGGTTAAAAAATAGGTCATTACTAAAAAAAGATATTTTAAAAATAGAAATTGCTGTTCCCTTAAAATTTGTATATAGAGAAAAATATTATATTTATGTGTGTATGTATAAATATGAATGTACATATGCACTCCCTCTCTTGCGCACACACACACCCTCAGTATTCAACCATACTTCTTTCTTCCATAAATAGTTGAATGGCATTATGAATGCTAGACACTGTGGAACAAACTAAGAAAGGACTCCTGGAAGACTTTGTTCATCTAATTGGACGATAACAGCAAGTCACTTGAACAGCCTGGGTCCCTACAGAACTAGTTATGTGCTGTCCAAAACTGAGACTCCACATCATTTCAACTCAACCATATTGGCTCTCACTAGTGACACCTCCCACTCGTTCTGGCTACAGGGCTAGTTGAGGAATAATAGCGCTGAGTTATTTATGCTTTCTGCTTAATTGACAACTCTGTAAACTTAGATCATCTGTGAGTTCAGTTTTGATTTTGTGGAATTAAAAAAAAAAAAAAAGAATCCCTGGCCTGCTCAAAATTCATATGTTGAAACCCTAATGGCCACTATGGTATGCTGGGAGGCAGGTCCTTAGGGAACATGGAGCATTGTGGATGGCATTAGTGTCCTTATAAAAGTAATCAGAGAGAGCACTAGTTCTCTTTCCACCATGGAAGAATGCAATCAGAGGACAGTAGTCTGCAACCTGGAAGAGAGCCCTCATCAGAACCTGACCATCCTGACACCCTGATCTCAGATTTCCAGCCTTCAGATCCATGAGACTGAAAGCTTGTTTTCTAGGCTATATGGCTATATCCATGGTGCCTTGTTATAGCAGTTCCAACTGACCAAGGACAACTGGGAGTTGAGGTATTTATGCAGAAGAAAGGCTCTGAACCCTGGTGCATTCCAAATGTCTTCAATAAATGATTATTTTAATGAATTGTCATTAAACACATATGAAATGCCCAGGCCCATGGTAGCTGCTGGGGAGAGAAACCCAGCCTCACAGACACTATGTTCCGAGAATTGAGAAGCCAGGATGGCAGAGATATGAGCCCACACCATCTGAGGTCTGTTATGGGGTACAAAGGAAGTAAAGCTGACACCTCTCTGGGGTGGTAGCGGGGAAATGGAGTAAAGAGAAGGAAGGATACTTAGCCTAAACTGCCACTTCCAAGCTGGGTAAGAACTGGCAGATGGACACAGAGATGCACAAGTGTCCAGAAAAAGTTTCCTGTGTGTAAACGCTGCAAAACCTGAGAGCACAGAAGTTTGAGGGGAAAAGAAATGTGAATACAAGGTAGGCAGGGGTCCTGCTTATCCTGGATGAAGGGTACTAATATCTACCAGCAAAGAAATGATAATGTTTCCACTTGAAAATTGTCCCCATGTCAGTTGTTGAGGCCCCTTGCTATGGGGTAGATCTACCACAATTTTAACCATCCAGTCAGCGAAATATGACAAGTTATCAGCAGCACGGCAGCTTACAGAGCTACATTGTACATTCACAGGTCCCGAGATAGGTTATGTTCAGGCTCCAAGGCAGACTAGTAAGTGTTATTATCATGATTTGAATCAACAGTTTCTTGTAAAGATATATATATATATATATATATATATGTGTGTGTGTGTGTGTGTGTGTGTGTGTGTGTGTGTCTGTTTTTCAAATGGAACAATTCTGAAAAATGCATAAAGAAAACCCATACATGAAGTCTCACTTTAAATGTGTTCAAATTTTTATAAGGTGAACATAAAGTGACACTTTTTTTCAGTTTCCCAGAGCAATGTGGCTTCAGAATTTAGAGGTGGTTTATAAGATTCTGGGGCCATGCACCACACCTATGGAATTGGTATCAATGGGATTTGATGCCAGATCCATATTTTAATGTAATGATACTAAACTTGGTGAATCTACTTTTAGGCCTCAAAGCCTTTGAGAGACACTGAGCAGGTGAATTCCACTGAAGGTCTTTAGTAGGTAAACTGCTGACCAACCCCTGTACCCTCACTTCTCCCAGGAATTTAAGGATAATTCAAATATGACTGCGAACTGTCCATGAAGGTCTATAGAAAGCTTTTCAGTTCCTCCCAGATCCTAAGGCACTAAAGTTCTTTTGTTCGTTTTAAAGTATTTCAAAACCTTCACCCACAGTTGCAGTGAGTTGAGGGTCAGAGAAGTATAAGGAAATAGGAATTACCAATGTATCAAACCAAAACCAGTATCATGAGTATACACACACACACATTCACAAACACATGCAGGCACATATGCACATGTCTACACACAAATGAACATGTACACACATGAATGCATACATGCACTTTTTTGGAGACCATGCCACAGAAACACAGAAAACTAGCCAAAAATCACCATCCTACTTTCTAAAATGCATCAAATTTCTTGTATAGAAGAGGAAAGCAACTGAGCCTGCCACAGTTATCACAAGTCAAGCTCAGTGTGTATTAAAACCTTAGGAGATTAAGGCTTCACAATTTGCCAACAGAGGTTTAAGGAAAAAAAAAAAAAGAAACTTATTCAAATGCCTGTCTGGGATCTTACAATAAAACTCTCAGTGCAGTCAGAACCTGCTTTGCAGAACAAAGCAATAAAGGGCATCCAGAGATATCCTAAGGACCCTGGTGTGAGGGGAAAAGCCAAGTCAAGCAAAATGAAAAACAGAAGCATCTTCTGCTCAGATCACAATAACCCAAAAAGAGTTGCAATTGCTATGCTTGTGAGAGTGGCAGGTTTGGAAACCGTGTGGAGGGTTAGATGGTGGGAGGGTAGGAGAGTGAGAGGGTGGGCAGGTAGGCAGGTGTTCAGGTAGGCGGTGAGGGTGAGGAGAACAAAACAGAAACAAGGACACTCTTCCTGAATTAATAAAGCCAGAGGGCACTGGGCCACCACTGAGTGGCTTCTCTCAGTTGACCTGACTGAGTCCCATTTTCCGGGTCCCACCCCTCAGCAAGGAGGGCGGACAAGGGAGAGAACATGAAGGAGGAAGAAGGAAGGGCAGCACTGAGTTCAGAGGGTACCCACTACTGGGAGATGTTTGAAAGTTGAAAACCTATCCAGCAACTCTGAAAACCCTCTCTTTAAAACCTTTCACAGCTTCACACAGAAACATACCCTCAGGGGAAAACAATGCTAAAACTGGAGGTGTAAGGATAAGACAGAGGAGCCTAATTAAGCAGATCACAATCTGTTCCTTGCCTGGGGTCACCAGCAGGCCACTTCTAACCTTTCTGTGAAATGATGCTGGGGAGCTGGGGAGGAGGGGAGGGAGGGCAGGAACCAAACACTTCAAATAACCCTCCTCTGCTCTAGTTCTCAATTAACACATTAATTAGGAAACCACTGGAATTTCAGCTTTGCTGGCTCTTCAGTCAGCCTCCTTCTACTTAAAAGTTTCTGAGATGCTGACACCAGCCGGGAAGATGGAACACCTCTCAGCTCTGCCAGCAGCGCATGCGCTCAAATGGGCGAAAAGTCAAGTGGCGAAGATTTATATAAATGAGGGCATTGTGTGTTCAAAAGGAGATTGGTATGTTTGATCTTGGCCATTATTGATTTACCTTTTCCACATGATAACATTCATTAAGTCAGATAAGTAAATGTTTGTGTGTTCCCTTTCCATCATCAACAGGTAACACAGGGGCACCCATCCCAGTGGGCGTAACTTCCATCCATTACCAATGAACTGAGACAAAAACAATTTTCCTCCTGCACCACTACCTGAGATTCCCAAAGCACAAAACTCCTCTTAATTTCATCATCTTGGTTTGTGGATTTGCATTGCAAGTTCAAAGGACTAAAGTCCATCAAGAAAGGAAGCTACTTAGCGAAAGTCTCCCAAGATGTTTCATGCTTGACTCTAATGTCTAATTAAAATCTGTGTTGACCCAGAGCAAAATTGCTTTTAAGCCATCTCTCATTTATTTATAGCCCTGGACCTGAAGATCCTTAATAATTTGTAAAACTGGTCACTTTTTATAATCCCATGCTTAAAATAATTTAGTGGTGACTGAATAGTGTTAATGATTGAGTCAGCTGGATTTCCATTTGGCATTTTTTTAATCAAGCTGAGATATTTTAATGAGCTACTGCCATTTTCCAGGATAATTGTTAAATGAAGGCATCCATTTCTCCATACAACCCCTAAGGTAGTGCCTATGACTCATCAGGTAGCACGTGATATCCAGGGCTATCTGGTCTACCACCTAATAGACTCTGGAAGGAGAATAATGAAGAGGCATGCCAATAGGACTCACTCTTTGGTAGAACCTTGCACCACATGTGGGTACACCTTTAGTTTTCCCCCAAATCTTCATCTTAGAGTTGCAAAAACTAATAAGAAGTCAGAACATTGGCTATCCAAATAGTCCTTTAAAAAAAAATTCAATCATCTATATTGAGTTCTCCATTACATTTCACAGCTTCAGAACATTAAGCATTTTCTTTGTCCTTACATGTGCCCTTGCCTTCATTAAACTGATATTATTCTTGTTCTTCTTCTTCTTTTTTTTTTTTATTTGGTTAGTTCCCCCAGGAGACTGTTGACTCCTAAAGACAAAGAACCTTTATTTCTCACCTTTGTGTCTCCTAAACTAAAGGCAATACTTAAAGTAGTGCCTGATACCAAGATTTGCTGAAGTGAACTGAGGCTGGAACCAAAAAAGCAGGTCTTCTGATGACATGGGGACTAAAGAGAAGGGGTCTTCAAGTAGAAAACAATAATTTAAAAAAATGTTCCCAGGTTTCCTTCTAACCCAAGATGTGCATAGAACACAAATTATTCTGATTACATAAGTAGGTTAGGGTTGCCCACCTTTCCCACAGGCATAAAAATTACAAGAGGAAAAAAAATGATGATAAAGGGAAGGTATGACCGTGTGTGGAGCTGAGCAAGCTGATCACTCAACTCTCTTGATTCCACTTAATCCCAGCAAATTGCAATTTGCAATCTAGAAACATATGTGTACCTCTTTTAGGCCTCAGACTTTGTGAAATAAGCCAAAGAATAATTTGAGAAAGAGAACTGAATCACAAGATTTAGGTTCTACATTTAGTTCCGCTACATGACTTCAGGGAAATCACTTTATTGCTTAAGGCCTCAATTTCCTTAAGAATAGAAGAGTCTATATTATGTCATTCATTCAACACATGCCACCTCATGGGCATTTACCATGCATCAGGTCTTGTTGAGATCCTGGGACAGAGAAGTGACCAAAACAAAGCCCCTATCCTCAAGGAGTTCATTTTCTGGGGAAAACAGGTAATATCAAATAAATACCTAAGATGTTGAGAGGTGATAGGTTCAGTTAGGCAGCTTTAAAAATAAACTAAACTTGCTCTGTTAAGCCAGGAATCAAGTGCTTATTTGAAAAAAAGTATCATGAGTAGGATCCCAAAATGTTAGAACCAGAAACTACCTTAGTGATTATCTGGTTCCACACTTAATTTTAAATTAAGAAGGAAAAGAAGTAAGAAAATAGACAGGAAGGAAAGTAGGTGGATGAGTAGAGTGAATGGATGAAAGGAAGAAAGGAAGAAAGATGAATGATGAAGGATGGACAATGAATGATGAAGAATGGAAGATAGGTGTAGGATGGATGGATGGATGAATAGATACATAGAAAGAATTCAAGTCATGCAATATGTATACATTTATATTCCATTTTTCCCTCTCTACAGTGGTTCACGACCATTTTCTGTCATTCTCACATGATCAGCACCAGAGTTCTGAGCTGGCTTGTACCTTACACAATAGTTGATCTCTTCCCAACTTCACAATCAGAGGAGTAATGACTTCATGTTGGTAGATTAAAATCAGTCATGGTAATATATTTGTACCATGGAAATTTTCAAATACCACACATCAGGGCTTTTTCTCTTTAAAGTTTTTGGAGAGCTAGTTGTGTAATATTTACCAGCATTCCACTGATCTTAATGTCCCTTCCAACTCTATACTGCTCCGTTTTGGCATAATTTGAGCCTATTAAGAGAGTTAATATCTCCTCTGAGAACTATTATAATTTTAATAACTAAAGGGGCAACCATTTAAAAAAAAAAAAAAAACAAACTTTTCATTCCAAAAGTTCTGCTCCTCTCTGTCTTGAGCTAATGTCAGGTTTGGTCCACTTTAACAGACTCCTCCTCAGTCTCTAGAATTTGTCTAGTCGTTGGAGTGTGAGAATCCTTTTTTTAGTTTTATTTAATTGCCTCCAGCTGTAGGAATCCCTTTTGCCTCTGATCTATTGAAACCAGCTTTTTGGTTAACCTCCCTGTTTATTTAAACTTCAAACCCACAGACTGTTTTTCCTTCTTTTGTTTTATCTTCTGTTTCAGACACTGGGAAGGTGGGATAGAGGAGGTGGCTCAAAGGCTATGGGCCAGCCATGAGCTCAAGGGACCTATTCTTACAAGTACCGGGGATCATTCTTCTGTGGCGGAGGCAAAAGGTTTTCAGATCCAACTCTTATGGGAGATTGCTGATCAAGCAGTTCCAGTGAGTCAGAAAATCCCAGAAATTGAAGTTCATGGTCATATTGGCACTTTGATGCTACATCATGTGGCCTTGAGTAAGTCACCTGCCCTTCTTTTAACCTTAAATTTCTCATATAGAAATGAAAGAGATGGAATTGGATACCTCTCAATTACATTTGGCTCTAAAATTCTTAGATTCTCAAGAGGGAAGTGCAACTTTCCTAATTCAAAGCTCTGCTTATTCAGTAAGGGAGAGTAACCATTCCCGCTGAAGTCCCAAAAGCTCCACAAAGCATTGAATTTACACAATAATGTTCCAATTACAGGAAAGCCTCTATTTTAGATGGTTCCATCTATTTCAAATGGATCCCAAACTAAAAAAGAACCCCAAAATAAATTCTCAGCAGGAAAAACAGCAGAAGTGATGCTAAGTGGTGATGCCAGTCTCTCCCACGCTCACTCAGATTCTATGGACTCCTGACAGTCAACACAAATGGAGTTACATGCTTTCCCATCTCTCAGCAGATTAAAAACAGGATATGAGAAGGGATTCATGTTCTACAGTCAGACATGCTAAAAGATGCAAAAAGAAACAAAAAAGAACAACTTAGAGCCATTTGAACAGAGAAAGGGAAAAGATAAAATAAGATAATTAATTCTCAAAGCTAAAATCCTAGGCCATTTACTTTAAGAAACATCCGGCCCCTAAATCTGATTGATGTTATAGTTCAATAATTTTCAAGAATGAGTAGTTAAGAAATATCACTAAATAATGCATAGGACTTTTATGTAGATAGGAAAATTTGTTTTTAAAAATTGTAACTATTTTTCAATATGATAAAAATTTTGCTACTTAAGTAAGTAAGTTTTAAAGAACTGTAAAAAAGGTACTTTTTCAAATAGTCCACATTTCCACTCCAGGAATCCCTTTCTTGTTACCTGTGACCTCCCTCCCTCCACCTGCCATGAGGTCAACTTCTCATCCTTAGGTCTCCTTAGCTAAATGTTTGTAGCACTCACTTTATGCTAAGCAGTGCCCTAAGAAAGTTATCTATTAACTCATTCAATTCTTAAAGCTACTCTATGAATCAGTTATTACCATCATCACTATTTTATAGATGAGAAAACTGAGATCATATATAACAAGTTAAATGGCAGAGCTCAGATGTGGAGGTGGCAGGTTACTCCAAAATGCACTGTCCACCACAACACTGGTACTAATCCCCCAACACACACACACACACACACACACACACACACACACACACACACAGCTGTCCCTTTTCCCAGCATCTTCATGTTTTATTATTGTTCACTCGTTTAGTTATGTGCTTGTCTCCTGTCCTTCCTTCTGGAATGTAAACTCTGTGAAGAATGGGACCAGAGTGGGCTTGTTCACAAGCACTTCCTGTGCATTTGGCCCACAGAACGGCATCCCTTTGCCTGGGCAATTGTTACAGAGTCAAGATCAGCCTCATTTCCAGGCCTATAGACAGCACCTAATCGTTGAAGACAAACTTTTCTTTATTAAAGATTGATTACTTGTAAGGGTCCATCCTTCAGGACAAAAAAACAAAAGCATGAACAAAAGGTAGTCTGTCTCCACAGACATACTTTCAGCTTATTAAGTCCTCCTGAGGGAGAGGGGGTCATACATTTCATCTTTATCTAAGAAGAAATAAGTGAGAGCTGCAAGTTTTGTTTAGAGTTACTGAATAGTAAACGGACTATTTGTGCCACCAGGCAATAAACTGAGATGCATTGCTCAGTTGTATTTCTATGATTCCATATGGTTCTTAGTGAGTCTCAGTTCTCAGTTTGTAGATTGAGAAAAAGGGGGTGAGAAGATGGACTTACTTCATATATATATATATATATATATATATATATATATATATATATATATATAATAAAAAAGCATGGGCCATTCTTGACGATATATATATCGTCAAGAATGGCCCTGCTTTTTTTTGTTTGTTTGTTTTTTTGTTTTTGTTTTTACCGTCAATATTTTTATTTTAAGCAGATATGTGCCATATTTTCCAATACAGTTTAAGGGTTATTATGTAGAATCTGCAAATGTATTCTCCTGGTCTACTTTTTTTTTTTTTTTAATTTTTTTATTGGTTGTTCAAAACCCTACAAAGCTCTTGACATATCATATTTCATACATTAGCATCATTAGCTTCAAGTGAGTTATGAACTCCCTTTTTTACCCCAAGTACAGATTGCAGAATCACATGGGTTACACATCCACATTTTTACATAATACCATAATAGTAACTGTTGTATTCTGCTACCTTTCCTATCCTCTACTATCCCCCCTCCCCTCCCCTCCCATCTTCTCTCTCTACCCCTTCTACTGTAGTTCATTTCTCACCTTGTTTATTTTCCCATTCCACTTACAACCTCTTATATGTAATTTAGTATAACATTGAGGGTCTCCCTCCGTTTCCATGCAATTCCCCTTTTCTCTCCCTTTCCCTCCCACCTCATGTCTCTGTTTAATGTTAATCTTTTCTTCCTGCTCTTCCTCCCTGCTTTATTCTTAGTTGCTCTCATTATATCAAAGATGACATTTGGTATTTGTTTTTTAGGGATTGGCTAGCTTCACTAAGCATAATCTGCTCTAGTGCCATCCATTTCCCTGCATGGCCAACATTTAGATTAGAAGTGTGTGCATTATGTTTTAGGCATTAATTCTTAGCCAGGCAGCAGAGCAGAGTAGGAAGGAAAGCAGCCAGGAAGTTTTTCAAACCTGTGTTTGATACTGGCTTTAACAATTACTAGCTCTAAAGTTCATTTCCCTCATCTATGTGATGGAGCTGGTGGCACTTAACCTGACAGAGTTGTTAGGATCATTAAATGAAATGATACTTCTAACATACTTGGGATATACTAAGCCTTCGATACGTGTGGTTCTACCACCTTCTGCCTGCAGTAACTTCTGCAAACAAGGATGAGTCATTAAGAAGAAGAAGAAGAAAAAAAAAAACTTGCTGGGAGATAAACTTTTAGATCCATAAGTTTATAAAGTTTAGAATATTTAGAAAGTCATTTTAAACACAAATTGCCTAGGATCCTTAGTCTTGGAAGAAGATAGTCACACACAGGTGACTTTGGAGGGTGGCCAGGGGCCCTCAAGGCCTGAAGGCATGGACACACACTGCTGGAGGGAGCCCTGGTTGCTTCAGCAACTCTGGAGAGAGTCTTATCGGCTCCATTACACTTGGCCACTCTTCAGAGTAGTGGAAGGTCTACAGGAAAGCACCTTTTCCTGCCAGAGTGGTAGATATTTACTTCTGCTAGCCATCAGTCTGAGAACTCTTCCTTGGTTCAGTTGCCCAATATCCAGGGTCAACCTTGACAAAACCAGTAAATAACTGACATGTTTCTTGAGTCCCTCTGTTTCACTCTTCTCCCATTTATTACAAATTTTAGCCCCTTGTTTTGCCAAGAGCCCTTATCCTATGTCCACATCCCTATCACACCTCTCTGCTTTAAAAACTCTGCTGAATGTTTTCCCCATTAAGTTGACATTTTTGGTTTGATGTTCTAAAGAAAGCTTTCATCAGACTGATTCCAAGAGAGAGAGGGCTTAGAGCCACTTGAGAGGAGTGTTGGCCTGTTAAAAGAGAATCTGGTTATCTGTAAAATTAGATCATTGGTTGATAAAACTTTCATCAGGGAAAAGTGAAATTAAGAATTTTGGATGGATTGTTGTGGAGGGAGACATCTCAGAACCTTAGAATGTACTTTCACAAGGAAGGACCACGTATTCCTCACACATACAAATACTCTAGCACCACACAGTGTGCCCCCTCAATAGGTGCATCTATGTAGAAATACATGCAAATACATGCACACACATACACAGGTGGACATACACATACACACACGTGGACAGCCAGACACACCTAGGCAAGTGATCTGTGCTATAGAAAGTCAGCAGGTACCACCCATAAGTGCATTACCTGAGTGACATTTTATTCTTCCTTGGACTTTGCTTCTGAAGCAAAATATTTCATCATGTTTTTCCATCTGACCTGTAAAGAAAGCCTTCTTTACAGGTCAGATGGAAAAAGTGCAGTTACCAGGTTCTATGTAGGAAAGGATCTACTGATGCAGACAGATGAGCTGAATCCTCCTCCCCAGGATTGTTGCGAATTTCCTCTTACTTCCTACCACATCTTTCTTCATGTTCACTTTAAGATCAAAAACAAGAGGATCCCTCCTGAGAAGTCTGGAGTTTGGGCTATTTGGGCCACATTCTCCTCCCCTGCACCTCTCTCAGCAAAGCCTACAGTTTGGAAGTGAGGTGGGGGCTGCTCCTCTCTGTGCTACTGGCATAGTTCTATCTACCCCTTAGGAATGAAAAACTGAAAACCGATGAAGACCTGTGTCCTCTGTATAACCTGACTTTGTGTTAATCACATGGTGGTGACATCCTCTCTACAGAGCTAAGAGCTGCTGAGGAAACCACTCTTCCACCACCCCCACTCGGCCCCCCACAGAGCCAGCCCTAACAAGGGCCTGCAATGTCAGGGCCTCCCCCTGGAAAGGAAGCCCCTAGTGTCTGGAGCAGCCTGGGTTTAAGAAGCTGTCACCCAATTCCTCAGCAACTCAAAAAATAAAAGCATCTGTTGTTGTTGGTTTTGTGTCTTTTTTTTTTTTTTTTTTTTTTTTTAAGGATATAGAAGAGGAGAAAGGGCTCAGTAACTTGATCCTTTCCTAAACCCCGCCCTTCTCTGAGTGTAATCAGGTAATATCCATTACACAAAGAATTTCAAAGGTTCCTTTTTGGAGACTCTCAGCCACAATGCTGCCCATTGTTTATACTTTAATTAACTTCTGTTTTACTGATTTATTAAAAAAAGAAAAAGATGAATTAGCCTTATGCTTGGAGTTGAATTATTGCAATTTGAAACTCCTCATACCTATCTTGAGAACTTCAAAGAACAGCCAAGGTTGTTTATGTGCAGGAAATCAAATTAGCAAGACTGTTACAGTGGCTTAATAGCATAGGGTGGTCAGGCTGATGAGAAACAGTAATTGGAAAGCACCCCCTCTCCACCCCAGCCTGCATCTGACTGTTTCAAAGCAATTCTCAACTGCAAGTAGGTTTGTTGACTTCTGGTTGAATGGTTACAAAGACATGGATGCATTTCTGTTTGCACATGTAAAATACCATCTATTTGACATGGAAAGGTCCAAATGAGAGAGAGGGAAGGAGTAAGTAGAAGTTGGATTTGAGAGGGGAAAAAAAAAATCTTTTGAAATGTTGTGAATGAAGACAATAAGCTGGAAAATAAGAAACATATTTGAATGTGTAATGAAAAATGAATTGTATAATTCAACAAAAACAAATGCTGGTCCATTCAGAAATAAAATACCACAGACTGCAGAATATGCACTAGAAATCTAAAGAAGGCTGACTGACCACACTTGAGGCAGCCTGGGAGAATAATTATATTCTAGTGTCAGCACATCCTCTTCCCACAGTGGCCATCCACAGAAAAGAAATAGTTATTTTGGATGGCTACACAGCTCCGAGGAAACGTAAGTGTGGAAGACTTAGAAACATCCTCATGGAAATCACACACCCTGATTAACAGCCTTTTCCAAAAGTTTGTGCGTATGGGAATTTAATAAAAGGATGTGTTCTTATGAACCATGATGATGCCTGGTAAGGCTTCTGGTTTAATGACATCAATTACAGATCTAATAACAATAATCATTTGGCCCTTTATGACCAAAAAAATAACTGCATTCAATCTGCTGTGGATGATGCACTTGCTACAGTCAGCGAAATGTCTATGCAGAAAGTGCCAAACCAAACCTTCCAAAACAGCCATGTGCTCTCTCAAACACTCAGGTGGCGCGCTGTGAGAGGGAGTAAATGAGAACAGAAAATAAACCTTAGAAGCACCAAAGCATAAATTACCAGGTTCTAATCCTTAGTTGTTAAAATGAACAGATCCTCCGGAACAAACCTTTTCCTGTGACACTAAAATACGTAATTCAGTGTCTTAAGCTTCTATAAAGAGTGGCCAAAACTAAAGCCTCTATAGACGCGGTCAGACAGCAGTCTTCCAGAATCTGATACAGGCCTTAAAAAGATTAAGCTATAATTTGTTGGCCTCTGTATAATTTAGAATAACTTAACATATGCCTAGAAATCAGGCTAGTCCTGCAGAATTCTATATAATGAACTATAAAGAAATTTCATAAACTGTCTCTCTTTGGGGTTGTAATGAAAGAAAAGCTAGAACTGAAGGTTGGATATTGGTTTAGTCCCAGTGGTTTCCTTCCACTTAGCTCTGTGACCTTGAGTAAGTTTCTACAAATCTCAGTATGTCCGTATATCAAATGGGTATTTAAAAACGAAATCTACCTTCTCAGGGATGTTAAGATGATTAAGTGAAAGGACATTATAATCTGAAAGCACTGTATATCTGCCAGGGTTTTGTGTCATATAGAATCTGGTTTTGTAAAGATATTTTTGAAGTTTTCTGCCACTGAAAGCTGCACTTTTAAATTGTAATTATATGAGGAAGCATACATTTTGAGTCAGAAAATTTTTCAATAGAGCCGATTATTTGGGGACCAAGCATATAGTTTTTTTGAAAGACTCAGTTATATTTAAATAACAATTATATACTGGCAACAACAATGTGTCACAGGAAGGAAGTGACAGCTTTTATCAAGGAGCTATATTGGTTTGCTTTTGCTTTTTTTTTTTCCTTAATGTTTGAACCTGGATAAGGTCATGCTTTCTCAGAAAATTTTAGAAAGAACAAACTTAGAGACTAGGATAGCATTTTATAATTGACCACTTAGTCCCTGAATAAACTCAATCAAAATTAAAAGACTAGAAAGCATATATTTTTAAATGAAGCATTAGCCTAGATAACACACACTTAATAAAATAGACAACTACTTTCAAAATTATAAATAAAGAGGTGGGTAAAAATTTAGCAGGTAGATTACGGCCAACCATAAAGAAAAGTTTAATTGCATGCTTTAACAAATAATAAAATTAAGAGCGTATTCACATTGTTAAATAGTATTAAAGTGCTTTTTAATCCAACAGCACTTCATTAAAAGGTATCAAATGGTGTAATTTCCATTTATTGTATTGGAATCAGAGGTCTGGCAAGTTTGAGAAATTTACCCTGAGTCATAAACACAGTGGAGCTTTTGAGTTCAGAGTTTCAGTTGTTCGTTTGTTTGTTTGCTTGCTTGACTAAGTTGGCTTTTCTGCCATAATTTTTTTAAATATTTAAATTTTTTGGTGTGGATGGACACAACACGATGCATTTTATTTTTTTATGTGGTGCTGAGGATTGAGCCCGGGTCCCACCGGTGCTAGGCGAGCGCTCTATCCCTGAGCCACAATCCCAGCCCCATGCCATAATTTTTAAATGAAAGGAAACAAGGACATTTGATACATTCAGACATGATTCTATATTTCAGATTTTCCCCAGACTGCTCAATAACAGCATTTTGAGAAGTATCTTAAACCAAAATGAAACTATTATACCTAAAACACCTGGAAGAGTTAGATTCCAGCTCCCATTATAAGTATCTAAATAAACATATATCCCTCCAGTGAATACTGCATGAGAGGGTCATCCAGGACTTTTTAAACCTTAAAGGAATGGATGCACAGAGAAAAGTCTCTAGGCAGGAGAAAGACAAGAGAAAAGAAGTTTTAGCTAGAAGGAAACTGGTATGGGCACTCACTGTCCATGGACCAGCTGAGCCCAGCCTGACCAGAGTGCAGAAACCAGCCATGCTAGATGAAATGCACTTCCTGAAAACAAAGGGAAATACTCAGGTTAAGAATAGGCGGGACTCAGGAGCCTGGACTTTGAGCAGAACTAAGAAAACATGTCAGTCAGCTTTGCATTACTATAGCAAATCTCTGAGAAATTAGCCTATTAGGAGAAAAAGTTTATTTTGGCTTGCGCTTGTGGGGGTTTCAGTTCATACTCAGTTGATCCGGTTGCTTTTAGGCCTGTGGTGAGGCAGTACTTCGTGGTGTAGAAGGTATGGTGGAGTAAGTCACTCACCTCATGGCTGAGACAAGAAAGAGAAAGAGACTAGGGTCCCACAATCCACTTCAAGGACACACCCGCAATGACCTGAAGACCTCTATAGTTTCTCCCATCTCTCAATAGCTCCAGGCTAAGGACTAAGCCTTTCATGCATGGACCTTTGGGGAAATTCCAGATCCAAACTATAGCAAGAACTTTGCAACATAGCTCTTAAGCAGATTAAAACTTTAAAACGGAATAAACTGACCCATTGACTCAGAAAATGGGGAGACTGAAACAATGACCACCCAAACTCCTTGTATCATTAAGGCTATTTAACAGTATTCCGTGGACTGTGCTCTAACATCAGTGTTTATCTGACAGGGAATCCTCTTCAGCTCAGACCTCACTCAGGAAATGACTTTTATAATCAAAAAGTGAATGAGAACAGGAAAAAATAGACCACCTTCTCCTTCTTCCCAGAAAAGAGGGCACAGAGGGCAAACACAGTGAAGCCAAGCCTGCTCACTCTAGACACAGAGCCCAGAAAGAAGAGGCCAGCTGAGACCCGGTTGCCAGGTAATGCATCATCGGCATCAGGTATTTATCGAATGATAGAAGAACCATTTCCAGAGGTACGTTATTGATAAAGATTTGGAATTCTAGTGAACTCAAAGAAATTAGAGATCATCTGCAAAGAGTGGTGAGGGTTTTGAAACCAAAAGAGAAACATCCCAGTGGGATAAAAACAATTTGAGCAGAAATTAGACCACCCAGAAAGCATAACCTTCACCAAATCAGAAGTCCAATTCCTTAACCAAACTTGGCTGAGGGTTTTCACAATTGGTTGGTGAGTCGAAACAAATCAATGTTAACATCAGAACCCCCAACAAAACTCAAGTTACCATTATAGTTATTTTGTTCTCTTGGCTAATCATTCAACTAGTTCCATTATGCAATACCTAGTAAAAGAACCCATCTGGTTATTGTTACAGATAACAATTTGATATGGCAAAATCAGATCAAAGACACCTGAGGCCATAAGAAGTTTTGTTACATATTACAATGCCCAAGTATTTTCTGTTCTGTGGACCACTTTATAAAGATGGGTAGGTGAATGAATGGATAGATGGGTGGATGAATGGATGGACTGACTTCACTTATTCTACAGTTACATGTTTACCATCTATGTAAATTGATTTTGTTTCCCTTTTATTACTTTCAACCTATAAGATCCCAGGTGACAGGGCCAGGTCTCTGAATTTGCTCCATTAAGGAACTAGTGTAAAAACCACATGAATTTTGTTCAAAATTGAGAGTTTGATGGGATGATAAATCTACTACTCATTATGCCATCGAGAGACAATTTGCATTAGTTTCAATCGCAAATTTGAAAGCAAAATGCCAAAGGAGAATTACTACTAGAAGGCTGGTTTATAAATGCAAGAAATATCAATCAGTAAGAACTAGAGAAATAAATAATTCTAAAACATTCAATGAGAATATGGTGACAAAAGCTTACCTCTACATTCCCTTAAACAGTTCCCCTTGAAGTAAAACCATATAAAATGAGAAATTCAGCACAATCAAAATAATAACAGATGTACTTTAAGTGTTCCCAGACCTAAACACCTTGGAAAGCTGAGGTCGCATTCATTAAAACTGATCCCTATCTTAAACAACTTTGACACATCATCTTGGCTTTAGTGGTAAGCAAAAGGAGGTCTTTGAAGAAATCTATACCAGGCCAGCTAAACTCTGTCATACACAGTTTTTCTGACCTTTTATTTCATATCACTTGTTCCAGTTTTGTCAAAATCATGAAGGTTTTCAAGTGATGGTTCATTGTAATGACATTTGAAAGCCAAATAGGTTGGCCTGTGAGCCTGTACTTTGGAAAACCAATATTGTAGGTTTAAAGGAGCCCCCACTCCTACCTGGAAACCCTCTCTGCATGGTGGTTGGGGATGCTAGTGCCTTCATCCTGAGCTAGGAACCCACTCTTCTTTCAGCCAGCGCAACATTGCAGTCTACTTCATTAACATCAGAAGGTCAAATCTACCTTTTATCACATCCTGAGATGGTGAGTGTTCAATACACATTCTTTACTGATTTTTGTGCTCCTGAAAACTTAGGCAATGTCTTGAAATCTACTTTAAAATGTTGCTAAAATGATTTCCCTGCTGAAGGAAGAAGAATGGGGAGACCTGTGGGTAATCAGAGGCCTAGGAAGGAAAACCGTCTCTGGGCAACACAGTACTAAGGACACTGGGGATTCTAGCCAAGAAGGAATGGGCTCTGTCTGGAGGGTTATGGGCTGGGGTTATGGGCTCTTGTGTAGAAATTCTGTCTCACACTTCTTAACATTCTTGCTTTTTATCTTCACATGACATGAAAGAGATAGAGTCTCCCATGTCTGCAGATGGCATCCCTGCAGCCTGAGTTCCCAGTAAGCCTGTCCCTCAGTGCATGCAGGGCATACCTGCTGACCATGCTGAGGGGTACTCGTTTGAAAGGGAAGGGAATCTTCCTATTCTGTGTGTTTCATTGTTTATTTGCTTCTTTGTTTTTTCCACAAAGTTTCCTAACTAGAATAGTTTAATCAAAAGTAATGTTAACAATGCATCATTTATTTAAGCTAAGATCCTGCATGTCCTTGTATTTCTAACAGACTGGATATTCCCCTGTGGCATCGTATTCAACATCTTCCTCAGTTGCTTGTCTCTTTTAAAATGGAGACTGTTCTTCAAGAAGCCAAACCTGCCCTATGAAAGTGGGTCCTGCCTGCAAAAAGTGGGTATTTTGGCTTAATGAACAGACTGGAGCTTTCTAATGTGTGTGTATGTGTCTCTCTGTGTGTGTGTGTGTGTGTGTGTGTGTGTGTGTGCGCACATGTGCATGTGTGTGCACTGACAAGAATAGTGTTGGCAGGTCCAGTAAACAATTAGACAATTATGCATCTATGCATGTATAAGTTTCACTGAGAAGCAAGGGTCCTCAAAGAGCCACATTGCAGGTGGTCATGATGAGTGTCAGTCCCAAAGCCTTCACCACCAAAGCGGCCCATGAAATGTGCTGGGATTATGCACTGATGTCAGAACTCAAGGGAGACTGGCTTAGTCCTCCACTTGTTCCACAGGCCCCTGGTGTTGTCTGAGATCAGCAAAACTATTACCACCCAAGTAATTGTCAGAAATGCACAATCAGGGAGTGGGTAGAACAGCATCCACATGTTAACAAACTCCTTGGATGATGCATAAGCACATTAAAAGTTGAGACACACTGCTCCAAGGTAGATGGCAGGACTCAGAATTTAGGAACCACTGGGCACATCCTAGAGACATTGCTCCACTGTCATCCCTGAGCTGAGACCAAACAATATTATGTGATTGTCTATAACATTTCTCCACCCTCTCCTTCGCTAGTCCTAGTTTTCACAGCACAACTGCTCCTCTGGGGTTTCAGAATGTCTTTGACATAATGACTAGAACTGGAATAAGAAGAGACAGTTCACTACCATCAGGTTTGCAAATCTCAGCAATCAGGATTTGCAAAGCTCAGTGCCTCCCTGAATTATCTAAAGGCCTGATAACTGGTAAGAATTTACAGAAAAGGGGAGAAATGGCTATTATTATTTGATCTTAAGTGTCCCCCAAAGGTCCCTGTTAAAGGATTGGTCATCATCCTGTGGTACTATTGGGAGGTGGTGGAACCATTAGCAGGAGGGGCCTAGTGGAAAGAAGTTAGATCACTGGAGGCTTGTCCTTGTGAGGGATGTTGGGACTTCAGTCCCCTTCCTCTCTTTGCTTCCTGCTCACTGTGAGGTGAGCAGCCTTCCTCTGCCATGCACTCCCCAGCACGATGCTCTGTGCCACCACAGGCCCAAAAGTAATGGAGACAACTGACCATGGACTGAAACCTCTGAAACTGTAAGCCAAAACTTTTCCTTCTTAAGACCTTTTAATCTCGGGTATTTTGTCATAGTGACTGAAAACTGATTAACATAGTAATGGAAGATTGAAACAAATCTACCCAAGTGTCCAGCGAGATATGTTTTCAAGTTTCTGTGTAGAAGTCTAGGTCAAAAGGAGATTGATGTACCTGAACATCATTTATTAAATTACCCAAGCATTCAGTCAATATTAATCAAGAAGCTACTCCACACTTGGCTCTGTTTCAGCTGCTGTTATACAGCAACATTACTGATACAAGATTTGACCTTATCCACTGGAAAGCACCATCCTAAGAGCCACATGCAACTACATGAAGTTTCCTTCCAGATATGAACCCCTTTAAGGCAATGTGGACTAAGTATATAATGGCCTCCTAAAAAACCAGGGTATTGTTTGGGGTGACTGGTTTTCAAAGGGTAACCAGTTCATCTTTAGAGAAAATGCCCTTTGTGTCTCTGTTTAGGTGACTCTTAAAGGGTTAATTAACATCATCCTCAATGCTACCCTCAGATCTTA
Organism: Callospermophilus lateralis; assembly: GCF_048772815.1. Classification (NCBI taxonomy): domain Eukaryota; kingdom Metazoa; phylum Chordata; class Mammalia; order Rodentia; family Sciuridae; genus Callospermophilus; species Callospermophilus lateralis. Next base: position 34,187,802 of record NC_135316.1, read on the forward strand.
AGCAAAAGAATATTAAAGCACATCTCCAATCAATTGCTATTTTATCCACATGCATTCCCCACCCCAGCCTAATCATGTCCCTACTCCAGTCTTTTAATAAGAAGGTTGGCGTAACAAATGGCAATTTAAGTTCTCCTTCATGAGCAGATGCTTCTTCGCTCTCCAGATTCAAGCGAGGCACCTGTCTGAGCCCCACAGTCTGCCTGCCAGTTTTTTATGCCTGTTCATTATTTCTTAGTTCAGAAAATTAACTTTATTTCATGAGGCAAGAAAAATCCCTGTCATTTTCTGGCATTATTAAGAATAAATTCTTTTTAGTCCTTAATCCCAAGGCCTGAACATCCAGTTGCCCATTGCAGGAGATAACATGTGTACATGTGCATACCTGAGATAAGGGCCTGTCCTCTTGGCCTTTTTATGAGAACATTATTTTAGATGCCTCTTCTTCCTTCACTGCTTCAACATAATTTCATTTCATGTTAATGGGAGTGGCTCTCCAGAAAACCCAGTCCTGGTGAGAGACACATTCAAGGACTTTCTGGGAGGGGTGTTGAATATGGCTCATAGCCTCCTATGCCCATGTGACCACAGGAACAGAGACTCAAGGGCAGCCTTTGAAGGACATACAAGGATTTCTCTTTACATGTCATCAGTTATGATAAGGACTATGTGGGACCATAAACAATCTTCACAATAGGATTTTTCTCTCAATTCTAATAGGCATATTTGTAAGTCATTTCCAAATTACACTGTGGAAATGATCTACTTATCAAATGCATTATAACGTAATTGGTTGGCTGCACCCACTTGCATATCTTGAAATTATTTCTACAACAACATCTAAAATGGAAAGTTCCTGTTTGAACAATGAGAACTAGAAAATCACTTTTATTCTATTAAGCCTTTCCAAACTAAAGATATTTTTCTTTCCTATATACAATAAAGTGATTTTTGTGATCATTTTCATGCAAACAGTTTGTATAACAAGAGCCAGCATTTAAATACTGTGTCTGTGTAGCTGTCTCCAGGCACAGATTAAGAATGTGGGGCTTTAAGATGTTTTGCCATTCTGTCATTCTTTGACATGAGTGGACAAGGTTTGGATGGAGCCTGGAAGTAGCATTTATTTTCCAGAAGGTGCTGCATATAAATGTGGAAGTGTATGTACAGTATATCTGTGTATATATACATATATATATATATATACTCATTATAACTGGTGGATTTTTTAGCTATGTCTCCATGTGCAAATTAGTTTATTTTAAAATGCTACATTATTATCAACATAAGGCAGTTGGAATGGAGATGACTCTCAAGATTAATTAAAAGAGATCAACTATTCAAGAGAGTACAATAAACGTGTCTAAATTGGAGAAAGATTAAGTTTGGAAGCAGACAGAGGAGTTACCCAAGAGAGGGCTATTGGCTTTCTGCCTGCAAGCCTCTGATGGGTATGAGCACAGGAGAGAAAGGCTGGGACTGGAAGAGAAGGATATTAAAACTGAAAACAAAGATGAACCCTCAGCTCCTGAAGAATGTTTGCTTCTGATCCCTGTAGGCTAAACAAAGTTCCCCCAAGCAAATGTGCTGAGTTATAAAATCAAAACCGTAGAAAACTCGAACATATGCACCTCAAAGGACGAGATGTCCTAGCTAAACTTATGTAGTTCTGAGTTTCTGCTTTCTGAGCTCCTAGACATGGAGAAATCTTGCATGGCCTCACTCCTGCTCTAAGGTGCTACATAGTGGCCCAAATTCCAGCCCAGCATCCCACAGCTGCCCAGCTCAGAGTGGCAGTGCATCTGTGTGAGAGCACTTGGCACTGAGACCAGAAGGCTCCACCCTTGAGGGAAACTTCTTAGCATGCGTGTCCACCTAAGAGACGGTGGCGTGAGAGCATGCTTTCCTGAACACCTGGCCTGATGTCACATTTATTTCTGGAGCAAAGATTGTTCCCTAACTCCAGGAAGTTGCATGGGGAAAGAAGGCGTAGCTCCCTATGATAGGCTGCATGATGGACAGTGGGAACAGCCTTGAAGATTAGTCTCAAAGGTGGTACTCCCCAGAGTTAACAGTAGAACCCACCACTCTGTAATGACTGAAGGTACTGCATACAACACAGATATCACTGGCCTTGGCTGCTGCCTCTAAAAACTCTGTTTTCGTCAAAATTTTCACCACTGTGACTAAAGGATCTGACCAGAACATTCATGGAGGAGAAAAAGTTTATTTGGTGGCTCACAGTTTCAGAGGTCTCAGTCCATGGACAACCGGCTCCACTGCTCGGGGCGGAGGGAAGCAGCTTATATGGTGGTCAGGAAGCAGAGAGAGACCTTACTCTCCAGATACAAAATATGTACCTCATTGCCCTATCCCCAATGAACCACTTCCTCCAGCCACACCCCACCTGCCTCCAATTACAACTCGATTAATCCCTTCAGGGATTAATTCACTGATTAGGCTAAGGCTATAACCAATCATTTTTCCTCCAAACCTTCTGGCATTGTCTCACATGTGAGCTTTTGGGAGACACTCCATCTAAACTCTTATTATTAGTACTCAGGCCAATCTCATTGTATCAAGGGTCCAGGAGGAATTCTTTACCCCAAATCCCTGCTATTTTGCTGCTGCTTCTCCCACCTGGGACCACAAAAGAAGCAAGAGTCCAGAGAGAAGCACCCAACATACTTGCTTCTCCAGTGACCCATGAAGAGAGGGGAATCCTTGAGTTTGTAAACTCCGATGTATCATAGCAGGGATTGCAACAACTGATAGATGTCCTAAAAACTGGATTTCCATTCCTGTCCCCACCCCAAATACATACACAGATCTGCCACCTAAATTCTCTTTATACCACACGACTATGGTTCTCAACACCATGAACTTTAAAACCAACACCCAGTACCTCCAGACCTCTGATTTAACTGGATTCCCATGATTTCTAATGTGTAGACAGAGTGGAGAACCATAAATCAGTTTGCCTATCAGATGCTTAAATACCAAAAGGTATAGGTGACAGCAGTCTAAGTTTTATCAGTTCCCATGTCAGGGGATCCCAGGTATCAAGTTTTCTTGAGAAACATCAATAGAGATTGTCATATTCTCCTTCCCCTCAATTTTTTTAAGAGAGCAATGTAAGTTATACTAGACATGAATTAACAGGTATAGCTTTAGTTACTGAATATTTCTGAGGCTGTTCATTCTGTGTTACTATAGAAAAATATCTGAGGTTGTATACTTGATTAATAAAAGAGGTTTATTCACAGTTCTGGAGGTCCAAGATCATGACACTGATATCTACTTGGCTCTAGTGAGGGCATGACAGCAGATGGCATCATGTGGTGGCAGAATGTATGAGAGAGAAAGGTCTCATGGCAGGAGAAGAAGCAAGAGAATATGGAGGGACCAGGCTTACTCTTTTATGACAGCAAATTCTCCAGGAAACTAACACACCAGCATTAATCCATTCTGTGAGCAGTACACACATGACTTAATCACTACTGCTAGGTCCTACCTCCTAAGTTTTCATCCTTTTTCAGCATCACCAACCTGAAGACCAAGCTCCCAGCGCATGAAGCTTTGGGAGTCAAATTCACCATATTCAAACCACAGTATTAGAAGAACTGAGGTAGAAAACTGAGCCATGCCATATCACCATCCAGGTGTTTACTACCAAGATACACCCTTGTCCCAACAGAACAGAACAGTTATTTCCCTTATTCTGGGCAATGAGTGTCTATGTAGCCATACTGTAACAAAAGGGTAGTATGGATTAAAAAAAAAAAAAAAAACAGCAACTTTAAGGAAAATCTCACTTCCCATCATTAGCTACCTGTAGAACCTGGAGCAACTCACCTACCCTCCTGTACCTCAGTGACCTCTATCTGTAAAAATTATATCCACAATGCAAGATGATCCAGAAATGTGAATATGATATATATATCATATATAATGTTCACTGATCATGATGCTTAATAATGGCACTAGCATTGCTGTAAGGAGAAGTGAGAAGACCCAAGTAGAGCACCTGTTCATATGCTGGACACAGTAGTAGCTGCTCAGAAAACACTCATTTTCATCTCCTTTACTCTTTATTCATTTATCTAGCATTCATTTTAAAATAGGCTACTAAGTCACATTTGCCTCATTTGGTAATTTAGGATTTATACTTTAGGATCTAAGTTTAGGTCTTTGTTTTGATTTCCATTATATTTGGAAGTATTAAAATAATCATTTCAACTTCTCAGACTATTTTTAGACCCTTATTAATTCATCCAGCATAAAACTATACCTTAAAATCCATGCTGTGGGCTGGGATTGTAGCTTAGTGGTGGATAACTTGCCTCACATGTATGAGGCACTGGGTTTGATCCTCAGTATGACATACAAATAAATAAAATAAAGGCATTGTGTCCATCTACAACTAAAAAATAAAATATTTTTTAAAAAATCTATACTATTGCAAACTTGATAAATACACTGCTCATCACTTCGTTTGCTTAAAAAATGACTTTAGAACCTTAAAAATATATTGTGCATTTCCATGCCATATCAAACATTATACAACATACTTTTCATTTGCAGTGAATGTAAAGCTGCTTAGTCTAAAATAATTGGCTACATTTTCAAGGTCAAATATCTCACTTCCCAGTTAGATTATAAGCTTCTGGAAGCCACAGATAAGTCTGTATATATTCCTTCCTTCCATAAAATAGGTGCTCAATAAACTTTTATTGAACCAAGTGAGCCAAGTACATATAATCAACCGATTGCCACTGAATTGTCATCAGTTTGCTAGTAAAACCAACCCTCAGTTTCCTCCAATGGTTTCACCTCTCCTGCCTGCCTTTTGTGAGAATAGTGTTTACAACTTGCTCCTGAACCCCTGGACTTCTCAAACCTTAGAAACAGTCCTTGTTTCTATCTAGTGGTAATAACAGCTGATCTGCTAGGATGTTCATCTTATATACCCATTAGCTAATCTGCACTCACTTTACCTAGTCTTTCCAGGAACAATCCCATCTAGAACATCTTTGCAAAAACAAACCACCATTTTCACAAAATGTTTGCCACATTTTCCAACACTCACTTATCAGGATAGATTCAAAATCTAATTATTCCTGACTAAAAGGCTTCTTGAGATTGATAATTTATAAGCAAGTGATTATTACAATTTAATAATTCTCAAATCTGCCAGGAGTATAAAATGAGTATAAAATGACACAGTGATTTGGAGGTTAGTATACATGTTTCTCATGGACAAAACAAATTCGTTCCATAGTTTCCTGTGACATAACTTTGGGAATAAATAAGATGATGTGTGCAGCACTTTTGTCCCTGAGACACTGAGAAACATGGAGGTCACCTCCATTGGGACCTATATGTGATAGACAGCATGTTTTATTCTCCTCCCAGAATTTAAAATCCTTTGTATTTTCTGTTCTGATAAGTCCTACTTTCAACACAAGTGGATATTTTTCAATGAGTCAAAGATGGCACCTTAAAAAATGGAAGCCTTGACACCATCTCAATTCTGTCCATTTAAACACCTTGTTCCCGTACTTGACCTACAGCTTCTCCTTTGGGTGCAGTGATGACACAAGCATTTTGTTTTTCACACCTGAGTTTTAATGATTACTACCAAGGGCAGATGAACCAGAGAGGGAACTCACAGAGTATGAACGCACACTATGTCTTATTTGAAGTGGTTGCATGGTCCATCAGCCTATTTAGTAGTCTCTCTACCAGTTCTCCTTTTAATTAATAGACTTGTGAATAACCATAACTGCCTTGTGGGACATACCAAACACTAAACAGATGACTAAGTTGCAGCAAGCAATCTGCTCAACACGGGGTGCCTTAATTTAAGCCATACGTGGTGAAAAACGAAGGCACGGCAAGCATGCGGCTCAATGTGTAGCTTTTGGTCTGTTTCAAGTTATATAAGTCCCTGGCGTACAGAAAGTAACATTCATAAAAGGGAAAGCAACGGTTCTGATTTATTGCCACCTGTTAGCATGACTCTGACCTGCTTGAACAGGGCAGGCATCATGGTGCAGGAGAACAGGGCTTAGAGTTGGGCAGGAGCTGAGGTCTGGCCGGCCAAGGGAGCATTAGACTGTGGCTGGACCACAGCCCCTGTGAAGGCTTCCTACTGCGTGCCAGTAAGCAGGTAACTGCAGATGCCTGTCACAGGGTGGGCAGCCACGAATATGCTGCCACTGTCATCTGGCCCAGTTTATGGACAAAACCCATCTCCTGGGGGCTGCAGGGAGGGGTGGGGGTGGTGGGTCCTTCATTAGAACCTGGCCGGAGGGCAGCTCAGATCTGTAAAGGACAGCTGTCTAATTGGATTTGCTTGTGTGTACTGTCTTAGCTTTTACAATGGGAATAGGCTACCCAGCCTTTCTAATTAGATTGTTAAACATAATAGCTGAATAGCACAGCAGTAAAGAATTTGCCCTTCCCTTTGTAAGCGCAAAATAGGGCTCAGAAAAGATTCAGGATTTTTCCAGCCCATTTCCCCCATCATTGTATCTGATGGTAATGAGACGAAGTTTATTTCTTTTTAAAAGCTCCCAAAGGAGCACAGGCCAGGTTGAAGTTCAAACTAAATGTCAAAACACACACAGGCAATACAGTAGCAAACTTCTGTTTCCCTTTGGCCCCTTGTTTTCCCTAATTGGTGCCTTGTTGGTAGTCTCTACTGAAAGACCAAGAATGGAATGGGATTGGAAATTGAATTGCCCTGTCACCCCTCAAGGTGGTCTCCAGACCTGGGTTGAGAGAATTAGAGGAACAGGGTGGGAAAAAAAAAAAAATCCCTCTTGAGGACTCTGCGTCTAGTCTCCAGAGGCTCCTAGGAAGCAGCAGGAAGTGGAAAGAAAACTGTGGGACAAAAGAGAAGGAAAGATCAGGAAAAGAAGAGGATGTAAGTAGAGGGAGATTAAAGTCAGGAGATGTTATTCCAGCCTGTGGGTGCTGCAATTGTGAAGCCATTCCGATCACAAATGACATTTTCCCTTGAGGGGCCAGGGTTCTCCAAGATTCAGTCCTGGTCTCCTTTGTGGCTCATTGTTGTCACATCCCTCTGTTCATCATCCAGGGAACCTTTATCAGACACTTGGCATAATTCAGGCTTGGTATGGAAAGGAGGAACCCATACAATTTTCTTTCTTTCTGTAAAAAAAGAAATACCTTACACATCCGTTTCCCCTTTTTTTCCCCTCATCTTTTAGCCTGCCAAGTCCTGGCAGGTGGCAACCGTATCTCCAGGAGCCATGAGAGCAGTCCCCCACCTGATACCTGAAATGCCACCGTGGCCTCAATCACATACTGAGTTGCCTTGCTCCTTACCGAATGCAATGTAAGAAGGGTTTCTTCTTTTCTGAGACAGATATGCCAACACTGTGTCCCCAGAGTCCCACCAGCCCGTAGATGCTGCAACAATAAAAATAAAAAAATAATAAAGAAATAAATTAAGGGGCTGGGAATGTGGCTCAAGTGGTAGCGCGCTCGCCTGGCACGCGTGCGGCCCGGGTTCGATCCTCAGCACCACATACAAACAAAGATGTTGTATCCGCCGATAACTAAAATAAATATTAAAAGTTCTCTCTCCTCTCTCACTCTCTCTTAAAAAAAAAAAAAAAGAAAGAAATTAAGGACTCTTCTTTTTTTTTTTTAGAGAGAGAGAGAGAGAGAGAATTTTAATATTTATTTTTTAGTTTTCGGCGGACACAACATCTTTGTTTGTATGTGGTGCTGAGGATCGAACCCGGGCCGCACGCGTGCCAGGCGAGCACGCTACCGCTTGAGCCACATTCCCAGCCCAAGGACTCTTATAAATACACTCAGGAAAGCAATGTGTGAACCCAGCGTGACACTGTGCAGATGACCGGAACATCATCTTTGCCATTTTTATTCTCTTTCAACATCCTCCTGGAAAAATGACTCCTTGACTTTCAAGAATTATACATAATAAAAGCAGGCAACATAGGACTCAAAACCACCTTAGAGTTTAAGAAAATATAAAGGAATGAATAAACGAATGGAGAAATGAGGAATTGCCCACCTTTCTGAAGCACTCGTACTGTTAGCCTGTCCTCCTCCCCTTGCTGATGTGAATGCCCTCCTTCTCTGATTGTGATCTTGAAAAATCTTTGCCAAGATTCATCAGTGACTCCAGAACTCAGCTCTATTTATAGTCTTTTGTTCCCCACATGGAGTTCAAACATTCTGTCTGTGCTTTGGGTTTGTGCTATTCTTTTGCTGGGATACACCCTGCCCACAAGGAGCACTTGGCTCAGGACTTGCAAACTCATAGTCCTTGATTTTCATAAGGTCTGTACATTCATTTATTCTTTAAATATTGAATTCCAGTCCCTGGAGCTGGGAAAATGTTCTCTAGATTGCCACAAACCTGCCTGCCCACTGTGTGTGAGATTTGATCCCTTCTCACAGTCAGTTTACCTGTCCGGGTCCTGAGAACAGTGATGTTTAGGACTCATTTATTCCTCGATCATCAAGTACTTCTGTCTGATTATATCCCAAGGCAGATTTATCTTCCCACATCATGTGAGTCTACCCTCCACACTCAATAACTCCTCCCTCACAGCAATTCACAGAAAATGTGCATTTGTCAGTCCTCATCATTGTTTTGTAACTTTCCTTAACATTCATTTCTTGGGACTGGAGAGGTGGTAGCTCCACACATGCTTAGCAGGCAGGAAGCCCTGGGTTCCATCTCCAGCACCAAAAATACCAAAGCAAAACAAAACACACTTCTTTGGTTCGGCGCACACACCTGTAATCCCAGCGGCTCTGGGGGCTGAGGCAGGAGGATGGAGAGCTCAAAGCCAGCCTCAGCAAAAGCAAGGCTGCTAAGCAACTCAGTGAGTCTCTGTCTCTAAATAAAATACAAAATAGGGCTGGGAATGTGGCTCAGTGGTCGAGTGCCCCTGAGTTCAATCCCCAGTACAAAAAAAACAAAAACACATCTTTAAAATGTGGCTTGGACTTTATTTCCTACAAACTTTACATAGAGAAAGGATGTAAGAGGAAAAGATTGAGGAAGTGATTCACTAGAATGGAGCTTTATCACAGCAGGAGAGCCATCCTGTGCCTCCCTGTGCTTTTTGTCTCCCAGCACTGTTGCGTGTCTCCTTCGGGTTATGGAAGCTGGATCTGCCTGGGACTGGATCTACTTATGTACACGGTTCTACATGATGCCCGGGTAGAATAAATGATTACTATGAAGTACATTTTTCTGCCATGACGAGAATAAATAACTATGTATAAAAATTGCATAAAGGAGTTAGAATGATCTTTTCCTTGTAGCTTACAAATTTTTGACAATCGAACCATAAAATTGGCACAGACCCTGACCCCGGCTCTAAACCTTTGAATCAAAGAGCTCTGCGCCTGCAATGACACTTGTGCAAAAGTACAGTTGTGCAGCCAAGGCAAACCCAAATATTGGCTTTGTTTTGAAATGAGAGCCCCTTCTGCATTCTGAGGCCGTGTGATGTTTCTCATTCCATTCTTCATTCTGCACACATGGGTGACTTTCAGTCGGCATTCATGGAAACTGTTTTAAAAGGTCCTGAAACTGAGAAGTGGATTATGTCAAGGACTAAAATTACTTGAGAACGTTTTGATCATATACTTTTTGGAGTATGATCAATTTGACACATGTGTCCATAACGATATGAAGATGTGTGTGTCCATATTCCTGTGATAACACACAGGGTGTGAAAGGAATGAAGTTTCTCCCCACACTCTCTCTCATGTTTTATTTAGTTTAGGACAGGTGTTGCAAATAGTGTCTGAAATATTACTAGAAATGCTCCATGACACTCACATTCCTAGCAATCCTGTACTTTCCTTCCAAAAGCTTATTGGCAGCTGATTTAGCTCCTTGAATTTCTCAGAAAATAACTTTCCATCTGCATGTGAATGTATTGTTCTTATTTTGCAAAGATGAGTATCAGACAGTGTGACTCTGTGTAACAAATGGGAGCTGGGACAGGGGGCTTCCTAAAGGGCAGGAGGATGCCGATAAATCTTTCCTTAGGTTTATCCCACTTCTTTGCCCAATTCTGGAATGAGTTCCAGAAAAATACTAATGAAATTAAAATGCCAGGTGATGAAGTTGGTTTCTGATGATTCAAAGTCGTATTCTCCCTACATTTCATTTCATTTCAAGAGTAAAATCGAAAGAAAAAATTAAGGGCTAAAGTCTCAAGGATTGCTCTCTCAGAAACCTAGCCAGGTATGACATCCAGACTTTTAGTTAGTCTAATGGAAAAGTCCTGGGAATACCTGAATTGCTTGATTCAGTCATCACTGTCAGAAAAATGCTGTTATGTGAAGGGGAAAACAACACTCAACTAAACCTCTATTACCCTTTCCTATCCCTTATTAACTACAAATTGTATATCCAAGAACCTGCACCAAGACTGGAAAAGACAGCAAAGTGTGTAGGTGAACTCTGTAACATTGGAGACATCTGAAGAGGACAAAGAATCCTAGCTGGACTGGCCTGTTTCTCCCCAACAGCCCCCTTTGATCTTTCAGGGTTGCAAATGCTGGTATGGTTTGGATATTGTTTGAGTGTATACCCCCGAGGGTTTTTGTGCTGAAAAAAACGTGTTGTCCTCAGTGTGGCAATGTAGGGAGGGAGGGAGACCTTTATGGGGTGGGACCTAGTGAAAGTTGGTTGGGTCATTGGGTTCTGCCTCAGAAGGGATCAAGGTGGTTCTCATGGACTCTGAGTTGGTTCTTTAGAGAGTGAGCTGTTATCAAAAAGCCCTTTCCCACACTCTGTCTTCCTGTCTCACCCTCCTACACGTATTTCTACTATTGCGATGCCATCTACCATGAGGTTCTCACCAGAGGCAAGCAGATCCAGGTGCCATGCCCTTGAACTTCCAGAACTCCCTCGCCTCCTTTATAAAAGTCCCAAACTCAGGCATTTTTTTATAGTGATGGAAAATGGACTAATAGAGTTGCCATAGGATAATGTTCTCCAATCCAAAAGCAACTCCTCCCTACAAGCAAAATAGGCACAATAGTCACGATGTCATGTGACATAGCAAATTGCTGGCAGCAATATGTCTTCCACAGAGAAGACACCAGGAATTCAGAGTGCTGACTTGTAGCCTAGAAGAAAACGTGGAGGATCAGAGGATAACACAAGCAAAGGCAAAGTGCTAAAGCCTGGAGCAGCCTTAAGAACCATCAAAAATTCGTTTGAAATCAATTGAAAGGGTAAACAACAATGCTGTTCTTTCATGCTAGATGATTTCTGCCCGTAGGGGTGCTGTCATTATCCTGGTCCATCTCATCTCAGGCTCTAGATTGGTTCCCCCTAGAACAGTAAGTGTGCATTTTGTATGCATTACAGGGTCCCAGCAAAATATAGCCCATAAGCTGGGAATGTTTTTTACATCTTTAAAAGATCTGGGGAAACAAATCAAAAGAAGAATTTCTTGTGACATGGAAGATTGCAAGAAATTCAGATTTTAGACTTCCCGGAGCATAGGCATGCCCATTTGTGCACATGTATGTCATCTATGTCTGATTTATGCTACAATGCCAGAATGGAGGAGTGGTGACAGAGACCCAAAGAGAAACAAACTGTAATATATTTATTACCTTGCCCCTTACAGAAAAAAAAGTTTGCGAACCCTGGGGTATGTGACTGCCAAACCACTGGTGAGGATTCCAACATGTTTTAGATTGTGGAACCATGCTAAGTGGCTTGATTTGAATTCCACATAGGACCCCATCAACATTGGATGACCATCTTCCCAACCTGTCTGCACAGGTATTAAACAAAACACATAAGTAACCTGTTACTTTTGCAAACAATTCTGCCAGGAAATAACAACAGTTCAAAAGCTGAAATAAACACTTTTAGCACATGTGAAATAAATGTAATGAAGTATTAAGGAAAGCTTAAACTTTGGCTATTGGTGAATTAAAGAAAATTATGCAACTCCTGAAAGAAAGTTATGAGTGCCTTTATCAATTATAGAAAGTTGTACTGTACTGTTGAGATTCAGGATAGAAATTTTTATGTGAATATATGTTGGTGCAATTAAGAGAAGATGTGTTTATTCTGAGTGTTTTGGTGGGATACCTCTGTGTACAATGATGGTTAAGTCCCCAGTGACAAATGTAACTTATTGTTCATTCATTCATAACATAGTTAATTTACTCATTTATTCATTCAGCAAATATTTATTAAGCATAGATGATAGATGAACTAGTAAGCAAGCAGGTTAGTCAATGGAAGGAAATAGACACATAAGCTAAATAAAACAAAATGCAAATATTCCTAAATAGAAAAGAAGACCACAAGTATAAAACGCCAGAATCAAGTTCTTGTTTCTTTGTCTGTTTAACGATTAGCTCCCACGGCCTGCCTTCCCAGGGCCAGGAAAAACTGTCAGTCAATGTCAACCCAAGAACAGTGCAACCGAGAATTTGATAGCTCTAGGAGTACTTCAGAACTTACAGCAAACATACCTGCAGAAGTCTAGAGTCGGGGAGACTGAAGAGATGTTCCCTCCCCCAGGCCACCCCATCACCAAGTACCCCTTCAATCCAGCACAGGAAATATATTTTTTTTTCCGCTTAGCAGCTGTTGGCATACAGAATACACAGCCTAAACTAGGCCTCAGGAGAAAAGTCGTGCTGGATCTTTATTCATGGTATGTGGTTAAACATGTTTTCATGTTGTCAAAGATTAAATAATTAGGAGAACATGGTCAAGATCAAAAGGCAGCACCATGTCACAGGCAATTAGGAGGCTGCTGCAGCTGGGACAACGAGGGATCCCTGCTGGTGAGGTACCTGCCCTAGCAAACCATGTGGGCTCAATATGAAGCCTAGATGGGGTGCTTCAGAACTTTTCATTTAAATCTCATTAAGAGGGTTACAATCCCGTAAATACAAAAATAATAGTAAAATCGGTGTTAAGGTCGTCACGAAATAAAAGGGAGGAGAGAAAAAGAAAGTCACAGGCTTATTAATTAGCAATCTTTCCTCAAAGAAGTCCCAATAGAAATGTTTCACATATCTTAAAATAGGTCTCAACCTGATATATTTGTAAAATAAGCTTGTTCATCAGGTCTGTATATCCTCATCAAGAAAGAAAGATGTCGATAAATCAAGCGAGTTCCCCGCCGGGGGTACCTACATTGTCATAGCCTCATGAAGTAGATATCTTTTTGGTGATCCTACCTGTTGCCTAATTTTATGGATATGGACTTATGTTTTGAAATATGAACCAGGAAAATCTCACCTGAAATTCTACCCTACTTAATAGCATTACGAAAGTTCAATTTAAATGATATGGAAACCACATGACTAAGTCTAAAATTAAAGTTGTAAGAATGATGTAGACTCAAACCTGTAAGGTTTAACCAAGGTTTAAATATCTTGTGTGGTCTGACCTGGCCACCAAACAGTTTGAATCTCCTAGACTTCAAATGACTTTCTCTTTCAGGGTGCTTGTGGGGCTGGGTTGGGCTCTGCCATGGGAATCCAGCAACTACTGAGAGCAGGAAGTGAATAGAATTACTAAGAGCTCCAGGATCCACCCAGTCCACACACACAGGTTCATCCTGGACATGGCTCAGCTCAAGAAGTCACAGAATCAAGCAGCTATTTTCTTCTGCCTTATTTCTCTCCACAAAACTTCAGTTTTTTCCAATGTCCAGATGGCTACTGGGCATAAGAAAATACCTAGGACTCCCAGACCTGGTTATCCATGCCTCTCAGTCACATCTACAGACTTGGATGTTCTCATGGACTTTGGAAGAACCTCATCTTTCCCCATTCAGCATCTCTCTGGACTGGAAATCACTTCCAAAACACTGTAGCCTACTACTTGTATCTCCAGGGTGGCTTTGATCCTGGCACTATCTGGAGCTTCTTCCAAACCATCATTTAGAAGACAAATAGCCACACAGCAAAGGGTGGCCTCTGCCCAAGCCAAGTGTCTTATGGTCTTGGACCATACCACCACTTCTCCCGCCCACCAGATATGGCAGGAGGCTCTTACAGTCCTGAGAAATGCCTTTCAGTCCTTGCCTTAGACTCAAGCAACTGCCATGTTCATGTCTCTGCAGGGCTCCAGAATGCCTGTGCCTCTCAAGACAGTGGCAGTGCTCCTAGCTGCCCTGTGCCCACCTCTGTCCTCTCCTCCTCTTTGCCTTAAACCCAACACACCACAACAATGCCCTCCCTTGCAGGCCTCCCAATCAGATGGGCTGTGTTTCCCAGGTTTCCTTCCCTCTGCAGAGATGTGTTAACCACTAGGGGTGGAGCATTTCTCCTTCCTCCAAGTGTGTACCTACCCCAGGGTACTGGGCCCCAAAGGGACCTCCTAACAGATATGATAGACCTCACTACCCTCAGTTCTATTGTTGAGGGTCTCCTTCCTTCTGGCTACTCTCCCAGGGCCACCATCCTGCACAGGGGCTCTTTTTCCTGATACCCTGCAATTCTGTACCTGAAGCACAGACAAAAAGCCTGGCCCCAACTCTCTCAGTTGTAACTCCCTCACCTGATGAGTTTTAGGTATTGGAGCATAGGTTTGAGATGTTGACAAACTTTGTATATATTATCCGTGTGACATAATCAGTGACAATGCTAGTGTTGCCTTGAGCTGCAAACCTTTACGCAATGGCACCTGATGGGAAGAAGGAGCAGTTCTACCAGGCAGAGATGCAGTGCATGCTCACATCCACCTCAGGATGCCCTCTAGAGTGCAGGAAAAGCACTTTTAAAAAAAGAGCTTTATTATTATACATAGTAGTTGGGTTTGTCCCAACAAACTCATACATGCATGGAAATCAATTTCAGTTCATGATCTCCCTTTTCTTCCCTTCCTCCTGCCCCCAGCCCCTTCTCCTTCCCTTTACTAGACTTCCTTTCACTCACCTATTAATTAATATTTGATTGGTTCTTTATGCTGTCCTATATCTTTCCCTCTTCCTTCCCTTTATTTTACTCTAGCTTCTGCATATGAGAAGAAAATTCAACCTCTGAGTTTCAGAGTTTGGCTAATTTCACTTAGCATTATATTCTCCATTTTCATTCATTTACCCACAAATGCCACAATTTCATTCTGTTTTATGGCTGAGTAAAACTCCAGTATATACATATACCACAATTTCTTAATCCATTCATCTACTGATGAGCATCTGGGTCGATTCCATAATTTAGCTATTGTAAATTGTGCCGCTATAAACATTTATGTAGTTGTATCACTGTAGTCTGCCAAATTGAAATCTTTGTGGAAAATACCATTGAGTGGGATAGCTGGGTCGTATGGTGGTTCCATCCCTAGTCTTTTGAGTACTCTCCATACTACTTTCAAGAGTAGTTGTACTAGTCTTGCAGCCCCACCAACAATGTATAAATATTTCTTTTCCCCCACAACCTCGCCATCATTTATTGTTGTTTAGATTCTTGATCATTGCCATTCTGATTTCAGATGAAATCTCAGTGTAGTTTTAATTTGCATAGGAAATGCCCTTCTAAAGGAGCATTTGACTACTACAGTTTGCTAACTCAGATGGTATGGGGCTAAAAGCAGTCCCATCTAATGAAGAATTCAAGGAACTGAGGATGTGTAGAACAGTAAAGTAAAGGGGAAACATGCTTTGGCTTTCATAGTGGAAAGGGCATCCAGCCAAAGAAGGGCTTGCCCAGTTCTGTGCTATGCAGATGGGAATCCAAGCCAAGTACCCAGAGATCCCCAGAATGTCAAATGCAAATAATCATCCATGTTTTATGCCTCTCCCTCCATACTTCTCTTCCTCTTCCACTTCTATTTTATATTCTTTCTAAGTATAGGGGTGCTCAAGAAGGGACTATGACCTAGTGAGGTAGTGATCTCTCTTCAACTGGGAGTGCTCAGGTAGGATGGAACCATGCTCTCCAGTGGTACACAGGAAACATGCTGGAATTAGATGGGAGCCTGAACTGGAAACCTCTACTATTTCTTCAAAAGCCCAGATCCTGTGGCCAGGGTTATCTTAACAGAATGAACACCCTGAACCAGCATGGGCCAAATGATTTTATATGCCTTCTTTTTCAATTTTTCTCATAGACAAATTAAAAACAAAAAGAAGGAAATTAAACCACTAACACAATTATTAGGAAAAAACACTATTGATGATATATATGTATTTATTATGTTCATATGTATACATATATTTATAGTAAATACACATATGTATAGTGTATATATACACTATGTATATATAATACACATAATTTTGCTTTAATATATACATGTATATGTGTATAACATATATATACATGTATATGTATTATATTACAGCAATGTTATAGTAATATATAGCAATTATGCATATTATATATGTACATATACATAATATGTTATTATGTATTATATACACACACACACATATACCTAGTAAAAATACATATAATCAATCATATTTATATTTCCCTTTTTTTCAATCATGGAAAATTTTGCTAATTATGCTTTCTGACCCCCCTCCTTTCTCTCTTGCAGAAGTTTTCTTCTTAACTTGTATGTACTGACATTTATTATGTTTTTTTTTTCTTTTGATGCTGTAGGTATTCCTTGGAGATCTCACAGCATAAATGGGGTGTTCTACTGGCAAGAAGGCAGCTGAGGAATTTCCAAATGAATTTACAAATGAAATGAGGTCAAGGGGCCATGGAACTCTGCAATTCAAGCATGGAAAGGAGCCACAAACCTGGGCAGTCTGGCTCCGCCCACCACCCCATGTGCTAAAGGTGAGTTGAACCTTTAGTGAGTAGTGACATTAACTAAACACTATTTTTGCATAGACCCCACATCTGAAACTCCAGTTATGCCCATTAGAGGTAGAGGGGTACACCAGCAGAAGAGAATTAAGCAAATTAAGCATGAGGAGGCCACATTGCTGGGCAGGTAGGTGTGTTAAGAAAAATTCTTTAATGCCTTTAACGGGAAGGAGGGTAACTTTGCTCACAGCTCTGCGTGTCTCTCATCTTGGGCAGAAGAGCAGGCCGGGGAGAGAAAAGATAAACTCTGTGCAACGAGCAGATCCCTCTCAGCCTTCCTTCTACCCTGTCCTGTGTCTAGGCTTTTATTTTAAGTGGAACATAGGAGGCCAGCACCCCAAGGCCACATGAAGGTGCCAGGAGCCTCATCACTCTCTAAAGCTCCTTGGGGGAGGAAGCTCATTCTTCACTAAATTCTTCAGAGTCTGCAACTTCTCTCTCTCTCTCTCTCTCTCTCTCTCTCTCTCTCTCTCTCTCAATGAGAGGCAAGAGTTCAGTGGGAGAATCAGAGAAGCCTTGGCTTCCTGGAGGGTTGCCTTGTTTAGTCAAGTAGATGGCCCCCAGCTGGCCCGCCCAGCCCCTGTGGAATTTTCTGGGGGCTTGCTCAGGCACCGGCTTTCAACTCTGCTTCCGAAGTTAGTCTGAACAATGGAAACAATTCCTTTCTATGATTAAAATCTTCCACCCTCTAAAATTAGTCCCAGGAAATTAGAACACCCGTAATTGTAGGAGGCTACACAATCCCCGCAATTTAAAGTGGAGTCATTTACGGAAAACACCAAAGCAAAGTCCTCAGAAGATATTTCCTCAGTAGTTTTTGTCCTATAACTTGAGGCCACTAAAGGGTCATCAAATCTCAATGGCTCTCAGTCCCCCAGTTATTAAGTCCATTCCAGTGAAGAGATAACACGGAATTGTTCACCAAGAGAAGTTGTGACATGCTGGCCTTTCTTTGTTCAAGGAGAGGTGGGTTGATGTATATATGCTCTCTGTGTGTGATCAGAGATTTAAGAATTCAAGGTTCTGCCCTTTTAAGTTTTCTTTTTTTAGTATTTTTCAAATCATAAGTATAAAAATCAGAATCATAAGTTTTCCTGTCCAATTTTAAAACCTGATAACAAAAGAGCATTGTAGAACAGGAGGCATGCTTGTACTTCATCTACTAACAGACATCACCAGTCAGCTTCACTAATAAGCCAAAGGAAAACGACTGTGCATTTTCTAGAATGATCCACATTTTTCTTCTGTGTGCCTTTCCTGGCTAAAGAAAAGAGGTGGGAGCACTAAAGAGAAATTGCTGTGAGCTTAAAAAGTACAGATGACTGAACCCTGGAACTAGGTGATGCCATTAGGGGGCGCAAGTGAGCTTGTGCACATTTAGGCTCAGTCACAGCAGTGGAGTTGAGGCTGGACAAGAGGAATAAGGGGTCAATCTCCACTTCCTCACTTGGGATCAGAGTTGTCAAATCATATTCCAGAACACACTTTCCTACTTCTGAGGCCTTCCCACGTGTTTATCTTGTTCCTTCATTTTCACTCACTTAGTATCTTATTTTCTATCTCTAAGGTGGTCATTTCCAAAGCAGTGGCTGCAGAACTGAAATACTGAGCAGAATTACCCCACCCAGCCCAGGGTGTCTTTCCTGGGCATAACTTAGTATGTCCCAGTGTGTACGATAGACATGAGGCACCCCCAGAACAAGCTCCATGTCCTGATTTCATGTATTCATCCACAAAACAAATATTTATTGAACATTTTGTTGAAAGAAGTATGTCACTCAGGATGGAGATACAATACTAAACAAAGGTAGACATAATCCTTGCCCTCATATGCTAACCACCTCTGGCCTCCAGCTTACACAAGCAAATATAAAATCACAAATTGTTCTTGATGCTAAAAGATGAGTTATCAAGTACTATGAAGCTGCACATAGTTGGGTGTTTTTACCTAGTTTGTATGGCTGGGGGAAGTTCATGGGAACATGAAGTGTTTTAAAGTGTCAAAGATATGTGGACAATTAGGAAAGGGTGGGTGGGACAGCAGCCTCCCAGGCAGAGGCAACAGCTCTGGACCCTACTAGAATGTCTTTCCCACTTATATGTGCCTGCTGAATCCTGCTTCTCCTTCATGCACTGTTCAAATGACATACTTTAGGAATCCTTCCTCTTCTTTCTTCCATTGGTGACTTAATGACTGTATCTAATAATATATGAACAGTTCTCATATAGAATGTACTTTCAGGACCCAGAGCAGGGGGATGGTAGGGAAAGAAACAAAGCCCTTACGTTACCTGTTTTTAAAAGAAAGCTTTATTATTATTCAGGTTTGAGGGGCCCAAAGCCCAGAAGATGACCGCCATTAAAAAGATGATGTATTAGGCACAGTAGCACGCAGCTATAATCCCAGTGGCTCAGGAGGCTGAGGCAGGGGGATTGTGAGTTCAAAGCCAGCCTCAGCAACTTAGGGAGGCCCTAAGTAACCCAGGAGACCTTGTCTCCAAATTTAAAAAGCAGGGCCAGGAGGATGTCTAGAGATGTGGTTCAGTAGTTAAGCGCCTCTGGGTTCAATCCCTGGTACAAAAAAAAGAGGTGATGTGTTCTCATGAGGAAGGGGCACAAGACACATTGGGGGCCACACAAGAGGGAGGAAGCATCAGGGTCAGTCAAGAGGCAGAAAGAATGAGGGGGAATATGGACAAGAGACTTTACTGTAGTCTCAGCAGGAAGGAACAGACCAGGCAGAAAGCAGGCGTAAGGATTGGCGAGTTATAATAATTTCAGCAGGATGTGGGCAAAACACTGTCCCTAGTTATTGGCCCTGAGGTGACTGAGGAAGGGAAATGTGACCCACAGTACAGAAGTCCCATAAAGGAGGTGGAGGGAATGAGCCTTGGCTTGTGAAGGGGAGTGCAAAGTTGAGTCCTTACAGCCCTACACACTGGCTGGCCTGGAAGGGCCAGAAGGACCCAGATATTGAAGCATCAAAATAGAGTGACATGCTTAATATGTCACCCTCCAGGGCTAACCGTTGGCTAGGGAGGTGGACAAGGAACAGAAAGTGTAACACAGGTGAACTGGAAGTCCAGGCCCATGGCCAGGCTGCAGAAGGTCGGAGTTCTCACTAAGGAAAGGACTGGCGTGGGCTCTGAAGGACAGCCAGGAGCCTGTCAGGGAAACAGGGACATCTAGGCTGAAGAAGCAGGAAGGCCAGAGACCCAGAGGGAGGGGACTGGTCAGGAAAATCAACACTGCTCAAAATTGCTGGGAACCCAAGCATGTGAGAAAAGGTACCAGTAAGAGATAGGGCGAAAGTGGGAGAGTCCAGGCTGGGAAAGGTTGGGTTCCACTGCGAAGACAAGAGGAGCCATGGAAGAGTTTTAAGAAGGTTGGTGATGTGCCTGGATTTGCATTTTAAGAGACTGGAAGGGAGTCTGAGGATTTAAAAAAAGAAAAAGAAAAAAAAAAAAAACGTGCAAAACAACAATCCAAGGGTGGTGGTAAGTAGAAAAGGAGGGTATAAAGAGATTCAAGGGATATTAGCAGAAGAAAATCATGGGATTTGCAAAGGGTGGACACAGGAGAGTGAGGCAAAGGGAAGGGTCCAGGATAACCCCCATGTCCCTGCAGGAGCAGCCAGACAGAATACTAAGTTGTCATTGGGAATGCCAAGGCTGTGCAGACAGCACATGGATTTTAAATCAAATTCTGGAATGTGAGACTTACCCTTACGGATTATACTATTTTAGATAATTTACAATATAATCATGAGTATCTGAGTCACGGAGATAATGTTTACCTCTGAACATCATTGCAAGGACCAAGTAAGACAGTGGTTTTGCAAAGACTTTGCAAACTGCAAAGCAATGCTTATGTGTCACTTAGTTTATTGCTATCGTTATTGTCCTTGTGAGGTCTAGGCCTCCATCTTCCCTGAGCAAGGGAGTCCAGTCACCTCATATTAATGTCCTATCGAACAATCACAGTATATACAAGTATGCAAAGAACTTGGTGATCTTTGGAAACATCATGCACCTCTTCTTCCTCTCTTCCTTAGCAACAGATCTCTGGATTTATTCTGGATGGTATTGCAGTATACTAAAGAATCATACTCTCCAGGATCCAGAAATTCTAGTTATAAATTCTGCCCTGTGAGATATGTACGTAAGTGGGTAGAACTTCCATTTCTTAAAAGTAAAGACTGTGACTTTTTTTTTTTTTTTTTTAAACTCCTTCGTTCACACTTTTGATCAGGACCAGGACTCAGATGAAATGACTGGAGTTCTTGTAGCCTCCTTGGACTATGAGGAGGTGTTTTTTGTTGTTGTTGTTTGTTTGTTTTTGTTTTTGTTATTGTTGTTGTTGTTGTTGTTTTTAACTAAAGCATTTTAGGGCAGAGATTTGGAGAAGACCTGGGTTCCCATTGGTTATGAAGGCACCTCCCTGAGCCACCCTGCTCTCAGTGGATTTACATGAAAAATAAAAATGTCCCTGTCCTGTTTAATGTACTGTTTTTCAGATTTTTGCAACTCAGAGATAAACATAATTTGAATTGAGACATCAGATATCCTAATAAGCCATAAGTACTTTCACCTCTGAGTATAATGAGCTAGGAAAGAGTAAAGTGGGTAATATATTATTAAAAAAAGTGATAAGTTTTAAAAAGGAGAGAAATTGGCCAAATTTAAACTTTAAACAATTCATTCCATTTACTTTGTCAGAATTTTCTAAGAGAAGTAGCTATTTTGAAATTTTTTTCAAAAAATAATGGTAAAATGATCTCACTTTTACAGTAAAAAAGAAAGAAAGAAAGAAAGATCTATACTTTTTAATTCTAGTTTTACTACAAAATGATTGTTTAAGAAACATTAATTTGGCTTATTTTGAAACTATTTTAGAGCAAAGCTACTCCAAAGAATTCTTAAGAAAACAGAAAAAACAATGTCACATCTCTCTGTCTCCTTAGAAAAGAATCAGATAAATTTCACTTGCCATTTAGACTCAAACATTCTTTTTTAGAACAAGACAAAGTACGGAAAATTTATATGAAGTATTTGGTACTTCAACAGGTAAGAAATAAGTTTTTTCTAAAAAGTACAAACTGTAATTTAGACTTCAGAATGTAATAAAATGATATTTTTAAAAAGCAAGAACTCAGAATCCTTAAAAAAAAATCTTTAAAGATACCAAGTAAGGCACTGCCAGTTTCTAAAGTGAATAATTCATCTTTATCTACCTATGATAAACTGTACTGTGTTCCCCAAAATTCATGTGCTAGAGCCCTAACCTCCAGTACCTAGGAATGGAACTGTACTTGGAGATAAGACCTGTAAGGAGAGTAAGGTTAAGTGAGGTCATGGCAGGTGAGGGGTGGGGGTGTCTGATCTAGTCTGACTGGTGTCTTTATGAAAAGATACACCAAGGAAACATGTCTTTGTTTTTGCCTGGAGAAAAGCCCACTTGAGAACACAGCAGAAGGGGAGCATATCTGCAAGCCATGAAGACTTGCTCTCAGACATCCAGCCTCCAAAACCATGAGAAATAAGTGTGTTTTTTTTTTTTTGACCACCCAGTCTATGGTATTTTGCTTGTGAGCTCTGACTAAGACCCTACCTTACCTGGTTTTGGGTCCTAGCTACAGTTACCTTTTAACTCCATGCAGGCAAAAGTCTGTAGCAGAGTAAGGACAACCATCGTTTTGAGCAGATTTTCTACCATGACTTTTGTTCAGTCCTTCTCCCCTCTCATCAGCACCAGTCGCCTGTTTCCAGAGAATCCTGAAGCCAGCCAAGGGGAGCTCTCACCATCTCCAGACACCATTCAGACAATTTCTACTTGTCTGCAGGCTGTCCCAGAATCCCTTTCTCAAGGGAAGCCATTTCTCTTCCAGACATAACCAGAACACACTTGTGCCTTGGGGTCTCTCTGCTCCACAGCCTCCCCTAACTTTTTCACTCATAGACTCTTTCATGTCCTCCATATTCACCTCCTCACTTTCAAACAGCAACTCTTCCCTCCTCTTGCTGCAGCTTTCTCTCTCTCATGACCTTTCTTCCACACAATTAAGCTAAAATCCTATCTATTCCTTGTCCTCTCTTCCCAGCTTCCTCCCACTGCTCAGCCTACTCACTGCTATGACTTAACAGTTCTTGTTAGGGTTACATATAGGCTCCATGGGGCTGGACCCAATAGACATAGTCGGCCCATTCTCTACATCATTCAAAATGTTTGATATATGATGTTCTTTCCCCCTTTCTTTGATGCAATAATTTTCAGGTTTTCATCCTGTCTCTCTGGATGATCCTTTTCTGAGCTGTTTACAACTTTGTCATCTTCTTAATTCTGAAGGTTCTATAAGGTTCAGTCTCTGTATGCCCCCCAAAGTCTACCAGATAAATATCAAACATACACCTGAAGCTGAATCCTCTCTCAGGTCACATCACAAGTGACCACACGGGAACTTCAAAACTATCATGATGCACACTGAACTCTTGCTTCCTCATGCTTCCTCCCGGAAGTGCTACAACAATGCTGGCCTCTCCCGGGCCTGTCAGTTGTCAATGGTCCCGTGGCTTCAGTATTCCATGATCCAGGCAGAAACTCCCAAGTCAGCCTTGCAACCTCCTTTTCCCTGATCCCCATATCCAAGCCATCTCTGTCAGTTCCTTTCGAAAAATGAATTGATTCCATTTCCTTTCTTTCAAGGCCACAACTCCCAGGCTTTTCCCAGTTCTCATGATCTTTCCCTGGATCCTCCTGATTTCCCTGGCAAAGCTCATCATCTCCAGCCTCTTCAACCTGTTCTCCAAAGGAAAGGCTTTGGAAATGCAACTCTCACCATGTCACTCATTTCTAGAGCCCCTCCAGAACCTTCACCGTCACTGCACTTAGAATGAAGTCAAAATGCCTGAACGTGCCCCACAAACTGCTATGCAAGCCAGTCCCAGTCTGTCCCCATTGTCACCTTCCATGAATCCCAGCCATTTAGTTCTCACAGACGTATGGATTTATATTTAATTAATTGTAAGAGCACTTTGCATAGTTACGGCTTTAACTTTCTGTAAGATATATTGTAAATATATACCAGATTTTGGCTTGTGGGACTAAAACAGCCATGCCTTCCGCACCCTCACAGAACAGCACAAATCACCCATCAGGAGTTGTTCCTGATGCTTCCTCATCCTCAGCAGAGTGGAAGCACCTGCCCTGCTTTACCTGGCAGGTCCCCCTGGGAGGGAACTCACCTGGAGCAAAGGGTAGAAGCTACAGAATGAACCACAAATCCAGGAACCTGAGAAACAAAGTTTGAGAAATAAGCACCTTTAGAGATAGCAGGAGCAGACATCCTTCTGATGAAGGCACTGAAATTGCAGGGAAGTGGCCCTCCAGGGTTACTTCACTGCAGCTCCTGAGTGTTATTCAAAGGAGACTGTAACAATATGGCCCTTGATTGCCTGCAGTCCTAATTTTAGCTCAGATGCACTCAATACAACTGAATAGGCACGATTCTCATTATTGTATTCCTCCACAGCATTTTCGTTTGCCCAGCAACAGCTGTGTTATTCGTCTATTTCTTATAGAAGGTGAGCCTGGCACAATGGGCCCTTGCACAACAGGCCCTTGTTCCATGGCATCGTATGGTTCCCAATTATTTCCTTTTCCATGTCCAGACTGAAATTCAGTCCCAGCAAGTGGGCAAGTAAAGAGACCCAAAAGGAGAATTAGTGAAGAGACAACAGACAAGTGAGCAGCTGCCTTTTTATCCCTAACAGCAGAAAAAGCGAGGTGCAGCAGATAGCAGATGGAGGTACCTTTAAATACCTTTATCATCTCAGGCTTCTCACTGAAGATATCCAAAGAGGCAAGACCAGCTTCTCTCATGCCCCCTCCTATCGCCCAACAGTCATCCAAAATGTCAAACCACAGGTGCAGACTTGGTTGCCTATGGGAGTCCCTGTAGCAAGTAAAATACTAATATTCAAAAATAACATTTCACTCTGGGCACCTGGGACTGCAGTCACACATAACACTGGCTAGTTTATATTCTTGCATCTTTCGTACTCAGCCAATGTGTTTGCTATCCATTGTTCAAAAAGGTCCCAAGTGAAACCAGCAAACTGGATTTTGCTGCTCTGAGTCCAAAATGCATCATGACCAGCAAGGTCTACTGACATGCAATCCCAAAAAGGACTAAGGAAAGGGTGTGTTGAGCTGGAAATTCACTGATTTTCCTCTTCAAGAAATATCAGAACTTAAGAAGGGCTGTGGAGCTCTTGAAATAGCTCCTGCAGTTAATGGTCCTAACACTGCCTGTGTTCTACTGCACTATATGGGTACCCTTAAAATTAAGATGTGGCTGTGTGCCCTCCTGGCCAGGCTACAGCTTTAAAATCAAACAGGCTTGGATTTGAATGCAGATGCTGCCCCTTAATAGTGAAGTGACACTTTGCTACTATGAACCTCCAACTCCTCTGTGAGTTATTCTTCCTTTGTATAAGGTGTTTAGAAAATAAGTCAAATATGAAAAGCAATTTGCATATTGCCTACCCAACAACACATTGTATTGTTAAGGAAATTCAAGATAAAATTTTAAGAGCTGGGGTTGTGGCTCAGTGGTAGAGTGTTTGCTTCACATGTGTGAGACACTGGGTTCAATCCTCAGCAAAAAATAAAAATAAAAAAAATATTTTAAGCTGATACCCTAAAGATATTATTTATTTTTCCAAAATGAAATTACATCAAGGTTCCTATAAATGTCAAATACATTTATTTATTTCCTCAATAAATATTTCTTGGGCACCAATTATATTCCAAGCACCATTATAGGTACTTGGAATAAGCTAAGTAGTGTGCTGGTAAATATTTAATAACTAACTGGCATTCTGGGAGGCAGGTACAAGAAAGTCTTGATCTGTGGCATTTACCAATTACCATGGTATAAATTTCCCCACTTTGGTGAATTTCTAAGCACCTAAAATATGCACAGTCATCTCTGGCTTCTGCACAGCACTGGGTAAATCAATAAATCAACCATTATCTATCCATTCCTGCTGGCATAGAGCTTCCTTTCTGACCATTCCCCTTATGGGAAAATGTGACATAGTATCACCCCCTCACAAATCTCTTATAAAGAAGTTTTTAGGGCTGGGCACAGTAGTGTATGCCTATCCCAGCAGATTTGGAGGCTGAGGCAGGAGGATTGCAAATTCAAAGGCAGCCTCAGCAACAGCGACGAGCTAAGCAAATCAGTGAGACCCTGTCTCTAAATAAAATACAAAAAAGGTCTGGGGATGTGAGTTTAACCCCCTGTACTAAAAAAGAAGGAGGAGGAGGAGGAGGAGGAGGAGGAGGAGGAGGAGGAGGAGGAGGAGGAGGAGGAGGAGAAGAAGAAGAAGAAGAAGAAATCTTCAGAGAAATGACAAATGAAAAATCAAAAAGTGATAGAGTTGAAAATATTTGTTATCATCATATCATCATACACTATCAACTCCTGATCAACCTGTGCTTCTATGAAGGAACACAGCTCATTTCAGAACAAAAACTGAGCCCCCAAGGTCACATTCTCCTCAAACCATAAATGATTTACATGACTTACTTTACTCTGGCTTTGTCCAAAGCACAGTTGACCCTACACTCAATCGAGGAGAACCTGACATAATTTCTTTCTTTTGGGGACCATTGAAGTATAGAGTATGCTCAGTGTAGGCAGAAACCAAATAAGGTGAGCTTTGTAGATACTATTCTTGGAGCTTTGCAAACACAAAAGACACAATTCATAGGTGACCTCCTGCCCCATCCCAAGAATAATCTCCCCAGGGC
Source organism: Callospermophilus lateralis (assembly GCF_048772815.1). Classification (NCBI taxonomy): domain Eukaryota; kingdom Metazoa; phylum Chordata; class Mammalia; order Rodentia; family Sciuridae; genus Callospermophilus; species Callospermophilus lateralis. The sequence continues at coordinate 34,214,454 of NC_135316.1, forward strand.
CAAGGCGTATGAGGTTAAGAGATAGAAGAAGGCCAAGGATGGTGAAGTCTTAAGCTCCCAGAACACAGATCTATGACAGTACTAAATATTTCCTGGAATTTCTTTTTTTAACAGAAAGCAGTAAAACTGGGGGAGAAAATGAATAGAACAGAATTTTTGCCAGTCTGGGAATTCACAACTAACTATTTGCTACACCCCATTTTACAATACTAACCTGGTCCCCTGTGGATTCCATGTACAGGAGCAGAGCCTACTAGCAGCTTAATGGTAGGCCTGGATGACTGGAACAGACCCGAACACTGGGTATGCCCAAAGCAAACACATGGGAACCAACATTTAGCCCAAATCCTCTTGCTCCTTGGAGTTGTAATGACATCTATCTAGCTGTAATTACTCAATTTTACTCAACCTGCTCAAATGAAATCATTCAGTCATAACTATTGCTTGTGGACTTGCAAATCACAGTGAGATTAAACATGCTGTGCCTGAGTGTAGATTTGATGAGGCAAATGACTGAAGAAAATGTACCCATTTCTATTGCCAAAGGCTCAGGGAGAATCCAATATGACTGCCTACTCTTCCCCCATGACTTCCTATGCTAATAAAAGGCAAATAGTAACAGGAGAAACTAGTCTCTGTCCTCAGCTGGTTGATACACATTGATCACATCCAACCTCAGACAGTTTTGCAGAGTCAGTAAGAGCCTGAAGATGGTGGGCTTGGACAAACTGAGTCCAAGTCTTGGCCAATTGTCTACTTGCTCTGTAACCTCAGGTCAGTTATAGTGAAGATCAGATAAATGACTGTGTAAAGCTTGTAACCCAAAACAATGTCTGGTGGAAAATATACATACTATATATGTGTTAGCTACTATAGGGAAAAATTATGGGAGATTTGAAATGGGTCCAAGGCATTGTTGGATATTATTGTTCATTGGAATGTTGGTATTACAGAGATTATTACCTTGTATAGGGTGTGCACATTTTTCTTTGACCAGGCTACTTTCCAACTTTGTAGAGATACAAGTTAAATTCTAGAAAATTGATAGCTATGCAAATTATTCTTGAACCTAGAAATGAATGACATGTCTCATGGAAGGCAATTCATATCACCTTGTAGATATGGACCAATTTTGCCAGTTTACAGTCATTTGTAAATTCATTTCAGCTTCTTTCCTTATCAGACTATAAATGAACTGCTTATTTGTGAACTGGCTGTAATTATATCTTATGGATTTTTTTTTGTTAATTATACTTAAAAATTTTTGACTCATGCTAATTACATATATTTGTAGGCAAGTCATGATCTCATTCTCTTTTAAAATTTGTAATTTATTGCTAGCATCAACATCTCCATCATTTCTCATTTATTTATTCCCTCATCCACTCAACAAGCACTGCTGAATGACCAGTACATAGCATGCACTATAGGTTTCCTCAATTTCTATATTACTTCAGTTTGCAGAAGGAATTTGGTATTAAAAAGCCAAGAGTTGCCTTTTGTTTTGAGCCTAAATATTTTCCTACAGGCTTGTTTTTAACCACTCTGTTTAGGTATAAGCATTGGCTCAGGGTGTTCTCCCAACAATCTGAAAGAGGTCTCCTCCTTTTCAGTTCCAAAATGTACCAAGAGTACTTAAATATGCAATGTGTTTCAACATCATTTCAATTTCCTCTCCTCAACATTTGTCTTAACTGAGTGCCATTTTTAAGGTCTACCCTGACCCATACATAGAAAGCTATCTCTCTACTAGAGACAGATCTAAAAGTAAGAGAGTATACTGAGGACATTAAGTTGCTTTTGGATAAAAGTGTGATACCAGGGGTCACTGGTCCATTTGGTCTCTTAAGATTCTAAATATATAAATTACAAAAACTAAAAAGTAAAAAACATGCCACAGAAAAGCCAGTGCCACTGGACTTAGTTATAGCTTCAATTCTCTTGTCAACTCATAGATGAGTTGAAATGAACCCAAACTTTCTTTGCCACCCAAGTTTATCAAAACGAGCCAACTGGGGAGTTGGGGAAGAATACTGGCTCGAAGGTGAGTTTTCCACCCCTTTAAATAAAACCCTTCTCCAAAGTTGTGTTCATGGTTCACCATCATCTGGAAGAAATCTGCTGATCCATCAGTTCCCAGACTTAAAGGCCAGGGCACACAGGGGACACTCAGGGGACCCCAGGTGCAGGCCCTGCAGCCTGAGAAAGTTCAGGTGGGCTGTAGTTCTCAGACATCATTTTGAACATCCTGACCTTCAGGGACTGTAAATGCTCATCCTGGTGGGGTTATTTTAAATCAAAGGCTGGCATGCCCACAGCTGCACAAGTAAGGAACGCCTAAGAAAATAAATACTAGTTAGGGGGTGATTTAATACAGTTAACTGCAGTGGGTGGAGGCTGGAGGCAGTAGCTTTTAACAAGTTTTATTTGAAAGACTAACTTGGTGCGGTTGTCACGACAGTTGTGTTTGTGGCCGGGGTTGTATTGCTAACAGATGGAAACCTGGCAGCTTTTCCTAATTCATGCAGACGCTCTACAAGAAGGAGTGACCAGGCTAAGTGATTCCAACGTTAACCTTACACAAACCGTTCTCCCCCATGTTAATAAACAGAATGTTTTAGGGCTGTTCTGGTCAAAACACTAGCAGAAACATTCAGCTGTTCCTCTCTTTTCATCTCCCTTCGGCCTCTGAGAATTCATTAAAAACATGAAAATTCTTCTGCAGAGAATCACAGCTGGAGCAAAAAAAGAATAATTTGCAAATATCCCCATCTGTAAACACCTTCTCTAGTCATCAAGTCACCTACCACATTAAGATCTCCAGGAAAAGGAGAATAAGCCAAGAGGAGACCTTTGGAATTTGGGTATTTAGGAAAGCCAGTGTCTACAGAGAATCTTCAATCCACTCTTGGCTTGGGGAGATCAAGTTCAGAACTACTTTGCAGTTCAAAATCCAACAAAACCAATGATGACAACAACAACAACAACAACAACAACAAAAAATCCCTATGGAAAAGAGCTCAGTATTTCATATGGAATCACCAAGCTTGCTTTTAAAGAAGCAACATTTCTTGAACTTTGTGTATTTTAAAACATTATGACACATGGAGACATACCCAAACAGAATCAGAATCAGCCTGCAGTAGAAACTGAAGAGGGGAACACCCCACACAGGAACAAGTTCTGGGAACTCCTGCTACACCCATATGCAAATCTTTTAACAGTGGTGCTGGCTGAGCTCCCAGAGACAAAGATTTCCCTTTCTGTAGCTTCTTTACCTTTGTACCAAGGTGGCTGGCCACATGCCTCTTTTTTCTGGGCTAATGACGTGCAGGGTCAGATTTTCATTAATCCTCTATTATTTTAAAAGGGAAAACTGTAAAAGAACATTGAGTACACATTCTCAACAGATCTCCACGGGTAGATAATCATTGTACTTTTTCTTTTCTTTTTTTTTTTTTTTTTTTTTAGTTTCAGATAATTTGTAGAATGACAAATACAAATGACCTTCAAATAGTTTCCTAGAACTCCACCTTTATTTTCAAAGACTACATAACTGCACCCAAAGAATTTGGTGAGTTTAACCATTTCTCAAGATTAAACTTGTAACGTATTTCTCCTTTAGCACAGACTGATACCATGCTGAGAGGGAAACTGCAAAAAATAAGGGGACCTGAGGAATTTATATCAGGAGTGTTTTTGCTTAAAATCAATCACAGAATTATTATTTTAACAAAGATGGGAGGGGGGAATCAATTGTGCTAATTGCATGAATAGTTTAAAGTATTTCTTAAATATGCAAATAAGGTTAGGTAGTAGGAAAGAGACATCTTTGCCAACATCATCTGTGCATGGTAATTTGCTACTTCTTAAGCTACTTTTTGATGATACCCCTGGACAACATAACACAAAATCAGTACATTGGACAGCCTGGTAGTCAACAGGTGTAGGCTATCCCTGACTCTTGGATATGACAATTGGAATCTCAATTGGTTAATGCTTTTTAAATGCCATGTATCTGCTTAACAAATGGCATCTCGGAGGAGGCAGTGAGGTCAGGACACGTATGTTCCTGGCTCCTTCTCTCCTTAGGTCACCTGTGGCTGACCCAGTCCCTGGGCTGTATCTCCTCTCTATCCCCCTTGCAGGTAATGCCCTGCCCTCCTCCCTTTATTTCTAGAAACATGTACATCACTCCTCTGCAAGGCTGTCCTACACTCTGCCCACACTTTGTAAATAACTGCTTATAAAATCCTCTAATTATCCTAACTTGACTGTGTCCTCTATTTCCTGCAGAGACCCTGATTGAAGTACTATACTATCTGACATTGACTCTTAAACTGGGCCCCTTGACACCCCCTCTGCCAAAAGATTTACCGGTTGAAGTCAGAATTTCAATAGAATTGACTTCCAATTTAATTTTCTTTCATTTATTTTATGTATTTAAAAATATATTTCTGTGAAAGAAGCCTTGGGCTTCATCAGATCGGCAAAGGAGTCTATATATATATAGACTCCTTTATATATATATATGTATTTTTTTAAAGGAGCAGATGGGCTGGGGATATAGCTCAGTTGATAGAGTACTTGCCTTGCATGCACAAGGCCCTGGGTTTACTCTCCAGCACCACAAAAAAAAAGTAGAAGATACAACAATGTGATCAGGTCTCTGTTTATTCTCTCCTCTCAATTGCTCTGTACTGAAAGTGGTTACCTGTGGGTGGGAGGTTGAAGTCATCTCCTCACATGCCCTTTTTCTCATATGCCTTCACTTACTCTTAAGATGAAGTTTTTAAAAAGGTTGAAAAGATGAAGATACAAGGATTATTTTCCCAGGTATCAAGAGGTGCTATTTACTGGATAGATCCTACTTTCCTTGGGAGAAGGCCTAGTAGCTCTTTTACTAGATTCTCTCAGTCTTTCCATCTTTGGTGTGTGTGTGTGTGTGTGTGTGTGTGTGTGTGTGTGTGTTTCACTGAAGTTCAAAGCCTGGCTAGTTCTTGTTTTCTCTTGTACCTGATTCTTTTCATCAAATACAAGTACATCAAGTACATCAAGGAGCCTGGATCCTCTAGGCTTCATGGATCTCTTCCTTGAAGAGCCCCAGCCATTTCTTTCTCCTATTTCAAAATTCTCTTCTCTGATATGACTAAGTTCCACGGAACTGGGAAGCAATACCCTGGCATCCTTAGTCTTCTCCCAACCACACTCATGGTTTTAATCTGTATAAACATCTGATTGTCATTAAACAAATAATTAATGCTAAATAATTAGATAAACAAAAACAATGGCATAGAAAGTAACTATAATCACAAACAAGTGCATAAATTTGCAGACAAGGTGGAAACAAGGAAGTAAGTCTCAGAACAAGAATGAGCAGAATTATCAGTCTTTTAATTGATAAGCAAATTGAGCAGTAACACACATGGTGAGGAACTGTGGATTATAAGTCGGTCTATGATTGAAATTTGAATTTATAGCTAACATGAGTTTATTTTTAAAAAAAAGTCCAAAAAGTAGAAAAAACTCTGGTGAGCAGTTTAAAACATGCAACTATTCCAGAGGCAGTGGAAAGATGAAACATATGATATACAGACTAGGATAAGGGAAAGTTTGACATATGAAAACCAGCTGAAAGGAGGAACAGAAGACACCCAATTGTTTCAAAGTAAGAAACATACCAGGGAGCACAAAACAAATCCTTAAGCCTGTATGTACAGGCTTTGTCTGCACAAAGAAAGCATGTCCAAAATATATTATAAGATTGTCACACACACACACACACACACACACACACACACACACACACACAAATGTCCTTCTTCCTTCTTCTTGACTGAATAATGCTAGAGTATTTGTTGAAAGGTTGAAGATATTTCAAATAGTAACCTACTGCCAGTTATGCCTCTTAGAGGTGGTAGTGAAGGGGACCATAATTGAACCAATAATTTAATTCCATTGTGAGTAAGAGAAGTAACTCTTAATAATAAATTTGTTTATTGATAATCAAGTCTTTACACCTGTGTGCCTCATAGAATTCCCTTTGAAAATATGGGTTTGTGATTGGAGAGATGAGGAATGGGATCTGTGAGAGAGTCTGTGTTAGTCAGCTTTCCATTATCATAATGAATATCTGAGATCATCAACTTATGCCAGGAAAATGGTTTATTTGGGCTCACAATTTGGAGGTTCCAGTCCATGATGGATTGGCCCTGTTGCTCTGGGGCATGTGGTGAAGCAGTCACATCATGAGAGCATACAGTAGAGCTCAGCTGCTCAAATGTGAAAAGTTGCAAAAAGAGTTCCACCACCTCCAAAAAGCACAAAGCACAAAATTAAGCCTTTAACACATGGGCTTCTGAGGGACCTTCAAAGAACCAAACTCTAGCAAAGAGGCTGCTTGGTTTCCCCTCCTCCCAGGCTCTGTTATCTCACCATTATGATAAGAGGCATCACCTGGACCCACAGAGTTGCCTTGACTTTGCATTTCCATCATCTATGCTTCCTCCAAAGGCCAGCTGGCCACACTGCAGATGTTCTCACTTGGTCAAGTTACTCTCTGATCTTCCATGAGACTCCTTCTTCTGACAATTGCCCTTGATATCCACTTGAAGATCTACTTCTCCATGCTTAGCTCTGCCTGCAGCTTCAACTCCCTAAGTGTAAGCCCATCAGCTCACTGTTTCCCTGGTCAAAGTGATAAGCTCAGGGGACATGAGTGTTATGGAAGCTCATAAATGTCCTGTTTTTGTTTAGGCCAGTATGGTGGCACTTAGCACAGTGCCCAGATCTAATCAAATCCTCACTAAGTGACAGCCACTTTATGATTATTCCTAATGTTGGCCCAAATGGAGAGCAAACAAACCTCTACCACCTCCCTAGTTTAGTAGTGATAATATTAGACTATCTCGAATCAAATATTTTATGACTTCAGTGCATGAAAACATAACAGAAAAAAATACTACCTATTACAAAGTTTATAATCTTAGATAAATAAATTTTGGTTTGCCAAATTTAGTGTACACCTTGGTAATGTTCTTATCTAAACTTTAGACATTAAATAAGCATCATCAAAGTTCTTGTCCAAGGCATTCTTTGACAGTTACATCTATGTGTGGGGGGGAATACCTGCTGTTTCTTATAAGCTCAATATGGGTCCAGGTCTCCATTTCCTCCTCTGAGTGATATTTCATTATAAAACACTATGGTTTTTCTCCTTTGTTCTTAGGATGGTAATACCCTTACAGGATCTTCTGAATTTCATGTCTTTAAGTGCTTAGTTTAGAGCCCCATCCTTCACTCCCACTGAGAGCACTCGGGTTAGGGCCATGGTGGCCTGTTAAGATTCTCCTGGGGAGTTTTAGAAAAAATGCACTAAGAAAATCTAGCCTCAGACCAACGAAGTCAGTATCCCTAGTAATGAGTCTTCCCCCCAGAAGTTCTAATACACAGACAACACAGAGAACCACTGCAAAGGAACACAGGCAATGTGAACAATGGATCATCAGTTCAGTAAATAGTATATAGTGCCCACTGAGTGCCGCTCAAAATATGCTTGCACACTAGAACCAAATGTCTGAACAGTCGCCATGAGCCCTTTATAAATTCAATTATTTAATAATTCAAGTATTGTGCTTTATTTGTATTTACTTGTACTGTCATCCAATTGATCAATTCAATTCAGTACTTCAATTTATGTAATTGATTTTGAATCTATTTTTTAAATACTTCTCCAGTAACATAGATTAGAGACTCCATCAATCAGGCATATTTCTAAAATCTAATTAATTAAGAAGCCTTCTGAACAGAACTATGATTTAATATCTACACAGCAACCTTCCCATCCTACCACAGAAATCTATAAATCTAACATAATTTATTGGAAAGAAGCTGTAACTAAATGTCGCAGCTTTACATTTACACAGACTTCTTCATGGACTCAGTGTGTTGCAAATTAAATTTTTCTTCTCCATATATATTTATATGACATATTTTCCACAAACAAGGACTTACTTTATGACCAATTTCATAAAGCTATTTAAGACATTATTTCTATCACATTTAATGAAAACAATTACATCTAACTGCACAGAAGGGATTAAAAAAACAATTGAGTGAAATATTGGTGGCAATAAAAACCCTGAACTAATGTCTAAAATCAGCTTGAAATAAAAAATGCTAGCATCCTATATTTTAAAACCTGTTATAGTAGCAAAAAATTCTCAAATCTAATTTAACACAGATGCATAACCGCATTCTAAGTACCCCAGTGAAAGGTCAATGTGACTACATTCATGAATTTAAGAACTCTCTCAGAAAAATTCATTTTCATGGAAGGTAGTTTCTTTTTCTCCTGCATATGGAAACCTGTCTATATACATTAAAGTGACTAAACATAATCATGATCCACAAACTGATGCTTATCTGGCAGTTTGGACAAGAAATGTATTTTCTCCGCACTTTGGGCTCTTAAGTCTCCATGAGCTGAGCCCCTTTTTATTTGATTTCCATTGAGTAAAAAGCCATAGTTACTGAAGCTTTAATGGAACACAAACTTTACATCAGGACAAAACAAACTACTTAGATATTTGTATAATAAAATTATGTGTTCTTAAAAATGTGCTTACTTATTTCAACTCACCTTCAATTCCGTCTCTGCATGACTCTCTTTTTATAAACTGTCAGGGAGCCTGACTTTTCTCCCAAAATGACAATCAAAATATTTTTCTTAATAATAGACCATTTCCTTCAGATTTATGTATGTATGAATATGAATAAATGATTTTAGCATTAGACATATAATTTTAGCTACAGATATGTATAGTTTTAGATTTGTATAATTTTAAAATATTTATAGATCACATAATTTTTTTGAATGATGACTGAATCAGTTTAACTCTCGCCATGAAGTATGGGAAGAGAAATGTCTGTACACCCAGGAAAGTATGCAGAAGACTATGTAATATTGGGAATTATTCTTTTCTCCATCTTAAAGATATCAATTTCTATGGATATTCTCAGCAAAGAAAAATTAGAAATCTAGGCCCAGCCAACCCTTCCATATTATATTCCTGTGTTATTTAAAATTAACTCAGACCAACAAAGATTTCATCCTAAAAGGCAGTGTCCACAGAATCTTTTTTTTAATTATTATTTTTTTATTTTATTTTGAGACAGTGTCTCCCTAAGTCACTTAGGGTCTTGCTAAGCTGCTAAGGCTGGCTTTGAACTCACTGTCCTCCTGCCTCAGCCTCCCAAGCCGCTGAGATTACAGGTACACGCCACTGTTCCTGGCTCCACAGAATCTTAGTTCATGAATTATCAATGTTCTCCCACAAATCTTAGCCTCTATTAGGCCTTCACCTAAATAAAATAGAGGAAAATTGTGCAGGCATGAAGGGTTGTAGCAAGCCAGAGTTTTAAGAAAAAACACTTGAATTGAAATACCTTTATGGAAATGCTGTTCATCCCAAGGGATGTGTAAAATGTTTATCTTTCATAAAAATAAGTGCATTGCCAACCAACTTGATAGAGAATAGGTTTGTTTCCAGTAAAATGCATTCCTTTTTTTTTTTTTTCCTTTTGGTACCTCTTATAGATCAAAGGTGACCCAAAATGGGTTCTGTTTTATGTGTACTTTTATTTAAAGTAAGTGTTTAAACTGTATCCATTGAACTAACAACCAGTAACTCAATATCTATTGCTCTTGGGAGAACAGAGAAATTTTGATGCTTACATCAGCTTTGAGCATATTTGAAGAGGTTACAGTGAGACCAATAAGTGTGCATGTATTCGATGCATTTCTGACACACATACTACATATGATAAGGGTTAGCAATGCAATCTGTCAAGCAATATAAAATCATTTCCCGTGATTTTATCCAGAGAGAAGTACAAATGTACCACATTGCTTTTAGGGGGAAAAAATAAAAAAACAAATCAAATAATCATTATGATGTTTTTAATATTCTCAAATGCCTAAAAAGAAGCTTATTGGAAAACAAATCTCAGAAGCATAGACTGGAACTCAGGAGTTGCTAGACCTCTTAATTTCTTTCAGATAGACATTTTGTTTGAAAAAACAGCGCTGTCAAAAGAAGGATCCCCCCAGCCAAGCTTGGGAAGGAACTACTGAAATTCCCCCAGCTTGGACTTATTTCTATAAAGGTCAGTCATCAGACGGCTGGCTGCAAATGCAGACTGAGGAAGTGTGAGCACTAGGGAACCAGGCTCGGTGTCACAGATCCACACTCACACCCAAATCTCTCTCCCAAATATAGCTTACAAACATCGCAGCTCTGCCTTTACTTTTTCAACTCCTTTAACTTTTTATTGGACTTTTCCAAACACGAAAAAGCAAAGAGCCACATTTCTTGCAATTTTTTTTCCCCTGAAACTCGTCTGTAATTCAACATCTGTAAAGAAATGAGTCCATGTTTTATTTTTCTCTGGAAGGCTTCGTCTCTCCTACACACCCCCCCACCCCCCACCCCCATGCATACACAGGGCAATTGCTTTTCTCTGCCCATATATTAGCAAATGTAACCAATAGGCTGCATCACTGGGTCTTCTGTTTTCTTGCTCAGGCTCGGTGTTCTCAGGCACCACTACTCCTGGCTACTTTCCTTGTCTATTGCATACTCTCCAACACAGCGGGGCAGACGGCCAAGATCTTTGCCATTTTAGTGGCTCAAGGAGTCTACCAGATAGTGTTCAGACTGGAGGGATGACCTCACAAGGAATTTATTTTTCCTTTTGGGTCTCCATTTTGTGAGTCGGACACAAACTGATGTATTTTTCTAAGTCAGGCCAAGGGACCTGGAACTATTGAGCCAGAATGAAAGTCTTTAAAAGTGTTCTATAGCTCCAGAGAACCTGTAAAGGGGAAAAGAAAAAAAAATGTTTAAAGTTGGATTGATCTTCATCTGAAAGCGAGACAGGAGTTCTACCCTGCATACCTTCATCAAACATGCCGACACAACAGGTAAAACCTTCAACACACCCATGTCAATAAATTCCCAGTAACGGTTTTCACAGCAGCTGCAATTCCTGTGTGGGTAGCATTTTCCATTCCTGCCGTAGGTGTGAAATTTAATGGCATGATGCAAATGCAGGATAGCCAAGTCAGCTACTGAGTTCCCTGATTTTTACTTTTTAAAAATTATTATTATAATTATTAACACAAACCGATTGAGTGAATTGATGGGATTCATACACATGTTATGTTGTGTGTTGATTGTACCAATCTACCCTTCTCTGCCTTCTCCCTTCCCCTTTCTCCGTGCTATCATTGGACCCATTCCCATCCCTTCATTGTCTGGCTTTTCTTGACTTCAAACCAGTTGGGCTCATCATTATCCTCTCCATGCAAATAACACTTGTTTAAGTTATTCTCCATCCAAAGGAAGTCCTCAGGGCTCCGGGCCTTGACTGAAAACAAACCCAAGGCTAACTTCAGGATAATCCAGTCACTCACTGACTCCACAGACGGGATTAGAAGCTCAGAACTCCCCAGTTCACATATCCACTCTGCTTCAGATCTCTCTGCCGTGGATGGTTTGAGTTTTCTTTCTCAGTAAACACATGGAAAAGCTGAAGTACAAATGCTGGGGTGCTGGCATATTTGAGGTAGTTAAGCTGACTTTTTATAGATCTTTGAAGTTTTATGGACTTTCCAAGTATCATCTTAAGCACTGAATTGAGTTTCAACAGAAACATCAAATATCAGGAATAGAAAAGTTCAGTTTGTAGCCTGATACTTTAACTGCTTAGTTAATATGATAGTTGTATTTCTTTTTTTTATCAGTAGCAAGTTGGTAGCTGATAACATTTTCAATGAGCTCTAAAATTTCTTCATAAAAGCACATAATCTCAAGACAAGGTATTGAGTTCTACCTGCCTAAAATAAAGAGGCAACACTATTTCCAGTGAAAATAGCATTTTTGCCCCATGAAAAATGTTATAAACTAACCTTGGAATTCCTGGACTTTTGAGACCTGGTTGTAACCCAGGCCCATTTCACAGCTTTGTTGGATAAGAAATTAAGGGTTATGGTCCTCTGTGTGAGTGATCCAGATAGGCTCATATTTGACACATATGGTATCTTTGAGTGAAGCGGTAAAGGAACCCTGCAACAAGTCAGTCCTCATTTCAAGTTATAATTTAATTTCAGTTTTTTTCCCTGATGACTGCCTCTTGCCACAGTCCAAGAATCCATCCAGCAAACCTTGGGCTGATCATAGCTTTGCTAATATTAAAAGCCAGGTGCCTTTGTGCAGGCATTGCCTTTGTAACCAACTGCAGTGACCTTGGTAATGGAAAACCAGCTCTGACCAAGCTACATAGGCATTATAACATGGCTCAAAAGCTGGGCTCATTTATGCCTAGATATAAACCAGTTCTACAGTTCATTAATTACCACTTTCTCTCTCCAAATCTCACTCCTTTCATATGTAAAACTGCCATGATATTATTTCACAATTATGAATTAGTATATACAAAGTCCTTTGCATAATGGCTGGTACATATTAAGTGTCAAATACCCTGTAGTCTATTGGAGTGATCCTAGTTTAGGAGATTGGAAGTCTAGGTTTTACCTTTACAAATAAATGTGTGGCCTTAAAAAATCTCATTAATCTTCAATTTCTTATCCTTCATCTCATGGGGTTTGAGATAATGAAAAGTAAAAATACCTGCAACAATATTCCCATATTGTTGCATTATCAGTAATTATTTATTCAGTTCATCCATAACTTAAAACTTTGGTAAATCTTAAATGTTCAAGTGAGAATACCAATAAATATGGTTAGAATGTAGCTTACCCAAAGAGGGCAGAAGAGAACCAGGGTAAAAAGATAACAGTAGTTTTTCAGGAAGAAACAGCCTGGCTCATCCAGCAAGGGTAGTGGTTTCTTAAGACAAAAAATAGCCCTGTTCAGCAGTTCACTGCAATTAGCAAACCAGTTTTCAAGTTTGTTCTGCTACACTGGAGAGAAAGTTCTCACCAAGAAACTGATAAATATTGACAACAGCCCAGGAGTGCCTGTGCTTGATTTTATGAAGCTCATTTTTTTTAATGAATCATTCATTTTATTGAGGTAAATTTAAACATATAAACTGCCCAAATATGAACCTTTAAATTTAGTTTTAAAGTTTCTTGACATGATATCTGTGCATATTTATGGAGCAGAGTATGATAATTTGATGCTTGTATACAATGTGTAAATGATCCAATTGGAGTAATTACCAATTTCATCTCTTCAAGCATTTATTACTTCTATGTGTTGAGAACTTTAGGACTCTTCTAGTTATTTTGAAACACCAGAAATCATTGTGGCTGTAGTTACCCTATATAGCACAGTTATATAAATCTTTTTACATGACTTTTTCATGGCTAAAAACCTTCCCAATGATAACAGCAAGATCTGAATGGGTTGCACACTCAGACAGTAAAGGATGTTTTGGAAACGTGGCCATCACCCTTGGTTGAGATAAATGTTTTACTATAGGCAACTTCATTTGAGAGTAGAAAGGATCAGAAGGTCTCCTATACTTCTGACTCACAAAAAAGGAAACTAAAGGAGGCCTACATTGTCAGTTCTTTTTGTCATAATTTTATAGAAACTTTTTAAAGAGATTAGTTTTGTTCATTATCCCCTCTCTGACTCATTTTTGTAGGCTTGAAATGGTGCTGCTTATTTTAGGATTCTCCAACCTCCAAAAATTACACAACCATATATCCCCTTATTTAGACCTTCCATCCTAAGAAAAGAGAGAACAGGTCAGAAATTGGATAAGAGAAGCTGACCTCAAAGACGACCTCAAAGCTGACCTCAAGGTGATGGAAACAACCTGAAAATCTTGTGCAAATTAGCATGTTTATAGAGTAGTACACACATCTAATCTCTATCTGTTGGGCCAGTCAAGTGATAAAATCCCAGTACTGCCTTCTCTGCCCTTCCTAGTCTGGAGAGACCCAAAGGTCAGGAATCTGTAGCTGCATTACTGATAAAGACAACCAGCTTATTAATTTAAAATGTCACTGAAAATAAATGAGGATTCCTTTCCATGTGTCATCATCAGCATGAGATTTATGTTATAAAATATTTCAGCATTCTGCTGTTGGACTTTGGAATATGCTGTATATCTGGGACTTGATTGTTTTTTGTTTGTTTGTTTTGTTTTCAACAATCTTTTATTATAAGTTTTCACATGAGTCAAGCAGAATACTAAGCACTAGAGATGGAAAAAAATAAGAGGATAAATATCATGAAATAGTAACATTTGGGGGGCTACATTTAGAAAGAAAGAATTTTTAAAAACAAACTACTCATTTCTCAGATACTCACAGTGGTAGTTATAGAATTTAAACCACATCAAAACAATATATAATGATAAGTATTGTAATAAAGAAGAAATGTTTTGTGTGAGCCTCTAAAGTAGGAAATAATGAACTTGCTAGGGATTCAGGTAGGACATAAGAGGAAATATGTGATGACATTCATTTTCAGTAACATAAAAATGAATTAAACCAAGTGCAACTTGTTCTAGGTATGCAAGGCTGCGCCAGCATTCAAAAATAAATTAACATAATACCTCATGTTAAGAGACTAAAAAAGAAAAATTATATGTCTATATCAATAGATGCAGAAACTCTAGTGTAATTCCTAGGTCCTTGATCCACTTTTGAGTTGAGTTTTGTGCATGGTGAGAGATAGAGGTTTAATTTCATCTTGCAACATACGGATTTCCAGTATTCCCAACATGGTTTGTTGAAGAAGCTATCCTTTCTCTAATGTATGTTTTAGGAGCCTTTGTCTAGTATGAGGTAACTGTATTTGTGTGGGTGGTCTCTAAATCTTCTATTCTGTATCATTGGTCTACATGTCTATTTTGGTGCCTATGCCATGCTGTTGTGGTTACTATTGTTCTGTAATATAGTTTAAGGTCTGGTATTGTGATGCATCCTGCTTCACTTTTCTTGCTAAGGATTGCTTTGGCTATTCTGGGTCTCTTGCTTATCCAAATGAATTTCATGATTGCTTTTTCTAGTTCTATGAAAAATGTCATTGGGATTTTAATAGGAATTGCATTAAATCTGTATAGCAGTTTTGGTAGTGTGCCCATTTTGACAATATTAACTCTGTCTATCAAAGAGCATGGAAGATCTTTCCATCTTCTAAAGTCTTCTTCAGTTTCTTTCTTTAGTGTTCTGTTCTGTAGTTTTCATTGTAGAGGTCTTTTACCTCTTTTGTTAGATTGATTCCCAAGTTTTTTTTTTTTGAATGAGCTATTTTTCCTAATTTCCCTTTCAGTAGATTCATCACTTATGTATAGAAATGCATTTGATTTGTGGGTATTGATTTTATATAGTGATACTTTACTAAATTCACTTATTAGTTCTAGAAGTTTTCTGGTAGAATTTTTTGGATCTTCTAAATATAGAATCATGTCATTGGCAAATAGTGATAGTTTGAGTTCTTCTTTTCCTATACGTATCCCTTTAATTTCTTTTGTCCATCTGATTGCTCTGGCTAGAATTTCAAGGACTATGTTGAATAGAAGTGGTAAAAAAGGGCATCCCTGTCTTGTTCCAGTTTTTAGAGGGCATGCTTCTGATTTTCCTCCAGTTAGAATGATGTTGGCCTTGGACTTAGCATAGATAGCTTTTATAATGTTGATGTATGATCCTACTATTACTAGTTTTTCTAGTGTTTTGAACATGAAGAGAGGCTGTATTTTATTGAATGCTTTTTCATCATCTATTGAGATAATCATATGATTCTTGTCCTTAAGTCTATTGATGTGATATATTACATTATTTGATTTCTGTATGTTGAACCAACCTTGCATCCCTAAGATAAACCCCACTGTATCATGGTGCACCATCTTTTAAATGTGTTTTTTATGTTGGCTAGGATTTTATTGAGAATTTTTGTGTCTATTTTCATCAGGGATATTGGTCTGAAGTTATCTTTTCTTGATATCTCTTTGAAAAAGTAGGCTCAAATCTTCATCGTGTCGGATTAGGCCCCTCCTCAACAAGACTCCTAAAGCAGAAGAAATAAAATCAGGAATCAATAAATGTGATGAATTCAAGCTAAAAAGCTTTGTTTCAGCAAAAGAAAGAATCATTAAGGTGAAGAGAGAGCCTATAGTATGGGAGCAAATTTTTACAACATGCATATCAGACAGAGGACTAATCTCTAGGATATATAAAGAACTCAAAAAACTTAATACCAAAAATAAAAACAACCCAATTAATAAATGGGCTAAGGAACTGAACAGACACTTCTCAGAAGAAGATATACAAGCAAGCAATAAATATATGAAAAAGTGTTCAACATCTTTAGTAATTAGAGGAATGCAAATCAGAATTACTCTAAGATTTTATCTTAGCCCAGTCAGAATGGCATTTATCAAGAATACAAGCAATAATTAATGTTGGCGAGGATGTCGGGGAAAAGGTACACTCATACGTTGCTGGTGGGATTGTAAATCGGTGCAACCATTCTGGAAAGCAGTATGGCGAATCCTTAGAAAACTTGGAATGGATCCACCATTTGACCCAGCTCTCCCACTCTTTGGTCTATGCCCAAAGGTCTTAATATCAGCATGCTATAGTGGCATAGACACACCAATGTTTATAGCAGTGGAATTCACAATAGCTAAACTGGGAAACCAACCTAGATGCCCTTCAATGCATGAATAGATAAAGAAACTGTGGTATATATATACACAATGGAATATCACTCAACATTAAATGAGAATAAAATTATGGCATTTGCAGGTAAATGGACAGAGCAGCAAAGTAAGCCAATCCCAAAAGTGTAAAGGTCGAATGTTTTCTCTGATTAGTGGATGCTGATCTGTAATGGGGAGGAGAAGCACGGGAAAAAATGGAAGATCTTTGGATAGGGAAAAGAGGAGTGTAGGGAGGGGTTATGGGGTAGGAAAGATGGTGGCATGAGATGGACAACATTACCCTAGGTACATGTATGATTGCACAAATGTGTGTCTCTACATCATGTACAGCCAGAGAATTGAAATGTTTCACTCCATTTGTGTACAATGAATTGAAATGCATTCTGCTGTCATGTACAACTAAGCAGAACAAACAAAAATAATAATAATAAGTAAAATAATAGAATGCTCAAACATTCTCAATATCACATAATAGTTCTTTTAAAAAGTAGATGCAGGGAAAAAAATTGATAAAATCTATTGGTCGTCGTTAGAATAAAATCTCCAAGCAAACTGAAAATGGAGGGGAACTTCCTCAATTTGGTGAAGAGTACCTGCAAAATCCTACAGGATGATATCTTACTTAATCTGAGAAACTAGGTGCTTTGTCTCTAAGATCAGAAACAAGTTAAGGATACCCCCTCCCACCACTCCTACTCAACATTATATTGGAAGCCCTAGCTAGGGCAATAAGACAAAAAAGGAAATCGAAGGTATATAGATTAGGAAGGAAGAAATAAGTCTTTCCTTTTTTCTATGTAGAAAATGCTGAAGATTTGACAAAGTAAGAACAAAAGCAAAACCTCACACATAACTTCTAGATTATAGCAAGTTCTTGGGATGTAATGTTATTATTCAAAATTAAGTGACTTTCACTTTATCAGATATCAACATTCGAATTTGAAATTAAAGACACAATAATAGTTATATTGATAAAATAAATCGAAGAAGATCTGAAAGTTGTAACATTTTCACCAGCAAAATTAACTAATTAGTATTTTCACATAGTCTAAAAACTAAAATAAATCCTTAAATGCATATTGATATGATTAATGAATAGAGTCTTAAATGAAAAATAAACAAATCTCCCTTGCAGAACAATTCCAAATAAATTATACATATACTTTACCCTAAAACAAGGGAAACCTAACTTGCCACTTTTATTCTTTTGCTGTTTTTCAAAATTTATTTATTTATTATAATTTGTTATACATAACAACATAATGCATTTCAATTTACCATACACATATAGAACATCTTTTTTTCATGTGTCTGGTTGCACACAAAGTAGAGTCACACCATTCATGTCTTCATGCATGTACTTAGGATAATGATATCTATTTCATTCCACCATCTTTCTTACCCCAATTCTCCCTCCCCACTCCTCCCTTTGCCCTATCTAAAGTTTCTCCATTCTTCCCATGCTCTTCCAACAACCCTCATTATGGGTCAGCATCCACATATCAGAGAAAACATTCATTTGTTTTTGGGGATTGGCGTACTTCATTTAACATGATATTCCCCAACTCCATTTACCTGCAAATGCCATGATTTTATTATCTGTTAATGCTGACTAATATTCCATTGTGTATATATACCACAGTTTCTTTACTTATTCATGCATTGAAGGGCATCTAGGTTGGATCCACAATTTAGCTATTGTGATCATGCTGCTACAAACATTGTTGTGGCTGTGTCACTGATGTAAGCTGTTTTAAAGTCCTTTGGGTATAGACTGAGGAGTGGGATAGCTGGGTCAAATGGTGGTTGATAAAATACAGCACCCCTTCATGTTCAAAACAGTAGATAAACCAGGGATGAGGACCATATCTTAACATTGTAAAACCCATCTATGCTAAGCTCAAGGCCAACATCATTCTAAATGGAGAAAAATTGAAAGCATTCCTTCTAAAAATTGGAACAAGACAGAGATGCCCTCTTTCACCACTTCTATTTAACATAGTTCTTGAGAGTCTAGCCAGAGCAATTAGACGAAAGAAATTAAATGGATATGGATAGGAAAAGAAGAACTCAAACTATCACTATTTGCTATCAACATGATTTTATACCTACAGGATCCAAAAAATTCCACCAGAAAACTTCTAGAATTAGTAAATGAATTCAGCAAAGTAGCAGGATATAAAATCAACACCCATAAATCAAAGGCATGTCTGTATATCAGTGGCAAATCCTCTGAAAGGGAAACAAGGAAAACTATCCCATTTACCCTGCACCTAATAGAAGAAAAAGGTCCAAATCTTCATCATGTCATATTAGGCCCCAACTTCCTTAACCAAAAAAAAAAAAAAACCCTGAGAATCAACTTAATGAAAGAGGTGAAAGACCTCTACAACAAAAATTACAGAATGCTAAAGAAAGAAATTAAAGAAAGACCTTAGAAAATGGAAACGTCTCCCTTGTTCTTGGATAGGCAGAATTAATATTATCAAAATGACCATACTATCAAAAGCACTATACAGATTTAATGCAATTCCAATCAAAATCAAAAGCAATCATGAAATTCATCTGGAAAAATAAGAGGCACAGAATAGCCAAAGCAATCCTTAGCAAGAAGAGTGAAGCAGGTGGCATCACTATACCAGACCTTAAACTATACTACAGAGCAATAGTAACAAAAACGACATGGTATTGGGCACTAAAATAGACTTGTAGACTAATGGTATAGAATAGAGGCACAGAGACAAACCCACATAAATACAGTTATCTCATACTAGACAAAGGCACCAAAACATCTAGTGGAAAAAAAATAGCCTCTTCAATAAATGGTGCTTGGAAAACTGAAAATTCATATGTAGCAAAATGAAATCAAGCCCCTATCTCTCACCATGCACAAAACTCAACTCAAAGTGGATCAAGGACCTAGGAATCAGACCAGAGACCCTGCACCTAATAGAAGAAAAAGGCCTAAATCTTCATCATGTCATATTAGGTCCCGACTTCCTTAACAAGACCCCTATAACACAAGAAATATATCAAGAATAAATGTGATGGATTCAAACTAAAAAGCTTCTTCTCAGCAAAAGAAACAATCAGTGAAGCGAAGAAAGAGCCTACAGAATGGGAGCAAATTTTTACCACATGCACATCAAATAGAGCACCAATCTCTAGGATACATAAAAAACTCAAAAAACTTACCACCAAAATAACAAATAACCTAATCAATAAATAGGCCAAGGAACTGAACAGATACTTTTCAGATGATTTACAATTAATCAACAAATTTATGAAAAAACGTACAACATCTCTAACCATTAGAGAAATGCAAATCAAAACTACTGTAAAATCTCATCTCACTCCAGTCAGAATGCCAGCTATTAGGAAAACAAGCAGCAATAAGTGTTGGGGAGGATGTGGGGGGAAAGGTACATTCATACACTGCTGGTGGGACTGCAAATGGGTGCAACCAATCTGGAAAGCAATATTGAAAACTTGGAATGGAACCAGCACAACTTGCCACTTTTAAGGATGGGCTATGTATAGTGACTTCTTTCCGGAGAGTAGAGTATAAAAAGGGGATATAAAAACCAATTTCCAGTGGGAAACTTGACAATACTCCTTTAACCAATATCAATGTCAACGTCAACATCCACAAGTCATGTTAATAGTACGTGCTCTTGATATGATGTGGTGAAAATTGTGTCTGTCTCTGGGGTCTTCATTCCCTATACTAAATATGAGAAAAATATCATGCAAATTCCAACAGAGGGGCATCCCATAATATATCTTATGATTACTTCTCAAAACTATTAAGATCCACAAAACAAGGGAAGTCTGAGGAATGTCAACCAAGCAGAACTTACAGAGCTATGATAGCCAAAGGTAATGTGGTGTTCTGGATGGGATCCTGGAATGGAAGAGACAAACCAGGTAAAATATAAAGAAATCTAAATAAATGGTGGCCTTCCGATAATAATGACATATACTAATGTAAGATGTTAGTAACAGGATACTGTATATGGAGGATATTTGGGAATTCTCTGAACTCTCTGCTCAAAATCCAAAACTGATCAAAAAATAAAGTTCATTAATAAAGACATAACTCAAAAGAAAAAATATTAATTTCTCAGTGATAAATTGAACAAAATATGTTGAAGACCTGCTTATTAAAATCTACAAGGCATTGATAAGAAAAGCCCATGCCTGTATCCCAGCTCTTAGGAGACTGAGGCAGGGGCAAACCTCCCAACATGCAACATAATATAATATGTTTTGCAAAACAAAACAAGGCATCAACTAAATAGAGGAATACATTTTTCAAGATTCCTAAGAAACAATTCTAAAGAGCTAATTTCCCCTAAGTTGATCTCTGGTTCAAATACTTCAATCAAAATCCCAGAGGGATTTTGCAGAAATAGGCAAGCTGACTCTAAATTTATATGAAAATGTGAGTGACCTAAGATAGTCAAAACTACTTTTAAGAAAGAGCAACAAAGTTGGACACTTTCCTAAGTACTTTGAAGCTTATTATAAGATATAATAATCATGACAGATAGGTCCCAAGAAAGACAAATGATCAATTTGTCTCCAAAAATATAATCAATTAATTTTCAACAAAGATTTTTAAGGCAGTTCACTTAGGAGATAATTATCTTTTCAACAAACTGTGCTTAAAAGTGCAAAAATAAATAAATAAAAGTAAAAAAATTTAAAAACACCTTAACACTTACCACACAAGATATACAAATGAATCCAAGGCCTGAAAGGAAAGTTAAAACTTATAAAACTTCCAGAGGAAAATAGAGAAGCAAAATCTTAGTTTTATTGGGTTAGGCAAATATATCATCAATAGGACCAAAAAAGTCACAAACTATAAAAAAAAATCTATAATTCGGTTTTCATCCAAATTAAATCCTTGCATCTTCCAAAAAACATTGTTAAGAATATTGGAGAGATTGATAGATCAAAAATAGGACACTTACAAAGTCAATCCAAAGAAAGGACTAGGGGTAAGATATTTTGAAGTAAAATAATGCACAAGACATTGGGAAGTCATACAATTGCTCAAAGTAACAGACTAAGGAGTCTAATATTCATAGGAAAGAAAATTAAAACTTAAAGAAGGCAATAGTGTCTACAGACATTACTTTGAGATATATAGGCGTATAGGATTGGCATCTCCATGGAGTATCTATGTCCTCCCATGTGGCTGTAGAGACTGTGAAGATCCATGAGTGGGATCAAGAAGAAATAAAAAAGACTAGAAAATTACAAAAAAGCCTAGTTCTTGGGTCTGAAAGTGGCGAAGCTTAGGAGTCTTGACCAAAGGAAGGTGAGTAAATTGAAATGACAAGTTATGTGAGAAAATCAAGGTATTACATTTGAGATTTCGAATAGGAAGAGCTCCAGGCAATGGCCGCGTCTAGAAGGTAACTGAAAGAGAGTTTACTGAAGGGAAGTGGAAGCACTGACCCCTTACTTTTCAGCTTTATTGATAACTTTAAGGGGTCTAGTAGGAAGTCCTTAGGTAACTGGCAACATTCCATTGAAAGGGATTGTGCTGTCCAGTTCTCTCCACCTCCGGCTCTTGTTTGAGATGTGGATGCTCACTCCAACTGATGCTCCTGACATGACATTCCACCATCAGCCACCCTCACCAGAACTGAGCCAAAGCTAGTACCATGCCCTTAAACCTCAAAGACTATGAGCTAAATATGTTTTTTTTAAAAAATAAACAATTGGTTACCTCAAATGTTTTGTTATAGTAGTACAAAACTGATTAATAGAGCATACCTTCATGAAACCATTACCATGATCAAGATAATGAACATATCCCTAATCCTAAAACATGTTCTCACACCTCTTTGTAATCCTTCATTTCTTCCTACTCCACTATACTCACCCCATTCCTAATAAAACCTGATTGTTTTAGTCCTCTCCTGTTGTTATAACAAAATACCAGAGACAAGGTGACTTAACAGAAATTTATTTCTCCCAATTCTGGAGGCTGGAATGTCCAAGATCAAGAGCCTAAAGATTTGTTGGTGTTTGGTGAGGTCCCACTTCCCGGTTCATAGATGGCAGTTTCATTTTTGTATCCTCACAAGGTAGAGAGAGGTCACACACAAAGTTACCCTTGTCTTCTCTTTTTCTGCACTTTGCCTGCAATGCATCAGGAAATTCTCTTGGCTATACCTCAGAAGCTTATTCAGAATCCAACCACTTCTAAATACTACTAATCTCGCCATTTTGGTCCCAGCCCTTGCCTCCTCACTTTGATCATGCCCATGGTCTCCTATCTGGTCTCCTTGCTTTTTCTGTTGCTCTCTCTTTGGTCTATTTGTTCACAATACATCAACAGAGTTGTCTTTTCAATATGTACACAGCCACATCAATGTTTATAGCTGCTCAATTCACAGTAGCTATGGAACCAACCTAAATGTCCTTCAATAGATGAATGGATAAAGAAAATGTGGTTTATAAACACAATGGGAAATTGTACAGCCATAAAGAAGAATGACTTTATGACATTTGCTGGTAAATGGATGGATCTGAAGACTACCATGCTAAGTAAAGTAAGCCAGTTTCCCCAAAACAAAGATAAAATGTTTTATCTGATATGTGAAAGTTAATCTGCAGTAGGGGTGGGGGGTGAGGGGAAGAATAGAAGTGCAATAGATTAGACAATGGGGAAGGGAGGGAAGGGAGGATATGAAAAGGAAAGACAGTGGAATGAATCTGACATAACTTTCCCGTGTACAGACATGAAAACAACACAGTGAATCCCACCACGATGTACGTTCATAAGAATGGGACTCTAACTAGAATAATATATAGTCCATGCTTGCATATTTATATCAAAATGGATTCTTCTAGTGAAAGGAGGGGAAGGCAGGGGATGTGGGGATAAGAAAGAGAGTAGAATGAAACAGACATTATTATTGTATGTATGTATGTGACTGTATGACCAATGTGATTCTACAGTATGTATACTCAGAAAAATGAGAAATTATATCCCAACTATGTATGATAAAAAAAACTAAAAATAAATAATTTTTTTAAAAATGAAAAGAATGTTCCTGTCACTTCTTTGCTCAAAACTCTGCAGTGCTCCCCATTTCTCTTAAAGTCAAAGTGCCTTGCACTTTCCCCAGGATCTTCTGTGACCTCACCTCCTACGTCTCCCCCTCATCATCTGCCATATGACCCTCCTGGTTCCTTCAATATGTAGAGCACAGTCCTGCCTTAGACCCCACAGCTCTTCTGTCAGATATCCACAAGGCTCTATTTCTTGTGATATCTCATTCCTCCTTCAGGTCTTTGCTCATATCTTACCATTCAAGTGAATCCTAACACTACTTGTATTTGTGCCTTCCTCAGCCCCCTAATCTGCTCTGTGTTTTCTCTTTTCTCTGTATTGCTTATCATCTACTACAAACTTTATGGTTTAATTATTCCATTTCTTTTTTTTTAAAGAGAGAGAGATAATTTTTAATATTTTTATTTTTCAATTTTCTGTGGACACAACATCTTTATTTTATGTGGCGCTGAGGATCCAACCCAGCGCCCCACGCATGCCAGGCGAGCACGTTACGGCTTGAGCCACATCCCCAGTCCCTAATTATTCCATTTCTTACCAATATGTTTTTGTTAAAAAAAATATGAACACAAGAATCACCACTAGTTTTGCAAGCTCAAATCAGTGCTTGACACATGCAAAATATTTGACTGATATTTGTTGAAGAAGTTGGTGAAATTTTGGCGCTTCATAGATACACTAATTCATAAAAGAATGGGTTATAGATACAAAATGTTGAGTTCAAACGTGCCTCTATCAAAATACTTCATCCTGTGCCTTAGTTTCCTCATCTGTAAACTAGGGGAGGTTGTTGTATGTGGATTACAGAGTTATTGTGAGGATTAAAATAGTGAATACATTTAAAGTAATTAAAACACTGGTTGAAGCACATTAAGCACTTAGTAACATTAATGATTTCCTCTTCCATTCCTCTAAACAGCTATATAAAATACTGTCTATCCTCAAGCCTACATACTTGATATTTTCAACAAGAAAATTTGTCCCCTGTTCAACAGAACATCAAATATACTATATATCTCTCATCAAATATACTATATCAAGCAAAACTCTTCCCTCCTTCCATTAAAATATACTGATGCTTTCAATGATCTTTTCTCATTTTAGTGACTAAACGAAGGAGGTGACCCTTCTCCCAGGGGCACCTGCCACCACTTGTGCTCTGAAACCCTTCTTCTTCTATCTCAAAGATGGTGTTCTTTCACTTATTCCCCCTTAGTCTGTCTTCCATCCTCCTGCTTCTCCTGAATTCCACTCTCAGTAGACACGCACACACACAATCAAGCACACACACACAGTGACCCCCCACATTTATATTCCAAAAACAAATTAATAAAAATTTGTGATTCACTTGCTTCAAATTGAAATCCCTTTCTAAACTCCATTCTCTTCTCTTCTCCCTTTTTCATAGTGAAGCATCTTAAAGCAGCATAGTGTATTGAATATCCACCCTTTCTTATTTTCGATGTTCTTTCCAATGTGCCACGTTCCACCATTCTTCCCACAATTACAGCAACATTGCTCTCACCAATGACACTAACATGCCCCATGCTTCCCTACCCAGTGGTAGGTTTTCTCTTCTCCTCTAACTTGTTCTCTGTGTCTTTGGACTACGGGAAGCCCCTGTCCTTCTCCTTCTGTGACATCAATTGAGCGTTCCTGATTCAGAGTACCATGATTTGTCAATCTGGGGTGATATCATTGTTTCATCTTTTTCCTTCCCTTAAATTTCCATGTCCTCCAGATCTTTGCCTTTGACTCTCCTGACACAACACTACATCATTTGGTTCCTCACATCTGGAAGAAAAGCCCAGACCTCATTAGACATGTCTCTTTAAATACATTCAAAATAAAATTCATTCAGTCCCAAACTGGGTATATATCATCAAGATGTTTTTCTTTCAGTCTTTTATATCTCACTGAATGATGCTACATCTATCGGTGCACTTGCAGAAATTTGGCAAACATCCCAGATTCTTTTTTTTTTTTTTTCTCATTTAGCCTTCAAATCAAGTTACCAAGTCCTACAGATTCTACCTTCTTAATATCCACTCATACCCACGCCATTCTCTCTATCCCCAAAGCCATTACCTTAATCCAGGCCCTCATCACTTCTTGCCTGGATTACTGCAACTGCCTCCTAACTACTCCAGCCTGGCATGACTCCAATCCCTACTCCACACAGTTGCCAATGTATTATTTCTAAAACACAAATCCGATCATGTCACTCCCCTGCCTAAATTCCTTTAGTGGCTCCCCATAGCTTCCAGGATAAAATTAAAACTCTAGCTTAACACAGGGTACAAAATGATGTGATGCCTGTACACATTCTACCTCTCCATCCCCACATCCCCACCATCTATCCCCACAAACTCCTCACTCTTGGCATTATGCTCCAAGCTGTTCACGCTAACTCCTCATGCCGCCACAAATGGGGGAATGGAGTGCACTTCCCTCATCCCACCTTGGTGACTGCTTTTCATCTTCTAGGAAGTCAGCCCTGATTCACTAAGGAATAGTCATCTCCATATAATTTAACACATCACTTTCATAACCACTATTTATTGATCCCAATTATATACCATGTAGTTTTATATACTTTTCAAATATTATCATCACCTCTAATTCTTGCAATGACACTTCAAGATAGCAATGTTATTTTCCCTCTTGGTAATGAATAAATTAAAGTTTTTAAAACTTCTGTAACTTGCCAAAGTTTATAATAGCTTAAAAAGTTAAAAAATTCCCTTCTTAAAGCCCTGCTTCTAAATCAGTGCTCAAACTGCTTTATCCTTGAGTATGTTCATGGTTGGATCTAGCGCAGGGCAGGTTATGGATAGACAAATATGTGAATGAGTTTGATTCTGGATACACTGACTTTGAGGCACTGTAGGTCTTCCAAGTTGGCGTGGTGTACCTGAGGCTTTGGATCTCTATCAGACAATCTAAGTCAGAGGAGACTTGTGACTCAGCACTAGAAACATCACAACCAAGCACAGGATTGAGGGGAAAACAACAAGATCCACGGTCTAAACTTGGAGAAAAAAGGACACTGAGGTAATTTAACAATCGAGCCTGAAACAGAGACAAATGTGGAGTGGGAGGCACAAGAGATCACTCTAATAATGTCTCTATTGTTAACAGTAGGGAACCACCAACAGGAAGGATGAGAAGGAAACAGGCTCATTCCTACTCTGTTCTTGGCCTTGACTGATTGGCTAGGTTGCCTCCCTGATCCCAGAGGCCCTCTGGGGGCAGTAGGGCACAGGACCACCCCAGGAGGAGAGACCCTGGCTGCTCCCTGTGACAGGGAGTCATCAACACCCTCTAAGAAGGGAGAAAGAATTGTGATTTTACCTTCTTAATCATTATGGTGCCTTTTGAGGTAGATAGACCATACATGAAGTTATTTACGCTTAAATATTGAGAAAATTAAACAAAAAGGAACCAGATATTCTGGATCATAAGTAGCATCAGTACTCCAATTTCCTGATGAAATTTTTAAAAATTTCTTTCTTGGAAGACAGAGGGTACATTTGGCTTAATACAATAAAGAAGCCTAAATCTGCTTTTCTATTTTTTGCCTCAGGTAGGATTACCACAGAGGACTTTTGCTGCATTCTGTAAAATACATTGACTTGTCAGCCTTTTCTCAACAGCTTTCTTGGTCTTGTTCTCACTGTTTCAAACATGTATGTTGCTGATTCCCGAATGTTCAGGCCTCACGGGTGAGGTATAGAAAGCTGTGCTTTCATGAAAAATTCCCCCATTCTCACACATCCCTTCTTGGATGTCCCAAATGTTCTTCCTTCTGATGTGCTTGACGTCATCAAAACCAGGAGGGAGATCCTGAGGTGGGAGTCACCCTCTGGGAGAAATCTTAAAGGGTTTGAAGATGTAACTTGCCCCAAAACAGACAGACTTCTTATTCTACATTATAGTTTCCTCACATATGTTCTTATTTTAATTCAGTAATGGAAGCCCAATAGCAAAGATTTTCTTTTTTAAAAAAATGAAACAGATCTTAAGCTGTAGAATGAGATTTAAAAGTCTCTTCCACCAGCACAAGGCATTCTTCCAGGGCTATGCAGCTGTCCTTGAGGGTCATAGAAAGGCTCCATGTGGACAGATCCTACATGGTAATAGACTCAGCTGGTCACAGGATTGAAGGATTTTTTGCTAAATTTGGTGCCAAGTTTCCCTGCATGACTATGATCAGTCTCAATTGACCTTCCTGTCCCTTTGCCAGGATCAGCAATGCAGCAGAGCTACAGACATGCAAGGCTTCCAAGGAAGTTGGGGTTGCGGAGGATGAAGTCTTTTTTTTAATGAAAGAAAGAAAGACAGAGGCCAGTGGTATAGCACATGTTCTATCTCAGCTCTGTTTGCTGCAGATTGGTTGATTGTGAATGGTTTGTTTTTTCCTTTTCAAATTTAAGACTTATCACATGTGATTCTAACAGTCCCAGAGATTAGAATTTCATAGTCATAGGCAGCAAGGGACAGGAATCCCTGCCACTGTGGCCTTTAGGAGAAATGCATGAAGGCACACATGTGGAAAGGGCCACCCTGAGATCAGGGCAGCCACAGTGTCTCCTAGTAGCTGAGGTCCCATCAGGGAAGGGTTTACCAGCAAAGGTATTGATCCCATGGGTGGAAGCCAGGTTTATCTTTTCCTTGCAAGGACAATTATTTTGATAATCTTCTTACTGGTCAATTTTTATCTACTCCTCTTATAGAATGTTGTTGCATTTTTTACGTTATCAGATCCAAGGGGTTGCTGATCTAAGTCCTTAGATTCCAATAGTCAATCTGACTTGCTCTGTAGAATAGAATTGTTATCAACTACCAACCAATGGGCACTTTCTCAACAATTCTTCCTCTAGAAGCTCCCCTTCAATGTTCTACGTGCTGCTTTAAAATAAAACACAAATTATTGTTCTATTTCATGACTTAGACCCTCACACATGCACATGCTCATACAAACACATACATACACACCTGTTGGTTCTGTTGACCTGAGTAGTATTTTATTAATGGGAGTAACAGCACAAATCCAACTCTTTTGTCCTCAGAGAGTGCAATGAGCTCCACAGACCCCACCAGTTTGTACCTTTAACCCCCCTTATAGTCTTGATGTCAGATCCTTACTCAAGTTAGGATTCCTCTACATTTTTTTTCTGGAAATCTTTGTCAACTTGAACACGGCCAGAGGAGAATAAAGATGACTCATCAGAAACACACCTTCAGTTCTGGAAAAGAACAACTTACATTCCATTCCCTATGACTACTGGATCACCCATACACCCTGGACTATACACACCACAGTTGCTCATATGCTTTACTCTTCTTTTTCACTACTAGAGCAATAATTCCATGCTGATTCCAAGGATGACAACATTTGATGTGAATAGATTCATAACTGAAAGAATGAACAAGGCTCGTCGTCAGAGAAAATGCCCGTTTATTGAGGAACAGCTTTGCGTATTTATAGAGCCCGGGGCGGTTTGACAGTTATGACAGTTTAATGGTTTGACAGTTGACACAGGGTGCTTTCTGATTGGTGGATAAGAATCATGTGAGTCAGCAGGGCTCACCATTGGCTCTTCTCGGGAGATGGGGAAGTTAGTCTTTGGAGCCCGGGTGACTCCCAACAATAACTATCTTCCCTGGACAAGAATAACTTCTGGCAGCATCTGTTAACCTTAATAATATTGTATATGAATCTGGGCCATGTCTTTAGTCCATTTAATTGCCTAATAAAGGGCTCATAAATTTATAAGGATAGTTGGTTAGCCAAAATCAGGGTTATTGTCTTAGAGTAAAAAACAAAAAGAGGATGGGTGGACAGCAGGAAGCAAATTATTTCCTATGGTCCCACAAACACACACACACACACCAAAAAAAAAATCTCTTCATTTCAATATGGTCTTAAAACTACCAGGGACTGAGCATGTAGCTCAGTGGTAGAGAGAGCTTGCCTAGCTCTCTTGACCCTGATTTCAATCCCCTGCACTGTGACAACTACCAAAGAAGCTCAGGGAAAACCGCTTCTAATGAATCATGAATAATAAACATGGATCCAAGCACCACCATGAAAACTGACCAGTGATCTTTCATGCCAACTGGTGTGAACACCTGCCAAGAGATTGATAAAATCTCTTTGAAACAGAAAGCTAACTTTTCTTAGGCAAAACCAGCAGGATAGTAAAGAACAGCTTTTCAGACAACAAAAAGAGTAAGTATCACTGGGTTGCAATAAAATACTATAAATTTCCCTCCTGGAGGCTCCAGCCAAACGTTTTTTCCTGTGTGTTTAGCTGATGGGGTCAGCAGAGTTTGGGGTGGGGATTAAGGGGCATTAATCTTAAATTCTCACTTCAGCTGAGAAGAAGTAAACCAAGCATTACTGTGTGCAAAGCCACTGTTGCCTTTCCTCTTTACCATCTCCTCCAAGGCTCACTCTGTGCAAAAATCTAATGATTTTATTTCTGTTAGACAGAGAATTGTGGTGCTATATGTGAAGAACTGTTCCAAGAGCTCTAAAGACATTGCCATGGAGAAGAAATCTCTCAACATGGTAAAGATGCAAAAATCTTTAAAATATTTTTCAAAAGCTTTCCAATTCCTGAATCTTTCTAGCTCATTTTACCCTTGGAGAAACATTCTGGACATCACACACGCCACATAAGTTCTGAAAAATGTTAATGTAAATCCAGTATCTACACACACATACCTTTAAAAAATGTACCAGAGTAACATTTATTTAGCAAATATTTCTAATCAAGAAACCTTGTGCTCAGAAGTGTGCTAAGTCACTGATTGTACAGTCAAGAACCATGGACATCTTCCCACCCTCATAGAACTTCAAGTCCTGTACGAAAGACAGACAAAGAACAAATGAGAGAAAAGTATGCAACGGGAAGCATTTGATGCCACACAGCCTCTTCACAGGGGAAGCTAAGGTCAGGAATGACTTTCTGCAGAAAGAGAGTCAGCTACATTAAGAGATAGAGTTAGCTGAGGGAAAAGTGGAAGGAAGA
This sequence comes from Callospermophilus lateralis, assembly GCF_048772815.1. NCBI lineage: Eukaryota > Metazoa > Chordata > Mammalia > Rodentia > Sciuridae > Callospermophilus > Callospermophilus lateralis. The sequence continues at coordinate 34,245,294 of NC_135316.1, forward strand.
ACTTTTAGGCAGAGGGACTAGCCAGTGTGTTAGCCCTGAGACCAAAAAAAAAAAAAAGAAGAAGAAGAAGAAGACTAGACCCACCAGGAAGTATGCAAGTGGAGAGTGAGGAAGAATATTACAAGCTGATTATTATCCCTTATCCCCAAATGATTGAGCCTAGAAGTATTTTGCTTTTCAGAGTTTTTATGATTCTGGGATATTTGCATCTTGAGGATGATGAGTATATTAGTACATTTTCTGTTGCTATAACAAAATATCTGAGGTTGAATTCTTTTTAAAATAAAGAGATTTATGTAGCTCATGGTTTTTGAAGCTAAAAGTTCAAGACTGGATGGCCCATCTATGCAGCTCTGGTGAGTACTGTGTTGGCTGCATTGCACGTTAGCTAGCACAATGGCAGGAGCACCGGTGAAAGAGGGAGAGACCACAAGGCAAGACAAGGAGACAGAGATTCATGGGTCAGACTTGTTCTTTTAGAACAACTCTCTCTCTCTCAAGGGAACTAACTGGGGTCCCCCAAGAGCCACATTAATCTCTTCTGAGCACAGTTCCCCCAAGGACCTAAGCACCCTCCACCAGGCCCTTCTTCTTAAAGACTCCATCATCTCCACACAGCCACACTCAGGCCAGGCTTTCTGCAGACAAACCTTTGGGGAACAAACTACATTACAAACTACAGCAGAACCCACATCCAAACATGAAAGTTATTGATACTGTATGTATAGATTTTACACATATCCTGAAGGTAATTTTTATGATATTTTTAGTAATTTTGTGCATGAAGTATTTCACAATATGGAACTCTCCGCTTGTCTTTGTCATATTAGTGCTCAAAAAAAATTGGGATTTTTATAGCATTTCAGATCTTGTATTGGGGGATTAAGGATGTACAACCTGTATTGGATGAAGACAAAAATGCTGGCAGAGGTCAGCCTCTAAGGTCCTTATGAACTATGTTCAAGTTTGCAAGTTGGGATATCTGTAAGTGTGCTTTTGTGATGGATGGAGCCAAACCAAACTAACTCTTCATGTAAAGTGGAGTTTTTATATCCAAGAACCATAGATCGTTGGAGTTAAAAGTTCCCTTGGAGGACAACTAATCCAAACGCCTATGGATTAATTGGTGCAGAAATTCCTTAAACACACCCTACGGTGTTTTAGAACACATCATTTGTTTTAGCTATAGCTCAAATTGTTAGAAATTTCTTTCAACTTAAACCTGCTTCCTTAAAACTTCCACCCCTATTCATGCCCTCTGGAGTTTCTCAGAATCAGTCTAATCCTTTTCCCATCTGACAGCTTTTCAAATGTTTAAAGACAGCTATCTTGTCCCCATTATGTCTTCTCTTCCCCAGGCTAACATCCCTAATTCTCTCACCTGCTCTTCATATCACAAGTTTCTAGACCCACTCAGCACTGTGGTTATGCTACTCAGGACAGGTCCCAGTTTGCCAAGAAAAAAATGTCACATTTACTTTTGAAAAATAAATCTCAGTGCATACTCTAAGCTATTAACCTATTTGCTTATAGTTGTACATTGCTTACAGACCAGGATATGTTATGAGAAATGAAATATTGGGCAGTTTCATCTTTATGCAAATATCATGGAATATATTTACACAAACCTAAAAGGTATAGTCTATCTATACAAATTTTATACAGTAGGCTACATGTTAGAGCCTATTGCTTCTAGGTTACAAACCTGTACAGCATATTACTGTACTGAATACTGTCTGAATTGTAACATAATAACAAATATTTACGTACTTAAATATATCTAAACATAGAAAGGGTACAAAAATACTAGGTGACAGAAATTTTTTCATTCCATTATAATTGTCTGAGGCCGCCACCATACATTAGATCTCTCACTAACCAAAATGCCTTTATGTGTTGCGTAACTGTATATATTTTCTTTGCCTTAGAATATGAAATCTGGAATGCCTGGAATTTAGGAACGGCAAATTGTCTTTGTAGTTAATTTTCAAGGACTAGATACAGTGCCCTGAAAAATAAATATTTGATCAATGTCATTAATGAACTGAATGAGTCTTTCCATAGTTGTTTCTGAATAAATGATAAGATTTAGCACAGTTTACAAAAACCTGAGTTTGTGCAAAGGCATGCAGATTTCAGAAAGGCTAACACAAATACACCTGCATTAGTCTTTAAGATCAGCAGAAGTCAGCTGACTCTTCCACAGCTGGCCTGCAACAATAAAAACAGCAGCCTCAGATAAAATGCATCCTTGCAAAATACGATCACTTGTGGTTCATTCACATCCATTGCAAAAATTTTATTTTCACTGTTAAATCCTGCCAGTCCATCCAGCTGCCAGGAGAAAGCCCAAGTGCTGCAGGTCATCTGTGTGACACTGTGATCACAGGACTTCACTGTGGGGTGCAGGCAGGGTGGAGGAAGAGATGGGCGGGGGAGTAAAAAAGCAGAGGAATGGGGGTGGGCTAGAGGAGATTGAGTTATGGGCTGGGGGAGGTCAAGTTGCTTTTTGTTTGGTTATTATATGATACATTTCACTTCAAAATTTGACTTAAAACTGCTACCAGGAAATTTATCTATCATGCTAAAAACTAATGAGTCATAAATTTTTCAGTCTAGTGGAAAAGAAATGCATGTTAGTAAACAATAGTGACAGAGCAAAGTGAGAGGCATGCATGGCAAGTCCAGCAGGCTGAAAGATGAATTCAAAACACTTTCCGGCCTCTGACAAACAACACTGAGAAGAAGCAAAATAAGCTGCTTGCTCCACACAGATAAGACACAAACCAAATCAAATAGCTTATTTATTAAGACTAGCCCTTGCTCAAGACCCTTACTTCACAGTGGCATCAATCCAAAGCTATCATGTCCTCAACTCTGGGCAATCCCAGGAGCTCTCTACCTTGCATGCCCTGCTGTGAAGTCACACACCCCAGCCTCTCCCTTGCTCTTGTGAAGCACTTCTAGGCTGTCACAGTAGCATGCCTCCTGCCTGGAGGACAGATGAGGTGAGATGGTGTCAGTTCCTCCTTCACCTACTCTTTCTTAGTTCCAGATCCTAACTCTGACCTTGAGGTGCCTTTTCGAAAGGACTTCACAAATATTATCATTTTATGGTCCATGAGCACTACCAGATTCTTTCATAGAGAATTGTTTTCCTTTTTAACCACATCTTTGGCATATTCCTTCAGTAACATTCAACACATTATGTCAAAAACTATAGTCAGTTTCCAAAAGCAGTGAGTACATAAATGTAACACAAATTTCGGAGAAAAGGGTTAGAGGGTCCAAAAATGGGGAAAAGATAAAAAACAAACAGGCTATATTCTCTAAATTGTTAAGATGAGAAACAGAAGCAAAAGGAAATAGAGGAAGGAACAAAAACAGTAAACAATGAAAAGACAGCTGAAACAAAAAGAGAAAGAGGAGCAAAGACAGAGCAGATTTTACTTTGTATCCATTCATGGAAACTAGTCCTGAGTTCTGATTGTGATTTGACTTTCAGTGAAACCCACTTGACTTTTGATAAAAGTCATAGAAGAGACCTTATAGTTCAATTAGGATCTCCAGTTCTCCTCCAGCAAAACTTCTCCATATTGAGCCCAGGAAACTCTGAGGAAAAAATATTCCACAGACTCCCTTAGTGAGCTTTTGGCACCTCACAGTGCATATAAATTGAAAATACACCCTTATGTCACATTTGAGCTGGAGAAAGTCATATCATGATATGTTAAGAAGTAAATTATTTTTTAAAAAAGGAAAAGAACTCCAATGGTTTTAATTAGATTGGATCATTTTGTCTCACCTGTTTTCTAAGTTTTCCTTAAAGCAGTATTAATTTCTGACTGAAATATTTTGTGTGTTCACTGGATCACATAATGGAGCAACTGCAAAATCCCCTCCTTTCAGCAGCCAGTCCTGCAGCTGTGCACATTCCAGAGCAGAGTTACTGCTGAGGTTGCTGTGGCTGGCCCATGGCTACCATCTTGGATATGGACATGCTGAAAAGGGAAAGCCATAGGAATTCCTTAAGAAACTGCAAATCAGGGCTGGAGTTGTAGCTCAGGGGTTAAGTGCTCACCTTGCATGTGTGAGGCACTGGGTTCAATCCTCAGCAATACATAAAAATTAAAAAAATAATAATGGTATTGTGTTCATTTCCAACTAAAAAAAAATTAAAACAAAGAAAGAAACTGTAAATCAATGAGAGAAAAGGAGAAGAAAAGGTTTCAAGGATGATGGAACCAAAACAAAATTTGAAAGCACATAAAGTAGCTCTGGGAATCATAATAATCAGTCAAGAACAAAAAAGCAAAAGTAGAATTTCGGAGAAATGCAATGAACTTTGACAAGCTCTACAAATCTGTTAATGCTGGATCTTCTTATTGCCTGGCATGCCTAAAAAAGAAAATAAAATACATTTTGCAATAGCTAGAAAATTAGCATCCAAGCTGAGATTCATAGTATCCTATTTAAACAATTTTTCCCTTTTCAGTTACCATTATCAAAATCAATTTGGCATGTAAGCAGATGTTCATGCCACATAGTGGTTGAACAAGATCCACCATGTTGCCCAGTGAGATCTTTAGAAAGTTTTCAAGCATCATAGAATAATTGCATTTTTCGTTAATCAAATATAACATTCCCCTTCATTTTATATAAAGCAAATGTAAATCATACACATACATGTGTGCATATATATTATAGATACACTATACACATCTACAAATTTTCTTTAAATTTTGAAGCATTCCAAGTGGCAAAAAACTCAGTTGAAAACAGTTTGCAAGTATTAGAAATAAAGTTTTTATTATAATATATAAGACTATCTGTATTCAGTATAATTTTTATCAAGATGCATAAAATATTTCAAGTCATAGAATTCATCAAGATGCTTTTGTCAGATGGATAATTACCTGGAAAAAATATTTCCTTAATAAAAATATTTGCTCTTCCAAAGAGATAATGAATAAAGAAGCTATTTTTTATGCAATATGGCTTTCATCAAAATTTCTTTCCTCTGAAATGCTGACAACATTATGGAAACCTGACAAAATTATCAGGTGGTTTATATACAACAAGACTCTGTTATTTCTAGAGCTCCAAAACTGACCTCTCATGTGCCAACAATTTTTGTTTTCTATTATTCTTATTACTGGCATGGCTTTCAAATTATAATCTACTACATTATTGTGGATGTACCAATGAAATTTTAATATTCAAACTTATATATATTAATTGGGAAGAAAGAACTCAATTGAGACATGATTTCAAAATTATTAGAAATTTTATAAAAGTTAGTGTTTTATATATGAAAATATATGGCTTACTTTGTGATTAAATTTAGAATGATGAAAAAATTAGCATTTTCTTACTCAACAAAACTTAAAACTGGATCCTTATTTGTTTGGTATTCTGGAGTTTCATTATAAAATATGAGAATTTTATTAAATTATCTCTCAATATTTTCCTCTTTTAGGAAAAAATATATTTTCTATTAAATTGAATTGATCTCCCTAAACCCATTTCTAGTAGGCCTAGATCAAGAATTGATCTGTGTAAGCCCTGTTAATAACCAAAAAAATAATAGCAGTTTATGTCATGAAAACTTCTAAGTATCACAAAGTAAAAATGTATGTCAATATTTCTTCTACTAAAAATTTGGCAATTTTTGATAAGTACAAAATTAACCTGCTGTTGTTGTTGTTATTTACAGACAGTGGAAGTCCAGAAAATGGGTATACTTCAGTGGAGACGCTCACAATTTCATTTGTGTGTTATTACTCCTCCTGTCAAGAAGCTTGCTAATGTGGACTTCAGGAGACAGCAGCATTTCTGCAGGATAGAAAAGCTTCGTACTGAATAAGTCATCACCTGTCATTTCCCAAGCTTCTAAGATAACTTGCTTGGACTGTTCTAAGAAATATTTTATAATAACATTTTGTTCATATTTGAAATTTATCTTGAACATATTATTCATTATTATGAAGTTGTTTCTCTCAATAATCACTGTTTAATTTTTCCTCTTTCCCATAACATGTAATGCTCTTAAATAGTACAGTGTTTCTTTACTCACTAAGTCATTTAATAGGGCTAAATAAAATAGAATATACTGCTTGCCTTCTCACGATAGTCTTAAGAATCACCCTATTTCCCTACAGTCCTCTGGAGGTTCTGGAGTACAATGGACTAGTTTATCCACATTGGCAGAGTAAAATCCTGATATATTTTCCAGATTTCCACTTGTTACTCCCTAATCCATAGCAACAAAATAGGAAAATTAGTATATGAGTCATTTATACATAGGCTAAGAGTCTAAACATTGCTGTGGATTCTTCTCTAACAAAAAGAATAAAAGTAATATACTAGAAAAATTATCACAAAACACAGTGAAATAGGAAGCTCCAAGACTCTGTCCTTCTACCAAAAACCAAGCAATAAAAACAAAATATATAACAAAAAAATAGCACTACTGAACTGGCAAGACACATCCAAAGCAGTAATTTCCAAACTCTGGAAACTAGACAAATATTTTCAACCCCTAGGGAAGTACTTAATGAAGAAAGAGGATGATAAATTTCACTAAATTCTGGTAACTTCTTTTTTGACTAGCACTGTGTATCCCCAAACCCTGTGGAGTTAGGATGAGGATGGTACCCATGGTGGGGCTAACTGCAGACAGATTGGGCAATAGGGACCTTGTTGCTCTCAAAATAGGAATTATGCATTTTGATCACTTGCTCTGATCACAAAAGGATCAGACAAAAATGCCCATACTATCAGAAGCACTATACAGATTTAATGCATTTCCTATTAAAATTCCAATGACATTCTTCATAGAACAGCAGTCATGAAATTCATTTGGAAAAATAAGAGGACCAGAATAGCCAAAACAATTTTTAGGAAAAAAATTGAAGCAGGAGGCATCACAACACCAGAACTTAAATTATACTACAAAGCTATAATAACAAAAATGGCATGGTATTGGCATCAAAATAGATACACAGATCAATGGTGCAGAATAGAAGACACAAAAAGAAACCCACATAAATACAGTTACCTCATACTAGACAAAGGTGGCATAAACATACATTGGAGAAAAGATATCCTCTTCAACACATGGTGCTGGGAAAACTGGAAATCCATCTGTAGCAAACTGAAATTCAACCCCTCTCTCTAACCCTGCACAAAACTCAACTCAAAGTGAACCAAGGACCTAGGCATTATACCAGAGTCTTTGTGCCTACTAGAAGAAATTGTAGCACAATTCTCCATAATGTTGGCTTAGGAACTGACTTCCTCAACAAGACTCCTAAAGCACAAGAAGTAAAACCAATAACCAATAAATGGGATGACATCAAACTAAAAAGCTTCTTTACAGCAAAAGAAATAATCAAGAATGTGAAGACAGAACCTACAGAATAGGAGAAAATCTTTGCCACCTGCACCTCAGATAGAATATTAATCTCCAGGACATATAGAAAACTCAAAAAACACCCCCCCAAAATAAACCAATCATAAATAGGCTAAGGAACTGAATAGACACTTCAAAGAAAAAAAGAAAAATGATCAGTCAAAAAATTTATGAAAAAATATTCAACATCTCTAGCAATTAGAGAATTGCAAATTAAAACCACATGGAGATTCCATCTCCCCTCAGTCAGAATACAAGTAATAATACATGTTGGTGAGGATGTCGGGAGAAAGATACACTTATATGTTACTGGTGAGACTGCATATTGGTGCAACCACTATGGAAAGCAGTATGGAGATTCCTCAGAAAACTTAGAATGGAATCACCATTTGATTCAGTTTTCCCACTCCTCAGTTTATACCCAAAGGACTTAAAATCAGCACACGATAGTGACACAGCCACATCAATGTTATAGAAGCTCAATTCATAATAGCTAAGCTATAGAGCCACCCTACGTGTCCTTCGGCAGATGAATGGATAAATAAAACATTGTGTGTGTGCACACATGCACACCCACATACAATTAATATATTACTCAGCCATAAAGAATGTAATTATGGCATTTATTGGTAAATAGATGATACTGGAGACTGTCATGCAAAGTGAAATAAACCAATCCCCCAAATCCAAAGGTCCAATGTGTCTGATATGCAGATGCTGACACAGAACAAGGAGGCAAATTTTTTATTTCCAAATTATTTTTTATTTCCAAATTATTTTTGGAAAGCTTACATTCCTTCTCATGTACGGTCTCTGGAGTACATGTTATCTCTGCAGCTGGTCAATGATCTGACAGTGATTTCCTTAAATACCTGGATCCAAGATCCAAGAATGAATCAGGCATATTTTTTTCTATGTTCATATATTAATACATGACCAGGGAAACTCCACATCATATACAACCACACAAATGGGATCCTAGTTAGAATAAGTTATACTCCAAGTACGTGTAATATGTCAAAATGCACTCTTCTGCCAGGTATATCTAAAAAGAACAAATTTTTAAAAATGCAACAGAATAAATAAATAAAAAGACCAACAAAGAGAATGGATGCTACATCAATTTAAACTGGCAAAAGTGGCTTGTCCTACTGCATAAAACAGAGGGAATTTTAAAAGACAGATATATTTTTTCTTTTATTTTCTTCTTGGATCCAGGTATTTAAGGAAATCACTGTCAGATCATTGACTGGCTGCAGAGATAACAGGTACTCCAGAGACCACACATGAGAAGGAATGTAAGCTTTCCAAAAATAATTTGAGAAATTCAGTAAACAAACAGATGTTCTGACTGTCATTGAATGGCAACAGCAATCATGGACAAGGGGTATAATCTTATTTAAAGAGTTACCACATTACCATATTCAAATTGCCCAGTTCTCAACACAAAATTACAAAGCATATAAAGAGACAGGAAAGTGAGCCCGTTCACAGGCAAAAAGGAAATTAATAGAAATCATCTCAAATACTGGACTTACTAGACAAAGACTTTAAATTACCTGTCTTAAATATTCTCAAAAAAATTTAAAGAAACCACAGACAAAAAAATTTTAAAAAAGGGAAAATCGAGAAAGCAACATGTGAACAAGTATAGAATATCAATAAAGAGACAGAAATTATTCTAAAAGAATGATACAGAAATAAAAATTTGGATTTGAGAATAAAATAGTGAGAACAAAAATCAAAGGGTGTTACACAAAGTAAACTCAAGCAGACAGAGGATTATTCAGTGAATTTAAAGACAGCTCCATTAAAATTACCCAGTCTGCAGAGCAGAAAGAAGAATGACGAAACAGCCTGAGGGTCATATGGCACACTGTTAAGTATACCAACATACCCATTATGGAAGTCCTAAAAGAAAAAGAGAGAGAGAGAGAAAGGGACCACAAATTTATTTGAAGAAATCATGGCCAAAAACTTCTCAAATTAAATCAAAGATGTTAGTCAACACATGGAAGAAATTCATCTTCAAACAGGGAAAAACTCAAAGAGGTCCCCCAAATACATTATAATTAAACATTTTTTAATTTTTTTATTAGTGCATTATAGTTGTACATAATATTTAGGTTCATTTTGACATTACCATACAAGCATGAAAATTAATTTGCTTCACTTCAGTCCCCAGTACTTCCCCTTTCTCTCTCCTTCTGTAGCTCCCTGTTCCCTTTCCTCTATTCTACCAGACTTTCTTCTCTTTATTTAGAGTTTTTTTAATTAATGCATTTACTGCATTATCCATAAAAGTGAAATTCACTGTGGTGCATTCATATATGTACATAGGAAAGTTTGGTCAATTTCATTCCCCTGTCCTTCCCTTGTCCCATCTTTCTTCCTTCCCACTCAATCTCCTCCCTCTGCTCCACTGATTTCTCTTCTATTTTCATGAGATACCCACTACCCACTTTCTTCATTATTTTGGTATAGCATATGAGATAAGACATTCTCCCCTTAACTTTCTGAGTCTGGCTTATTTCACTTAGCATGATGTTCAAACTTTTGCTAGCCATAGCAAAGACAAAACTGTGAAAATGGTGAGAGAAGCAACTTGCCATATACAAAGGACTCTTAATAAGATAACAATTTCCAACAGAAACTATGAAAGCCAAAAGGCAGATATATTTAATGAACTGAAATTGAAGCTGACGGCCAAGACTTTTATAGCTAAGAAAACTATCCTTCAAAAATGAAGGCAAAATTAAAACATTTCAAGATAAGCAAAAAGTAAGGGTACTTGTCACTAGCAAACCTGCCCTACAAGAAATGCTAAAGAGTATCCTTCAGGCTGAACCTAAGGGGCATTAGATGATAACTCAAAACCATATGAAGAAACAATGATCACTGATCAAGATAACTATATAAGTATAATATAATAATTATAATAAGTATGATATATTATATATTTGGTTTGTAATTATTCTTTTGGTTTCCTATATGAATTGAGACAAATGCAAATAACATATAAAGATAAAATTAATAACAATAGCAACATAAAAGGGATGACGTTAGAGTCAATAAATGCTATTGAAGCTAATTTTGTATCAATTCTAACTAATATAATTTTAAAATGTTAACTAATGTCCCCTTGTAATCACTAAGAAAATAACTAAAACCTAGGCAAAAATGAAATGAAAAAAGAATCAAAATGGCATACTAGAAAAAAATCAAATACAAGACAAGATAATGTAGGAGGAATTTAACAAAAATAACAATAAAAGATGTTTAGACATATAAAAAACACAATAACACAAGAAAGTTTGTCATTACCAGTGATCAGTTTTAGTGTAAATGTTTAAAACTACAAATTAAAAAACATAAATTGGCAAAACAGATAACACACAACTTGACTACATGCTACTTGAAGAAGATTACCTTTGGACCCTAAATAGAAACAAGTTGAAAAGATAGTCATTCAAAATAGTACCAAATGGATTGTATAACCATAATATTATCAGAAAAATTGATATTCAGTAAAAATTGTTACAAGAGAAAAGACAGACATTTAATATTAATGAAAGGATAAGTTTATTAAGAAGTTATTTATACATGCATGCAGCAAACAACAGAGAACCAAGAACATGAAGCAAATATTGAAGAATTGAAGGGAGAAATAAGCAATTTTATAATGATAGTTAAAGACTATAACACAAAACTTGCCACAGTGTACAGACTATCTAGAAAGGAGATTAATAAGAAAGTAAACAACATGAAAAATACTATAAACCAACTAGATGAAACAAGTACAGAACACTGCACCAAACTGAATATGTATACATTGTTGGCAACAAGTACAAATAAAATATTTCCAAGATATAAAACCTGTTAGGCTATCAAACAATTCTCAAGAAAATTTAAAAGATAAAAATAAGGACTAATATCTTTTCTAAGCACAGTGGAATGAAACTAGGAATCAATAACTAATCAATAACTGAAGTGAAACTAGAAAATTTACAAACTTGTAGAAATTAAACAACACATACTTAAGTAACCAATGGGTCAAAGAAAGAAATCAATCACTAGAACCTGGAATACAGTTTGAACAATTAAAATGAAAACTCAGTATAACAAAACTTATGTAATATGTAGAAAGCAGTATGCAGGAGAGAATTTATAGCTATAAATGCCTAATTTAGAAAATAAAAAATACCTTCAATCAACAATTTCACTATACTACTTGAGGAGATAGAAAAAGAAGAGCAAGCTAAACCCAAAGTCTGTAGGGTAAAGGAAATAATAAATATTAGAGAAAAAAGAAAAAAATAGAAAAACAATAGAATTAATAAATTCTTAAGTTTGTTCTTTGAAAGCATTAAAAAATTGACATATGTCCAGCTAGAACAAATGAGAAAATGAATGAGAACAAGTAACTAAAATAAGTAGTGTCAACTTTACAGAAATTTAAAAAAACTACAACACCAGCAATTAAGCACACAAAAATTATCAAAGCCAACTCAAGAAAATAAAAAGTGAACAAAATCTCAAAGGACCTCTCATGAGCACAAAGACTAAATTAGTAATCAGTAATCAAAACCCTGCCATTTAAGAAAAGTCCATCTTTAAATGGCAGTCTTAGTTTTTCAAGGGAACATCTTATTTTTCATATGAACATTTAGGTAAATAAATGCCATTTTTAGAACAAAAAATCATAAATATTTATAACAACCACTGCTTTATTGAACTGTGACAAAATGCATGTTTATCCAGTTCCAAGTTATTTTGCTATCGATATTTTCAAAAGCAAAGAAATCCCATGTATTAGACCCTTTATATTGGAAAACATCTTATTTTTCTGCTTTGTGTATATATATATATAATTTCAGTCCATATATATATGGACTGAAATTAGTCTTATCTCCCACGTTAGCAATATTTTCAAACATAAACACACACTGAAAGGAAATTTCTGGAGTGTGGATTGTAGGTGACATTAAAATAACTTTTCGTTACTGGTTTCTGAAGCTATCAAGGGCTAATATGTAGCTTACCAAGAACAATTATACTGAATGTCACTATTGTATACAAATAAATCAACTCTCCATTTTTCAAGTTTTAAGATGCTTTAAACTAAAGTACAGCAAAAGTCAGTGAATCATCATAAAATATTGTAAGCTAGAAAAGTCTGAAAGATTCATTCCTTGATAGCAGAATTCCTGTCTTCTCTATTTTAATTAACTTCCCTAGTAGGTGTTTACTGCCTCTTAAGCCAGGAAATATACTCTACTTTATTTCATTTTTATAATTCCTTTTTTTAAACTGACTAGATATAATCACTGCAATGTCAAAGCATGTTCCTTTTTGCTTTTTTAAATTTCTCCTTTTTCATGAATCAAGATGATACAAAATTCTACTTTACTGATCTTTTGAAACAAGCAAATTTGGGGTTAATTATCCCCCTCTGAATTTTTGTTGTTGCATTTTTTATTTCATTAAATTTGGTTTTGATCCTTATTGACTTTCTCTTCCTAGTTGCTTTGGGCTTACTTTATTTTTTGTATTCTAATTCCTTAGTTTTAAAATTGTTAGCAGTCATTCCTTAATATCAAAATACATGAAGCTAAGCAATGTCTCTCCCTGAGTTTAGATGCACCCCATTCCATTTTGGATGCTTTCTCCTTATTGCTTTCTAGAGAGCTTGTGATTTTCCTTTTTATTCAGCCTTTGACTCAAAGATTTTATGAGAATGTGTTTCTTAATATTCATGTAGTAAAATGTTATTAGAGTCTCCTAACCGAAAGAAAGTAATCTTAAAAATCTCAATTTATGAAGTTATTTTTTATGGCTAAATAATGAACATGTTTTTGTGTGAAAGTCATACCAAAAAAGTATTACCTCAATTTGGGAAATGTAAACTTCTGTGTGCAGCTGTGATTTTGTCTGTTGATTGTTACAGGTTGGATTTGGAATGCTCCCCAAAATGCCCATATACTAAAGGCTTGGTCAACAGCCTGTGGCACTATTGGGAAGTGGTGGAATTTTGGAAGATGGGACCACTGGAAGAAGTTAGGTCACTGAGGATGTGTTCTCTTGAAGTTGATATTGGGACCCCAGTCCCTTCTTCTTTTTTTCTTTCCAGCTGTGATGAGGTAAGCAGCTTTACTCCCCTACCTCCATCATGATTTAATGCCTAATCATAGGCCCCAGATCAAGGAGCCAACCAATCATGGACTGAAATCTCTGAAGCCATGAGCCAAAACACAACACTTCTCCTTTTTCATTGATTTTCTCAGATGTTTTTTCAAAGCAACAGAAAGCTGATTGGCACATTCATTTATTATTGTTCAATTTCCCTAAGGCAAATTTATTGTGTCTACTAGATCTGTCCATTTTCCAAAAAGATATTAAAGTTACCTGTTATGAACATGTTCTTATCACATACAGACTTTGCATAGTTATTGGCTTGCTTATTGAGTGGCTTTATTTTTGATCAATAATGGCTTGGGAATGTGAGAGTTCTTATCATTACTCAGTATCCCTCTTTGTTTTCACTAGTGCTTAACTTTAAGTACAAAACTATTATTGCAATTTATTATGATATTAGCTGATTTTGTGATAGTAATATTTACCTTTCCTACTTTAACTTTTTAGGTTTTTTAATAGATTTGTTGGTGGCTTCATTTTGTTTACTGTTGTCCTTTTTAAAATTGTTCTCTTCTCAAATTTATATTCAAGCTTTCTGCATTTACTTGTTTTAAGTGTAATTATTATATAGCATATAACAGATTGTGTGTTATAATACAGAAAAAAGTCATCTTTAATGAGCATTCAGCCATTTGCATATACCACAATGGCTAATATAGTTAATTATATATTTTTTGCCCTACTTTATAATTGTTAAAGTAGTTCAAATAGTTGTTTTAATTTTCTTTACTTTTGTTAATTTAACGCTCTCTAATTGTTCAATTTCTTACTCTTATTAATTTTCATATTCTACTATATACTTTCCATTTCATGAATAATTAGCAATCATAATTAGACATATATTTCCTACCATTTTTAAAAATAAGCTACCAGATATTTCCCCTATCATGATGTAATGTTTCATGCTTAATGGTGGATTTATTCCCACCAAAATGCTTTTTCCCCCCTAATTATCTATATTTCTTTATAATTGTGCTCCATTTTGAGATATTTCATCCTCTTAAATTTCTAGTTTTCAAAGTTGAGTTTGAACTGTGACCATCACATCTTTAGCTTAGGAGTCGAAAAAATCATGTTGTCAGCTTTAGCATTTTTTTTTCTGGGCTTATTTGTGTTTCATGTGACTGATCTCCCCCATTTTGTGTTATTGTAAGAAACTTGTATTTGGTTAGAAATGTGGTTCAGTAGAGAAAAGGAAGACTACAGTATACTTGCATGACATGAAGGGCAAAGTGGTCTCTCTCTCTTAAAAATCACATGCACAGAAGCAAAAAGCCTTCCAGGTCTTTCTGAGTTCCCTGGTCTTCTTGGAGATAATGAGAATCTGCACCTATTCACCTCTTTCTTGGTTTCCTGAAGGCCAGAAAAACCCAGTACTATCCCATGGAGCTGTAGTTGGCACAAAGATCACCATATTTCTATGAGCCAAGTTCTACATAGGATCTGCTACTTCTGGACCTCACCCCAGGCTCCCTGTTGCTATTCTCCAAACCCTTGACTAGACCATAGGGAAAAGCCTGCCATCATTCTCTGTAGCAAGACTCCCAGAAACCAAGGGCCTACCTATAGGGTCCTGCAGTCACCAAAGGAGGCTCATAAATGAGGATTGGGCAAGGAAGGTCAGGGTTTGTAGTCAAGCCACAATCCTTCCTTTATTGTATCCACTATCTGTCTTCTAAACATGGCTTTAGCATATTAACTTAAAACATTCAGTGCCTTCTAATTAGTTGTCCCAATTCTATTCATCTACCTTTAATCTAACCATTGACAACCTTGGATGCAACACTGGAATCTTCTGGAGATTTCTTAAAGATGATGATTTCTGAGGTCCAATCCGAACTGGAACAGAATTCCTAAGAGCAATGTAGGACAAGGGTAATCATTGCTGCTTCACATGGGAAAGCTTAGCTCTCAAATTGACATGTAAAGCTTCTTGAGTTATAGAACAATGTCACTTTAGAAAGTCTCCCATAACAATGAAGCAAGACTAGTGCAATGCTGAGGACAAAATGTGAATTTTGGTTGGTTGGAGGTGGATAGAAACAAGAATATATCCTTAAGAAGATTCTGGGTAACATGAATGATAAAAAATAAAAACAAAGAATAATAATATACTACCAAAAAAAAAAAAACTCTAGAGAATTGTGCTGCAAGTAAATATGACCTAAGAGAAAACGTACTGTACTTTACGCAGGTGTGTGGGGGATGGCTTCCAGAGAAGGTGGCAAGCAAGGGCCAAGAGAAGGAAGAAAGCATTTTCTAGATGGACAGGACTTCCATTTCTGCGTCTGTGAAGAGCATCACTAGTTTTGTTTTGTTTTTTCTTAAAATTGTCCTTTTGGTACCCAGAGACCATGACTTACTTATAGTCTTATAGTCACCAGATTTTTAAAATTAATTTTCAAATTATTAAAATTACAAATGCTGGAAAGAAAAAGAGAAAAGGAGGGAGGACCAAATCTCATAAAAACAGAAGGGAGACCACTAGAGTAGAGTAAAGGGATGAGAGAGAAAGAAAAGTTTTGGGGCAGGGAGGGAGAAGGCACCAGGTTGTGAAATTGACAAAATTATGTTGTGCTTCATGTACTGAGATGTAACAACAAATTCCACTATTATGTGTAATTATAATGCACCAGTAAAAATATAAATAAATAAAAATAAAATTACAAATGCAAAAACCCAATTTTCCATAAGCCTTCATGCGAATTATAACCAATACTTGAAAAGAGTCAAATTATTTAACACATTTCAATATTTCAGATAAAAACTCAATTGCTTGATCATACATTTTAAATTCTGAACACACATAACTCAAGGAACTCTTCTATGTACCAAATTCTCCCTAGTAGTACATATACTTTAACAAAAACACACAGCCAATACTAAGATAACAAATATAAAGATAAATCAGCACTGTGTTCATGATAAAAGTTTAAATTTCCAAAGACTTATTTATTCATTCTTTTTTGTAGAACCTCCAGGAATAGGAAATATACTCTCCTGTCCAAGGAAGGGCTTTATATTGATAAAAAAACAGGTATCTTCTATATTCTTCTGATGATTTTCACTTCATGGGACTGGGAGCCATTTCTGCACCAAAAATAATCTTACCGGGATTTTTGATCCACGTACTGAGCCCTCTTCATGATAAAAAGAGTGGGTCATTTCTGACTCCTTTTCAACAAACTCTTTGATTCCAGTGCCTTCTGTATTTCAGCTGCTTCTACTCCTTCTTTCACTTCCAGAAGAAAGCTATACTCTATGTGCTGTCCATCAAGGTTCCACCCTGATTTGACTGTTTCTGCTCAACTCCAATGCCTCCTCCACCTTTGAGGTGGCAGTACAAAGCCACACTTGTGACCAAAATCACAAACAAGGCTTCTGTTTCACTGAGTTTATACTAAGGAACATATAGGAAAATCACAGGTTGGCCTTTAGGACTCTAGACCCAGCCAGCCTTCGAATGCTTAAAAGTAGGTGATTTGTAATGAGAAGTTAGATGACAATGTCACCAGTATTATTCTCTCATTCAAAGTGGTAACATGAGAGGCACCTCTGCCTTAATAAGCCAAAGTACATGGGAAATTATCTATCGTAAAAAGTATTCTGAATAATGCCACACCTTCAGTTCTGATATGACTATATTTAGTTCCAAGGACTCTCTGAGATATGAGTGCTTAAAAAAATCCAATCCTTATAAAATTAACTTCCCAACTTACAAACAATGTCAATGAATATGATGCCTTCCTTTAAACATTTTGGACATCAGCAGGTTTGTCTGGAGATGTTAGTTTTGCTCTTGGAAAATTTATCTTTGCTGATGATCTAAATGAATTCAGCATTGACTCCTCAAAAAGCAATTGAACTTCTCTCTTTAAAAAGGTTTTGTGGAAAACATTAGTTAAACATGTTTCCAGACACTGAATTAATTACTAGATAAAACTGTAAAGTCTCAAATTATGTTCATGCCACAAAAACAAGACAGAGAAATGATGAGGATGTGTATGTGTTTAAAAAACAGTTACCCAAGGATTGCCACATTAGAGTAGGGAGGCGGCATAAGGAACCTTCCTGCTAAGCCATACTCTCTCTCCAATCTCATAGATGCTTAAGGTATTAACCATCTCTGGAGGCAAACTGAATTTAAGCAACTGAAATTTACTTATGCTTCCTGAAAATACCAATGCAAGACACTGGAACACTCTTCTACAATTATGAATTTGTTGTCATTGTTATTTTTTGTTTTGTTTTTATTTCCTCTATAGTTGCTGAAGATCTGATTCGGTTGACTTAATATTTCAAAGGGAGAGGTATCTGAAGTCCCAAGTTTGATAATAATGGAGCCTCTGTGGTAATATGAAGTATCTGGACAAGAGTATCTTTACAGTGGTAACAACAACTACTCTGATAACTATAATTAGAAAAATAGCTACATTTGCCATCTTCAGGAATTTTTTATATGTTGACCCACCACCTTGTGGGAAACAGAGAAAAAAAAAGAAGTCTTGAAAATTAGAAATAAGTAGAAAGTAGAAAGAAGCAGAAAATAAACAAAGCATCAAATAATCTGAGGAAAGTGACAAGAATGTGCTTTTTCAATCCTTTTGAAAAAGACCTACAGTAATCCACCCTATGTCCTGCTATCATACACTAGATAAAAGTGGTGCCAACCACAACCTGGACTCTTGAGCTATTTTTTGTTATGCACATTCTTTTCCTTTTAAATAGGATAGTCTCCCCTTACTTCCTCACCTCACATAACCTGAAGCCAATGAATTTTCTATCTTATCTATTGGAAAATAAACCATTCTCATTAAAAAAAAAAAAGGAAGAAGTGTTTTGTGACCTCATGGAATTACTGCTTAGAAAAGAGAAAAATGACCTTGATGTCTACATTACTGTATGAAATATCATAAAATATATAGTTCAGTTCTTTCACTTTTCTGAGTGCTTAATTATAAACATGGTAAAATTACTTCAGTTGATTCTATGTTGGTTGCCAAAAAACAGAGATTGGGAAGTCATAATCATGTACAAGTATTTGTTGAGGTACTACCAGCTCCTTCACACCCTAAAAAGGGTAAGATGTTTATAATTCGAGATGGAACTGATTCTACACAGAATGAGTCAAGATGAATGAATAAATACTGTCATTAACTGAGGCAGTTAGTATATGCAAGTTCAATTTCTTGCTGATGTCTAATTTTTATATGTATACACATGCACACATTACTAGGAGAAACATATTTCATTTCATGAGAGATAAGAGTATTGAATCCAAATCTGCTTGGTCAGGAAAAGTTTCTTGGATATGAAGTGAATTCTGCATTGTGCTCCATTGGATAAAAGTGTTTGGCAGGGGAGAGGATGTTCATGGCACCAGAGTTGGACTTCATCCATCCAGCTGCTGTTATCTAGCAGATATTTACTGTTGAAAATTCAAATTCTTTTTACATTATTAGCCCAACCGAGCTCATAGTACATACACAGCAAGTGCCCTGGACAAATGGTGTGAGGGCTGACAGACGGACAGTTGAAAACTAGTGTAATAAAATGATTTAAATCCTGCAAGTCTGTCGACGCTTTTCAGGAACCAGTTACTTATCAAATAATAACAAACATCAAAAATACTAGTGAGGACTGATGGTCAGTCATCCCAAATACATGAGAAGACATCATAGCTGTTTTCACGACATGGATACAGACTGTACAGTCTCTATTAATATTCCTGACTTCCTTCTAGGCTCAAGAGACTCTTCTATCACACTGTCCTTATAAAGGAGAAATATGTCCTAAGAGCAGAAGCTTCTGTCTCTTTTTGTCTTCCATATGCCCAGTGTCTTGCTGTTTCGTCAGTTTTTGCATCACCATGACCAAATTACCCAACAAGAACAACATAGAGGAGGGAAAGTTTATTTGGGGCTTTTGGGTGCAGAGGTCTCAGTTCTTAGATGACTTACTCTATTCTTCTGGCCCTGAGGTGAAGGCAGAATGAAGAGCTCAGTGAGGGAAAGCTGCCCAGCTCATGGAAGTCCAAAAGCAGAGAAAGAGGACAGGAAGGGACCATAGGGAAGATGTACTTTTCCAGAGCATGTGCCTAGGGACCCACTTCTTCTAACTATGCCGCACCTGCCTACAGTTACCACCCGACTAGTCCTTTCAAACTGGAATGATTGGGTTACTGCTTTTCTGATATAATCATTTCATATCTGAATATTTGTATTAGCAAATATGACACCTCATATCCAAACTATGACACTTATACATGGTATTAACTGTATGAAACTGCCATTTTGCAGGCAAAATAGTTTAATTTTGACAATTTTATGTTTTTGTGTAATAAATAATAGAATAGTCCTCTCTTGATTGGAAACAGAAAGATAGTGGTGTTGTCGGGGTGCCAATCATGCTCTCAGAATAAGAACATTTTCTTATACATAAACAGAAGTTATTCTACAAGAACAGGTTAAATATTTAATTTTCAACATTTGTTCTGTTCTTTCCTATTGCCTTTCTTGATCTTTGAGTGTTCATTATTTAGTTAGCTTTTTCACTGCTGTGAATGAAAGATCTGCCCAGAACAATTTTAAAGGAGGAAAAGTTTATTTGAGGGATCACAGTTTCAGGGGTCTTAGTCCATATAAGGACAGCTCCATTCCTCGGTGCTTAAGGTGAAACAGGCCATCAGAGTGGAAGAGTGTGCCAGAGGAAAACAGCTCACACGTTGATCAAGAAGCAGAGACAGAGAAATCTCTGCTCAACAGATATGAATGTATACCCACAGCCACAACACAGTTCCTACCTCCTCCAGCCACACCCTACCACTTCAGTCACCACTCAGTCAATCCCTCTCAGGGGATCAATTCACTGACTGGGTTAAGACTCTCATAACCCAATCATTTCTCCTCTGGACCTTCTTGCTTTGTCTTACATGTGAGCTTTTGGGGGACGCCTCATATCCAAACCATAACAAGGATCATGAAAGGAAAATATATGGTTCCTGGATTTCTTTTTTTTTCTATAACTAATAACTCAAAGGTATCATTTTAGGAGTCTAATGTGGTTAATTTTCAATAAACTTTGTCTTTGTGCCTATCATCTACTCTACTCCTTGCTACAGAACTTTAAGATTGTTACATTTTGAAGATTTATAGTAAACATGATTAAAAGGCCTGGAATTGGATACAAGTCGCAATGTTCAAAAATGAAGAGAAAGTTTCAAGTGCAAGTTGTAGAGGCTGACATGTTTAAGGAATTGTTTTAAACAAATTAGTAAACAGTGATATGTGAATAATTTAATTTTTGAGTGAAAGAGATAGCCATTAGGATTCAGGAAAAATTCACAATCATGATATCATTAAACAACTTCTCTCCTTCCTCTTCTTCCTCCTCATTCTTCTTTTCATCAAGCAGGTCACACTGAAAACTGTAGTCAGCTGTGAAAAATAGACTTTAAAAGTAATAGATAAATAAGTTGAAATGTGTTTAGTGACTATTTCTTTTAAGGGTCTTAAAATCATGGGCATTAAAAAAAAACAACAGTTATCAATCTGAAGAAAAGTTTTAGAGAACAAAATATGGCCAAATAGGAAAAAGATACCAGAAATTAAAATGTGGAACTGTTCTCCACTGGTAAATTCAGAGTGCTGAATGTTCTGCTTTCTCAAAAAGATGTTGCTTGAGATTCCACAAGCTTCCTTGGTCACTTGTAGACTGTTGATTCTTGTTGAAGCTAGTGGTAGTTAGAATCCCTTAAGTATTTTTTATTTTATTTATTTATTTGTTTATTGTTCTGATTTGTTATACATGACAACAGAATGCTTTTCGATTCACAGTACACAAATGGAGCATAATTTTCAATTTCTCTGGTTTTACACAAAGTAGAGTCACACCATTCATGTCTTCATACATGTACCTAGGGTAATGATGTCCATCTCATTCCACATCTTTTCTACCCACATTTTCCCTCCCTTCTTCTCCTTCCCCTTTTCCCTATCCAAAGTTCTCCCTTGAGTCTTTTTATGACTGGTCATCTCTCTGTAGCTGTGTGTTTGTATCAGTCATTTTGGGTCTCTCCCTTCCTTAAATGTTGCTTCAGAGAGTTGAAATAAGCGACAAGTAAAAGTAACAGAAAATAGATTTTGCTCAATTGTGAAAGCATTTTCTATCCAGTAAGCCATCTGAAAATGTAATTTTTAGGTGTGCAGTAGTAAGTTTTCTATCATGAGAGATGGTCAAGATGAGGTGGGAAGAAAAACTAAGGATAGGTATATGCAGGGAGTTGAACTAATAGCCAAGTTGTGTCAGGACAGTGTATAGGTGGCTGGGAGACCAAAGAAACCAAAGAAAACACTCAGAGATGGAGTGTGAAGCTTAATGCTTTACTGAGAAATACTTATGGGGAAGGTCCAGTGACAATAAGCTGAACAGATAGCACCTCCATCCTTCAGTACTTTGACAAGCAGTGTCTCCTCTTCCAAATGGTATTTCTACAATGACAGCCAGCTGCTCTGATGGCACATATTCTCTCCATGGTGCTCCCAGTGATGTCCCAGTTGCCACTGAGAGAGGAGACTTACCATGTTAGGCTGCAGAAGCAGTAACATCACAGCATCAACTTGTTTGTATGACAAGCATTCAAAGGAGCAAATGTTCCAACAGCCATAAAAGAAAGTAGCTCTCTGCAGATAATATTAACCTGTCACGGTTCCCAGCATAGGAGAATTTCAGAACCTGTTAAGATAATATGTATCTGCATATTCTTACCCAGGTTTGCTCTCGTTATTTCCTTAACTTGGCTACGTTTTTAGGAACATGGGGTTTGACTGTCCCCCTTTTCTTTAAAGATGAAAATTGACTAATCTTTTCAGCTTCCATGTCAGTAGCCTTTTAGTAGACTTTTGAATTGATCGTCTCTTTTGAGATACTTAGGAAAATTCACTTCATAACCATACAGTCAAATAAAAATATAAAAATATATTTAAAATGGAGATTGCACTTTATAACTTTCAAGACATTTTTTTGACAATTTCAAATAAGCAGGTAAGCTTTGGCTTCAGATACATCTCCACTGAATTCCCCAAACTGTCTGTTATCAACTTACATGTGGCCACAGAGATGTTATTTTATCTTTTTACATTTGTGGCTCCTTATCTATAAATTCTGGATACTGTTACTGGTGGGCCAATGTTTGAAGAAGGATTCAGTAATGTAATAATTATAAATAATAGCTAATATTTATTGAATACCCATTGTGTGTCAGGAATGGTTTTCATTCATTTCAAAAATGCCTTGTATTTTGACTCATTTTGATTTTCTTGATACCCGGATTATGAAGGTACTATGCTCAGCCCCTTTTAAAGTTGAGTAAACTCTGAGACAGAGAGATTAAAAAGCTCATGCATGGTCATGGGATCAGAAGATGTTGGAGTTGGGGACCCTCTCAGGCTATCTAAGCTCTTGTGCTCCACAAGGACACTTAACTTTGTCTTGATAAACGAAGACTTCTCATAAAGACTTCGGGAACTTTACAACTCTCAACTCCATGCCTTCTTCAGGATAATTTTTAATTAATTTTAGAAAATAATATTTCTATTCTCCTGTGTATAAAAATATAGACATTATAATTATAACACAAACATTTATATAATACTAAAAGAGCAATCATACCTTCTTAACTCAATTAATTGCCACACATTTTCTAGAGTTCAAAGTGTTTTACGGTCCAGAGTATCCACTTGAGTAGGTGAGAATTCTTTCATTTACCTACCCAGTTGACTTTTCCAGGCCTCTGTTTGCTCAGCATCCTAGGATGAACATTTCAAAGCACTAGTAGGTACTTTTTGTTAATCAATAGTCAAGTTTCTTAATATTCACTTAATCTGATTATAGAGAGATGAACATTTTCCTATAACTGAAAAGAAATGTATCACTGGTTGTTATAAATATTCCATGACAAAGAACAAAAATCAAGGTAACTTCTGCCCATGAAGAGGCTTCCTGAAAACTCAGAGACTTGCAAGTGCAGAACTTAGAATCAGAGACAACAGGTGATATTAGAAACAGAGAATATACCTATGAAACTGTTAAATAAGCATTCCTTCATAACAATAATAAATATTTATATTTAGTATTCTTTGAAAAGTTAAGCACCCTAGTGAAAAGGGAGAAATAGAATATTTAATTCAAGCCTTTAAGAAAATGTTGATACATTAATCAGAAGTATTCTAGTTTTGTTTTTAACATCATCACATATATGGATGCTTCTTGCCAAGAAAACTGGAGTAAATTGATAATAACACAAGTAGAAAATGCATTTAATCCATCCAACCTGCAAAACTTCACAGCCTAAGAACATTCACTGTGGAGTGTCAGTTGTTTCCCCTCATGATTAGGATGCAGACTAGAAATTGCATTGGTTGGCACGGCACAGCATCAAGAGAGATCAGATGGCATATTGCTAGCAGAGGAAGAGTCAACATTCAAATCTGAAGTAGCATTTACTACTGAATGCATACAGTACAGTCAAACCATAGCAAATCAAGGCACAACTGACATAATCCATTGATTGATTCAGTTTATCAATTGTCTATTGCTGTATAATAGATGAGCACAAAATATTTCAGCTTAAAATTACACTTATTAGCTCACCCTTTCTTCTGGTCAGGAAATAAACTGCAGCTGAGCTAGGTATGCCTAGCTAAATGTCTCTCATAAGGTTGCGGTCCAGATGCTGGCCAGAACTGCTAACATATGAAGGTCAAATGAGGCTGAAAGATCCTCTCCCAAGTAAAAGCTCATTCATATGGTCATTGGAAAACATCAGAAAGCCCAATCTCATGCTCACTCACATCAGTGTCTTGGCTGATCACCTCAAGTCAATAAATTCAAGGGAAAGCATGCAAAAGATGGAAGACACAGTCTCCTTGAAATATTATCTCAATAGCGGCAGGTCATCACTTTTGCCCTGATGTAGCCTTTAGAAGTGAGTCATAGGGTCAGGTACAACAAAGGGAAAGGTATAAATTCCAGGAAGTGACATCATGGAGAGCAGTCTTAGGAAGGCTTCCTGTCTCATTCCATCTCCACTCATAACTCCATCAAATCAGCTGGAATTGGCGCTGGTCAAATTCTAGCTGATGAGACCCAAGCAGTATGCCCTTCCTGAGCTACTTTCCCTTGCTTGTTTTCCTTCATTTTACTACAGTGTAGATATGATGGCTGAATATGCAACAGCCATCTTGCAAACCATGAGTAAAAAGGACAAAAAAATTAAATCATCACTATCCTGGAAGTCTTTTGTTGTTGTTGTTCTAATTAGTTATACCTGACAGTAGAATGCATTTTGATACATCATACATAAATGGAGTATAATTTCTCATTTTTCTAGTTGTACATGATATAGAGTCACACTGGTTGTGTAATCATGTAGGCACATACAGTAATAATGTCTGATTCATTCTACTATCCTTCCTATGCCCATAACCACTGACCTCCCTTCACTCCTCTCTAATTCAAAGTACCACTATTCTTTGCTAGCTCATGTATTCCCTTACTGTGAATTAGAATTCATATATCAAAGAAAACATTTGGAATTTGGTTCTTTGAGATTGCCTTATTTCACTTAGCATGATATTCTTCAGCCCCATCCATTTACCAGTAAATGCCATAATTACATTATTCTTTAAGGCTGACTGATATTCTATAGTGTATATACGCCACATTTTCTTTGTCTATTCATCTGTTGAAGGACACCTAGGTTGGTTCCATAGTTTAGTTATTGTGAATTGAACTGCTACAAACATTGATGTGGCTGAGTCACTGTAGTATGTTGATTTTAAGACTTTGGGGTATAAACTGAAGAGAAGGAAAACTGGATCAAATGATGGTTCCATTCTAAGTTTTCTGAAGAATCTCCATACTGGTTTCCATAGTGGTGGACCAATTTGCAGTCCCATCAGTAATGTATGAGTGTACCTTTTTCCCCACATCCTCACCAGCATTTAATGTTGCTTGTATTCTTGATAATTGCCATTCTGACTGGAGTGAAATGGAATCTCAGTGCAGTTTTGATTTGCATTTCTCTAATTGCTAGAGATGTTGAATATTTTTTCATGCATTTGTTGATGGGTAATATTTCTTCTGTGAAATGTCTGTTCAGTTCCTTAGCCCATTTATTGATGGGTTATTTGGGTTTTTGTTATTGTTGTTTGTTTTGTTTTGTTTTGTTTGGGTGTTTTTTGAGTTCTTTATAAGTTCTGGAGATTAATGCTCTGAGATGCAGGTGGTAAAGATTTTCTCCCATTCTGTAGTCTCTCTCTTCATGTTTTTGATTGTTTCCTTTGCTGTGAAGAATCTTTTTAGTTTGATACAATTCCATTTATTGAATTATTAATACACTCTAGATATACTTCTTGCACTTTAGGAGTCTGGTTAAAGAATTGAGTTCCTAAGCTGACATGATGGAGACTTGAGCCTACTTTTTCTTCTAGTAGGTGCAAGGGTCTCTGGTCTAATGCCTAGGTCCTTGATCCACTTAGAATAAAGTTTTGTGCAGGGTAAGAGAGAGGGGTTGAATTTCAGTTTGCGACACATGGATTTCCAGTTTTCCCAGCACCATTTGTTGAAGAGGATATCTTTTCTCCAATGTATGTTTATGGTACCTTTGTCTAGAATGAGATAACTGTATTTATGTGGGTTGGTTTCTGTGTCTTCTATTCTGTACCATTGGTCTACATGTCTATTTTGGTGCCAATACAATGTTGTTTTTGTTGCTATGGCTCTGTAGTATAGTTTAAGGTTAGGTATTGTTACGCCTCCTGGTTGTCTTTTTTGTTAAGGATTGCTTTGGCTATTCTGGGTCTCAAATGAATTGCATAATTTTTTTCTGTAGTTCTATGAAGAATGCCATTAAGATTTTAATTTTAATTTAAGAAATTTCATTAAATCTGCATAATGGTTTTGGTAGTATGGCCATTTGACAATGTTAATTCTGGCTATCCAAGAATTGGAAATCTTTCCAACTTCTAAGGTCTTCTTCAATTTCTTTCTTTAGTGTTTTATATTTTTATTGTAGAGGTCTTTCACCTCTTTTGTTATATTGATTCTCAAATATTTTTTGAGGCTATTGTGAATAGGGTAGTTTTCCTAATTTCTCTTTCATTGGATGTATCACTGATGTATAGGAATACATTTGATTTATTTTTTATATCCTGCTACTTTGATGAATACATTTATGAGTTTTAGAAGTTTTCTAGTGGATATTTTTGGGTCTTTTAAATACAGAATCATGTCATTGACAAATAGTGGTAGTTTGAGTTCTTCTTTTCCTATTCATATTTCTTTAACTTCTTTTGTCTGTCTAATTGCTCTGGCTATATTTCCCAGGACTATGTTGAATAAAAGTGGTGAAAGAGGGCATCCTTGTCATGTTCCAGTTTTTAGAGGGAGTGCTTTCAAATTTTTCTCAATTTAGAATGATGTTGGCCTTGGATTTAGCATATATAGCTTTTACCTAGTTTTTCTAGTGTTTTGAACATGAAGAGGTGCTGTGTTTTGTGAAGTGCTTTTTCTTCATCTATTGAGATAGTCATATGATTCTTGTCTTTAAGTATATTGATGTGAGGAATTACACTTATTGATTTTCATATTTTGAACCAATCTTGCATCCCCAAGATGAACCCCACTTGGTAATGTTGCATTATATTTTTGATATGTTTCTGTATGTAATTTGCCATAATTTTATTGAGAATTTTTGCATCTATATTCATAAAGGATATTGGTCTGAAGTTTTCTGTCCTTGATGTGTCTTTGTCTGGTTTTAGTATCTGGATGATACTAGAATGAGTTTGAAAGGGTTCCCTTCTTCTCTATTTCATGGAATAATTTGAGGGGTATTGACATTAATTCTTCTTTGAAGGTCTTGTTGAACTCAGCTGAGAATCTGTCTGGTCCTGGACTTTTCTTTGTTGGTAGGTTTTTGATAGCATCTTCTATTTCATTGCTCAAAATTAAGCATTCAAAAAGCATTTATCTGTTTAAATTGTGTACTCCTGATTCAGTTTGGGTAGATCATATGTCTCTATAAATTTGTTTATGTCTTCAAGATTTTATGTTTTATTGTAGTATAAATTTTCAAAATACATTTTAATTATTTTCTGTATTTCAGTAGTGTCAATTGTGTTATTTCCTTTTGCATAATAAATTTTAGTAATTTGAGTTTTCTCTCTTTCTCTTCATTAAGTGTAGTTAAGGATTTATCAATTTTATTTATTGCTCCAAAGAACCAACTTTTTGTTTTGTCAATTTTTCAATTGCTTCTTTTATTTCAATTTCATTGTTTTGAATCTGATTTTAATTATTTTCTGTTTCCTACTGCTTTTGGCATTGGTTTGTTCTTTTTCTAGGGCTTTGAGATGTTAGCTCATTCATTTATTCTAAATTTCCATTCTTTTAATCAATGAGCTCAATGCAATGAAATTTCTTCTTACCACTGTCCTCACAATGTTCCGAGATTTTGATGTTTTTATTGGTGTTTTCATTTACATCTAAGTATTTTTTTATTTAATCCCTGATTTTCTTGTGTAATCCATTCATCATTCAAATGCATATTATTCAACTCCAGGCGCTATAGTAGCTTCTATTTTTTATTTTATCTTTGAATCCAAATGTTATACCATTATGATCTGATAAAATGCAGCATATTATCCCTATTATTTTTCTATTTTATAAGAGTTGCTTTGTGACATAGATATTGTCTATTTTAGAGAAGATCCATGTGCTGCTGAAAATAAAGTGTATTCACTCATTTGTGGATAAAATATCCTATATATTTCTGTTAAATCTAAATTATTTATTGTAATACTTAGTTCTATAGTTTCTTTGATTAGTTTTGGTTTGGAGGATCTGTCCATTGGTGAGAGAGGTGTGTTAAAGTCATCCAGTATTATTATGTTATGTTCTGTTTGATTTGTGAATTTGAGAAGGGTTTGTTTGATGGATATAGATGCTCCATTGTTTGGGGCATAAGTATTTATGATTTTCAGTCCTTCTTTGTCCTTTCTGACTAACTTTGGCTTGAAGCCCACTTATCTGATATGAGGATAGAAACCCCTGCTTGTTTATGTAATCCATGTGAGTGATACTTTTTTTCCCATCCTTTTATCTTCAGTCTGTGGATTCTTTGTCTATCAGGTGAGTCTCTTGGAGACAGCATATTGTTTGGTCTTGTTTTTAATCCAATCTGCCAGTCTGTGTCTTTTGATTGATGAGTTTAGGCCATTAATCTTCAATGTTATTATTCAGGTGATTTGTATTCCTGGTCATTTTGGTTTATTTCTGGTTTTTAATTTGAATTAATTTCTCCTTTGATTGACTTTTCCTTTAGTGTGGTTCCTCCCTTTGCTAGTTTTCACTTTTTTTTCATTTCAACTTCCTGGAATATTTTGTTGAGAATGTTTTGTAGTGTAGTTGTTCTAGTTGTAAATTCTTTTAACTTTTATTTATCATGGAAAGTTTTTATTTCATCTTCAAATCTGAATCTTAATCTTCAAATCTTAATTTTGCTGGATATAAAATTCTTGGTTGTCATACATTTTCTTTCAGAGCTTGATATATATTGCTCCAGAACCTTCTAGTTGGATTGAGAAATTAGCTGAAATATGAATTGGTTTCCCCCTATACATAATCTGATACTTTTTCTCTATTAGCCTTTAAAATTCTATCCTTGTTCTGTATGTTAGTCATTCTTATTATAAGGTGACTTGATGTGGGTCTGTTGTAAGTTTGTACATTTGGGGTCCTGTAAGCCTCCCATATTCATTTGATTTTCCATTTCATCCTTTAAGTTTGGAATATTTTCTGATATTATTTTATTGAAAAGGTTGTGCATTCCTTTGGATTTTTATCTCTGCATCTCCATCCATTCTGATGAATCTTAAATTTTGTCTTTTTGTGTTATCCTATAATTCTTGGAAGTTCTGTTCATGGTTTCTTACCATCTTCTCTGTACAGTCAACTTTATTTTCAAGATTATATATTTTGTCTTTATCGCTTGAGGTTTTGTCTTCCAAGTGGTCTAGTGTGTTGGTGGTGCTTTCCATAGAATTTTTAATTTGGTTTATTGATTCCTTCATTTTGAGGATTTCTGCTCGATTTCTTTTTAGATTCTCTTTTTATTGAAGTGTTCTTTTACCTCCTGAATTTTATCTTTGATTTTACTCCTTACATCATCCTTTATGTCACAGATCAGTTTGACTATGTACATTTTAAACTCCTTCTCTGATGTTTCATGTACTATTACTGGAGCATTTGTTTGGAGTGCTTTATTCCCATTTTTTTAATGCTGTTTTTGTGTTTGCCCATCTAGCAATGTGGATCTGAGGCAGTACACTTTCTACCCTATAGACTTATAATATCCTAAAAGGTTTCCAATACCTCATCTTTAAGGGGGAGACAAATAATAACAGCAACCAATGCAGACAATATATAACCTTAAACCAAGTAGCTCTTATTAATACATCTATAATTTTGTCACAATAAACAGAAATGATGTGTTCAATTATTATCTATAATAATGTCTATAAAAAGTCAGTTTACAAAAGTGTTTACAATTTCAAATGGTAGACAAAGAGAGAACAGAAGTGATGTAGGAAGGAGGAGAGAAGATAGAAGTAACAAATTATAGGAAGAGTGAAAGAGGAATTAATAGAGGTTGGTTGTTAACAGGAAAAAAGAGAGAAAGAGAATCCAGGGAAACAGATACATGAAAGAAAAAATATGCATAAAGTAAAAATTTTAAAAAAAAATTAAACATAGAAAGAAAAAAAATAAAAGCATACACAGCAAAACTGTAATAAACTATTCACACATTCCAGTCCTCAATAAGTTGATTCATGAAAAATACTTGTTCCCAAATATGAAGAGAAAATGTGAATGCAGATAAAGGAGATTTCTACCTGACTGGTAGAAATGTGAAAGAAAAAAGCGGGGGGTGAGGGGGCAGGTTTTGAAAAATTGAACAATTTTTTTCCATGGAGTTCAAAAGTTTCTCCGCTTCCCTTCTCAGCAGTTAGGTGAGGTTGTCTGGAGTTTGGTGCTAGTCCCACCCTCAAGATGGTTTGCTAGGGTGAGAGAGTTAGTCCTGGAGCTGAAACTCCTGGAGGTAGAATTTAGGCTTATATGTGCTCCACCTCTTCACTGGGTGCCAATTGTTCTGGAGTTTTTTAAGGCAACACACCCCCAAGGCCCAGTAATTGTGGACTGGAAGTGTGGACTGGAAGACTGCACCCTAGGAATCTCCTTTGGGTTCCAATCATGTAGTGTAGGATCCTGTTCCTAGCCCACATACTACTCCTCTGTATGTCATAATTCATGCTCTCTGATTCAGTTCTCAAACTTGAACTCTCTTGCCCTCACCCTTTTGAATTCCTGGCCAGGCACTTCCCTCCCAGCCAGTTCTGCAAATAGATGAATTGGAGGGAGAGAGGGAAGCCAGGTAAATTTTCTCAATGAGTATTCCCCTGTGTAAACCTCTCTCCACACTTGATTTTCTCCTGTTCACTTAGCACACTCTCTGTCATGCAGATTGGGTTTGACCAGCTTGTTTATCAGGCAAGACTTGGGTCTGCCAGTAATCAGCTCCCCTAGCTGTTGGCCCCTGCATTGCAGCTACAGATGGTTTCTTCCACTGTCCTCTATGCTTGCAGCCATGAGAGACAGTGGCTTCCCTCCCATACATGGATACTGTGCAGCACAGCTTACTGTTTTTTGTTTTTTTTAATCTTTAAACTCTCCATACACCATTCACCTCAGTCTTCCCA
The DNA here is from genome assembly GCF_048772815.1 of Callospermophilus lateralis. Lineage (NCBI taxonomy): Eukaryota > Metazoa > Chordata > Mammalia > Rodentia > Sciuridae > Callospermophilus > Callospermophilus lateralis. Next base: position 34,276,722 of record NC_135316.1, read on the forward strand.
AGAATGGGGGTTCTTTTAATTCCTTTATTCTTTTGCTGCATTCACATAGAAACTGTTCTAGCTTGTTCCTCTAGCTGCACCTGTGGCTGTGGGCCTGGGTATTTTTCCCCTTTATTTTATTATACAAGATCTCCTGAGTCCCAGATCTCTTTTGAATGTCCAGTATTAAATTCCAGTAAAGTCTCCCCTAATTCTTAATCTTTCACCCACCTGATTGAAAAGCTGCCTGTCCACTTTTCTTGGTTCCCACCATGGAGCCACCAGGGAAGTGGCCCCTCTATTTCACATATTCTGTTTCTCCCTAGAAGTCTTTAAACTCTAAATAAATCCTTATGGCCACTTTCCTCTGAGCTGCTTGTTTTTTTGAGAAAAGACCATATTTATTAAAGTCATTCTATTGTCTTTTGTGTTACTTGAAAACACTGTTAAATTAGACTTTATAGAACAACCTGAAATATAACTTACATACAACCAAATATGCTAAGTTATGATTATTGATCATGATAGTCATTCTTTTATGAGGACTGGCTACCTTTTCCTTTTTTCTCTCGGTATATTTGTAAGCATATAAAGCTTTATTCATCTCTGGATTATCATTCAGTCCATCCCTCTGGGAAATAGATCCCATCAAACCCCCAAATGTTAACCAACAACAACAAAAAAAAAAGTGAAATAAAATTGACTTAGCCACTGTGGTGGGTTTGGTCCCCTTTTGTATGAAAAATGGTGAAGTAGAGTTGCATTAAGCTACAAGGTTTTGTGGGCTTTTTACATTTAGCAATAGATAATTATAACAACTCTTAAGGAGTGGAAACCATGAAAAATGGGACCAAGTAAAATGGCAGGAGAGAGAGAAGATAAAAAAAGAAAAAATTAACCACATAGAAATAAAAACATAGCCCAGGCATGTTGAAGTACACCTGTAATCCCAGTGACTTGGAAGGCTGAGGCAGGAGAATTGCAAGTTCAAGGCCATCTTTGACAATTTGGCAAGGCTCTAAGTAACTTAATGAGAACCTATCGCAAAATAAAGAAATAAAAAAGGCTGGGAATGTGACTCAGTGGTTAAGCATCTTTGGGTCTAATGCCCCATACATAAATAAATAAAATGTAATATTAAAGGGTTTCATAATATCATCAAAGAAGACAACTAAAAAGCAGAAAAATTCAAAATAATTGGGCAGATACAATACAATATCAAATATTAACTTTAAATGAGAACATCACTAAGTGAAAGCAACTGCCAGTAATTCTGTGAATATGTGAGGGTAGACATCTCTAAATTCTATCATAAACTTACTAAATTTTTCATGTTTTAAACCCAGGCCATGAAAACAACCCAGAAAAGGCAAAAGATGGTGTGTATTAATTAGTCAGCTTTTCACTGTTTTGACAAAGACCTGAGGAGAGGGGAAACAATTAAAAGGAGAAAAATTATTTGGGCTCATGGTTTCAAGATTTCAGTCCATGGTTGACTGACTCCACTACTATGGGCCTGTGGTGAGGCATAGTAGCAAAGCCGAGGGGACATGGTAGAACAGAGCTGTTCATCTGGTGATGACAGGGAATCAGAAAGAGAGAGACAGAGGGAGGAAGGGGACCAGGACAAGATATAACCTCCCAAGACATGTTTCTAGTTACCAACATCCTCCACCCAGACCCATCACCTATAATTTCCACCACCTCCCAACAGAGCCATCAAATATGAATACCTCACTGGATTAATCGATTGATGAAGTCAGAGCCCTCAAGAACCAATCACTTCCCCAAATTCCTACATCTGAATGTTATTGCATTGGGGATGAAGCCGTGGCACATAAGCCTTTGGGGGACATTCCAGAATGGGATAGTTCCCTTTTGTACATTGGCCTTTGGTTGGGTCTTTATAAATTTAACCAGAATTAAACTATAGTTTTCAATAATCCATAGTGAATCTAGTACCAACTTCCACAGCATGCATTCTGAATAGATATAAATAATAAAAGAAGGGTTGGTTCATTTCTCATAGCTTTATGTGATTTACAATGTAAATGAAATATCTTATGGCAGGGATTATTTTATCTCATATCACATCAAGAAACTATTTCAAGCCTGAGAAATTTTTTTTTACTTTGTCCAATAGCTTAGTCACTAGCCACATGTGGCTATTTAAATTTAATTTAAAGTGAATAAAATTAAACATTCCATTCCTCCATCACAATAGCCACATTTCAAGTTCTAATAGCTACATGTAACTATTGATTACTGGACTGCAGGAATGTAGAAAATCTCCATCCTCACAGAGGGTTCTATTAGACCATCCAGGGGGAAGGTAGTTGAATGTCTTTGTGCTAGTTCAGAAATCTTGTCCTGAGTTTTGATATTTGCTATAGTTTTCTTTTTTTGTCTCCCCGAATCCATGTGTTAGAAACATAACCTACAAAGTCATATGTTGATAATATTTGGAGATGAGATGTTTGGGAGGTGATTGACAGCACTCTCATGCATTAATGGATTAATATATTGTCAAGGAAGTGTCTTTGTTATAAAATCATGCTCTCTCTGCACACCTGTTCTGCCTTGCCATGTAACACCCTGTACGGCCTGGGTGTCAGAAGACCTTCACCAAATGTAGGCATTAGAGCTTAAAATTTCCAGCTTCCAGAATAACTAGAAATAAATGTAATTTCTTTATAAATTTCCCAGTTCCTGGTATTCAGTTATAGCAACTAAAAAACAGGCTAATGCAGTGTTATTTTGGTTCAGAAGTTGTTAAAATGAATTGTACTTAAGTGTTCAGTTAATGCAAGTAGAATAAATTTGTTCACAAATTTTATATCTCAAGGTGCTACACCAAAGACTGTGTGGGACATTTTAGAATTTCAAAGGAAACGCACCAATAGTATATATCTGGTTGGACAGCACAAACAACAGGCAAATTCTGATTTTTAGCATTAGAACATATTACATTTCTTTCAATAGTGTCATAGCTTAGCTAAGCTGTATTTCAGTTAGTATGATGAAAAAGCAAGCACCATGTGAAAATCGATATCAATAACAAATTAGGGTGCCAATACTGAGTATGATTCCAAGTTTCAGAAGTTCTGCAATGTTCAGCAGTTACTTGTGTTCCATTAACAACTACCTGGAAATATGTTCTCAAGTGATTATTAATTTTTATGACATAGATACTTACTAAGGGTGGGTCTTCCTACCTATTAAATAGAAGTCTTAGGTATTTCTTTTGTCTGGTAGTCTGCCATGAGAAAAACTTCTGAGATACTAAAGGAGCTTTGAACAAAGAAAGTTTGGAAACATCTGAATTAATAAATGAGAATAAAACAATTGCAACCTTTTTCTTTTAATGAGATCAAGATAGGTATGTGGAAAAGAAATCTCAAAGAAACCTATTTAAAGTTATCTGATTAACTTCCTTGTTTATGTTCTATCTCCCTTGTTTATTGTGGCTACGGGAACATTAAAGAACTCTGATATAATAATCAGGCAGGGCAGTTAATGTGGAAGAGATCTTTGGATATGTCTCTAAGAGACATTAAATTTTCTCAATTCTCAATTTGCATCTCTTGATCTCCAGATCTGACTCAATTCTCTTTATAGGTTTTGATCATCCATCTGAAGCCATCCTGAGGAATCAAAACCACAAAGTTACAAAAGGTCAAGGCAAATGTTATTTTTTTCCAAATTAAGTTCATTTATGGGAATCAAGATGCTTATAGGTTTAGGGATTAGAATTAGTTTTCTTACCTGTCATGTATCTTCTCTGAAACATGTACTAGTAACCTTCTATGACAACACTCAGTGTCTTTCACCTGTTCTAGAACCCATCACTACGTTATCCCAGCAATCCTCAGGTCCCCCTCCCACTCATCCATCCAGTTCTGAGAAGCCAGGGGTTTATGTCTACTTCCTTCAGGTCTTTCCTTTGAATGTCACCTTCTTAATGGGACTTTCCACTAAGATACCACCTGTCTTAGTTCACGTAGGAAGCTATAATAAAATGCCTCAGAGTGGATAATTTATTTTTATTTTTTAAAATATTTTTAGTTATACATGGATGCAGTATCTTTATTTTGTTTATTTACTTTTATCTGGTGCTGAGGATAGAACCCAGTGTCTCCCATGTGGGAGGCAAGCACACTCCTGCTGAGCCACACCTCAGCTGCCAGAGTGGGTAACTTATAAACAACAGAAATTTATTGCTTACAGTTCTGGATGTTAGGAAGTCCAAAATTAAGGTGCCAGCAGATTCAGTGTCTGGTGAGGCCTTGGTCTCTGCTTCATAGATGCCCCTTTGTAGTTGCAACATCCTACAGCAGAAGATTTGAGCAAATTCCCCTGGGCCTCTTTTATAAGGTCACTAATCCAATCCATGAGGGCATCACCCTCATGAGTTAAGCATCTCCCACAGATGACACTACATTAGGTATCAAGTTTCAATATATGAATTTTGGGGGGACACAAACATTCAGACCATAGTAATACCTAACGCTACAATTATTCCCCCACCTCTGAGAGTTTCTACTCCTTCCCCTATTTGAAATTCCTCCATACACTTATCATACACTTATCACCTCCTAATATATTATAGTTTTGACTCATTCAACCTGTTTATTGTCTGTGTGTTATGGTCTGGATGTGAGGTATCCTCCAGAAGTTCATGCTAGAGACAATGCAAGAAGGTTTAGAGGTGAAATGATTCAGTTATGAGACCTTTAACCCAATCAGTGAATTAATCACCTGATGGGATTAATAGAGTGGTAACTGAAGGCAGGTGGGTTTGGCTGGATAAGGTGGGGCATTGGGGGGAATGTATTTGTGGCATATACTTGTTTTGGCAAATGGAGATTTCTTTATATGATTTCTTATCATCATGTGAGTGCTTCCCTCCATCACACTCTCCACCATGATGTTCTGCCTCAATTCATGCCTTGAGGAATGAAGCTTGCTGTCTATCCATTGATGCCTCTGAAACTCTGAGTTCAACTAAACTTTTCCTCACCTACAATTGTTTTGGTGGGGTTTTTTAGTCACAGCAGCAAAAAGGCTTATAAAACACTGTCTTTACCAGGCCTCATGAAGGCTAGGACGTATTTATATTAATGTGTCTCCAGAACCAAGACCTGTTCCTGGCACACAAGAAGCAGTCAATATTTATCTTTTTACTGAATTCACTATAATTAGTAAACACTCATTGAGCATCTTCAATATGCCAGATACAGTGTGTAAAACAAGCAATACACCACCAAATTAGGGACATAATGGTGTATGTATGATTTGTACATATGTGTTCTTTGAAAAATCCATACTGATACACATTTTTTACCAGTTTTTACAAAAAGGCCATAACCCCAAACATAGTCAGGAACCACTAGAAAATTCCCTCCCATAGAACCTTTGCATTGCTCTCAAGCATACAGGGTGAAGGCCCCTTGCATAGGAAGGATCACCCAGTGGAAATGCAAAATTTTCCTTAGTATATGAGTTCTGTCATACAAAGCCCGTTTCCTCTGTCTTTCTTCCCTAGGATGTTTGTAAGATGTAGATTGTTTTAATCCTGACCCAATGTTGGGTAGGAGTTCAGGGACACAAAGATGGCAGAGACAGGGTATAAGAAAGACAAAGACAGACGCTGCTGGAGGACTAGATAGGGGGACAAATCATGTCCCTGTTTGTGATAAATCCCATTACCATGACAACTTCTGTCACCAGGGACTTACCATCATGACAACTCCCGCCACAGGTTGGATATTTTAAATTGACCAGTGGGGGTGAAGTTGGCAGTATTCTAATTAGGTTTTCTAGAGGGGTATCATAAGGAACCAATGGGAGCAAATGCGATAAGATCTTCCCTCTGATCAGTCTAGGGAAGGGCACACTTTATAGCTTAGCATGTAAGATTCTGATTTCCAGACACTCTGGCCTTGCACCCCTTTTTATCACTTGACCCACTCCACTCTACCTTACGGAATGCTTCTCTCACCTTTACCTTCAATAAATCTGTATTCTGCCTGACCCTTGTGTGTGTCTTGCTCAGTCCTTTTCTTGAGACACCAAGGACCTGGACCCTAACTGTTCACTCCAATGACAGCAGCATCTGAACAGAAAACGTCTACAGCTTAACTGACTCTAAAAGTCTTCTGTACTGGCCCTTGGCCTAGGCATGAGTTAAATATCTCACCCATGCCCTCTATTAATTTAGTGTTTATTATTACAACTGTATGTGAATCTTTTCTCCCTAAACCACATCAAGTGCTAGTTATACACTGCTATAGAAAACGAAAGTGTTTAACTCATTTTTTACTGGCTTAATAAATACTGTTCAGTACTGTTAATGATGAAGGCAAGCCAATAAAAATTCAAATTAAACTCTGTAGTCTTCTCTCTCTCTCTCTCTCCCTCCCCACCCCTCTCTCTCTCTCTCTCTCTCTCTCTCTCTCTCTCTCTCTCTCTCACACACACACACACACACACACACACACACCATGGAGAGAACTATGGGGAATATCTAGATAGTTGAGGCTGATAATTCTGTAGTATGAAGTATCATGATGTGCAATCCAACCAATCCAGTGCTTCGTTTATTACTCAAATCTTCATTTTACCATTCACAGAGAATGTTGTTCCTGGTAGTCCCTTCTCCCTTCTGGTGCTCATTTCCATGGCCACCCCACTCCTCTCCTTCCTGTACTGAAGCTTGTTGTGCTGCATGTAACTGATGCACCACATACTTGTCCCGTCAGTTTAGCTGAACACCAGCAGGACCCAGAATCACTGTGCAACTTTGACTCTGAACTGATTCCTTCCATGCTGCTGTGCTTTAATGTCCTCACCCAAACTCACATTTAAATTTAATTCCCATTGGGAGATAAAGGGTAGAGCATGTGAGACCTTTAAGAGATGATTAGTTCATGAGGTATCAATGGGTTGATGGGTGAATGGGTTTTCTAAAGAGTGGGTCAGTTTGGCTTTGTCCCTTGTATATATTCCTCTCACCTTAGGACTCTGCAGAGTCCACACCAGCAATAATAATCTTACTGGCTATGACCCCTCAACCTTGGACTTCCCAGCCTCCAGAACTGTAGGATATAAATTCATTTTCCTTATTAGTTTCCAAGTCTCAAATATTTTATTATAGCAATAGGGGCGGGGGGAGACAGATGTGGAGAGGAAACATCTTATTTTTGACACTAAAGATTGATGATTTCAACTACATGAGAACAATACCTCACAAATTTTTGCCCAAAACATATTTTACAGAATGCTGCCTTTTCCTAAGTTAAAGTCCTGCCTGTGTGCTTTGCAGTGCTTCCATTCATCTTTACTCAGCCACTCTAAGTTGTATTCACCCACAGAAGATACAATAATTTCTTGCTTTTAAAATCCAGCAGCCTTTGACAAAAAAATCCTTTGTACTCAGATTCCAAGATCCTTTGGGAAAAAAACCTTTTTGGCATCCCTGCATCAACATGCCAGCTTCAGGTGGCAGCAGTTGGTTTCTTTGGCTTTCTCTCCTTTCCAGGCCCTGCCTCAGGCCAGTCTCTGTCTCAGAGTTCTTCCACCCCAGCCTCTGTGCAGAGACAGGCTCTGGCTCACTCCACACTGCCCTGTTGGCAGACTGAGACACCTGTAACTGGATGACAGGGCCAGCGGGGAAACTCTTAAAGAACCTGACTTTCTAGTCACAGAAACTGGGAAAAGAGTCCCCTGAGAGCCCAAGAGTATAGAAAAACTCCAGATAGGAGAGGGCTGGAGAAGATTCACTAATTCTACATATGAACCAAAAGATTCCACAACTTTTCCAAGTTTTGTGCACACTGACCAGACCCCCAAGTGCAAGAAAACCATTAAAAGTTAAATATCAGACAGACCTCCACCCAGATACCAGATTAACCTCTGAGGGGAGCATGCAAATGGCAAACCCTAATGTCACAGAACAGCCTTTGCAAGCCAAACGGACATTTGATCCAAAGCCCACAACAATGGAATTCATGGTTTTACCTAAATCAGGTTGACTGTGTCTAGTCTCCCGACACAATATTCAAATGCCCAAGAAGTACTCTAAAATTATTCATCTTCAAACAACCAGAAAAATCTGAAAAATTCCCATGGAATCTGCCATAATACCACAACAGATACCTACATGTTGTAATTATCAGATAGACAGTAAATCAACTATTATAAGTCATCTCCACAAGGCAAAAGGGCACAATCTTGAAATGAATGAGAAAAAAAAAAAACTGAAGACCTCAGAGGGAAACAGAAATTACGTAAAAAAAAAAAAATGGAAAATACTAAAATTAAAAATAAAATGTTTGAAATAAAAGAATTTCTCAGATGGGTTCAGTTTGCAAAAAGGAGATGATAGATTAAAAGAGTAAACCTGAAGATGGACTAATAGAAATAAAACACAGAGAGAAAAGCTAGAAAACAAATAATGAACAGAGCCTAAGGGATACAGGAGACCACTTTCTAGGTATTTTCTAAAAGTGAAATGAAAATATACATTTACACAAGATCCTGTATGTTCGTGTTTATTGCAGCCATATTCATAATGACCAAAATCAGAATCCACCTGTGTTTGCCTCAGTTGTGGAGTGGGCAAGCAATCTGGGATCCTTCCACACAGTGGAATACTATTCAAAAACAAATGGGGGAAAAAACCTCTATTGAAGGCAACTGCATTAGTCAATTTCAAATGTATTAGTATAAGAAAAAGAAGCCATATTATACAATTCCATTCATATGAAATTCTGGAAAATGTAACAAAAAATTGTATGTTGGAGAATAGGTTAGTGATTTCGGGGATATTGAAATAGAGGACTGGCAGATTAAGAGAACCTGAAAGGAATTTGGGGGGTAAGAAAACTCTTTTGTATGGTGGTGGTTACACAAAATCTATGTATTTGTCAAAATTGGTAGAATAACAAAAATAGTGAATATTACTGTTTATCAGTTTCAAAAGCAAATTATAATAAATAGCAGTGAGCTTATGTCGTGCAGCAGTTCCTCTTCCTAAAGAATGAAATTATACAAAGTTTCATTTTGCTCAAATGATGTGCTGTTCACAGTCTTCATCAAGGTTAGAACTGCTTTGGAGGATCTATCACAGAAGAAGTTCATTATAATATGAATAAATACTTCAAATGACATCAGAGACTAATCACAGGTCTTGAGGAAGCAATCCTGTAAAACCCAAATTCCTAAATGAGATGTGAAGAGAAAGTGACTTGTCTCCTCGGATTCACTTTCCTTGCTATAAACAAGGACAAGAATGACAAGGTTGGTGTTAAGATTAAACACGTGCAAAAAAATCTGGTGCAATATTTGGAATGCAGACCAACTTAATAGGCCCCAACTCCTTGCAGACTGCAGAACTTCCGAGGCTTTACTCTTCCCAAAATGCCAGGGCATAAGCTGTTGAGTTCCTGCTTCCTATTTTGTAGCTCAGAAAAGTCCCAGGAACAAAAGTCCCTTAAATCATATTGCCAAAACTCGATCTGATCAGATTTGACTAAACCTAAGACTCTTGAAGACAAGGAAAACTCCTTTCATTTTTATAGCTATATTAGGTAGAACTAATGTCCACTACATTGCACATATGTAAAGCATACAGTTTGATGAATTTTGGATATATGAAGCCATCACCACAATCAAATAACATCCCCTACATCTTCACATGTTTCCTCCTAGTCCACTAACCCACCCTTCTCTCCATCTTGGGGAAATTACTGATTTCTTTTCTCTCCCTCTACATCCAGATTAGTCTGAATTTTCTAGAATTTTAGATAGGTGAATCTCACGTTATTTCTTCTGTTTTGTCTGTATTTTTAAAGATTATTTCTGTTCTGCCATCTACCAATAGCTTTTATGCAGAGTGATAAGAAGTCATTTACAGACTTGACTAAATAAAGCTACCAACAGCATTCATGCACAAGCCTTCTTATGGGAATCTTCTTTTATTTTTCTTGGAGAGTTTATCCAGAGTTAGATGACCGATCATACAGAAAGGATATGTTTAAATTTTCAAGAAACTCTCACATTGTTTTCCTAAGTGTTTATACCATGTTACATTCCTATCAGAAGTTTATAAAGGATCTGTATGCTCCTCATCCTTGCCAACAATTGATATGGCATTTTACTTTTAATTTTATCCATTCTGGTAGGTGTATAGGGGTAGCTCACTGTGCATTTAATTAGCAGTTTCTTAATTACTTTGTTGGTGGACTGTCTGTTCAAAATTTTCACCCATTTTCCTCTAGGTTGTCCCTATTTTTATTGGATTGAAATGTTCTTTGGGTGTTTTCAAAATAAATCCTTCAGTAGACAGATTTTTTAACTATTTTCTCCCAATCTCTGGTTTGACTTTTCATTTTTGTAACAGTGTTTGTTAAAGGCAAAAGTTGTATTGTTGTTTATAAAGTTTAGCTTATAGCTATTATTGCTTTTATTTTGTGCTGTTTGTACTATTCAAAAATCTTTGCCTACCTCATAGTCATAACCATTTTATCCTGTATGCTGCTTAAGAAATTCTACATTTTTTTTCCTCTTTCATTTAAGACTATTGTTATGTTTTTAGTTACTATATTTTTACATAGCTAAGAAATAGAAAGACTACCCTCCAGATACAAAATACATACTCCATAGCTATGCCCTCAATTACCACTTCCTTCAGCCACACCCCACCTGCCTCCAGTTACCACTCAGTTAAACCCATTAGGGATTAATTCAATGAGTGGGTTATGACTCTCACAACCCAATCATTTCTCCTGTGAACCTTTTTGCATTGTCTCACACATGAGCTTTTGGGGGACACCTCACATACAAAACATAACACTAGGCAAGTGCTCTACCTCCAAGCAATATACCCAGCCCTTGCCCATTTTAAAAATTAGATAACTTGGTTTTTGTTGTGAGATTTTTTTGAGCACATTGTATATTCTAGGTATTAGCACTCCACCAGATGAATAGTTGGCAAATGTTTTCAAATAAAAAATAAAACATTTAAAACCACCTTCTATTCATGTGTCTTATTTTGAAATTATTTCTATTTCTAATAAATAAAGATAACTTAATCTTTAAGAGGCTGGTAGGATTTTTGGAATTTGCGATTGCTGTTATTCAAGACTATAGTTATAAGATTGTATTTCACTGAAAATATGCTAAGAAAGATTTTTAGATGCTCTTACCACCCACACACAGAATGGGTAACTGTGATATAATTGGGTATGTTAATTTGCTTGACTATAGTAACCATTTCATTATGAAAAGTATGTTACAACATAATGTCATGCACCATAAGTAAATGCAATCAAAATAAATTTAAAATAAAAACAAAACATTCAGTCCAGAGAAAGGCTGACCTCCAGGCAGAAAATGTGGCCACAGAGCTAAGATCTGAAGGATATCTGAGATTCACAGATGAGGGGAGGATGAGAATAGAGAGGAGCAGGGACCATGGCTGAGGACAGAAACGGACATGATCCATTGCAGGACTAGAAGGACAGTCTGTGTGGGTGGGATGTGGAGAGGAATGGAAGAGCCAGGATGCTCAGAGCCAGGGGAACACAGTAAAGGTTTTAATTTTCTTTTTGTTGGATAGGGGGATCAAATCCAGGACCTTATTTATATATGCTATGTTTGCCCCTATCACTGAGCCATCTCTTCAGCACCTTAATAAAGATTTTGAACTTAATCATAGGAACAAAATAAATCTGTCTTTGGGCTTTCTTAGCTACCTAGGGTTCCCAGATAGAAGAACACCTGATGGCATGCTTTTCCTGGACAATACCTTGCCCTGGGTAAAACCCTGAGGAAGAGGAAGGGGACGAACCAAACAGGAGAAGTGAGCAGCCATTCCATGTCATGGAAAATTTGTAAGTTATATATATGTGTGTGTGGGGGGGGGGGGGTGCGCGCGCGCGCATGCGCACATATCCAATATATATTAGATATTTATGTGTAATTTATGATAATTATCTTAATCTTAAATAAAATCACATTCGGGGTGTTACAAGCACATAAATATCAATGTTCTCTGAATTTTCCTTCTTTGTGTAATTATGAAGATACCACATTCAGAGAATTGAAAAAAGAAACTATATTACAAGTTACTTTTCTTATACAAAGTGCACAGCAACATGTGGAAAGTGATCATCTTTCCAGAAAAAATAAAGTGTTCTCTTAGGGATGAACAACCTCACAGCTTTCAAGGTATGTGTACACTGTTTGGTGCTTAGAGCAAACCACCCAGGAGGCCAGCCCAGATTGTGACCCTCAGCAGCAGCAGTAGGGCAGATCTTGTGCCGAGTAGCAGAGGACATGAGGATGGAGCTAAGCAAATCCAAGGGCAGTAATGTGAATGAAGTGGCTCAGAGGTGGATACTCCAGGTAAAGGAGCAGCACATTTCTCTTTCAAACACCAACACATTTAGGTACTCTTTCAAGGTAAAACTTTCTAATGTGCATCACTCACATCCTGCAAGTGAGTCTTAAAAATAACAAAGGCAGAGAGGCACCCAGAGAGAAAGCTACAGGACTGAGGGACAGGGAATCTGATCTCCTGTCCCCTAGCTGGACAGAATGGGGTATATTGCTGCCATTATCCAGAGAATAAAGTGTGATCTTGTTCAATAATAAAAAAATCTCTCTCTTGCCTGAGCATGGTGCTACCTGTTGAGCAGTCTTCTGCATGCTGTGCCTGGATTACCGGGTCACAAAGGTTTATTTAAACCCTTTATCCTTCAGAACACAGCCGCAGTCAGTACATCTACCAACTGAGGTGGAAAAGGGTGAAATAACACCAAAGACCACCAGAGTCCACAGCTTTGATCAGGAAACCCTCTTAAAGTGCACCAAGTAACTACAGGCCACTTAATATATCTATGGTCTAAAATTTTCCATCTGAAAATGGGGGTGACAGTTGACTCTTTTAAGAATTAAGTGAATGGGTTATGCTTAATATCAACCACGCCATAGAAGGTATTTGGTATATTCCAGCTATCTATTCCTTCCCCTTGTAAGCTAAGGGAATCTCAGTTTTGAGTCCAGCCCACATTACCACAGCCATGAAAGGAGTTGTTGTAAGAATAAATAAATAATAATGCATAGAAAGTAGGCATCTCGAGCATTTGATAATAGAAGTTATTACTTACCACACATTTCAAATTCATAGTTTCCCAAATCCACCTTACTGTCTTTCCCCCTAGAACTTATTTTCTATTCTATTTTCCTCATTTTAATGGCACCATTTCCTCTCCCCAAACCAGCAAGAATACTTTGTGATTTTTCCATGGGTGACTGCTCCTCATATTCAGCTAGTTCCCAAGTCCTGTCAATCCTTCCAAGGTTTATTTAAACCCTTTATCCTTCATATCCTCTAGTATTACATGTTCTAAAGCACACTGCTGGACTGGGGGCAGGAGGGGTGGGTAAGGCTCAGTAGTAGAGAGCCAGCTTAGCATGTTCAAGGCCCTAAATTAAATCCTGCCCCCCCCCCCAAAAACCTGAACTAAAGTGCATTGTTGCACAGAATATTTCTCCCTTTCAATTCACTCTTCAAGTGGTTCCTTTTGTTCTTTTTATACTTTTTACACTGAAATATGTTTCTCTAAAAATATTCTGGCATCCCACTATCAGAAGATAAAATACAAGAGATTTAGCAACACAGTCCAGAATCTCAGGACCTCTAATAATCGGGTCTATACCTGGTTCTCATATCAAAATCTAATCTCCTACCAGCCCACCCCTTTTCTAAATGTGTTCTACTCTTTCCAAACTCCTTGCTATAGTTCATCTGCCACCAGATAAAGAATTATTTACCCTCCAATAGTCAGTTCATGTAAATAGCTATGGAATATTCATTTCTAATATAATCATTATGAAATGTTTCTAACAAAGATGAGAAAATAGCATAACACATGCTCTTGTATCCCCTACCCAAATTTAATAGATAACAGTTGATTATGTTAGATTTTGAGCCCTCTACAGAAAGAAAATATTACAGATCCATCTCGACATTTCCATCACCATTTCTTTCCTTCTTTCATCATAGATATGGACTGTTTTGAAATGTATGTGTCATTCTTATTATTCCATGCTTCTATACTTTATTATTTGCATTAACCTCTACACATAAATTAAATAGTTGTTTTTCACTTTGAAAAATAATTCAGCCATGTCTCCTAAAAATGGAAATACCCATTTTTTTAAGAGAGAAAGAAATGCTTTCTGTTTAGTATTCCAGAGTTATCTAGTGGGGGGAAAGGAGTTTCCTCTTGATCCTTTTATCACTGAACAGGCAAATGTAAGATAACTAATTTTATGTTTAGTATTTTCTCCTCAAATAACGTTGGCTGATGTTGGCAATCTCATTAGCCATATTTCTGGTTCTATCTGCTCCTGCAGAAACTTGCCAGTTCCTAGCAAGAGATGGAATCACTTTCTGCTCCATTTTGACATAGGTAAAACTTTATAATCACCTGAAAATAGAACCCATAGGAAGTAATACTTCGTTGGCTTTCAAGGCTAGGTCAAGGCTTTCCTCCCCTCCATGAGGAAAGAAGAAAGGGCCTCTTTCTTTTTTCTCTCAGGATTCTTGCCCTCAGAACCTAGCTGCATGTTGTGAGTAGCTCAAGTTATGGCAAGAGCTGTGTGTAAGCACTCTGGCCAATATCAGCCAGCCAACATCAACTGCCAGTACGTGAGTGAAGGAGCGTTCAGATGATTTCAGTTCTAGTCATTGAACCCAAGTTGATGCTAAGTGAAGCCAAAACAGCTATTGATGCTAAAACTTGCCCAAATTATGGATCCAGGAGCAAAATAAGTGGTGCCATTATTTTAAACTACTTAGCTTTAGAATGATTTTTATATAGACATAAGAAGGGGAATAAGCTTCTTGGTTCCTCTCAGGCACTAAATGCCCTCGTAGTCCTCAAATATTCCCCAAATGTCTGCCATCAGGTATGTCTGCCTCATATGCCCCTTGAGCAAATGTCATCCTTTCCTTAAAATCAAAATGCACACTCTTGAAAGCTTTCGCAAGATGTGAAAGAAAGGGCTGACTGGACAGAAAAGTCTTAACTCCAGGTACCACCTACCAGTCCCTACTATCCTGTCTCACCCCATCCACAAACTGGAAAACAGAGGCCAAAACTTCGCCATCAGCATCTGTCAAGTCAATGACCTCTGACCTCATCAGTCCCAGCCAATTACAAGTCATAGCTGCAAACCTTTCCTAAGCCAGAGTGAGTTACTACTTTTTTCTTTTTAAGTTGTAAAGTAAACTTTTTATGATACTTCATGAAACACTCATTTCAGTGTTAAGGAAACAGCATGCTTTCTGTAGGAAATAAACCCTTATGAAAATGTTTAATTCAAGAGTTTAGTAATCCAACCATGCTCAAAATTAAGCTCCCTTACATGATAAACACATTTTGTGGGGAAAGGAAATTGGGATGGAGGGGTCTGCTTTTCTAATTTAATCATTGGATTTTAAAAAAATCTGATGACAATCTGAAAGAGAAACAATCAAACTAGCTATCTGTGATCTTGTAAATAAAAATAAAGGTCTGATGAAATCCAACCCCTGTTTGTTCTTTGGAGTTTATTTTCCTTATTTTTACTGAATTCAGTCAAATGGTTTGTGTATGTCATCACAATCTGAGAATGTGTCTTCACAAGACCAAAATAAATCCTGAATCACTAATTCAGAGGAGAAAAGAGAGAAAACCAGCTGTTCATCTGCATGACACAGTAGTTCCATTGAATCAATTGTGTGTTCAAGCGGAACCTCACAGGGCGGAAAAGCATAAAAATCTTTCAGTATAGAAATCCACTAATCACTTCTAATTCTTCCCCTTTCAAATATTTATTCACATACTTCTTAGAAGATCTCAGTGATAACACTTGAAAGAACTTACAAAGAGAAACTTATAACTGTGTTTGGCTCACAGTTTTAAAGGATTCAGTCCATGATTTGTTGGCCCCATTGCTCTGGACCTGTGGTGAGGCAGCAAGCACATCCTGGAGGGGGCATGTGATAAAACAAAACATCTCACTTCATAGTGAGCCCAGAGCAAAGAAAGAGAGAAAAGGAAGAAACCAGGACCTCACAATCCCCTTTAGGTCATGCTCTCAATGCCCTAAAAACCTCCCACTAGGTCCCACTTCTGAAAGTTTCCGTCACCTCCCAGTGGAAGCTAGCTGGTGACCAACACTTGAATATGTGGCCTTGGGGGAACACGGGTCCAAACAATAGCATCTATTTAGTTTTTTGGCCTCAATGTCTAGAAATACATACATTTGAGGACATGAAATTCTCCCCAAATATTAAGTATAAAGAAGCTCTAAATGAGACAGCAGATTCTGGCAGAAGCCACCACCGGAATAGAAACACAAGTCCTGCCAGACACAGGACAGAGCAAAGCTGCCACCTTTCTGGACAAACTTCCCCCAAAGGTGAAACAATAATGATTATTCTCCTGACCTAGCAGTGATATAATAATAAAATGGACGATTTTAATTTGTTGGAGCATATTTTTAAAATTTTTCAAAAAACTTTTCTTGTGTGCAAAATCCCATGAACCAGGATCATTCTTATTGAAAAATAAGCCCATTACCTGAGATTTCTCTTTGCTTGTGAGTCCTGGGATTTTCACAACTTGAGGTTATTTGTGTGTGTGATGATGTATGTATGTGTGCATGCATGTGATTGTATTCTGTGTGTTTTGAATCTGGTATGTATATGTGCATGCATGTGTGGGTATAGATGTGTGAATGCATGTGTATGTTTTTCTGTGTGCATGTGTGTGTACACATGGTGTGTGCTACATATGTGTGTGGTATCTGTGTGATATATCATGTGTTGGGGTATACATATGTGGGGCCTATGTGCTGTATGTATATGGGTGTGTTGTGTGTACTGTGCATGGCACATGTGGTATGTGTGGTGTGACAGTTGTGTGTGCACCCACATGGGAACATGGCATGTGTTTGTGGTACTTTAAGAGTTTCTGGTTTCTTGGTTTGCTTTAGCAGCAACAGCTGAAGACAGAATTGTTAGAGTGTGTAATATCACTAGAATTCAAAGAAAACAGCCTTTTTCTAATAACAGGAGGTAATGAGAGCCTGAGAAATGGGAAATGTGCTTTGGTTTGGTGTGGAGAAAAAGAAGGAAATCTTAATGACTGTATTCACTGAAGAAACCAACACCAACAGGAGTCACATATCCTCAGGAATCAAGGGAGTCCCTGAATACCTGCTGTTTTTCAGCATGTTCCTTGAAGGCCTTCCGGAGTTCTTGGTCATCCCTTAAGGAACCACTCTAGGTTGACTTTGGTGACTGGGACAGGATTCTCAGCCTCATCATATCTTCAGTCATGACTGGGGAAAATCCACTCCACTTTGAACATCCACAAAGAACATGTAGAAGATGTATAGTCCTTATACCTCCTGAAGAGTCCAATTCAGCCTAGGATTTCTCACATATCAAGGAACGTGGTGTGGCAACCTTCTGAACCGAGAATTTCTATGTTTTAGGACACTACAGTATAGTTATTCATTTCATGTGGAACTATAAAATGGAAACATTAATTATATACAGAATATTAAAAACTTGCTGATGAAATTGTTTGTTCTAAGTCAGCCTTCATCCCTCGATTTCAGTAAAAGATTTTTTTTTTAATTTAAAATTTTTCCCCTCGACCTGTCTATAGGATCATTTGTAGGATCTAAATGATAGTGCTTTACTGTTGCACGCCCTGGTTTCTTCTATTTTTCCATGTGTTTGCCTCCTAGGTTGGAATACTCTACTACGGTCTGACCATAAAAATGTTTTTAACCACTTCTATGGATTAAATAATTTCTGCTCTTTCAAAATTCTTAAGCTGAAGCATAAATCCCCAATGTGATGGCCTTAGGAGGCAGAGCTTTGTGAAAGTAAATAAGTAATGAAGATCAGTGCCCTTCGAAGAGAAGGGAGAGAGATGATTGCTCTGCTCTCTGTCGGGTGCAAGGAGAAAGTGACAACTGCAAACCAGGAGGCAGACCCTCACCAGACACTGCATCTTGATCTTAGACCTCCCAACCTCCAGAACTATGAGAAATAAACCTGTGTAGTCTGAGCCACCCAGTCTATGGTAATTTGTTATAGCAGCCCTGGCTAAGATAACTATCATTGCCCCAACAGATTACAGGGACTACACAAACAAGCCCGTTTAAGAATCTGTCCTATTTTTCTATCAGAGCCCAGTTTGTTATTTATACTGATGAGTTAAATCTTAGGTTAGCAGCTTGAGAGTTACTGAAGCCAACATGAAATCATCCTTGTCTGACCCAGACAAAATTGGAACTGGAAAATAATGAAAGAAGAGGGCTCCTGCCTGCCTGTCAGAGATAATACTGTTTCAAGGACTTTCTAAAGACCTACAAGAGATTCCTTTTCATTCTATATGCACCCCAGGCTTTCACACCTCCCACATATGCACAGATCTCTGTTACAAAGTTTATCTTTAACATTCTTTAAGACTGCAACAACAGACCCGATGCTCTGGATGGAACACTTACCCGGCAACTGCTCCTCCACCAATCAGCTGAAGCCAACTCCTGCCTCTGGCCTTCAGGACCAATGAATCCTGTATCCAAGGAAATCATGTAAATTTCTTCCTTCTTTTGACTTTAAATATCCCCCCCCACAACCATTTTGTGATGCAACTATTCCCATTGCAATGCTCTGCTGTTGCCAAGTGAATTTTTCTATTCTTCAGAGAATCTCTAATTGTTACTTAGGTTGACAGTAGCAATGGTTTTTGTACTCAACCCATAAGCAACCACTACTCAATTATCCCATGGGAAGATCTCATTGTGCCAAATGTCTTTCAACAAAAATTTTTAGTGAACATTTCTTATACATTTTTGATACTGCAACAAGTGTCTCCTGGGCTTCCCAGTATTACCTAGAAATATAAGAGAGATATTAAATGTTACAAAACAATTATTATGCAGGCACATAATCAAATCAATCCTAAAGTTACATGTTCATTTTGCAAAAAGCATCATATGAGCTGGCTTCATTTTCCATGTCTCACGAGGTCACTAAATCTTAGGATTCTATGATGTCTATCCCTGGAGATTTGAAGCAAGGATTCAAGTCTGTCATTTGATCTAGTTTTATCAACAAGTCAAGATATTTCATTTGATCCTTATGGAGGTCAGTCGTTTATAGCCTCCCCAACTCCTGCCAGGTTCTAGATTGTTAGGTTACAAAAAGTAAATAATACTTTTTTCTTCAAGCAAAGAAGTGCAGACAATCCTTGAAGCACAGAAAAATAAAAGACACTATGGTTTAACTTACAAGTCACCACTTAGGCACACCCCAGTTTTCACCAAACTCTTTTTGCTATATCTTCTATGTGTTGAGGGCATGCATGCATTCTTACAATATGGCAGCCACTACATAACTAACCATTGCTGCTTATAACCTGACAAAGACTGCCACATTTGACAGATAAAAATGCCAGTGGATTGGAATTTTAGATAAATAATAGAATAACTATATTTCATGTCATCTTTTGAACATGCTTATATTTAAGAAAATCCATTGTCAGGGGCTTGGGTTGTGGCTTGCAGTAGAGCACTTGCCTAACATGTTCAAGGCCCTTGATTCTCAGCACCACATAAAAATAAATAAATAAAATAAAGGTATTGTGTCAACTACAACTAAAAAATTTTAAAATTTTTTTAAATAAAAAATTCCATTGTCAATTCAAAATTCAAATTTGGTTGAGTTTCCTGTATTTTACCTAGCAATTCTAAACCCGATGCTTAAAATTATTATATAGTCATCAATGGTCAAAACAAACCAGGTGTTTGGGAAGATATTGGTTAAAGAAAATAAAGTGGGCTGGAGATGTGGCTCAAGCGGTAGTGCGCTCCCCTGGCATGCATGCAGCCCAGGGTCGATCCTCAGCACCACATACAAAGATGCTGTGTCCGCTGAAAACTAAAAAATAAATATTAAAAAATTCTCTCTCTCTCTCTCTCTCTCTCTCTCTCTCTCTCTCTCTCTCTCTCATCTTTAAAAAAATAAAAAATAAAGTTACAGTTTGAAAGATAAGTAAGTTCTAGAGACCTAATATACAGTAAAATACCTATAGCTAACAATATTATATTACATTAAAATATGCCTCAAGTTAGAATGCTAAATGTTTGATCATCAAAATAACAATAACTAAGAATAGCTGGGATTGAAAGGTGATGAATATGATATGTGGCCTTCATGAGTGAATATTTATCTCTAAGCTCATCAAAATATTTACATTCAGTATGTCCAGATTTTTAATTGTCAATCATACTTAAATAAACTTATTTTAAAAAATAAGCTAAATGCATCTTAAATGCTAAGGTAGATCTTATACTCATAGGAATTTTTTAAAAATTGTAAATGAAAATTTTAGCTACTATTTTCTAGTCTGAAGAATACTGAACAATAATAAAATCTGCCATTTATTAAGCACTAAGCACCATGCAATTTTTTTATTCTCAAAATATATAAGGCAAGTATGTTTATCCCTATTTTATTTACAGTGAGTCTTCAATCAACTTTGGCTCTACAGATACCATCTAAAACACTGAGCTTTTAAATCCAGACCTAAAGCACTCATGCTGCTTTGGGGACACATTTGGAAGCCAGGTTAATATTTCACAGATGTTCCTGGTGTCACCATATCACATGTACACACCCAGAGTCATTTTCATGTCACCAGACTCTGTTGTAGTTGATGATGCCATCATGATTGTCAAATATGTCAAATGTCATTCTTTCTGGAAGTATCTAGAGGGAACATCCCACATATTGAAAATCTCAGACAACTAAATGAGTTCTTACCTTTTTATCGGACTCTTCAGAGGTCCTCTATTTCATCCTCAGCAATAAGCAAACCACATTCACAATTTGAACTGTTCTAGGATACATGTGCCTTTTTTGTTCCTAGTACAATCATTTGGACTCCAGGGAAAACAACAGAAAGGACCTTCACCTCAAATGTCCTCACCTCTGACCACTGCACATAGAACTACCTATATTCATCATATTTTCCTTTCTACACACAAAAGAGTCAACCCAGACAGATGGTGTGGATTTGCCCACGTGGACTTTCCCCCATGGCATAGTCTGGCATATGATCCCACCCAGCTACCAAACAAGCATCAGCATAGGACAACTGACATGTCTTCCATTAAGTACTACAATCCCCAATTCACTCCCTCCATCCTCCCTTCCAGTCTGACATCAAAAAGCAGACACCAAGGTAAAGACCTGGCTCCTTGACCAAAGAGCTTCCCTCTGGGCTGCTCAGGCCACGAACATAGACACTTCTAAATTTAGAAGCTATTTGTCTCCTACAGCTTTCAGAGTTCTGTGCCATCTAAGAAATAGCAGGTGGCAGTCACCTACCACCACTAAACACCACACAGTATTCCAGGCCCATTCTGCCCCAATGATAGCTATGTTGTACAGTTTGGCCTCCTTCATGGGAGGGGATATTTGTGGGATGAAGTGACATCTTTTCAAAACACCAGAAGGCTTCCTACTGGCCTGAGCACAGGTCAGCTTGCCTGGCCAGCCTGGCTTTCCGTGGGTGCACAGCTGTCTAAATGGAGAAAGGGGAAATTATAGGGGAGAGGCAACAACTGGCTAAAAATGAAAGAGGCTAAATCATTTCCCCCTGTTTACAGCACCACTGCCATCACAGAGCCCCAGATAGGGTAAAGCACATCTTCAAAATCTGCCATTTGCAAATGAGCAGTGGAGTTAAAGGAAATGCTCTCTTACCCCTGCACAGACAAGTTGATGGCCAAGTGCAGTACATTGGAAATTCGTAAGGAGGGAGGTCACCAGGCAGCTTGTCAGTTTAACTCTTTATCAGAACATGCTTAACGGGATTTTACTTTCAGCAACATGAACTTTGAAATACTCAAGTTCAAGTTTCACCTGCAGAGCTCCCATCTGTTTTTACTTCACCCTCAGAATTTCCATCTGCTATCCTTTTGGTCTGTCTAATGGGATGCCCCATTAGGCTTTCCAGCTTTCCCAGGTGCTGAAGTCATGGAAATTTTATGACATTGAAAAAATTAAAATATGGGTCCTATGTGTTACCTATGAAAATTAATTCCATTGTACAACAGCTTTCCTTGAATGACACTTCCCAGAATGCCTGTTAAAGAGTTCTGAAGGGTGTGCATGCAGATCATTTATTGCTACGCTCTGGGACACTCAGAGTTCACAAGGGACTATAAGTAATGGAACCAGGCAGAGGGCTGTGCCTGAGGCCTTGCTTCCAAGCTGACCACTCAGAGCTTCTGAATTCCAAGGCCAAAACTGCAGATCAGATTCTGACTCTGGGTTGAGTGATAGCAGCATGGACTTCATAATTGCAGGTGTTCAGCTTGACCTGAACTTAGAGCTCAGAGCAACTGAACTTTGTGTGAGGGTCAAGGGAGTGCCAGCCCTGTCTTCTGAAGGCATGGGACTGGCAGTTTGTCAGAAGGTGGCTAGAGCCATAATACTAGTGTTTGGAAATTCGTAAGGAGGGATGTGTTTGTGTCAGTGACTCATTCTTCTTGTTTCAGAATCTCCCAAAAGAATTCCACCACTGGAAGAGCAGGGGCTTTCCATATAAAGTCTGAGATGGTTACTGGTGGGGACCAAGTGAGAGAGAAACAAAGGAAGGAGCTAAATACAGTAAAATATAGTAAAGAACAGGAGGATTTGCAGAAAAACATTCAGTGGACTAAAGGAGAGGTGCTAACTACCCAGAAGGTCTCTGAATTAGACCTCTGGTTTACCCAACACAGAGTTTACATACTGGTTCATTTACGTATGATGCTTTTATATCAATCAAAACTTTAAGCATTTAATGTCAGATAGCAAAGAGACAGTCCTAATGGGGACTTTGACAGTCTCCTCCCAGCTGGTATGCCAGCCAGAGACCCACTGTTTGGAGCTAACAGCCATGATGGTTCTGAAACATTCTTTTCACTGTGCATTTAGACTCAGATGTGCTGAAAAATATAATGCATAATTAGGCTTGTTTTTCAATAAAACTATTAAAAGATGCCTTTTCAAGCAAGACTCAGTCTCATTCAGCTGCTCCCTCCTGCTCATGGCTCTAAGATGACATCCCAGTAAGGATAGACCTCCTAATAAGGGGTGGTGTTCTGACCTTGTGTTGGTCATCAGGTGGGCGTGTGCTGCTGACATCCCCTGGTCTCCAAGGTATTGTCCTTTGTCCCAGCCAGGCCCTTACAGGTTCAGTGAACTCATGGCCTCCTGGCAAGTCTTGGGTTCCAGCCCTGTTCCCAAGAGCCTGAGTTCATTTTCTTTTTCTTGACTATTCTCCAATCAGCTCTCAGTGCCTGGGGGGCCTGGCACTGGCCCCTACCCACCCCACCTTGGGCCTCCTGCATCCCCTTTGTCTTTCAGCTCCAACTATGGGGTGCTCTCCTTTTATCCACTGTCATCACTCTCTCCTTCTAGCATCAAACACCCTTCCTTCTTGTCTCTCTGCCATCTGCATAAGGAGCCCTTCTTTCCATGGGGGAGATGTACACAATGAGAATGAAGGACTAAGCAGTCTTTGGCATGTTGGAGAAAGGGAGTAAAGAATTTAGACCATTCGTTTCAAGTCTCCCCAGGACTTAGAAGTTTGGAAAGCTACTAAGGCAGTCAGTAACAATAAAAAAGAAAAATCAATTTTTATGACTGCAAACATAAGTGTATCACACTTAGTTTCAGTACCTTAGCCCATTATGAAAGATAGTAATTTTCTCCTACGTTACTGTCTGCCTAAAGCCTTATGCATGTCAGTTTTTATTCTCTATCTCTAACACTCTCTCTCTCTCTCCCTCTCTCCCTCTCTCTCTCTCTCTCTCTCTCTCTCTCTCTCTCTCTCTCTCTCTCTCTCTCTCTCTGACAGTAGACATCCTGGAGGACCATTCTTTCTATGGGATGAGAGATGGGATGAAATTAGGGCTAGAATGCTTTCTGTTTGAAGAGGTCCCCATCCATTTTTGGACCTGTGAATTCTTTGCTGGCAAAAAAGCTTAGATGTTTTTGCAAAGTATATTCCCGAAAGTTTATCTCTCTTAACCTCAATGTTTGTGGGGAAAATAACAGCAGTAGCAGCAACAACAAGAAAATCAAAACAGAACATTTAATGTGATTGCAGCTGCATGAGCAAAGAATTTTTCCAAGGTTTGAAAATGCCCTAACTTGGGAAAGCCTAGCACGACAGCAAACATACATGTGGATCCTAAGAGCTTCTTTCATCTGTCACTTTGATGACAAGGATAGAGAAAAGGGGAAATTCTGGAACCAGTGTCAAATGTCCCACAGGGCTTCAGAGGAACAGGGTTGGAAATGGACAAAAGAGTTGATGTGACCTCCTGTAGGTAAAGTGTACATATTCCTTCTAAAACACTCTAGGTCTGTAATTCAGGCTTCTGTGGTCGACATAAAATGGAATCCTTGAAGTATCTGTAAAGGGGTTAAAACCAAAGACCGATTAGGAAATGTTGATTACTTTGTTATTAGTAACATTAGTAAATGTTATTACTTCTTTACTCCAGGAAAAAAAATGCAACCTTCAAGATTGCTCTAAGAAACTAAAATATGGATGAGGTAAATGGTGATGTAGCAGAGCTCTGAACTTAGAGTAAGATAGCTTTGGGGTTAGAGTTCCACTAATTCTTACATCATCCCATTCTAGCTTTGCAATTTGACATTTATCAGCCTCAGTCAATACCAAATTTGCAGTGCTACTATAAGACTAAATGAGACTGAACCAGGATTGAACCCAAAAGTGCTTAACTACTAAGCCATATCACCAGACCTTTTCATATTTTATTTTGAGATAGCGTCTCACAAAGTTGTTTAGTGCATCTGTAAATTGCTGAGGCTGGCTATGAATTCATGATCCACTTGCCTCCATTATAGGTGTGTGCACAGCACCCAGCAGATTTTTAATGTGTTTATCATACTTCATAAATATGGACTGCCTTGCACATAGAACATTCTGGAAGAAAGAACATCTATTATTATTATTCACCTATATTTTCTATTTATATTTCTATCTTAACCTACCCCTCCTTTGTTTGGCTAATTTATGAAAAGAAAGCAAAAAAAATGAGTGGTTTCAGCACTAAATGAGATAACGTTTTTCCAAGGTACACCTATAAGTTCAGCAGTGTGGGATTTAACTTGGGTCTCCGAGGTGATTTCACTGAGTGGCTCACACAACTGAAATTGATTCATTTTCTTTCCAGAATGCTTTCCAAATACTAAATCTGATATTTAGAAGTAAGGATCAGAGAATTAAAACTTTTTTTTTCTTTTTCCTGTACAGGAAAATTAATACTATAAGAAGGTCCTATTTCCATATCACAAGGTATCTGTTCACAAAGTAGCATACACGTGAGGGTTTCTGTACTCTCATCCATGAAAGCACCAAATTGGCCTGAGCTACAAGAACCATCTGCAATACAGGGGATGAGGGTTAGGCAGAGGAGGGAGGGGAAAGGGGGGAAAATTCAATTCTTCTGTGTATTTTGTTTTAGTTCTGATGCAGCCAGATGAAATCCAGTCACCAATCATTCACTTCCAAATGCAGGAAAGGTTTAGTAGAGATGTCCATCCATCTATTAGGAGCTCAACTCCTTCAACCATTTTAAATCTTCCACAGAGAACTCAGCCCAGCTGACAGCACTGAGGTCCCACAGTTCAGAAGGGATAAGATCTTCAGGGTAATATTCAAAACCTTTATTTCTAAGAATACATTGGCTGCAGACCACCATTCCCAGGACTGTATGCCCTTGAAGAGCTGTGGAGAAAGGTGTCGTGTGCTTTATACCATGCTTTATAAGGGTTTCTAACCCGAATGACCTCTTTTAATTGTTGCTTTATAGCTTATTCTGCAAAGATGAGGGACACAGTTAAACCTATGGCACTGCTGAAAACAAAAATAAATAAATAAATGCCTCCTTCTCCAGTGTCTGGTCCAAACCGCCCCATTCTTTTCTGGCCCCTACTCCCTCCCCAACCATCCGCTCAACTGTGTTCAGTTTCTAAAGTAAACTATACTGACTTCCTACCAGTGGGTAATTCCCTCTCTGACTGCACGGGGGTCTTTCCAGGAACTGCCTGCTGTTGTGCAGAATCAGCTAGTTTTTTTTTTTAATTGATTTCATTTTTTTAAATACAGAGCAGCAGAATGCATTACAATGTTTTTTTTTTTGGGGGGGGGAGTTTACTGATTTTATTTTTTTAAATACAGAGCAGCAGAATGCATTACAATTCTTATTATACATATAGAGCACAGTTTTTCATATCTTTGTATATAAAGTATGTTCACGCCAATTCATGTCTTTATACATGTACTTTTTTTGCATTACAATTCTTATTACACATATATACCACATTTTTCATATCTCTGGTTGTATATAAAGTATGTTGACACACAATTCGTGTCTTCATACATGAACTTTGGATAACGATGTCCATCACATTCCACCATCCTTGCTAATCCCCTGCTTCTTCCCTTTCCCTCCCACCTTTCTTCTCTATCTAGAATTCATCTATTCTTCCCATGCTCCCCTCCCTACCCCACTATGATTCAGGCTCTTTATATCAGAGAAAACATTCAGCATTTGTTTTGGGGGGATTGGCTAACTTCACTTGGCATTATCATCTCCAACGCCATCCATTTACCTGCAAATGCCATAATTTTATTCTCTTTTATTGCTGAGTAAAATTCCATTGTGTATATATGCCACATTTTTTTATCCATTCATCCACTAAAGGGCATCTAGGTTGGCTCCACAGTTTAGCTATTATAAATTGTGCTGATATAAACATTGATGTGCCTGTGTCCCTGTAGTATGCTGTTTTTAAGTCCTTTGGGTATAGTCCAAGGAGAGAGATAGCTGGGTCAAATGGTGGTTCCATTCTCAGATTTCCAAGGAATCTACATACTGCTTTCCATATTAGCTGCACCAATTTGCAGTCCCACCAGCAATGTATGGGTATACCTTTTTCCCCACATCCTCCAGAATCAGCTAGTTAACTGTCCTCATTCTTGACTCCAGCCCTACCATTCCAGAGTGCTCCAAGTCCAGTAGGCATCTATTTCTGCTCCCCATTAAGTCCTATTTCCACTCAGATCCTCACAGATTTCCCACAATTCAACAAAATGTCTCCTGTTTTAACCATTTTTTTTCCCATCTGAGGCTCCCAGAGAGAAGTAACTCCCACAAGTGCACTAATTTATTTGCTCAGACTCAGAGGATCTAAGCTATTTTTGTTACTATATCCTTAAAATGAGAAAAAGGAATACACATCTTCTACTTATTTTTTAATGTGATCAATTTATACAAAGCTTAATATTGTGACCTAGCCAGGAAATATGACCTAGTCTGGAAAGCTTATCCTACAAGACTCAGAAATCAGATGTTACGGATACAAAGACTGCTAGTGCAATCTACCAAAAAGAAAATGCGAGGCACAAAATGCGAGTAGGGCATTGAAAGGTTGTCATTGTTAAAATTTTATGGTGATCTTCAATGTTTACCAAATACCAAGAAATATAACCTGATTTCTTTATGCAGGAACGATGAAAAATTTCCCTTGGAAATAATAATTGCAATTGCAAATGATTCACCTCTCTGTCAGAGGAGGACTAACTTTTAAATCCGTTGGAATAAAGACATTACAGCATGCAGTCTTGTAGTCAAAAAACAAATCATTGAATTTCCATGACCCAAATCATAAGGAATCTTTACTTTAAATATCCCATTAACAAAACGCCCCAAGTATGTTAAAAATCACAGGACTCTCGGTTTACATTTCAAAACCAGGGAGCTCAGTGTGTCCCTTTTGTTCTTAGATAAAAATAGTCAAGTGAATTATGAGGAAGGACAAAGAATAAGGTACCCAGACCACCACTGGCATTACTACTATGGTAACCAAGTCAATGCAATCGCATCTGCTATTACAACTATGAGTCAGAACATTAATAGAATCGCTCCACTGACTGAATGCCCACACTGTGCCAGGTTCTGTCTTTACACACATTGTCTTTAAACTTGGGAAGGATCCTGCACAGTGGACATTATTCTTCCAACTTCACAGACAACAGAAACTAAGGGTCATAAAGGCTGGACCACCTGCCTGGTTGATGCAGAGAAGCAGGTCTGATTCTAAAGTCATTGTACTTAACTCTAACACTTTGCAAGCAAGTAAATTTTTTTTTCACAAACCTTCCCCCTAGGAAAACGTTTAAAGTAGATAAAAAAAATGTCAGCCCTTTCCATGATGCAGAAGCAGAAATAATAGGAAATTAGTTGTAATATCTCTTTCTTACACATTTCTCAAGTGAAATATGTTTTTCACCAACATATCAACTTTATGGAAAAGGGCAGAAATATCATTGCAATGGATATTTTGGAGTTGATGGTTCATTTTTCCTATGTACAACCACTGGCAACTATATGCAGATGAATAAGGGGCAATTATATATTATCTTCATCAGCCAAAAGAATTGAGCCAAAATATGTTCATTCACCTGCAGAAAAGAAATCATTTTCAAATATCTCAAATAATACCCTCTCCCACCTATAAGGAAGATGCGGCCCTAGTTGTTTGAACTAAACTTTTCACTTTTACACTCATTGCATTACCATCTTGCAAAACTCAGAAGACTCTTTACCTAAAAAACAAACAAATCAAATTTGACATCTTCTTCTAAAGCCCTACTTGTTCCTTGCGTTTCGATGCCTCCAAGGTCTGAGTAATGAAACAGAGAGGTCAAGTGATATCACCCCAAGAGCAATGACCTATTGGAAAACAGGAAGTGAAAACAAACTCAGTTGCAGTGGAGAGAACACCGAAGAGGAGCTGGCAGCCCTGAAGAGCCAGGCTCAGGCTCCGGGTTCATCTCTACATTGTCTCCGATTTCAGCACCTTGCCATCTGATCCTCCTGGCTGATTGGGATGGATTTCCCAGGATGAGAGAACTCACACTTCATTCCAGTGCCTGAGGACACCCCAGTGACTGATTTATGGGGGTGGTTGTCAGAAAGACAAACAGTTACTTGACATGGCTAAGAAGCAGTGATTTGCACCATAGTTGTTGGTGACCTCCAAAATGGAGAAAGAGCAGGAAATTTCCTCACATGATGTCAGGCCAGGGAACAGCAGTTCTAAAAGAGGCAAGTCACTTTGTTCTTTCCCTTCAATTTACTTGAGGGGAGGAGGCACAAAACTCAGAGGGATTAGCGCTGGGAGGCATCTTTCCTTATTTTTCTAGACCTTATCTCCTGTTTTTTTTTTTTTTTTTGCCATTTTCTAAAGACATTTTTGTTTCTTTTACTAGAACAAGCCTGTCGGTCCCTTTTCAAACTTAAGAAAAAATATCGTCACCTGCAACTTCTTGAGTTTGCCACCTTTCTTACCTCCAAATACCCACCTGCCCACAAACAAGAAACGGTCACCTAAATTATGCACTGTTTGAAAGGCACATGTCCTAAATGTGAAGAGTTTATAATTACTTACCAAAATAATGTAGCAGGTCTGTAAAGAATCTGAATGTAAGAAAACACATTGAGAGAGTATGAACAAAATGATGCTTCTAATAACCCTCTTTTTTAAAATATTAAAAACTTGAATTTAGAGAAAAATCTTGTGACAAGGAGGTTCATTGGAGTCAGTTCCTCATATCTTCAGCGCCTGAAAGAATCCTGAGAAGTTTAAGTGAAGATGTATAAAACCAATCATAATAGAAATGCAAAGGAGGAAAATATTTCTAAAGCCCAGGAAAAATAAAATTGAAACAGAAATTGCTTTAAAAGAAAACAAATCCACAATGTGTATTTTATCTGCCTAATGAATAATTTTAGTGTGGTCAACAGTCTCCAAACATGACTAATTTAGAAAAACAGGAATGATTCTGAGCAAAGAGGAATAAAAACGTATTCCTTTTTTCTTTTTTTTTTTTTATTGGAACCACCCATTGCTGTATGTGAATGCCTGGTGACTAAACCACTTCACTCAGTTTTGACTCAGTTTGCTGCTGGGTTGAGAGAGAGCAGATTCTGACACACTGCTAATGGTGTGCAAAGCTGCCTGCTGACCCCTATGTACCAATTCACCCTGAAAATGCCCATGTCCTAGGGTGGAAGGATGGTTCCCCAAAATGAAGAGGAAAGGGAAGGAGTATTGTGAGGCTTAGGGAATGAAAGCGTGGATGGTGTGCAGGCTGGAAAGGTAAGGTGTGTTTGGGAACCTTAAATAGATCAGGCTCTTGGAGAAGAAAATGAATGAAAGCTAAGTCTGGAAATGTGCTTAGTGGTTAGATTTTTAGGGCTCTTAATTAATGTTTGTGCAGGGGCGGCCTAGCTCTGATGTTAGGAAGGTACTGAAGACCAGAAGTTTTCTAGAATCCATATGATAAATGAGGACATTTAAGTCTCTAGTTTCCTCACTGTCAGCAATTAGAAAGTTATTGTTATCACCGTGGCTGTGCCTAAGATTGCCTATCATTAGAAAACCAACAACTTTTATCCATACCCCATTCTGTACCCCCAAGATGTGAGGGAAATGGAGAGAGGAAACTTCCATTTTTTTTATTTAATCACACAACATGTTTCTGAGCATCCACCATGCAGCCAGTGCCATGATAGTTGGAAAAGAATAGGCAAGAACCCAGCCCAGCTTCTGCCCTTAGCAGCTCTTCAGGGCAGTCAAAGCCAGGAGCGTTGAGATGGGTCAGCGCAGGTGACATGGATGCACACTAAGTCTACAAGTCAGCCTCAACCAGGAAAGATTTCCTCATGGCCACGGATAGATCCTTACCCATGTCAGTGTACATCAGAGCTGATCCACAACATCGAGATGATCAGGCATGCACAGCTGAACTGTCCCTACAAGAGCAACAGGAGGGAAAATCCTATAAAACTCACAGATCTAGCAATTATATAAATTATTTTGTGTGTATGCGTGCGAAATAAATGAATCCCAGAGAAAAGATGCCTAATATTTTGCTGAGTTTTGTTTTCATTTGTTTTGTTGACTAATGAATAAAGTATTCTGAATATTAAAAATACTAAATAATTGCTTACATTAAGTAAGTGTGCAGATAAACACTTCTGAAAGAGACAGAGAAAGTTAGTTGAATCAAAGATCTCATGAGAATAATACGATTATTTTTTTGCTCCTAGACTGAGTTTAGAGTATTATAAATAACTCAAAAGAAAGATTTTTTTTTAAAGATGTTTGTCTGGGTCACTAAATGTTAATACCTACAGCATATAAGAAAATGTCTTGCCTCAATTTTGAGTAATTATGCTGCATTTACCTCCTGTGTCTACTATCTCATTAAGCCTGCGTGAAATGCATAATTACCATGCAGGTGAGCTGGCTTTACCAGTGTATGCATGAAAGTCTCACATCAATTCTCTGTGAGGTCCCCCAGGGCAGAACCAAGACATATTCATCTTGCACACACCACTCTCAACCCTGTCCCTGCAACAAGGCATGCATTCCACAAAGGATCTCCAAATCAGTCATGGAGAAGCATCCTAATTATGTCAACTTCAGCTTTGTCTTGGGTAGGGAAAGTAGGTATCTACTGGGCACCATTTTTTCTGGACAATGCTCTCAGTCAAACACCACTATCTCTCCCTAGGATCACTTAATCAGACACCAGTGTCTTCCCACTGATTCCCACTTAACTAATATTCCAGCATGACATTCCAGTTAGTCGAATGCTGATGTCCTAATCTCATATTAAAATAAAATCCAGATTTACTTACACACCATTGATAATCTTTTCTTTTCACAGTTTGAGAATGGCCTGTAATAATAATTCTCTGGATGAGAAAGCACATTAACATGACAGAAGGGAGAATGTGGAGATCGCCTCCTATATTCTCGCAACAGAAGGTGTGGCCACTGAGAACATATTAGCAGGTGCCCAACAATTGTCACTGGTCATGGCAGCAGGAAGAAGGAAGCAGGGAAAGAGAAGAGAGGCTACACAAAAGGTGACTTTGGGCTATGCTACATGCATCCCAGACCATATTTCATCACAAGGTTGTGGGCTGCAGGGTCACAGGCAAGTGAACACACACCATCAGACGTCACTGCCTTCTTAAGTTATTCCTTCCAGAAATGACTTCATAGGCAGCTGCCCTGATGTGAAAGGATTCCACGTTGATTCCTGTGATATGTAAGGCATGGCTACTATCAGACAAGCATGAGCACAGGACCCTTTGGTCTAGTCCTACCACACACACCATGTGAACATGAACACCCTCTATTGTTTGTGGAAATTTTCAAAATAGAGTCATGCATCACTTAACAAATGGGGCATGTCCTGAGAAATGCATTCTTGTTAAGTAATTTTCATCATTGTGCTAACATCCATCAGAGACTGTAAAAAAGACAGCTAC
This sequence comes from Callospermophilus lateralis, assembly GCF_048772815.1. NCBI lineage: Eukaryota > Metazoa > Chordata > Mammalia > Rodentia > Sciuridae > Callospermophilus > Callospermophilus lateralis. Next base: position 34,309,218 of record NC_135316.1, read on the forward strand.
AATGTCACTAGGTGATCCAGTCCTGTGGGAATATAATGGCATAGACGATCCACTGTTGAAAGAAACTTTATGCGGTACATAACTGTATTCTCTTTCCTCTCTGCTATGTTGTCCCTTCCTGACGGATGAATGGGAAGAGCCAGCTCTGATACTGCAGGTCAGACTTCAACATGCTCTTAACCTTGAAGAGATCCTGCCCTCTGCCTCCTCCACCTTGTGCTTCACGTTATTCACATGTCTTGTCTCTTTTCATTTCCATACTGTCCATTCCTAAATGGGCTAAGAGCACACTGACACGTCTGAATACCCATTCCTTTAAACATACATGGAAAACACAGTTCTCTGGACATGGTTGGAACAATGTTGATGATTCAAACTGTGAAGAGGGCAATTCTATCCCAGATGCCATGCTTGGACTTTCTCCTACTCTGAACAACACTATGATAGGTTGTTGCTTGCATCTTCCTATTGTTTTATAATAATGCCAAGCCTGGAAGGAGAATTCTTTACTATACAGTGAATTTCCCCCAAAATATATCAACTTAAAACAGCATAATTCATCATCTCAATGTCTCTGTGGGTCAGGAATCTAGGAGTGGGCTGTCTGGGTGGTTCTGCCTCAGGGTCCCAAACAATATTGTGGTCAAGATGGCTACCAGTACTGTGGTCACAAAAAGGCTGGAGGTAGGGGGAATTCTGCATGGCTTGAGCAGACCAGGTGTAGGGGGCAGAGGGTAGAAAAAATGTAGATTATCTCCCAGATAATAAGACATGTCAAATGACAGATGCTGGTGTTCACCCTGTAGGCAGTGGGAGGCCCTTCTGGGAGTGGTATTATGACTTAATCTGTTTTCTGTTGCCCTAATATAACACCTGAAACTGGATGCTTTATAGAGAAAATAGGTTTATTTTGTCTTATAGTTTGTGAGGCTGGGAAGTTTACCATCAGGGGGCCACCTCTGGTGATGGACTCATGCTGCTTCAACTCATGGCAAAAAGCAGAAAGGCAAGCAGATACATGTGAAAGAAGCCAAAATTCCCACAATTGCTTACCTTTCCCATGAAAAAGACATTCATCCATTCATGGGGACTCCAACCCCATGATCCAAACACCTCCTGCTAGGCCTCACCTCCCAACACTGCCATCTTGAGAACCAAGCCTCCACATGAGTTTTGGTTGGGACAAACATAGTGTACCACCATACTACACCTAGAGAAATAAGTTACTGGAACTTGTGCAATTAAATTTGAACTTTTGAAATTAAGTTAGTCTGAGCTCCTACAGTAAGTTTCCACAGACCAAACCAAAATGGAATAACTCATGCTAAAGTTTCATTTCACCAAACCTAAACTAAGTTCTTCCCCCAAATGAGGGAAGAGATAATAGCCAAACCCATAAATGGGCCAGTTTTAGTCAGCATGATAGGGAAGTCTTCTCTATTTTAACACTTACAAGGAAAGTAACCTGAGGCAACCTAATATGAACACCAAGCTATTTAGCTTTGTGTATTATTCTACTTCCTTTCCTGTTCAAGTTATCCAATAAAATCCAATAGTTCCACCATGCCCGAGGGAGCAACTCTTTAATCTTTAGATGCACTACTGCCCAATTTATGGATCACTAATAAAAACTAATTAGATCTTCAAACTCAAATAGATGAAATTTTATCTCAACACACTGTAAAAACAGAGTGAAGGCTAGGTGTGGTTGATTAATTCAGGATCCTCCTGCCTCAACTTCCCCACGCCTGTAATCCCAGAGGCTGGGGAAGTTGAGACAGGAAGATTGTGAGTTCAAAGCCAGCCTCAGCAACTGTGAGATGCTAGGCAACTCAGTGAGACCCTGTCTCTAAATAAAATACAAAAGAGGGCTGGGGATGTGCTCAGTGGTTGAGTGCCCCAGAGTTTAATGCCAGGTATATGCAGCCCCCTCCCCCACAAAAAGAGTGAAGTATGGATTAAGTGAGGAAATGGAGAAGAGGAACCATTCAGAGATTCTACCAAGGCCAGGGAGAGGAATGCTATGTATCCAAAGCAAGATTGAGGAAGACAACACAAATCACTAGGAATCGGGAAGGTTAGATGATGTGGGTGGGGGAGAGAGGATAACTTTAACAAAATAGGCCTGATTTCACAAAACACCACAGAGGCCCGTAAGATTTTTCAAGTACCTGGTCAAAGACACTGTTCCTGGAGATGAGGTTTTGAGTACTCCCCACACCCCAAGAAAAGTGGCTGCAGGCACAAGTATCCTGCTGCTTAAAACCCCACCCCCTTGAAACCTTGTATGGGAGAAATTGAATCTTAGTCATCACTCAAATCATTTCTTAAGAATGTCCTTCTAAAAGTACATTTGTCTATGGGTGAAACAATTTAAAATTAGTAAAGTCAATATTTAATTTGGACCTAGTTGGGAACTGTGGAATTTTCCATGGAGAATCAGAGCTGTCACCAGGTTATGGTGAATTGGAACAACAGCCCTGGTTACTGCATTTTGAGAAGACAGAACTGCTGGGCTCACAGAGTGATTTAGGGCAGGAAAGGCAATAGCTTCACCAGCCAATGCTTGAGCTAAGACCTTGGCTAGACAATCGTTCGACAAATGTCATCCGCATTGCCACCATTTTCCTCCTGATTTCACTAAACCCAGACTCTACCTTCCCATTCCCACCCAGCCCCAAGCTGCTGTTTCCTCTATAAGATTGACTTCATTGCTCATGTTTCACTCTTTGTGCATACAAGAATATTTAGAGAATTAAAAAAAAAAAAAGAACAATCTTATTTGACTTGTATTATATAGACTTCCAGAAATGGCCTGGACCCTCTACTACCCTCTTGTGTCCAAGATGGCACTGCAAAGACTCATGAACCCTGGTGAGAAAGAGACCCGTCTGATGCCATCAAATTCCCAAAATGGAAGAACAAAAAGACCCTGTCACAGTTGACTCCTCTCTCTCTAGTTGGTCTAGCTTGTCAACTCTTTGATCTTTCCCAGGAACCAACTTTAAGTTTCAATGATTTTCTCTAATATTTGTAATCATTCTCTTTATCTCCTCTGTAATCTTTGTTATTTTCTTCCCTTTGGGGTTTGATTTGTTCCTCCTTCTCTATTTCCTTGAGTTGTACAGCTAGGTTACAAAATCAAGGTCTTTCTTCTTTCTCATGGATGTGTCACATTTATGGTCATCAATTTTTCTTGGAGCACTACTTTCACTGCTTTCCACAAGTCTGGGCATGTTAGTTGGCTCTTTTCTTCAATCACACACACACACACACACACACAAATACTGCATTGGGAACCACAGAAGGCACAAGGCAAAACAAGTGGTCATCAAGTTTTGATTTTCCACTCCAGAGCAGGTATTGTACATTAACAGGTGTTTAATATTTGCAGATACTTTATTTTATATTTTCCAATCTACCTATAAACTGAGGACTTTGGTTGCTACTCATAGTTTGGTCTGAAAAGAGTTATTTCCTGAGGACTTAGGATCTTATGACATGTAAGAATAGGTTCATGTGAAGCATAGTATAGACTTGCAGCTCCTGAGTTTGTAGATAATGTTTCTGGAATTGGAGAATATACCTCATAAAAACTAGTAAGATCTGGGTGGATTTCTGCATTCTATCACCCAGGGCCTCTCACTTCCAAATATTGTTATAGGGAGCAAGCAGCCATAGCCATCATTCACGGCCACTTCTCCATGCTGCCCAGCTTTCACCATCAGCCAGTGTGGAAAACTGGCCACACTTCAGAGGACCATCCATCAGCTTGCAGTCTGGGATCTGAATGACTTAGCAGGTGACCATGAGCCAGTGCTGAACAGAAGGGAGGGGGCTTTCCTAGGGAGACATAAAACTGATGTCCTGGTCTTTTACAATTACAAAAGCTTCCTCACAGCACAGTTCTGCCCAAGAAACTTCCCAGGTGACTTGAGTTGGATGTGAGTTTGTCCCTCACTTTCAGGCCTCAATTGTTTTGGAATGTTGCTATGCATTATTAAACAGCTGCCACATTTCGTCCAAGAGGTGGCTGCATTTCAATGGTGGGTGAAGTAATTCCTGTTTATATGTGCAGTTGCAAAGAGTATTGGAACCCTTTGGCATGAAAAGTATCTCATAATACATCATTAATTATTTCTAACAATAGTCAGAGAGGGATGAAGGCTCTCTTGCACATACAAACACTTTGAAAGGTGATAGGCAACCAGGAACAACTTCTGATGGGTTCTCTGCTTTTATCCAGTTGATTACAGCACAGCTGAGAATGTCACTTTAATAGTGAAACGAATCTTAAGGTAATTTCTTGGAATGCGTATCTGATGAGACAAGACCCCCCCCCAAAAAAAAAAAAAAACGGAGGCTGAACAACCATCTACATATTTAGTTGCCTGATACCATGAGAATCAGCATGCTAGAAAAGAATTTGTCTTCCATTCAGGCACGTCGCCATTGTGGTCATCAAGGGCTGGTAAATCCAAGTGATTGTGAAAATCAAGTTATTTCCTTCAGAACACTGGCCAGAAAATATTGCTTAAACTTGGCACCTTAGTACAAATCAAAAGTTATGTATTGCCTAATCACATAATCACATTTTGATAGCTCATTTCTTCCGAGGGGATAAAATTATTTCACCGGCAGAAGTCCCAGGTATTATTAAAATTGTTTTATGAAGGTGGGAAACCAAAGCAAGGAGAAATTGAGTCATTCATTCGGTGTCTCATCTGAGTCTCCATGAACCTATGAAAAGAGCTTCCTTGGTCTTCTTTCCTTATGCTTGTCCCCTTAAAGTATCATACTCCTGGGCATAACAGCTCCTTACCTTCATTCTGAGTGAATTTTTAGGTTTATGAATTCAAAATTTCATTATGAAGTAACAAGGGGGGAAAAATAAGAGCAAACTCTAACAAAAAAAAAAAAAAAATGGGCAAAATCACCCTCAGAAAACGAACTCTGAGGAATTTCTCCTAGAAATAAACAGAGAATGACCTTACCAAATGAAACCCGTTTTTTAATATAGAGTAAGTCACTTGACATCCTGGTCAGTTCTAATTGTGCAAATGTCCTGACTTCCGTTTTTCACGAATTCCTCATCAACAGTCATTTTCTTCAAAGCATAAACGTGCACACTCCTTTTAATGAAATTAAGAAGTGTACTTCTGATGTCCTTCAAAAGCAAAGGTAGACATCTGTTATTTTTAATTACCCATCATTGGGGGCTTACATTTGCGTTCCCCTTCACAAACATAATGAAAGGCATTAAGCACAACACATAAGCACAAGACTATTTTTTCATGCAATTAACAAATGGTTAGTTTGTCTATATCTGCTAGGCTTCTTTCTTATCACATTTCTGTATCTCTCACCCTCGCCCACAACTCTGAAAGCTGTAATTCGAGAGTTCTCAAACTGAACATTGGGTTCACGCCAACATACAAACTGTATTTGCTTAGCAAACATCCAAGGGTGAATAATGTGTTGTCATTCCCTGACCTTACAAGAAGGTTGAATATGAAGTAACAACCTTAGTCACCCTTCAGAGTGGCAGCTCTGAAGCAATTTATCCCTTGGCCAGGATCCTTTCCTTCCTCTTCTAAAAGGGAACAGTCTGGGTGGGTGGGTGCTCAGAAAGTATTGATGGCTTCATTCCCTGAACAAGCCAGGCAGCAAAGACCCAGGAAGATGACAGGGCTTGGAATACAGAAAACCAGGTTCAATTGCAAGCCTCACTGGCTCAGAAAAGCTGTCTGCTCAAGGGTTTGGCCTTCACTTTTGCAATGTTTGGTCTGTTAAAGGAAGAACAGATGCCTTTGAAGATTTTCTCGAAGAGTCTAGAATTCAAAGGCAACAGGAGAAAGTTTTTTTGTTCTCAAGTGGCAGAAGTTGGCTCCTTCGAGACAAGTCTATGTTCTGCCTGCCTCCTTTGGGGCTCCATCCACTCAGTTCCCACTAGTCATTGCTTGCCGTTACCTTTAAACCCGCATTCTCCCTCTTTTGGAATTCTCTTTCCCAAACTCAGAGGACTCTGTTATCTCTTCAGGACTCATTCAGCCACGACCCATACCATCCCTGACCATGGTGTCATAATGCGGGATGGGGGTGGGGGACTCCCTTCCCCATGCTCTGGGCTCACAGCTGTGGGTGCTCTGCCCAGTTGGCCCCAAGTCTTCCTCCTGCATGCCATGCAGCTGGTCCCGCTCTGCCAACCAGAGTAACTACAATGGCAACCATTTAGACCTGGTCACAACTTCTCTAAAGACAGGGCACTACTATGAGCATACAAGACAAGGAAAGTGAGGCAGAAAGTTAATTTTCCCAGGATTTCCAGGATCAATAAGTGACAGAACTGGGATTTGAATTCAGTAGTGCTCCTGAGAAGGCAAACTCATGACATCTACTCCTCTGATGGACTTTGGTGTATGTCTCTATGCTCCAAACACCACTGCCTGCAGCCCCACAGAGGGCCTATGTCACTTGGATGGCTCCCCTGACTCCACACCACCTAATCCTGCAGCCACCTACACCCAGGCTGGCTCTACACTTTTCAGATGACAAAGACTCACATGAAATCTTGCTCAAATAGTCATTAAGTAATTATTTATTGAATGAATAAAGGCACAAAAAGAACATTAGTGTTCCTGTATTTATAGATGTGATGTTGTGGGGTTGAGTGGGGGTCAGGGACATCCTGAAGATAGTGTAAAATTGTCCAAAGAATTTGCAACAGCCCTACTTTAAGAACGTGTGTGTGTGTACGTACATGACTCTCTGAAAATATTAACATCTCTAAACGAAGCTGAAAAACAATCCCACACCAACAAAATCATAAATATTCAAATCAATACATTTTAGAAAAGAAATCAATAAGCTCAGAGAAACATTAATCCATGCAGTTTGTGCAGAGTGGAGGTTGTCACCTACCTTCACAAATGAAAACTCCATGTTTATAGACTGTAGCCCATGCAACTTAAATACACAGCTTCCAGAGTATTCAATTTTCCCTGCCATGGTCCAATTGGCAGTTGTTATTTACACACAGGTATCTGTACACGTTAGAGACTTTGTGCGCCTTTGTTACTCTTCCCACCCCCCACCCTTCAGTTTGTGCAATAAGATGTGTTTTTCCTTTTTCAGGGAGCATTTTGTTCTTTCCTACCATCAGTTATATACCTCCCACTTCTGTTCCCCTCCCTCAAGTCCTCACTCAATCCAATGACATTTTTTCAGAAGTTCTTGTCATGAAACAACAGCAACCTGGATTGATCTGTAATTCGTTCTTTCAGTGTCATCTAATGCACACCTCCTCCACCTCCCTTGGGTAAAATCTATGCTTAAAGGCAGAGACGACTTTGTACATTATCATTATGATAGATTCACTCCATTAAATCATTGCTAAATAGAATCAGCTGTTTCCAGAGGGAAAAACAAAGGCAATATTGAAAGTATTTATCTGGGTGGAGATTGTATAAAAGTAGATTGACAATGAATGCTTTATTGACAAAGCTGTGTGATGGGTGCACCAGGGCCCAATTCTGTCTGTTCTCCCTTGATTTGCAATGCTTGAAAATTCTCCACCACTGGCGAGAAATATGAAACCTAAACAATGATAACAAAAACCCGTGTTAGAAAGCAAAAGGCAGAGACATCCCCTAAACACCTCTCTTACATTTGATTCAAAACGTTCCTGACTTATATCAGATTTAGGTGCTAGTACTGAAGGCTGTCTCTGGAGGATTTCCTTCCAACGTTGCGCTGTGAAAGCTTGTAGTGCATGTTGTGAGCAGATGCAGAAGTCGACAGTGGCTGTTCTCCAAGCCAAGCAGCCAGAGACAGATGGCAGGCCAGAAAGTCCCCACAGCTGCTGTGAGAGAACCTTGTTGGTGGAGTAGCTGCAACAAGGCTAACGAGAGAAAGTTAGCAGAGCCAGTGAGACTGTTCTCACCCTGCCATCTCAGGCTGGTGGCCCTCCCTGGAAAGATGTGTGGTGCTGGGACCAAACTACTTCCTATAAATTTCAGTCTAGGGACTGATGAATACACAGGACTCACTCAGAATAATGACCTCCATCTCTTTATAAGTCTCCTTCCAAATGCATTGCTCATTTTGGAAAAAAAAATAAGTTTGCAATTTACCAAAAATACTCTGTTTAGGTCAAAGGATCTACCTTGAACTCATTTCAAAAATGAGATTATTAATAATGAAACCTAAAGAAGTTAAAGATAATGGATTTGTCATCACCCAGAATTAATACTCTATTCATGAGATAATTGTCACATGGTACATCAGGGACTTTAATGCTATTTTTTTTTTTTTTTGGAGGGAAGGGGTTGTTTGTTTGTTTGGTTGGTTGGTTGTTCATTCTTCCTACACAAACCAGGGCAAAGTTAAGAAATATAATAGCCATATCAGTCCATGTCATTTGGAAAGAAACTTAAAAAATCATCTCAGACTCAGAATTGGCTTAATATACCCCTCTGCAGTGTGATTTAGTATTTTGCATACTTAGTGATGAAAAAGGTGTTTGCTTATATTGATACCAGAAATAAGGCAATGATAGCAATAGGCTTCATCTAGAATCATCCATTCAGCAACCAGGATGGCTGAACCTGGTGTGAAAATATTTAAATACTTCTATACTGGCGAACAAGTCGCCACTTACCTCGAGTGCTTCCCAGTTACCCTCAACTCTGAGCCCTGTTTCTGGGAACCCCAAGTCTCCAGCCAAGGGACCTGCCCCAGCACTTTGACTTGTATCTATGCTAACTGGTTGGCAATTGGGGCCATACTGATTGATAAATGTTTTCCCTTTTAGTCTGGGCTATTCCTGAATTACTATCTTCATAGTAACTAGTTCCACACATGCAGGAGCATCAGCACCTACCTCACAGGGCAATAGTGATATCAAGGTAGATTTTTCAGGAAGGAAAAAGGGCCAAAAGGATATAATAAAGGAGATAAGAGTGATTATGGTATCTCCAGAAACTTCCTAAGGCACTTTCTCAATCTGATGGTGTACTCCATCAGATAAAAATGCTTCACCCCAATGTGAAAATAAAAAAGGCATAAGAAATCAAAGTTGGCACAACTTCAAAATGTTAATGATATGTGCAGACAGGGTCCCATAAAGGAGCATGACACTCCTGAGGTCAAGTGCTGATAATCAGAGCAAGAATCAGAGGTCTGCTGTTTCAGAGGTTCATTCCAGCTGGATGAGGCAAGGGTAAAGGGCAGATAGCAAAGAAAAATGCAAGCAAATGGACCAAAATTCAGATTTTCAGATGCGGGTGGCAGCAGAGTATGGAAAGCTGAGCTAATGGTTACTCCACATTACTGTAAGCACAGATTTCAAGGCAGAAATGGGTCTGAGCCCATGAAAGCAACTATGGAAATCATCACGACTGACAAGCAGTCAGGTAGCATTTCTCATTTGAAGTGGCCAAGCCAAAGGCACTGTTTCTTGGAAACACTTGACATGTGGTCTCTCCTGGAGGTCAGCCATCTCATGTCCCTCATCAACAGTTGCTCAGAGATACTTTCTGAGTGTAAAGTTGATTGCAGAGACTTTCAGTCTCTTCTTTCCTTTGTAAGTGCGTAATTGAGACTGAACTCAGAGACGAGTGGTCCATTCAGTTGGTGCTCATAGGTCTCTGCCTATTTTACCTCTAGGCAGCCTTTAGAATTAATTGGTGCATCTGAGTTTCTGCCCAAAGTGTTGATAAGCAGTATACAGTCCTCCCTTTGTATTCAATAGGTACCTCGTCCAAGGACATAATAAATCATGGGTCAAAATATCAGAAAAAAATTGCATCTGTACTAAAACATGCAGACTTTTTATTGTCACAATTCCCTAAACAATGGAGTATAATGACTACTTTCACAGCATTTACATTGCATTAGTCATTATAACAAGTATTATGATTTAAAGTATTCGGGAGGATGTGGGTAAATTATATGCAAATAAATACTATTTTATATAAGAAACTTGAGTACCTGCAGATTTTGGCATCTGCAGATTTGAGATTTCAATATTTTTGTGCATCCCACCAATCCCCCATAGATAACAAACGATGACTGGATAGACAGAAGAGTTTTAAGAAGGTTCAAATTATGCACCATGGCCTATTAGTAGGCTACAAGATCAAATGAGGGCCTCATAACATCTTTTCAATGGAGTATACTATAATGAAATAAAAAATATTATGTTTAATAAGTTTCTCAAATGCACAGGTATTGGGGTTACTTCCATTAAGTACAGACTCTTAGTTTTAGTCTAAATCAAACATGTTTGAAAACAGATGCCACAGAGCCTCCTTCACAAAGCATTAATGTATTAGTTGATGTGTCCAAATTTAGAAATGGAATGATATAGTTCAAAATGAAAAAAATGTAGTCTGCATTAAAAATTCAAATATGTATAAGAGGAATGCTCACTTTTACAGCACCAAAAGCACAATCACTGTGTAACTAAGGAAGCAGAGCTGGTCTCCTCTGTGATGTGAGAATGAAAATGAAAAGCAAATAGACATCAACCACATAAGATGTTCATGCATAAACTGCAGTGTCTGCCATCTTTATGTGATCCCACCTCTAATCTCATGGGCTCCAATCCCACATTTCTTCCTTCTATGCAAAGGGGGGAAATGGTTGTCATTTTTCAAACTCACAGCCTAAAAGTAGTTTTGTTTTTGTTGAATTTTTAAATATATTGAGAAACTGTCATTTTTTGCATATAATTTGCAAATGTATTCTAAATGTATCTGGTTGCTAAATTTAGTTTGGTGTCCTCCCAGATTATGGAAGCTATTTCCAAGCTACTTGTTCCCTGAGCAATAGTTAACTTTAAACTTCAGCATTAAGGGCCGTGATAAAGGCTGAAGCCAGAGACAACCACTGAGATTAGGCAGGACCTGGCCCCCCTCAAGGAAAGATAGCAGGATGTGGAAGGAGACTGGCTGAGCAGAGTGACTAATCACAGCACAGAAGGGGCAAGGAGACCTTCTCTTTCCCGTCCTGAACACTCTCTGTTTCCACAAACTCATCCTAGGAGGGAGGTATAAGTGCTATGGTTCATGGCTGATGCTGCCCCATACTTAGAAGTGGGGAGAAGACTCCAGAACCCATAACTAAAGATTTGATATAAGGGATTGTTTATGGGTGTCTAAAGTTTCTACTGCCCAGAAGAAGCAATTAAAGATATGCTGAAAGAAAAAAAAGAGTCAATAGGCTCACAGAAAAAATATGAAGAGCTGGGTTTACTACAGGAAATGGGATTGGAAATTCTTTCAACCTCTAAAACCTCCAGTGGCTATGCTGAAATGTGCCTCTCTGGAGCCAGGTTCTACCAGATGTAATGGTAGGTGCTGACAGAAAAGCCACACGGGCCTTGCCTGGAAGCTGCAAGCGGGAGGCTCACTGTGCCTACCACCTTGAAAGAGGAGAAATTAATGCCTACAATTTGTATTTATTTAAAATGATTTCTCTATCCTGTTAAATTACAACTTATAAATGTGGGTCATTTAAATGGGCTATGGGCTAACCCCCCATTAAAACATGAAAATAGAGAATGATTCAACATCCAATCCAAAAGATTTAACAATAATTTCAGTTTGGGCAATCATAAAGAAGATGCTGTCCATGATTCCATTAGGCACCATAACATACGAGGAACTGTCTAAAATAGAAAATACTATTGGAAATAACTGCCCATCCTGGCTAGGGTCACTAAGACTCAAAGTTACATAAGAACTAAAAAGTAAAAAAGACTTTGATCATGAGCAATTAAGTAGTAGATGGTTCCAATGACAAAGGACATGAAATTGGAGACTGACTAATTTGGCTGCAAAATCTAATACACTGCACCCAAAATATCATATTTTGTATAAAGGTTTGTATTAATAGCTCTTGCATCTCCAGACTACACTAAAACTTTGCTCAGAAAGAAGTCACTGCAAAAAACAGACTTAATAGAGGCCTGCACTAATAAACATACAAAGGGAGAATTCCACTGTTCAGTGGATTTCAGGAACTAAATTGGAGGATCCAGAAAGATTTCTTACGCTTCTGTACTCTACTTTAAATCAGCACCATCATTCCAGAGTGCTCAAAGGCAGTTTTTTTTCTTGTTAATGGACTGCTTTAAATATATTTAAGCAAATAGTGTGAGCAAATATTCAGTAGTGTGTCCTTTAACAACAGAGACTGGGATATGTTCTAAGAGCTGGCAGTAGTGTGATTTTGTCATTGTGCAGATATCACAGAGTTTACTTACACAAACTAAACAGCTCCAACATCACCAGGTGTCAGCTCCAGTATAATCGTATGGGTCATATATGTGGTCCATCCTGGATGAAATGTTGTTATGTTGTACATTATTGTAAGTTCAAATATACAGACTTTAGATTTTCCTGAGAACAAATATTGATGGGATAAAGGAGAGAACAGATAACATGGCTACATTGGCCACATTCAGAAAGTGAGCTTGAGTCATTTCAGAGAAAATAAAAACACATGATCTGTGCTCCAGAATTTTGCATGACTTTGACCCTGATCTGTATAGTTACCAGCTATAGAGTGGGACTTATGAAAAACATGTTAGTAGTATGATAAATAAAAATTGAGTAAATTTATTGAAAGATGAATATCAATCACATAGTTGCTTACAAAAATTGCCCTAAAATAAGACAAGTAAAGATCATGATGAGATACTAAAACAAATGTGGAAATATCAAGATGTCAAATTACAGCCAGTGTTAATATATCTCTGCATGTTAGGCAAACATGTGAAGTGTTAGGCTCCGTTCATGCTTTATGTGCTAGACATAAGTAGTGATACCATCCTCCTGCAGTGTTCTTGGTTCAGAAGTGTCTCTGCTGCTTGTGTTGAGTGTGTTTGGTAATCTGTGGCATCACCAGAGTGGTCTCCAGAATTCCATAGTGGTGGTGGTACAGTGACACAAAGAGGGTGAAATAGTTTGGAGCGAAATTTCTGCTGGTAATTAAAAAAAGAAAAAAAAAAAGTACTGATGCATCTGTGCTTAGCAGTTAGCTATAAACCAGTGCTCTCAACAGAGCATGCAGAATGGATGCCCCTTCTTTATTCCAAACATGCAATTTAGGGAGCATTTTAGCCTTTTGTTATTGCTTTTCACTTTTAAAGTTGCCTTTGATGTTCATTTTAAATGCATTTTTATTCAATGAAAATATTGTGCAAGGGGGAGGTGGTGGGATTTGTCCCAACCTTTAATCCTTCTGTCTGGCCTGGATCCTGAACTCCTGGGGACGGGCAATGGCTCAGCTCAACAAATATTTATGGGACACTTCTTACAAATACCATATTGGGGAACTACAGAGACTCAAGGAGGAGCCAGACATGGCCCCCACCTGCAATATGAGGCCATGGCTAAAAGAATATGTACATTACTACCATAAAACCAGTTACAGTAAGGTAGGTACAGCAAGAAACTTCAAAGAAGTTTCAAAGCCCAAAAAATATACTGTTGCTAAGATCAGGGCAGACTTTGTGGAAAAGTGGTCTATAATAAGTATGCTAATTGAAAGCACATTAATCTTGTCAATGAAGGGCTGAGATGTAGCTCAGTGGTAAAGCATTTTCTCAGCATGCATGCATGAGGCCCTGGTCTTAATCTCTAGCACTGCAAAACAAAACAAATACCATCAATGGAGGTAATAATTTGTAAAGACGGTGCACCTTTCCTCCAGGGCTTCATAATGTGTGACACCTTCACTTTTTTATGACAAAGGGTCTCTAGTGTGTCTCATGATGCCACAGCCCACCTGCCCATCAGTACTAGCCTCTCTCATCACCACCACCATTTGGCCACATGTCACTCCCTTATTTGCCCTCTAAATAAGAGCAGCAAGTAACAAATTAATTTTTTCCATGACCTGATATAATGTTAATATTCCTGCTACAATCATTTCCCTAAAGTACCCCACAACATAGGAGTCCTACTTCCTGGTTGCCATGTCCTGAGTTATTTTCCTCAGCCACACCCTTCTGCCATGATCTTCTGCCTCATCTCAGGCCCAGAGGTATAGAGTTGACCAACAATAGACTGAACCTCTGAAACCATAAGCCAAAATAAAGATTTCCTTCTCAACTTTGCTCTTGTCAAGTCTTTTGAACACAGTGACTAAAAAGCTGACTGAAACAGAAATTGGTACAGAAGTGGGGTCATTGCTGAGACTAACCTGATTCTGTGATTCAGAAGTCTTTGAGGCCGGTTTGCACAGGAAATGATTTTGAAAAGTTTAAAGATAGAAGCTGGAAAAGCTTTAGAATGTTGTAAGGAAAGCTTAATGGGTGATTCTGTTAGGAGCTCAAAAGACCAGAATGCTGATAAGACTATGGACAATAAAGACTGGGATCATGAGGTTTCAGAGGAGGGGACTTTTGGAAATTGGAGTAGAGACCATTCCTGTTGCAAGGCAGCACAGCTTTCAGAGGGTGGCATAAATATTGTTGGTGGCTTAGTCAAGTTTACTATGATAATCAGGAGCAGAAAGCAAAGCAGAAAGATTTGAAAATCTTGCAGTTTGGCCAAAAAAGTGTGAGCAAAACTGAGACTGAGAAAGCTGTGTTAGTTAAAGATATTACAATCACTAAACATACACTAAGCACTTTATCCAGAAACAACAGAAATGATGGCCTGAGGACATCCCAGGAATTGGCAAGGTCATGCCCATCTCAGGCTCTAGAATGTAAAAGTAAAAATTCCTTTGAGAAGAGATCACGGAAGCATCTTGTTTATACAGGAGGCCTAGAAAGTTTTTTCACCATGCCCAGACACCCAGGCACTCAGAGGCTGCTGCAACCAGGGGCCCAGTAGGCTTGGCTATTGCTTGAGATGATGGCAGACCCTGATGTCAACAACACAGTGCTGATTCTGAAGAATTTCAGGAAGCTGGAGTTACAGAGTCATGGAGGCTTCCACAGAGATTTCAAAGGAAGGTCTGGGAACCAGGCAAAGTGTAGCAGGGTCAGAGTCCCTATAGGCTGCCACTGAGTGGGTGAAGCAGGAAGAAGGGCAAAGGAAGCTGATGTTGCAGTGGAGACTCCTAAAATTTAAAGTTTCCAATAACATTAAATGTCTGCCAAGGAGGGCTGGGGATGTGGCTCAAGCGGTAGCATGCTCCCCTGGCATGCATACGGCCTGGGTTCGATCCTCAGCACCACATACAAATAAAGATGTTGTGTCCGCTGAAAACTAAAAAATAAATATTAAAAAATTCTATCTCTCTCTCTTTCTCTCTCTCTTTAAAAAAAAAATGTCTGCCAAGGAAAACCACAGGAATCAAGCAGGGGCAAGCCAAGAGAGAAGCCCTGTGGGTTGCAATCAGCAAGGCCATAGGGGTGGAGCTATAGAGTCCTTTGGAGAGAATCCTACAATGTCATGTGTCCCAGATGCTGGATGTTGAGCTACAGCACTTACTAGCCCAGCTGAATTTTAGTCTTACTTCGGTCCTATTCTGTCTTTCTATACCACTATGTCTCCCTTGTGGAATGGAAATATTTATTCTATACCATTATATATTGTATATCTGTGACTTGCTTTTGATCTTTACAGGAGAAAACATTCACAAATTCTCCTTGAGTATCAGAAGAGATTTTGGACTTGGACTTTTGGGTAATGCTAGAACTGTTAAGACTATGGGGACTCTTGAAAATGGAGTAAATGTATTTTGGATTGTGAGATAGGCATGAGCTTTTGGGGAACAGAGGCAGAAGGTTTAGATACACAGTGATTCCCAAAAGCTCATGACACAATGTGAGAATTTTCAGAGGTGAAATGATTAAATTATAAAACATGTAATCTAATCAATGGAGTGATCCATTGATGTAGATTAATTAGGTGGTAGCTATAGGCTGGTAGGGTGTGGCTGGAGGAAGTATGTCACTGGGGGTGTAACTTGGGGTTGATATTTTGTTGCTGGTGAGAGGAGTTCTCTCTGCCCTAAATTGTTTTTCTCCTCCATGCCCTTGTGCCATGATATTCTGCCTCACCTTCCGCCCAGAGCTCTGGAGTAGGCTGACCATGGACCAAGCCTCTGAAACCATCAGCTAAAATAAACTTTTCCTCTTCTCAAATTGATTAATTAATTAAAGTATCTACGCAACGTAAGAGCTGGCTTGTATACTCAAAAACAGTTTTGAATTGCCCTGGGATCTCTAATGGAAACCAACCTCTCTGAAGTAACAGTATTATTTTTGTCTAAACAAGCTAGGCAGGTATGATGGTTCTAATCAGCTCCTGATCACCTCTCTTCTTTCTTGCCCATTATAGCAGAGAATTTGTCCTAGTAGGAGAATCCAAAACCTCAGTATGCCGAGTGAGAAGCTAAGACACAATTAGTTTCAGTGGTTGCAAATTCTACGGCCATTGAGGAATCCCCCTCAGTACTCAGAACAGAAACTTAAAGATACACACAAAGAGGATTCAAAGTGAAAGACACCTAAGAATAAGTGTCAACAAAAATATCACACTCTGGAACTATTTTGACCCTGAGGAGTCTTAAAAGAATTGGGATGAAATGAACAAAGTTGAACATCTTCTACCTTCAAGGAGGAGCTATTGCATACAAACCATTTGTGGATTCTACAACAACCAAGAGGTCTCTTATTCTAGGAACCTGAGCAGATTGAGTCAGGGGATGCCTATTTTGGGGTAACTTGGGGCAGCATCATCAAGACTGCTTGATCTGCTTATTATTTAGTGCCCAAGTACCTGCAAGGTATATTATTAGCAAAGCTCAATACGAATCCGTTAACCACAGCAATGATCTAATGTACATACCTTCAAACAGCACAATCATGTAGAGCACTCTGAGCATAACACAAACTGAACATTTGTATCATATATTGACATAATACTGTATTATTCACCCTCCCTATACTATAAGCAAAGATATGGACTTCCTTTTGTATCTTTACCTGATCTAAGCCTAAACTGTGCTCAAAAGGAACTCTGAATTGGCCCAATAGATACAGCTTTTCCTACCCCTTGCAAAGCATCTGTTGCATTTTCGACTCCATGTTACAAATGAAGCAAGTGACACAGCTCCGTGCATGTTCACCAAGGGGCAGATCCAGTAAAGTGTTCCAGTTCCACACCAGGCTTATTAAATTTCTACCAAAATGACAAGTTAAAAGCTAATCTTGGGAACAGTTTTTAAAAATTCAAAATAATATATTCTAAGCAAGGTAAATAGTTAATTAAAACATATTTTATTAAGTTGATTTATATGTAGAAAGATGTCTCAATATGGTGAGCCTGCTGCTTCCTGGGATAATTTAAAGTAAATAACAACAACTATAATAATGGAATGTGTAAAAGATCCCTTCAATTTTGCAGGAGAATCTCAGGGGCTAACCATATGCTTATGAGAGCAGGACAGAGGCATTTTGAACACACACAGGGAAATGAGTAGATTCCCCTGAAGAAAAATTCAGAGCTTTTTCCTCTAACCCTGCCCCCACTACTCATACAAGTTTCTCCCAGTTGGCAATGGCTCTGCCCTGAGGACATGGGGGGGGGGGCATGGAGAAGGGGGGGGAGTGACTTTCCAAGGTCTTTATTGAAAGCACCACCTGGAAGGAGTGATTACCTAACAACTTGCCAAAAGGGAGGGCTGCAGAACCTTCGGCATTTTTGAATTGCAACTGTTTTCTGTCATCGTAAAGAAAAAGCTAATCATTTTTTTCCAGCAAATCACCACCCCCCTGTCTCCTGCACAGACTATTACGAAATTGCTAAAGACCACACACTTGGCTTTCTCTGTTTTCACTGTTTTTAAAACCATCATCAAAAGGCAAAAGGAGCCGAATCAAGGATTTCTTTCCAGCACAGCATCTGAAGTGGAATTCCTTTTGGTAAAATGCTCTTCTCTTCTGGCTACTTTCCATAAGTTTCATCTTCTTATTAAGTGTTTATCATCTTGCTTAAAGAAAACAGAGACAAAAAAATAATAATAATCTCAAACTGTATCCAATTGGGAAAAATGCCATTAAACCCTTAGACTCATGCTATCGAATATTCTGGAAATGAATTTAAAAGACCAAAAAAAATTAAGATCATAATATAAAGTTCAAATTTATGGTAACATTTATCTCCACATTAATAAAGAATTTGCAAACAAAGATGATTATCCAGGTCTTTGAAGATGAACAACCATGAATCAATCCAGTTACATATTAGTGATACAAGGCAGTCGGTTTTAGCAGAATTGGCCCAATGTAAGATGTTTCTTTCTTTTTTATGTGAAATTATGTTGAGAGAATTTTGAAATGCACACCATCTGAGTCATCGGCACTGGCTTAGAAGCAAGAATTCAGCACAAACATTTTTTAGCGGCACATCAATGATGTAAAGTTTGTTTTCAAGGGAGAATAAAATAAATGTCTCACTTCCAAAACCAACCTGACCCATGGGGCAGGAAAGAAAATGCCATTGGGCCCAAAGTTAAGAAGAGTGATCAGAGCTGCCTGTCAATTCATGGCCCACAGCCTGGCCTTGAGTCCTGCCTTCTGCTGTGCTGTGTTGCTGAAACAAAGATCTCCCTCTACTGGCTCCATGTTCCTTCCCTCCAATTCCATATCCCAGCAGGTGTCACCCAGTTCCTCCAGGGTATGTAAGTGTGAGACATCCCTCCTTGTCATCTTTTGTAATGCTGTTGACCTCCATCCCAGTCTCAATTTACCCCAGCCTCCTACATGACAGTGCATAGGTAATTCAGTGCATAGGCCTCCCTCACAGGCATATTTTGGACTGATTATCAGAGACATCCTTACAATTTCTTATCTCCTTTTCTTTTTTTTTTTTTTTAATTTCTAACAGTTCAGAAAATTTGTGCCTATTATAAAAAACAACATCTGTAGCGCCTCAGGTTGCTTTATGACAGTATTCCTCAGTTGACTCTGTTCTTACTACCTGGAATTTCCATCTTCTACCCTTCTTTCCATACTTAATTGTCTCTGTTACGAAGCTGCCCCTACTTCTCTTGTTTCCCCATCATTTTTCCCTTCCCTCATGTTTCTATTTCATCTAGTATCTGCTGCTATAATTTGAAATTTGTTGTCTTACTTGCGCACTTATTGCTCTTGAATCATTTCATACTTATACTTTGGTCTCTCACATAAACATTTCAGGTAATCTGGGGACAGGATTATTTTTCTATATCCCATAAGTCCTGGCCACAAAGCATCATTCAATAAATAGTAATGGTTAGATGGAAACATACCCCACAAATTTTGATGAAAATTATACCAGAAGTAGCAATATAGTCATATATCTTACCTCTAAAACATTGCTTTCACTAATACTGAATTTGTTTTAAAACCTATTTTGAATTATTCATTTTGTAGGGAGGTAGAAAATCAGTGTGACTGGACAAATGGAAAAGACTGGAAAAACATCTAAGGTGAGTATATCTGGGGTGGTGCATGGCCATAGTCCCCAGATTGCAGTTTATTAGAAAAACCTGGGTAGTATAGTAACAATTGAATTAAAAGCCTCATGATTCATCCAAAAACAGCTTAAAAATTACCTCCCAATGTAAGATCAGACATATATCTCAATTTTAACCCACTTCCTAGAGATTCTGCATAGCAGCTTGGTGTAGAGTCACTGGGTTGGCATTGGAAAGCCCCTCTGGTAAATGCTGGGCTCAAATCCTGATTCTGAAACTTAAAAACCATGTGACATAGGTTAAGATGTTCAAATTCAGATCCTATTTACTTATCTGTAAAACCCGAAAAAGTAAATCCACCAGAGGTAGGAGATGACCCTGCCACGTGGGTCATGTGGCCTCGTCCCCTGGACCTGTGGGCACAGAGCTATTTCTCTGTTGCAAGAAAGGCCAGTTATATTGGTGCCAATTCTGGGAAGAGAAGCTGAGACTGGAAGTGGCACCTTTGCATGCAACTTCAGATTGAACGATAATCTCAAACTGGGCCTCACCTCCTATGTTCGGGATGCTCCCGGGAATAGAATGGGAGAGGTGAAGTGGACCTTTTGCAACAAAGAGGAAAGTTCAGAGGGCTCAGAACTTCTGTGAGATTGCTGCAGAGTTTATAAGATGAGCTTACGTGTAGGTGCTTGAGAAGAATCATATATTAGTAGTATGTTGTAGATTATTCATTTATATAAGTTACTCCTGTTTTCCTGTAGATTCTGCAAATTTTATCAAATGTTACAACCTAGTCTGAGTTGGAAAGGGTCTATGTCTAAATTTAAAAGGTAATCATAGACTAAAATAATGATTAATATTAGCAAACCATGGAGGGAAGGAAAGTCATGGAGAAAAGGGTTGAAACTATGAGGTTTAGAAAACACAGGGTCTTTTTTCTTATACCCTTAGAGTAGGTGAGCAGTTTTTCACACATCAATCTATATTTGTTGAAAATGCCTAATAATTAAGCTTAACAATATATAAGCCCACTGCTCCCAAGTTAGACTGCCATAACAAAGCTATTCCTTTAAGTTGACCATGGACAGACAACCTTTGAAACCATGAGCCCAATCAAACCTTTCCTTCTTTAAGTTGTTTATTTCAGGTCTATTGGTCATAGTGACAAAATGTTGACTAACATAGGTAGTGAGATTTGGTGCTCCTGCGATAGAGATTTGGTGACTAAACAAGAGTGTGATTCTGGAGACATATAGGCATTGACCAAATAAGGACTTAGATGCCCCATTCAGGAGCTGAAACATTTCTTTTGGGCAGTGCAGTCAGGGTGGTGCACCTGCAAAGCAAAGTCTGTATTTCAGGAGGATCATTATGGTGATGATGTGAGGTTGATGGGCTTAGGAGAAACTATAGTGAGGAAGAATTTATGGCTATCACACTAATCCAGTGAAGAGATGATGAATAAGGCTTGAGCCAAGATAGAGGATGACAGAAGAGGAGGGATTAGAAGGCCAGCAGATGCAGAATCCCTGGGATGTGGGAAGAGCAAAGGTAGGGAGTACTTGGTGAATCACAGTTCTCTAGTGGAACTAGAGTGTTACGGTTTAGTTACAAGTTGTCCCCCAAAAGCTCAGGTGTGAGACAATGTTAAGAATTTTCAGAGGCAAATTGATTAGATTTTGAGAGGTATAATCCACTTATATGGGTCATGTGGTTAGTGACTGTTGGCAGTTAGGGTATAACTGGAGGAATTAAGTCACTGGTAGTATGTGTTAGAGGTTTATATTTTGCCCCTTGTGAGCACAGCTCTCTCTCGGCTTCCTTTTTGCCATGTCCTGAGCTGGTTTTCTCCACCACCCTCTCACCACAATGTTCTGCCTCACCTCAGACTCCCAGAGCTATGGAGTTGGCTGACCATGGACTGAACCTCTGAAACCATGAGCCAAGATAAACTTTTCCTCCACTATGTTGTTCTTGTCAGGTCTTTTGGACAGAGCAATGAAAACATCGACTAAAACACTAAACATACATGGAAGCAACCAGTTGAATTGAAGTTGAGAGCTGGATCTGATTACAGCCATGTGCCACACCACTTGATGTTTCAGGAGATGAACCACATATAACGGTGCCATAAAATTAGAATGACACCAAAAATATCACTACTGCCTAGTAATGTCAGAAACAATGCATCATCATGTGTTGGTATAAACAAGTCTACTGCTTCCTACTAATAATGTCAATAGACAACTATGTTACTAGTTTTTATCTTTATTATACTTTTTATTGTTATTTTAGAGTGTACTTCTTCTACTTATTAAAAATAGTTTAACAGTATGTCCTGTTTTGCCAGCAAAAGACTCACTAATCTGTGTTTACCATATCTCTAGATTGCATAGAAAAGTTGTGCCAACTGATTGACCTAGGACATCTATATTTGCATGAGTACACTCTAGGATGCTCACACAGTAATCAAATCACCTAACAACACATTTCTCAGAATTTGCTAACCAATTCATGACTGTATTTTTTTTGGTTGTTGGCATCCAGAGTCTCCTATACCCACAGTTCACAGGGGTCATAGAAAGGTGAAGAACACCTCTACTCACCATTACCGGTTCCAAAATATTATTACTCAGTCTTTTTTTTTTTTTTTTAGCTCACATAAAAACTGTTTGCATCTCATTTCATGCTGCTCCACCACCTTTAATCTCCCCAATTGCTGTCATTTATCAGTTTCCCCCAGTTGGTCTGTTAAAGATTTCCCACTTATTTCATGGTCTTCCTCGCCAACATATCAGTTCACTTTAATCCACCTGGACAATTCAAACAGGATGTGGCTCCATGTTTGCTTGAACTTCTAGAATTCACAGATGGTCTTGGCTTCACTTAAACTCATACCTGGATTTCCAGTGGAAAGAGGAAACTCTGTGAACTTCATTATTAGTTGATTCACACAGGGACACCATCAGTCACATGGTTGTGAGAGACCACGATGTTACAGAAAATTCTAAGAAAAAGTATAAATATATATGACTTAAGAAAAAGAGAAAATTCTCTTACGAATTTTCACTTTTTAAAAAAATCACAAAATAATAATAATGTCTGTCTCATTCTATTATTACTGTATGTATATATGTGACTGCATGACCAATGTGATTCTGCAACGTGTATACTCAGAGAAATGAGAAATTATATCCCATCTGATTCAAATGTATGATAGGTCAAGATCACCGTACTATCATGTGTAACTAAGTAAAACAAATTTAAAAAATATTGTAAATCCTTTTAAAAAATCACGAAATAAAAAAGTGAATATGTTCTTAATATGTACACCAAACATCAACAAGATTCACCAATCTCTTTCATGAGATGGTAAGAGTGTCTTCCAAGAGCACTACTCCCAAATGGATTTCTGTAAAAACAAACTCCCTAGGGTCCAAAATAATGCTGTCCTCCAAACTTCCCTCTCAAAACAAAGAGTTCCTTGGTCAAACATTTGGAAAATGGTGGGCTCCATTTAATTGCTAGTCTCATCATATAGTTTGGGAAAGGATGGTTTAAGGGCATTCAATGCAAACATCCTTAGGAAAACCAAAGAATATTTTATGCTCTCATCCATGCTAATCATTACATCAAGGCTTTTGGAGTTTTATTCCTGAGAAGAGTCTGCATCAGATTGAACCCATGTTGCTGATTATACTGGGAGAAAACCACTTTCAAAGGAAAACAACACTTCAAGCTTGTGTCTTCTACTCAGGCCATGGTGTCTTTTTTCTTTCCACAAGTATCCTGACAAGGAAATGCCCCTGAAAGGAAGGTCAGTGTCTTTCATGGTATAGGTGGAATCCCCAAAGAAGTTCAGAAATGTAGCAGGACCATGAAGCTCTCAAGACTTAGTGGGAGTACATCTCAGCACACAGATAAAGGGTCCTCAACCTCCCCATCCACTCACCCATTCAGGTTCTCCTCCACAGACGAGGACCATAATAACTTTTTAAAATATTATTTTCAAATTGTTTATTTTTATTGAAATTTGATATTTGTACATATTTAAGAGGTATGAAGTAATGTTTTGATTCATGCAAATGTTGAATAGTGATAAATTATTTTAATGAAAAAATAGGTATTTCCTTAACTTAAAAAAAGACAAAGAAAAACATCCATAAAAAAATAATAGCGTATTTAACCCTATTCTCTACTTTGAAATAAACTGATAATAAATAAAATGTTAAGTAATAAACTGATTGCCTACAAAACTGACTTAACTAGATGTGTATAGTTATTGACCCTAAATCAGTTAAATCTTGAGGATTTCTGACAAAAACGATGACTTTACTTACTTAAGGGTGAACTGTAGGCAATTTGAAAGTTCTTAGCTTACAGAGTCTGTTGTTCATTATGGTTATTCTTATAACAATGGACTTTCAGCTGCTCGCTGGAGCCATACAAAGCCAACACTGACGTACATCCAAGTGGACAGGTTAATCTGGCTGCAAGAGGGAAACACTTAGGTAAAGGAAATATTTTGATTACAGCAGTATTATGGTTTGGATGTGAGGTGGCCCCCAAAAGCTCATATGTGGGACAATGCAGGAAGGTTCAGAGGAGAAATGACTGGGGTATAAGAGTCTTAATTCAGTCAGTGAATTAATCCCCTAATGGGGATTAACTGAGTGGTAATTGAAGTGGTAGAGTGTGGCTGGAAGAGGTAAGAATTGGGGATGTGGCTTTGGGGGATGTGGAGACCTCTCTCTTTCTGTTTGCTGATCAACATGTGAGCTTCTTCCCTCTGCCACACTCTTCTGCCATGTTGTTCCTGCCTCACCTGGAGCCCTGAGGAATGGAGTTGGCTCTCTATGAATTGAGACCTCTGAAACTGTGAGCCCCCAAATAAACCTTTCCTTTTTACAGTTGTCCTTTAATCACAACAGTGAAATAGCTGACTTTAAAAAGCAGTAAATGAATAAAATTAATAAGTATATTTAATAAACAGGCAATTATGTGGCCACTCTACAAGAGGTTGAATACCACACACACACACACACACACACACACACCCCAAAAATCTTCAATGATAGATAAATGCCTAATTGCTCTATATGAGGCTGGAGTTATATCTATCTAACAAGGTAACACTCATTCCTCTTTCTCTATTTCTTCCCTGCTTTCTTTCCTTCCTTCTCTCTCTCTCCTCTCCTCTCTTACTCCTTTGCTTCCATGATGATCCACAAATACCCATAATGTGTTAGTTGCTGTGCTCAGCCCTGAGGGTAGAAATAAGAAAAAAAAAAACATTTCTACCCTCAAGGAGTTTGCAGTCTAATAAAGATGACCAGTAACTTGATTATTAGCTATTTATATCTTAGATAATCAGACATCAAAAACTAAAGGAGAGAATTAATTATTACTTACTATATTTCATTTGGGAGGTAAAAATCTTTCTACTTTAGAATAAACAGGGAAAAAAACTAAATGAATGAAAATTTAATTTAATTTAATTGGTGAAAATGTTAGAAACTAATGTGTCTCCTGGGAAACTAAAACATACGCTTATAAGTAAATATCCCTTCAATGATTGTTTATATTTTGGTGCAAGTCACTTCATACCCTATTAATCACAAAAAATAGGATTAACATTATTCATAGTATTAAAAATGTGTGCACATATATTCACATTTTTCTAAATAGGTTATATTAGTGAATGTTTTAATGAATAAATAATAAGTGTGCTTTTAAATATTGTTAAAAATTGTGATAGTACTTGATGCATATCCTAAATTGTTTCTCCAACCTTTCCAAGAGATTATGTGAAATCTCTTTGGTCTTCAGAATCACTCCACTCCTCATTCAGAGGCAGGACCAGGAAGGGTCTGCTCACTGGGTATTCTCTATAGGCTGAGCTCACCCAGGGACAATCCAGCTAAGTGAATGATAGAAAGGAAGGTGAACACCTGTTTCAGTCGCAGCTGAGGTCTCCATCAGGAGAGGCACCACATCTAGCTTCATGACCAACCTCAGCACACAGTTAGTTGCAGCTGCGAAGCTCTTAGAAATTCTCTTAAATTATCTTCATTTCATTGACAATGGAAAAGGCACATCTCCAACAAGTGAACCATTTAGTGAAACCTCGTGATACAGAAAACAAGAACATCCCCTTTGACCAAAATTGCAGGAGTAATTTAAGAAGTTAGAAAGTCATTACCCTGGTTGGAATGTGACCAGGAAATTAGGATTAACACCCCAAAGCCTTTAGGTAAATTGCCAAGTAACTCTTTAATGACCTAATGGCTTCATGTGTTAAGCAACTGATTATCAGAGGAGCTAAACACTGAAACATCCTTTTGGCTAAAACTACATATAAATTACTGTCCCTACTTGTGAATAATTGTGTGAATAATTTTTTAATTTAACTCCTCAACTGTTTATATGGAGTCCACTTTGAGATATGAACATTTCTCATCATAAATTCAATAGTTAAATAAAATTTAAATGCAAGAGAAAATCACTTAAATATAGGAAAACTCATTTCCCTTGGTATAGCTTAGTTCTTATTAGAAGTAATTTGGGGGAAAAAAAGGAAGTACAATTGACAAATGACACATTGGGAAACATTAGTGCTCAGTGTGCAGAATAGGACTAGATATGAATAAATACCCAAGAACTCTAAGAGGCTGTGTGTCAGTATGTACACCAGCACTTCTGAATCTTCAAAGTTGAATTTACTTGGGAATTCTATGAAATTGGGTGAGAAGCAGCATAAGAACAACATGCTATGACGGGTCGTATTATTGTTCCCATCCCCTTTCCTGTAAGAGACATGCATCCATCCTCTTTGTTCCTCTGTGGCTTGTAGTGCCTCCCTGTAGGCAGAACACAACTCCCCATGCTTCTGTAGGGCTTGACCATATGGCTTTATGGGTCAGGGAATGAGAGAATCAGGGCTTCTGTGCAGAAAATCGTTGCATGTTTCCACCAGATGTCTTCCATTTTTATTCTTCTACAGGATGGCTTACCTCAGGTAGATATTGTTCCATCAACCCAGGTCCAAGGATGAGAAGGTAGTTCCCTGGTCATATTCATATAACTTTCTGAATTCTTAAATTACTCCTGCAAGTTTGGTCAAATGGGATGTTCTTGCTTTCTGTCCCATATGGTTTCACTAAGTGGTTCACTCATTGTGCCTTTTCCATTGTAAATAAAATGAAGATAATTTAAGAGAATTTCAAACATCCAAATGAAGCTACGGCAGCCATTGCCAACTGCAGTCACCAACATGAAATATCCAGAAGTAAGCACTACTAGAAACCACGGAAATTTGGGAAATGTTCATTTCTACAGAAAAGCCACCTAATATATATCATTCTCTGATGTGGGATTAATAAAAATACTTTTGTAGAAAAGTGTTTGCTTTAGTCAGCTTTGTTGCTGCTGTGATCAAAAGACCTGACAAGAATGATTTTAGAGGAGGAAAAGTTTATTTGGGGCTCACAGTTTCGGAGGTCCACTTGATGGCCAATTCCATGGCTTAGGCCCAAGGTGAGGCGGAATGTCATGGCAGAAGTGTATGGTAGAGAAAAGCAACTCAGGTCATGTCTGCCAATAAGCAGAGAGCATTCCACTCACTAAAGTCAAAATATATATCCCAAAGGCATACCCTCAGTGACCCACCTCCTCCAGCCATGCCCTGCCTGCCTACAGTTACCACCCAGTTAATCCCTATCAATGGAATAATGCACTGATTAGGTTAAGACTCTCATAACCCAGTCTTTCACCTCTAAACATTTTTGCATTGTCTCAGACATGAACAGTATTGTTCAAGTAAAAACTGATTATAAAGGCGTGGTGAGGAGATGGGTGTTGTTATCCACCCAAAATACAACTCACATTTTTCCATGTTATCTAACTTATCCACAACTATGTAATCAAATTTCCCTAGTAGACTGTGGTAATAGAACATGGAACAATGATATAAAACAAGATTCCATTTATTGCTTCTTCAGCTCTCCTATTGTTGTTTTCAAAATTCTTCTCAATACAATCTTTGCTCAAAGAATCCAGGACCCTTCTAATCTATCTGGGGTCATTATATAATATCACAGACCACAGCAACGTTCTCACTTCCCATGTCCTATGTCTTCAATAACACTTTGTTAAGGGACCTCAAGACTTGAAGATATTCTCTAAAATATCAAGTAAATACTGAAAAATTAAGAGGATTAAAAAGGGGTTGTTTTTGTTGGGGTAGTAAAGATTCTTCTGACATCCCTTCAATACCCCCAAGGCCATAGAGACAATGGGCTACCAGTATAAAACATAAAATAAATTTGTCTGAAAGACTTAATATGCTAGGACAATTCCATAGAGAATACAAGAACCATAGAATCCAAAAGTCAAAGGAACCCAATAGCCAGGTGGAACCTTCCTCCAAGCCTTTGAAGATGTTGGTGGAGGAAGAAAGGGAATGAGGACATTCTTCCCTTGCTCTATTTATGTAAACATTTACAATGGTTTTTTGAGTAAAGCACAGCTGCTTTCCAATCAGCGGATCAAAGTGTGAGCAGGTGATGTTGACTGCTTTCTAAGAGAAGGCTGCCAAGCACCAAGAGCAAAGGTGAAAATTTGAATGTATGGGGTGAATGTTGAAATATCCACACAATACTTCCGAAAGTTCCGAGAAGATTACCATAGGTTATATACTGGATCTGGGAAACTGTTTGAATTGGGAGGTATTTCATTTTTGCTTGACATGATTCTTCAACTTTAAATTTATACCTTCATAACTATGACATTTTTATAAAACAAAAGATTTCATTGTTGCTCCTTTCATCTGTGAACTTTCATTTAACACACGGAGCACACTAGAGTTTTTTCATTTTTCTCTGGTTTCCAGCACAAAACTCTATTGCTTCTTCTTAACTGACAGCTAAATGTTTATAAGCTTACCTTTCCAGGACAGATACTTTTTATTTGAAATGCTATTGATAGATTTAATTATGTTCAACTTTCTCAAAAAAGAAAGAAAGAAAGAAAAAAAAAAACCCAATCCCATTGGCGCAATGAAATATATTGAGTTTGATGTGTTTGGCTGCAAAAACTTTCATTTGGCCAAGCCTACATAGTCTGAAGTCTCCAAGTGTAAATTATAATGTTATTTGAGATGAAGTATAGAGTCATTTGTGGTGCTCAGGCACGACACATGATGTAATCTTACACCCTATCTGCAGGTGTGATATTGGATTCTGCTAGGACAGGCACCTGGTATCAGTGCTCAGACTGGCATTGCTTCAGCACAGTCGACCACGACTAACGATGACTAAAATGAAATAGCACCTCACTTCAGCAGATTTGTTTTCAAGAAGACGATGAGCAACAATTACAATGAGAAAAATGATATCTCTCTTTCTCTTTTCCTGAACAGCACCAAATTCTTGCTGTTCTTTTTGTTGCTATTGCTTTGGTTTGGTTTGGTTTTAGTGATACTGGGGATTGAACTCAGGGGCATTCTCCCACTGAGCTATATCCCCAGACCTTCTTACTTTTTATTTTGAGACAGGGCTTTGCTAAGTTGCCCAGGCTGCCCTCAAACTTGCAATCCTCTAACCTCAGCCTCCAGAGGAGCTGGGATTACAGGCATGCATGCATCTCTATGCCTGATAAATTCTTGCTCTTTATACTAATATTCTCAGTTTATGATAGAAATGAAATTAAGTCTTATGAATAATAAATATAATAATAATACATGGATTTTATACATGAAAATGATACCAATATTGATGGCTTATTTTTCAAATAGAGTTGGTTGATGGATGTATCCTGAGCCATGCATTTTCTCCTTATAACATTCAGCACACTAGTAATTACTTAGGGTGACGTCTGTCTCTACCTCTATCCTTTAAGTTGAGTGAGGGAAGGGACTTAACAGAGCAATGAAACACTACAAGGCTTGATACATATTTGCTGAATGAAGGGCTGGATTTACATATTCTTCCTTGGGGCCTGCTCTTTGCAGAGGCATACACTTATAAACTAGGCAGCCACATGACTGGAGTTCAGAGTATAGACTCTCATCACGGAGTATAGAAAATCAAGCTCTCCTATTGGATAACTAAAGTTATGCACTTAACCTCATAGAGACACCTGGATTGATGCACAAGCATCTGCAAAATGCGTAGCTGGGATCAAATGCACCAGAAGGTGAGTGAAATCTTTGGGTTCCATGAAGGAAAATATGATTTGCCAAAATGATCTCTAATGACCTAGGTCCCTTGAAAGTTTTAGGTATTAGAAAAATTTATAAAATTGATATTTTAAAAGTTCATGAGATTTTAAATTAAAGGATTTGACTGACATTAATTCAGACATAGGATGGATCTTCACAACACATGTAACAGGCAGTTATGTAAGAGATCAGTTGGGCTGGAGGCCTGAAAGCAGATGGGGAAATCTCAAGCCCCATTTGAACCATTCAAGGAAAATGAAAACCATGCATCTGTTGGTTTACTCATTTAGTTCTTCACCAGAGATGGGTAAGAGATTCTATAATCATTATCTCATCTGATCCTCATAACACCCCCAAAAGGCAAATAGGATTTGCAAGTTGCCTTTTCTAGATTGGGAAGCTGATTTAGCCTGAGAGGGGGCAGTTAGATTGGCCTCTATGCCCTATGCTTCTTCCTTCTCATCAAGCTGCCTCTCCCAAAGGCTAGAGTCACTCAATGTGCCACCTAGTCCTTTTTCATCAGGGTGTGAACCTTTGAAAGTAAAGCAATTTCAAATTTGACTTTTTATATCCCCACATCCAGCTCTTCCAGTATCCCACGCCATCCTGTATGTGAGATGGTTCAAACTCACATACTGTGAACTGGAGCGAGGTAATTCTTTCCATAAACCCCACACACTTGAAGATCAAAACTGGCATCTCACCCTAGTTTATGTGCCAATGGCAAACAGAAGAAATTTCAAGGTCTTCCCTCTGAAAAGACTATTTGGGCACAGCAGCTTCCTCATGACAGTTTCAGTCAGGAGATTCTACAGTCAGAGTGGACTAAAGCCACTGTAGCAAGTCAGGGCTTCTACAATGAGGTTTTTTGACAGTGCTGATGAATATCACTTAATATCTCAAATCATCTTTTAATTAGGAAAGTATTGTTTCTGCCTGTGTTTGAATTCACACCCCGTTGCTTAGCAAATCTAACTTCATAAAAGTTTTCGGCAACTTGGGAAATAATCTCAGAGTCATTTTACACATGTTTCTTGAGGTTTTTCTTTTCTTTTCTTTTTTGTCTCTTGTAACTTAGCTAGGGGAGTGAAAGTGGTATAATCTGTTGAGGAAAAAATACATACAGTTCATTCCTTCACTACAGTCAAAACTTTGCAATTTTTATAATTCTGTATAATGAAAAATAGCTATTGAAAGTTAAGAGTCCTGTGACAGGAAGGGAGAGATAGAGGAATTTCCTTTTCTCTCTGTTGAAGTACTTCAAGAGAAATGGGAAAAGACCCAAGATGCAGATATGCTATGGGTTGCAAAGTTTGTTGATGCCTGAGGGTTTCAGCTAGCTCTGCTGCATTTAATACCACTGGAAGAGAAGGAAAAATTAAGAAGTCATGTGGAGAAATAATAAGAAGTCACTTAACATGTTAAGTCAACTCTTTATAGTAGTCTAGCCATTTCCCAAAAGATTGGAGAGACATGGCCAAAATAGGAGGCAGATGGGAAACACAGATGGAAAAAAATAAAGATATCAGAAAATCCACTAATGTCCCAATTTGATGGTGGGGGTGGGGGGAGAGTGACACAAATAAAAATATTGATGGAATGATTTAACAAATAACTTGTGAAAAGTTAAAGCAAAGATTTATAAGGGGCAGCTATTAACCTTTATGAATATTCAGTGTTCATTCAGTTCAAGGGAATATCGTGAATGTATTGTATCTAAATTTCCAAATGACATCTCACAAGCTTCATTTGAGAGTCCTGTATACAAGAGGAATAAAATCTGGTTTGATTATGGTATTAGTTAGGCTGTATGCTCTAACAAACAACCTTCAAATTCCAGCGGCGGATATAATTGAACCCTCAAATTTCAGTGTCTGGACACATGTTGGCATTTATACCACAATGCAGTGTGGGTCAGGTGAGGGGCTTTAATGGATGTCACCATGCTTCTAGTCTCTTTTCACCTTGTGACTCTGCCTCTTCTAGCTCTTCAGAGTCTCCTCCATGGAGTCAATGGACAAGGATAGACAAAGGGGATCAAGTATGAGAGGCTTTTGTATACCATGCTTACAAGTGGCTCACAACATTGCCAACATCGGCCCAGAACTTAGTCGCAGGGTCACCCCTAGTTCCAAGCAAGCTGGGAAATGAGGTCTAGTGATAGGCAAGG
This sequence comes from Callospermophilus lateralis, assembly GCF_048772815.1. NCBI lineage: Eukaryota > Metazoa > Chordata > Mammalia > Rodentia > Sciuridae > Callospermophilus > Callospermophilus lateralis. The sequence goes on from NC_135316.1 coordinate 34,341,032, forward strand.
GAAGTCCAGGAAAGCATGGATAACTGTGATCCCTGGCAGTTTCTGATTGCAAGCAAAGTACAGTGATGGTAGTGTCTGCAACACTTTTACTAATAAATCTTGTTCAGTTTTTTTTTCTCCTAGAGATTGAGCCCAGGAACACTTTACCAGCAAGCTACATCCCCAGCCCTTTTAATTTTTTATTTTGAGACATAGTCTCACTAAGTTGCTTAGGGCCTCCCTAAGTTGCTGAGACTGACCTTGAACCTATGATCCTCCTACTTCAGCCTCCCAAGCTGATGGGATTACACTGCTCCCAGCAATAAATCTTATGTTAGATGTTTCTTATCCTTGTTATCCTGATATTTTCATAAATGACATAATTGGAAGCATACATAGAAGAAATGCTGTCCTAATTTCCAGATGACACACAACTTGGAAGAAGAGAAAGTAATTTCATTTACAAAAAGTGGTAGCTTCCCAGATTTGGTCCACAGGTTGTAGTTTGTTCACTCCTGGGCTAGATGACAGAATCATATTTTATAATAAATATATGATGCAACAAAAACAAATAAGAATTTTACATTTAAAATTCTTGATATGATGCATTTCCTATGTAAAATGCCTTCACACAAACTCTGATTAACTGAACCCCAAAGGAGTTAACAGAGTGGCATGAATACCTAAAAGATCATGAAAAAAGGTGTGGTATTTGGGACATTCCAATTATCCAAAAGGCATTCATTAATGAGGTAACACAGTTTCCCCGGGGTTACACAGCCAACATTCTCCCAAGAGACCTTCTACTTGGTGAATTTACCAAAGTCCTAGCTTAGATAATTCATTTACCCATCACAAATTGTAAAACTTACGCATTATCACTCAGTATGTAGATAGCATTTTATCTGTGAATTCCACATCCATGGATTCAACCAACCGCAGATTGAAAACATTCAAAAAAGAAAATAATTGTTTGTATTGAACATGTACAATATGATAATGTTCCTGTCATCACTCCCTCAACAATGAAGGGTCACAACTGTTTACGTAGCATTTTCATTGTCCGAGATGTTATAAGTCATCTAGAGGTTATTTAAAGTCTACAAGAGGATTGTTTTGATTCTATTTGTAAGGATGGCTGAGGAGGTGGTCACAGGAAGAAGTCCTTTTCTCACCGGAGTCAAAGAGGCTGCTGTCGAGTCTGAGAGCAGTGATCAGGCAGATGAGAAGAGTTGGGATGTCAGTCCAGGTCCTCATCAGGCTCTCGGGCTTGTGTGTATCAGTGTCAGCTGGCTGAATGTGTGTTCATTTGCTCCATTACTTATACCAAGTTTGGGAGCTTTTGACCCCCCTCCCCCTTTCAATCCCTATCACCTGCCACAGGGACTCTCAGTGACATCATTTACTCTGAGGTTAAAATGTATAATCTGGTGATCCCCACCCTGATCTTTTTGCCTTTTCCTGTTATCAGGCGAGGACAGCATACCAAGGGCTTCTATCTGAGTATAACAGAATGGGGAGAAAGTGACTTGTTCGTGCCTGAGGGTCATACTGGAGGGCTCCGTTAGGTATTCCTGGTGAGACTGAAGGTTTCAAACTGGAGTTTTAAAATGGAGTTGCTTAGGCTCATCCTTATACTATTAAAATACTATATCATCTTATGTAAGGAAGTGGCAATCTCTCATGATGTCAAGGGGACAACTGAGGGATTTACAAAAAGTTAGAATGTTACAACTACATCATGGGAAATCTTGCTATGTTTCCTGGCCCTAGAAGAGATAAGATGAACCCGATGGGATAGTGAGCGAAATGCTAGATTTGGTGACTTGTGTGAATCTACCCTCATAATCAATGAACTTTAGCTATTGCTTTCTTCTTCTAAATCCACCAGAATTGAGTATACGGGGGGGGGGGATGTCTTTGGAAATAATTCTTTCAAACATTGGAGTCAAAGGCCATCCTACCCTTCCAAGTCATACAACCACATCTCCATTCCTGTCACAGAATCATGGAATATCTGAGTAAAAAAAAATTTAAGATTATCTATCTGTGCTCCCCACCAAAGGGAAGATCTCCTTGGGAACAGTGCTGACCAACTACAAGTGCCTTCTGCTAGGATACATTCAGATCAGAGCGCAGGGCCTTGTGAAGCAGCCCCAGTCATCCTAGAATGTCTATCTATATTCACTAGAAAAACCATCCATTAATGTAACTGAAATGCATCCTCCTATAAGTCTCATCTATTGCTCCCAAATTTTCCTTGCTTTTATCTCAGTAGCTTTCCAACTCCAATTCTTATTTAATATCAAGCCCAGCCTGGATCTCAGGGCTATATTTTGCTACTATGTTTACTTTGCTGAAGGTGATAGCTCTGATGATGAAGCTATATGAGTATGTATTAATACTATAATTATTATTGATTACAGTCATCCCCAGTATTGATGGAAGATTGATTCCAATACCCTTTTCAGATACCAAAACCCACAAATAATCAAGTCCTTATATAAAATAGCATAGTATTTGCATAAAACCTACACATATCCTCAGATTTTAAATAATCTCTAGATTGCTTATAATACCTAATACAATATAAATAGATACTATACTTATTATTTAGGGAATAATGAGAAAAAAGTGTACATGTTCAGTACAGACACACTATTTCCCCAATAGTGTGATTCAATCTATACCTAATTGATTGAATCTATAAAATCCATGAATATGAAAAGCCAACTATAATAATAACAACTGTAATTTATTAGGTGCCCATTTCCTCAATAGACAAGTACAAGGGAAATAATTTATGTGTATTATCACAAGTTCTCATCACCTTTATAGCATGTATAATAATACCCATTTAGAGTTGAATAAATCAAGAATTAGCATAGTGTAATGACTCACTTAAGAGCAAACAAAATAAATGATAAAACAAGATTTAGAGCCAAGTGAATCTGAGTCTATTGTGTTTTCTTTCCATTTATTCTTAGGTTATTTGTTTTATCTGTCTAGGTTAACTATACTTTTACCCTATTTAATGGTTTCTCATCTCATTTTTTTTCCAATTCATGAAAATATCATTATCTTGTAGCCCACAATTCCAGAGAATTAATAATTTCTTAGTAGTCAAACAGGAAACAAGGGTAAATATTAATGAATGCACTGCCAAATCCCTGCCTGAGGTATGAAGGGTACTCTGGTTTGAATCAAAGTAAAACAAAAACACAAATATACCAAGAGAATGTACTTGTACCTACTTTGGAGAGTTCTAGTTGGGGGAACAGAGCATTCAATGCAATAGATATTTACACATTCTAGAGCTCACCAATATGTGTGGTTTAGAGAAAGTGAGACATTTGTGAACAATAGACCCCAATACACCCAGTAGTGTTTAAAACAGTTTTACTACAAAGCAAGTTCATGGAGCAAAGGACACGCAAAAGAGCTGAATTGAATGACTGATGCTCAAAGTGTTGAAAGAAACATTTTTTTCCCCCTGAATATTTTATACAGTACCACCCACACAGGAAATTCAACAGACATATTAATTATACTTAGCATGTAATTCAAAAGATCCAGAGAATGTGCTTTATTTATTTTTTCTTTGGAGATGGAAAGAGAATCAAATAAGATGATAGCTACAGATGATGTTGACATCTGAGTGTGCTGTTTTCATCTCAAAAATCTTAAGTCACACTGATTCTTCCCCAAATTGTTATCTTCCTCTATAAATAAATCTTTACTTTCTAACAACTGGTCCAAGGCAAATAATTACTAAACTCAGCTCTGATATGGACCTATTGCTCAATGTGGGAAAAATTTCCAAAATGACCTTACTGCTCTGAAGTTTGAGGGTTTTGTTTTGTGCTGTCTTTTTTTTTTTTTTCCTCACAGATTCATTCTTACACACTGATAGCCACTTTTGTACATTGCTTTTATCCACATCCTGAAAGGAGATGTGCATGTGCGTCATATCTGGAATCTTTCCAATCCCCTGACTTGAGCAATCTCAAAACACCTGGTTTCCTAAAAGAACCAGAGAGGAACAAACCCATGACTGAAATTTAGACCACCTTAAAAACAAATGTCTGAAGACAGGGGAACCCTGAGCCAGAAATTGAAAGTTGGTATTTCATTAGCACGGGTTTTATTTTGGTAAATGGTTGTAAAACTAAAAAGCTTTGAGGTCTTGAACCAAATTCCTTGAGGTAATGAGTTTGGCCTGATAGATCTTGAGACTTTACACTTTGGGTCTGTTGATTTGTTTGTGCAGGTAGCACATGGTGTTAGCAGCTGATGGTGACACTCACTTGCAGATGCAGCACTTTCCTAGAGAGAACTCAGCTGCATGCCACTTCCTAGGGGACTTGAATTGGCACCACTAAATTCAGCTGGCTCCACTCCCTCCCTGTCTCTTTCACTTCACATACCTATCTTTTCATGTTTCCCAGATGCACCCGCTCTGTCCCACCCTACTACTCTGACACAAACTATTTCCTCTGTCTGGAATATTTGTCTTGTCCCAACCTCCATTCCTGAGCAGTTTTGCTTTTTTTTTTTTCCCCTCTCCTTTCAGTTGTTTATTTATTTATTTTTGATTGGTGCTTTACATATACCTAAAGGTGCAATTCACTGTGTTATATTTTTATATGCACATAGCATGATTTTGCCAAATTCATTTCCTCTTCTTTCCCATCCCCCCTTCCCTCCCTCTCAATTTCCTTACACTCCACTGATATTCCCTATATCTTTATGATATCTGATCCCACCACTTTTTTTCCCTTATTTTGCTCTGACTTCCACATGTCGGAGAAAACATTTAACACTGGATTTTCTGAGTCTGGATTATTTCACCTGGCATATAGTCTCCAGTTCTATCCCTTTACTGGCAAATACCATAATTTTATTCTTTATGGCTGAATAAAACTCCATTGTGTATATATATCACAATTCCTTAATCCATTCCTCTGTTAACAGGCATCTGGGCTGATTCCTTAATTAAGCTATTGTGAATTATGCTGCTATAAACATTGCATGCATGTATCACTGCAGTATGATGATTTTAATTCTTTAGGATAAATACTGAGGAGTGGGATAGCTGGGTTTTATAGTGTTTCCGTTCCTAGTTCTTTCAGGAATCTCCATACTGCTTTCCAGAGTGGTTGTGCTAATTTTCAGTCCCACCAAAAAATATATGAGTGTAGCTTTGCCCCACATCCTTGCCAGCATTTCTTATTATTTGTATTCTTGATAATAATTGCAATTCTGACTGGAGTAAGATGAAATCTTAAAATAGTTTTGATTTGAATTTCCCTAATTCTGAGTTGCTTTTCTTGACTATAATTCTTGCTTCAGAATTCAACTGAAACAATTCTTCCTTAGTAAACGCTCTTCTGACACCCCTGACCAGTAAGTTTTCCTATATCTAACCTTTAGGACCTGGGGCTTAACACCCCCAATACTGTGTTTGAGGATGGCTTCTTTTTCCCAAGCTTCACTGGAGCAGAAACTACACCTGGCTTATTACTTGCTGTGTCCTCAGAGTTCAGTAAAATGGGTACCACAGATGGTGTTCAATATGTATTAGCTGACTGGTCACCAGTTTCCTTTATCCTTCAGTGTCTAATGCAAAAGTAGGAACTTTGTCCTAATCATGCTGGTTTTTCTAAATCAGTATGATTTTCAGCACATAGTATCTCATAAATACTTGTTGAAATAAATGAATGAGTAAAAGTGGTATATACTTCCAATTTATAACATTGTATGAAGACAGATAATCAATTAAGGAGCTGCATTTTCATTCCTTAAAATAGTTGTAAACAAGATGTCCATAATAATAAATGTACCAGAGCAAACTTTCAATGTACACGCACCTCCTTTTTTCTCTAAGACTATTTATCAAAAACAAAACTATCAAAAATAATGTGAAAATTTTAAATCAGCCAGTTATTTGGGATTTGATGTATTTTAAGCCTGTTTTGTTTTTTTAAACTAAGTTCAAACTTTCAAAAAAAATCTTATTTGAATTTAGGAAGCTTATAAAAGGTAAGATTTATCACTGGGTATTTTTATTCCTACAATGAAATTAAGTTTAGGATTGTGTCCCGATGATTAATCTAGAAGTATTCAAATCAATAAAAACCATAAAATGAAATAAATATAAATATAAAAATGAAAAATCATCTACATAGCACATTATCTTTCAAAGTCTATAAGTAGACATCATACCTTAAATTTATTACCCTAGAGGAGAATTAACCCATCGGGCCTCAGGATGGGCAACTGAGAGGAATAAGCAAGGAGGAAAAGTTTCCCTAACTATATTTCCATTTTTAAATGAATGAAAGGCTGACAACTTGATCTTAACCAGGTTGCTTTCTCACCATTACCACAATGAATAAAATTTACTTAGTCAATACTTACAAGTGAGAGTTTTTTAAAAAATCCATTTAGACGGTTAAAACATGCAAACTATATGGAAATGCTCAGATGTTAATGACAATAAAAATCAGAAATATTCTGGAAAGGATAAAGGACATTTTCTCAGGCTGTCTGCAATTGTTTCTTTCCATTTTTTTTTTTTTTTGCATTCAGTCACCCCATAAATCAATTAATGGCAACCTTGAACAAATGTACATACTTTCTCCAGTTAGAAACTCCTCCAGGCTTTAACTTGTTAAATGCATACTGTGAACCATAAGAAAGATGAGTCAGCCAACAGTTTCTGCCTACCTGCAGAAACTTTATAAGACCTGGAGAAACAGTGATGTAACTAAGTATTCTAATGTTTTCCTGTATTCCATAAAAGCTGTGGCAAACTGTAATGTAAAATCCTTCCATGTGCTTAAAACTACATACCTGCCCAGAGTTCATCAACTGTAAGTTAAAAAAAAAAAAACGCCATTCTAACATGTTAAAAATTCATTATGTGCTATCACTGCCACCTCACTAGCCAATCAAATGAGTGAGCTCTTGGCCTTTGTGGGAATGGCCATGCATCCTGCTGCTCAGGCAGCACCCCAGGTGGAGAGACAGAATCTGCCAGACAAAAGTTTCCCATTGGGTTGAGTTTCTTTATCTTTAAGAAGTATTGTTTGGTTTTGTTTTAATGTATAAGGGAAAAAGAGAAAATAAGAGTATATAATAACAGACACAGTGGCAAGCTAATTCAGCCTAAAACCTTTGTTTTTCTACCTTTGCCCAGGTCTCCAAACCTCTGAGGAACTCAGTTAGGTTAATCTTCATAATTCATTTTAATGCATCAAGACATTGTAATGCTCAACTTCTGAGACAGAGTGTTGTTGTTGGAAGATGGAACCCTAATCACCACCTTTGGACTTATTTCTATGAGAAACATCAGTAGAGATGGTGGTATTTAGGCCTCCCTTCTGATGCTTTGATAAGGACTTTTTCCCACCAAATTTACACTACCACTCTCCTGAACATCCTTAAACTTCTATCTTGGAAACTCGCATTTGAATTAGAGTAAAGGTATGAGAGAAAGCGAATTAAAAATATTTTCTTAATAATTTGATCAACTAGCTTGTATAAATTATAATATCTTCTTTATCATCCCAGCATATTGTGCAATAAGGTGCTCAAACAGTTTTCACTTAGTAAAATCAACTCAACACGCAACAAAAAAATTATGCTGAAAAATAAAAAATGAATGGCTCACCTCACTCTCTCTAACTCATTTCCATGGATCTCCATCTAAGAAGGACAGCAGGATTCCACACTCAATTCTCAGGAACATCAGAGCCTACCACAGGCAGGGCAAGAAAAGTTTTTGGACTTTATTATAAAATCACAATGGTAATTCCTGAAATTTCACTTATTCACTCAACAAATACTATTGAAGACACTGTGTTTTAAGTATGTTGTACCTCTTGCAAATACTGAAATAAGGAATGTGCATTCCATAAGACCTATGCTCATCTATAAAACAGATGGAAGACAGAGAAATGTGACCTAATGTCTGCCACTTTCTAGTTGTGTGAACTCACTCAAATTCTGAGTCTTAATTTTCTTACTAGTCAAATAGTCACAAAAGAGCTATTTCATAGAGTTGCTGGGAAACCTAAGTGAGATGAATAATATACAATTCAAAGCATAGTGTCTTATTTCCAAGACCAATGTCATCATTCAGAATGGTTATTTTTGTAATGAAAGGACAACAGAAGAGTACCAGAGATGGATTTGGATCTGACAAAGAACGAAACTGATTTTGCATGAAGCCAAAGCCTTGTCTGTCAACAGAAATTCTCTGAGGTCTCCTGAGTTTCCCTGGAGAAGTCAGTTGCTGGCTCCTTGATCAAGCAGACTCAACACTTTGAAAATGATGTTTGGGAAAACTCACTGAAAACCTTCATTCTAGAAGTGAAATAGCAAGTACATAACTTTCCCCAGGAATGATCTCACATCCATTTGGACATTAGATAGAATAATGTAGATGAGACCAATGAAAACTCAATAGCAACATTTGAAGCTCCCCAACACAGAGAAACTACAAATTTTTAAGGAAATGGAATTGCTGATTAGTCTGATTTGATCAATACACATTGTATGTCTATATTGAATTATCACACTATCCCATATATATGAACAATCATTATGTATCAATATTTTAATTTTAAAAATAAAAAATGATTTAGAATAACTTATTCAAAAGAACAAACTTCTACAACCAAACACAGGATCGAAGCTCAGGAGGGATGAGCTGTAAATTACAGAACATAGAACAGAGTGTCCTCAGTTTGGTTCTTCTTTTCTTTGCCAATACAGGTTTTTAAAAATGGGAATATTAGATAGACCCATTCTGAACATCTTTCCTTGTCAATATTCACCTATAAATTGACTTTAATGGCCTCATTGAAGTCTGAATAGAGCCCCCTCTGACTGTCTGCCTGCTTTTGATGAATACTGTTTTCACTGAAGTATCCTGTGCTGCAACCAGGGTAATTTTTTCCACCAAAATTATTGATCATATTAATCCTATGATAGCTACCCTTCAGCCAAGTCCTTCACCCCCATATTAAATCTTCTCAGTCATCCCCAACCCACAAGCCCCATCATGGCTTCTTCACCCTCAGCCTGTCCTTAGTGAGGGACACTGGGGGAAATGAAAAGCACCATGCCACAGAGAGTTATCTGCATCTGCAACCTTCCTACTACTCCACTGCATTAAACCCCTTTCTTAGTGGACCTCTGGAATCCTAGCTCCTTAGGAGTTTCCTCTTGAGTAATAGGCACACTGTCCCTGCCCTCATCCCTGCCAACACTTTCATGAAGCTATATTCTATTCATTTAACACTATGCATAATTCATTTCTCAACTTTTCTTTCCATTTTCTCTATTTAGTTTTTTCATCTGCACATTTCATTAAATGTTTTAATTTGCTGATTGCTCTCAGTTTATAGTTCTGCCAACTACATTGTAAATTACTTCAAAGTTCAGAGCATTTTATTCATAAACTTACAGTAGAGACCCTAGCTCTAGTAAATGCAGATGAGGAAATTAAAAAGGAGAAATCAGTTAACCAAAAGTTTGCTTTTATCCCAAAGGAGACATCTCTTCTTCTATATTGTTTTCCCTCCAGCATCAAGGATTGAACCCAGAGGTACTCTACTACTCAGCTACATTCCCAGTCCTTTTTATTTTATTTTGAGGCAGGGTCTCACTAAGTTACCTAGGCTGGCCTTGAACTTGGGACCCTCCTGTCTCAGCTTCCTAAATCACTGGGATTACAGGCAGGCACTGCTACTAAACTGAAATGTCTCTTCTTATATCCAACGTAGAGGGACTTATCAAATAAATCATGTTTTCACAATGATTAGACATACCTTGGTGATTGTTTTACAATGAAGTCTATAGTCCATGTGAAACTCATATGAAATGACAAAAATTTTGTTTTTCTCCAATTTTGACTCAAGATAAAACAAACCAGGGCTGTGAAGGTAAGGATGTCCATGACTCTTTACGGAGAAACACACAAGCTTACAGGAATTTGAGAGGTGTGGTGGAAAAATCACAAAAATTTATCTCTGATACGTTTCTTTTGCTTCAAGGCAAAATTGTTTGTAAAAACTTTTCTTTTGATTTTTGTTATCCAAATAATTCCAGCTTAAATTGGAACTCAAATATTAATCTGATAATGACACCGTTGAGACACATTCTCTGACAATTGATCTCAAATGACTTACATGGCTTTACTTTACCCCATTTTCTGCATTCCTTTCCAGCCAGGGGTTTTGCCCGTCTTTAACACCAACGACCCTTGCCCCCAACCTACCACCACCATCATCAGGGAGGAAAAAAAGACCCTGAAATGTACGTATTAAGATGATTACTATGTGCTTGGGAATATCCTTTAATTTAAATTTTGTTTTATTTTATTTTTAGCTTCAAAGCTTTTACAGGAATGAACACCTGTCTTTCAGGGCATTATAAGAAATTGTCAGGTACCTGACATACTTTGTTTTGTCAAGTCCTCCAACAGTGACACTGTGGATAGAAGTCACATTTTAATTAATGATCAAAGCAAAGGACACCTGTAAGGCTGGGTTAGACTTCTAAATTCTTTGATATTAGGTTTACAAATCTGAAAGAGCCCTTTGATTCTCCCATGTGTTTGTCCTTTCTTGGAGATCAACTTAATTCTTTTTTTCAAAGGCAACATATTTAGCTAATCTGAGCATCAGAGTTATGGGTGACAATGTCCATTCACAGCAACTCTTAACACCTTATAAAAGTCATACTCTATTACAAAGGAGGCAGGGCACTGGCCAAAAGACTTTGTTGCATGGAGATTTGTTGTGGCACATGGTGCTGAAGTATGAGAGCCCTCAAGTGGGCTTCAGATTGGTTTAAGGAATTGTATGTGGGAGGTGTCATTAGAGAGGGAATAATGATGTAGGATCTGTTAAGACAACTCCAAATTAGGTTCAAATGCAATTAGCCCTTTGCTATAGACAGAAATTTACTATTTTATGTAAATTAAGATATATAAATATTGCTATATCAATATATATTGCTACTGTACAGTATATATGTTGATATATTATGCTACATGTCATATTAATATATTATTAAAATCATGCAAGTTGATGAGTATTAATGTTAACACTAATATACTAACATATTCATATGAAATACTATGCATACATTACTACAGAACATTAAGCTATAAACATCAACAATATATACACTGATTTTATATAAATACACACTTTATGAACCTCCATGGAGATAACTGAATCAGCCATAAAGGTTCATACCCATATGTAAAAATTACTTGGGAACTCTGGACACTCCTGGAAACATACTAAATACTTCATAATAGGGGAAATACAGGAAGCATAAAGAATGAAATCCAGAACTAATTACCTCCATATTTTGATATATCTGTATGCATTTTTAAATGTAAACAGAATTTTACCTATTTTGGCATACTGAATGCTTAACTTTGTATGCTTTTTATAATCAACCTGTGTACTTTTCTTTACTATTAAAAATTGTCCATGAGTAACTATTTAATGAGTCTGTTTTATATATCCTAGAACCTGCAAGAATTTTCTTGATCATTTGATTACTTTTAATTAATTTTCTAGTAGGCACAAAAATACTGTAATGGATGACTTTATGCATACAATGGAATTTTCCTAATGCATAGTGCCAAATTATCTTTCCAATAGGTCATATCAGTTTACAATTCTACCAGTTATATATAGAAATGTCCAATTACTATGTCTTTGTCAGCAATTAGCATTTCTTTTAATCCTTTGATGTTAGTTTAGTTTTCTTTGCAATCTTTTCAATTGCTGATTACTAACACAGTATTTTTATGGTTTAATCAGAAAATTTAATTTCCTCCTATATCATTTATGTATTCTTATTGACCGCACTCCAATTATTGATTTGCATGAGTTCTTTAAATTTGAAGAACAGTGACTCATGCAAATCAATAATTGGAGTGCAGTCAATAAGAATACATAAAGATATATAAGGATTTAAAGTCTTTTAAATGCTCAATCTTTAATCTAATACACATAAATATTATTGATTCTTAAATAGTTCTCTATCATAGAACCAAAATAAAATGCAAACATAAATTTTAATAAGATTTTTAAAGTCTTAGGTGAACAAATCTACCACTCTCTTCCTTTGGGATTTCTCTAATTGCATATTATTTTGGAAAGTTTTTCCCATAAAGAGATTAGATAAATATGTGCCTATGCTTTCTTATTAATTATCTCATATAAGCTTTACCCAAATTCATATTTGTTTAAAAAGTTATTTGTAGGAAAATTAAGCTTTTATTCTTTAACAAATATATTTTGCATATATTCCCATTATTTTTCAGAAGCTACCAAGCAAAATTCATTTCTGGGCTAAGAAACATAAGCAAGCATAAAGCTATGGGTTTTAGAGGTTTCTAATTCCTTTCCATCCTGAGTTCATAAAGAACCTTTGTAATGGATTAAGTCACAATCTATGACACCAGGAATTGTAATTTCTCATGGAACAATAATTTAAGCATAATTTTTCACTTTCTAAAGGAGATGGTAATTTTGATGGGCTGTTTTTCTCATGTTATGGGCTTCTGGTTCTGTGTGACAATTTGAATAAGGGAAAGTTTTGAAGAGTTACATATGCTTCTTTAAGAGGAAATTTGATGAGAACTAGCAGCTTAGGGTTTGTTATGAGGTCACTGATCTTAAAGCAGCTTTCAACATCTTTTGAAGAAACCACGCTTTAAAGTTTAACTGATCAAAGTGGCATCATGTACAGAAGTCAGAGTCTCCCACTGGCCTATCCATTACAGAGGGGTCCCATGCAAAGGTTTAGACTGGAGGTCAGTATAAAATCCAGAAGTGACGTTATCTGCCTAGTGAAGAAAAAGAATCTTGTTTTCTTTCTTTTTGACTTCAAACTGAAAATAAGAGCCCATGCAAACAGACCCACAACAATATAATCTTAAATTCAATTAAAAGAAAACTTTTCCCCCTCAACACCAGTCAGATCAAAAATGGTTCCTCCTCTTTATTCATGACTTCTGATTTTACGGAAAGAAAGAAACATCCTCTTCACTCAAACTTTTCATTTACTTTGAGACCAAACACTAGGGTCCAAACCAATTTCCTAAAACATGGGGGTAAGTACCCATTGATTTAAACCTACTGGGAGAAAGGGAATATGACATGATAATTAGAGAAACTCAAGCGACTTTAAAATGTCAGAGTGGAGCTGTGGCTAAAAGAAATCTCAGTATGAGAATGAATAACCTTCATTTAGAAAAAAAAAATTGTTGGGCATATGAAAAGAAAGGAGAAATGGCAATGGGGAAGAATTTCTCAAATGTCTTACCTGTCACACAGTAACTCAATCTCGTTTTTTAATAGATCTGAAAATAAATAAGGTGTGTGGATATGGTCACTCTATTGTCTCATCGTGTTTGCCTGAATTAATGGCAGTGCAAATTATCCTATTATACCCTATGCAAGGCATATATGATACTAATTCTTAATTGTCATATATTATACAAAATATTCTTAAGTGGGATCATGATATCTGTGCACAAGAGAGCATGAGTAGTCCACATTCTAATCTTTTTTATTAACAAGAAAATGATAAATTTCTTTGATTTAAAATCAAGATCATTACATTAAATTTTCTCCCATTTCTAAAATAATATTAGCATAAATAAGGCGACAGGGAATTGATGAGGGACCTTCATTCTTAGGGAGAACTAAGGAAGAGAATTATAAATTACTGGGGGAATGCTTTTCCTGGGTCTGTAATCTGATTAAGTTGGCCATTCTTTTCTCTGTGGCTTCCATTCCCAATCTGTACCTGTAACTCCTAGGCCATGCAACTAACTTCACTATACTTTAAGCAGTTGTTTGTTTTTTTTTGTTTGTTTGTTTAAGGAAGGTCAAGAAAGAGCACATATGCAGGCGTGATCATCTAGCTCAGTTTCTGAGTCCAAACCATGGAAGTATGTAACCCACACAAAAGGGTTTATGGACACAGATGGGACTGACAAAGACAATGCACCCAAGTCCAATGTTTTAAACCATGTCACCTAGCTCAGTGCTCAAGGAGGGCTCTGGATCCTGTCCTGTTCTTAACTAGTCTTCAAAGAAAGGGGATCAAATCTGGCACTGTCCAAAGATGCATGCTTATTTTTCTCTTGATTTTCTCCTTCAAAATCTCCCTTTGAACGGGATTTTCACATGCAGGATGAATAGAGATTAAGGGCAATTATGGTTTTTGTTTTGCTTTTAATGGCCCATGCAACTGAAATTTGCTCCTGAAACCTATGGTTAATACTGCAGTATTGCCTGTCTCATCTGTCGAGTGCCATGTTTCATTGCTTCCAAATGCCATTCCTGGTATTTTCTTTCAACTTCAATCTAAAGTTTTCTTTTCCCATGTGCTTTAAGTGCTGGGCACCAAGGATAAGAATTAAGATATTCTGGAGCTTTGAGAGAGGGAATGCTAAGTTAAGATCTCCCAGTTAAGATCCTTGCCCACCCAAGATCCTGCTCATTTGAAAAAACAAAGGCAAGCAGAGAAGAGAGGAGGAGCTGAGAGCACATTCCTGGGATTTAATAGTGACACCTCTGCAGTGGATGGAGTCCTGGCAGGCTGTTATCTTTGTCTGCCTTGACAGACACTGGAGAGAAAGGCCCCCCCCAAGAATCTATTTCACTGACATAGAAATGGCAGCTGGTGCTATTTCACTTTAAATAAATGTTTGGTGCTAGGGCTGTCTATATAATCTCCCCGACAGCAAAAGCCTCACCAGAACAAAAGGCATGACAAAAAAAATTAAGTGCATGCCAAAGTGTCCTGAAGTGGGAAGGTGTGAGACATTTCCTGATCCAGGCCTTCGCCCCCTAACACCCCACCCTAGCTCACTGGCTTATTCCCCACGGGAGACATGGCCAGGTCAATCACCCGCCTTGTTTCCCAAGGAACAAATGGGGATTGTTCCCTCTGCTCATGGTCAGCACAGTGAACCTCCTTTTACAGGCAGATTTTGTGACACGGGAACAAATAAGTAGTTGGGGAGTAAGTAATAAATTACCTATGTCAAGGTGCATTGGTGTGACTATACGCATGCTCTCACTTAACCTGCAGGGCCGGGGGGCCCACAGGAATGAGTCCAGACCCAGAATTCAGAGCCCTGGCTTCCTCCCTAAATTTACATAAAGATCTTATGCAACCCTACCATAAATGAGACCATAAAACTGTTGTAAAATTAGTCCTCAAATTATTAACCAGTTGGTGATTAAGGATAATCAAAATGGCAGGTGAAATCTGAATTCCAACATGCAATGTATGAAATATATATTTATGTATTTATTTGATTCTAGTACTGGAATGTACAATATGTATATACATGTGCACATTTTATACACACACACACACACACACAGATATGTGTGTATATATATATATGTTCATTTTAATTTTAGGGCCATTTAACAAGTGTCTAAAATGTATATAAGAACTGATGGATATAACCTAATACTAAACAAATGGGCTTTATTCTCAAGAAGCATGCAAACTCTCAGATGTATTTAATATGTTTAAGCATCTCTGCTAATAATTGTCATAATAATAGCTGCCACTTGTGGATTACTCTGTGTCAGACATCATGCTACTACCTAACCTGCTTTTACATCTACTCTTCATTCCAAACCTCCAAGGACAAATCTTACTTCCATTATCTATGGAATGGAAGTAATGAAACAGAAAGTTACATGAGAGAAGTTAACCCCTCCAGGCCTCACAGCTAATGAGTGCTGGGCGCAGGCTTCCTGTCTATGTAGCCCGTGTTCCTTTCACTCTGAAGGGTAAATGACTGACATGCTGACATGGGGCCAGGCACACCAGGACTATAAGGATGTTCCCAGCAAAAGTCATGATGCTACAGAGACCACTGTTTTCTAGCAGGAGTGAGAACTAGAGGAGCTTCCTAAGAGACCACAGCATTGGAGTTGGGCTTTAGCCGTGTCACTGACAATCTGCCCATTGTCACAGAACTGAAGATGATAAATGTGTAAGAAAAACCTGGTTGGTCATACATTAAATTATTACACAATCAGAGAAACATTTTACCAAAACGTTTGCTTCAACCCAGAGTATCCCAGCTTTAGAAAACCAGGTAATTTCTGGCTGGGGTGTTTCATTAAAGCATAGCCTCCACATACCCATCTTTGTTAAACCAATGAGAGCAGAATGATGCAGGAGAAATATGTGCCCTTCATTAAAAGCCTTCTGTGGATCCTGACCATGGGTGTTCAACACATGTTTATTTCACACAAAGAAGCAAAAAGTCCAATTAATCATCTAAGTGTTTCTGAACAAACAAACAAAAACAACAACAAAAAAAATCACCAGCACTGGACAATCTGAGCCTTCGCATGACACCTGGAAAGTTCTGGCATCTCAATGACGGACTCAGAGATAACAGCAAATGAGGTGAGTTGTCATAATCTTTTGCTCAAGATCCTGATTATACCATTAGTCACATGACCTTGGACAAATACACTACCTTCTGTAAAAATTTTCTACATTTAGAATAGTGATAACAATAGTATTTACCACAAGACTCTTTCTGAGGACTAAATGAGAAGATATTATATAGTATACCATGCTACAAACACCCCAGCTTGTGGTAAGCACCCAGTGAACATCATTGCCGTTGCAATTCATTATGAATAAGACAATTCTTGCCTGATCAAGTGTATTTACCCATGTCATTCCAGGATATTTGCTTCCCTTTATTAAACAATATTTTAGAATGTATGAAAAGAAGAATATTCTAAGGAAAAATTAAGTTGATGATTAAACACTGGCTTCTACGTAAGTTTACATTTTGAGTCCCCTCACGACATATTCATCTATCTTCAACTGCAAACATCTCCCCACCAAGCCTTCTCCTTGTCCATGCCAGTCCGTATCTGCCCTGAATAGGTACTGTATTCTCAGTGGGTAATCAAAGGTCATAATGGTGAAGCTGACAGCCACAGACCAGAGAAGTCTTGAGAAATGATACCTGAGTTGGGCTGTTGCAGAGCTCAACCAACTATAGCTTCCAGGCCTGAGATTTGTAAAACAATGCTGAATTGGAAGACTCCTATGGATCCTTCAAGGTTAAAATATATATGTGCATGCAACTCAGCTACAGAAAAAGAAAAAAATCTTCTCAGCTCTTCTTCCATCATGGAAATGAATAAGTGAGTGCATGAAATGTTAGTAGTGTAGACTATTATCAACATTTGAGAGATAATGAGAGAGAAACAGAGGTACCACAAGATGATGTCAACTGTTTATGGTCATTTCCAGACTGCTAAACATCCAAGGGATTGAAGCAGCCACTTCTTAGTGTCCTGATCCTGTTCTTTCTCCACTCCTTTCAAATGAGAAAGGTCCTATTTCAAAGCACAATTTTGTTCCATTCTGGCCAATTCTTCCCAAACCATTGAGGTAATGTTTATTCAGCCTCACACTTTAGCAACTATTTATGAGCAGTGTTTACAAGTTCCAGAGATTGCCCCAGTGGTTATTAATGCTATGCAAACCAAAAGCCGTCTAAATTTGTTAATCTAGACAAAACACAGGGGCAACTCCAAACCAATGTGCGATATTCTGTCTCTGGGTTTATTCAAGTGTAATGCACCTTTAATGTCAACCTCGATTTTTCAACTGTCT
Organism: Callospermophilus lateralis; assembly: GCF_048772815.1. Classification (NCBI taxonomy): domain Eukaryota; kingdom Metazoa; phylum Chordata; class Mammalia; order Rodentia; family Sciuridae; genus Callospermophilus; species Callospermophilus lateralis. Next base: position 34,358,732 of record NC_135316.1, read on the forward strand.
TCACAAGCCTCACAGTAATTATAGTCAACAGTAAAGTTGAACTCAGCCAAAGAGGCAGCGCTACAGGAAATTGTGGGGAAATTTTAAAAACAAAACCAAAACAGAGACAAAAACCCTGTCAATTAAAAAAAAAAGTTTAGAAAAATAAAATAAAACTTGCCCCAATGTAATAAAATATGAAGAACGTGAAGAAGTGTTTTAGGGACAATGGCCAATTCTCTTTTGGCTGAAAGGCTGATACCATTCTGGGCTAGAATCAGCACTGGCCTGAGAGGGGTCCATACTTTCTCCTCCAAGCGGAGTGTGCAATCCAATCATCAGCCTATTTTTGGCTACACAGTTAATGATCTGTTGGTGCCCACACTTTTCACTTTGTCACAACAACTGGAGCCTGCAGCTGAAGCACAGCTGGCCTCTCGTTCCCCCAGCCCTATAATTTAGTTTAACAGCTTTGGGGACAAGAGGAAATGGCAGAGTGCCCTGGAGCCCCCTCACTTGCTTCAAAAATTAGTTCCGTACCATGCTGTATATATACTCCCAAGTATTTTAGGCAAACAGTGTAGGCAGGTCAGGCCCACATGGGCACATGGTACTGCTGACTGTGCTTCTGGCAGGGTGAGTTGGTTTGGGGAGGGAAGGAGAAGTAAGACAAGAGCCTAAGTATGAGTCCATGCATGGGTGAGGTGTGTGAGAGAGAGAGAGAAGCATGGTCCCAGGGATGTACGTGTGATATCTTGAAAGGTATAGGAGGCCTTTGTTATTTTTACTTTTTAACTGTGCATATTTATAGAGGACAGTGTGATAATTTGATACCTCATAGAATGTATCAATAATCAAATAAGGGTAATTAGCATTTTCATCTCTTTAAACATTTACCAATTGTACTGGGAAATTTTGAATTCCATTCTTCTGGTTCTTTATGAAATACAGAATAAGTTGTTGTAAAGTATAGTCACCCTATAGAACACTAGGACTTATTCCTTCCACCTAATTGTATTTTGGCAACCAGCTTTCCTCTATCCCTACTCCGCCCCCATCCCAGCTTCTAGGGACTGATACTCTATTCTCTACTGCTAGAAAATCTCCTGTTTCAGATTCTGCATATGAGTGAGATTAGGTGATACTTTTTGTTTCTGGATTATTTTACTGAACATAACGTTCTCCTGTTCCATCCATGCTGTGGAAATGATAAGATTTCATTCTTTATTTTGGCTGAATAGTATTTCATTTTATTTACATACCACATCAGTTTTATCCATTCTTCTGCCTTTTCTTTTTATAAACATGCATTTGGTACTGTCCTAGAACCTGAGGTTGGAAAACAACACTCTTTCACTCTTGAGCTGATGCCTTAAAAATAGTCATGGTTTCCTGCTAGAGGAGACCCAGTGCTTCAGCTGAATTAGCTCAGCTTCCCAACCTCAAGTTGAAACTTTGTGATATCCCCAGGGATTGGCAGGATAAAACACATTTCCCATCTGCTTTGGTGCACTTTGTAGTCTACCCAAAGTGCACAGGTGGAGGGAAATCAGTCATTCTCCCCTGATACTGGAAAATGAAGGGCAGTGAGAACAGAGCCTAGGATCTTTTCTCAGTGTAGCAAGGGAGTAGGGGTGGGGCCCAGGCAGCTGGAGGAATAAGGGTGTGGGGCTGGAGGAAGGCATGGTGACACAGCTTCCCCAGATTCTCAAGGGCTGGGCGGGGGATAAGTTTCACTGTGACTTCTCCTTATTGATTTTGCCAGAAGCAATGCCTGGTGGTTATGGAGTTGGATTGTCAGAGGAGGATATGAACAGGTGGCCTCCTGCCAGGTGAGAGCAGAGTGCTAGGTGTGCAGACAGGTGACTCTTGGACAGGAAGGTATGGAGTGCTGAAGCAGCGGGATTCTCCTTTCAACTTCCTGAGTAGACCAGTCCTCATGCACTCACCAAGCACTGAGGTGGGCACCTGGGGCATGGTGGAGTTTGAAAATATAAGATGTCCCCACAGAGAAGCACATACTTCAGCAGAGAACAGATACATAAAGCAGCTCAGTCAATAATTATTTCGTCACAAATGCAGAATTAAAATTCTTCCCTTTCTAGGACACCACTCATTTCTTTCTTTCTAGGAGGAAGACCAGGCTGTTTGTTCCAGCCAGCCTACAAATATATCATAACCTCTTTTCTATTTGAAAACAATTCCCCTTGAATCCACGTCTCCCTAGAACCATTCAAACACCTCTTGGTTCCTCTTTAGCCCAATTATTCACAAGAATTGTCTATATCTTCTATCTTCAGCATTCATCTTCCTGTTTCTCATTGACCCCACTACAATCCTTCTTTTATTTCCACAACTCACTTGAAGCTGCTCTTCTGAGCTCACCAAGGATATGTACGCTGCTTACCCTGCTTGGTATTCTTGGTTCTGAGCTTAGCCACCTGCAGCATTTTGGGAGAAAACCATGACATGTTAAAGACCAGGAAACCTGAGACCAGAGAGTCTTAGTTCGAATTCCAGCTCTGGTGCTTATGAGCTATAGGACTGGGCAAGCTTATTTATCTCTGGGCTTTATTTTACATCTGAAAAATAAATGAGAATACCTCATAGGAAGACTATAAAGATGCAACAAGTTAATGTATATAAAAAGGCACAGAACCGTGACTGGCCCATTTTAAACACCATAAGTAGAGCTAGTAATGCCAAATAAGACTCACAACTCCCTCATTCATTTGGTTTCCAGGATATTAGACCTGCCAGGTTTTCTTCTTTCATATTCCTTAGTATCCTTTGCTGGTCATCTGGAGAATGCAGAGGGCCCAGAGCTTAGTCACTGAGCACCTCTCCTCCTGAGATTTCACCTAGCCGAGTGTTTTCAGATATTGTCTGTATGCTAACCACTCACAATTCCAGCTTGAAACTTCCTTACCTAAACTTGAGACCATGTATAAATTTTTTACTTGGTTTCTAGAACTCTGTGTATTAATCACCTCAAACTCAACCTTCCTACTGTTCTAAAACTTTTTGTGCATTCACTTTAATAAAGATCTCTACCTGGAATATTCTTTCCCCAGATACTGGCATGGGTTATTCCTCCCCCTCCTTCAGGTCTTTGCTTATGTGTGACCTTCCTAGTAAGACTTTCTCTGATTATTCCATTTAAATTGAAAACTTCCCCAACTCCATGCACACCCTATTGAATGTTTCTTACTCACTTTTTTTCTTTCCGGTATTTACCAGGATGTTATACTAGATATCATATTTACTTATTTACTATTCTGTCTTTTCCATCAGTCTATAAACTCTAGGTGGAAGATGACTTTACTCTGTCACATTCGCTGCTCTATCTCTAGCACCTGAACACTCTTGTGTTAGTCCGGTTTTCATTACTGTGACAAAATACCCAAGGAAAACAACTTAATAGAGGAAAGACTTGTTAACAGAGGTTCCAGTTCAAGGTAGCTGGTACTATTGCTATGTGCCTGTGGTGAAGCACAGCATAATGGCAGAGAGGGCATTGTACAGCAGAGTTGCTCACCTCAAGGCAACCAGAAAGCAGAGAGAAAGAGAGAGAGGAGAAAGAGGAGGAGGAGAAGGAGAAGGAGAAGAAGAAAAAGAGGAGAAGAGGAGGAGGATCAGGAACAAGATACACCATTCCAGAAAATTCCCCTAGTGACATAGTTCCTCCAACTTGGTCCCACCACCTACAGTTTTCACTACCTACTGGTAGTCCATTTAACTATGAATCCCTTGATGGATTAATTCATTGAGGTAGTCAGAGTCCTTATGGTCCAATCACTTCCCAAAGCCCCACTTCTGAGCATTGCTGCATTGGCGACCAAGCTTTCAACACCTGGATATTCCAGATCCAATCCATAACAACTATTCTGTCCCATAATTAAACGCCAAGCAAATATTTGTTAAATGAATAATAAAAAATAACCAAATGAATCAGTAACATGGGGAGATAAACCCTAAGGAAAGTTTAAGATGCAATAAAAACCTGTACTGAGGATCTTACATGAACATCCACTGTCCTCCCAAGTAAGTCCTCCTAACGCAGTGACATTTGGTATTGCAAAAAATGAAAAGAAGGTATCTATACATAGTGGGTAGGAGAAAAGAAAGCATCCAGGTAAGAACATATTTACCTAAGGCCTTTCTAGTAGACTTATTTGAAGAACTGAGCAAAATTCCTGTTTCTAGATCTCAAGAGTACACTGGAAGTCAACTCTAGAGAAGTATGTGAGAGACAGGTCATACCCTGTCTGTCAGCCTTGATAAGACTTCACCTTGAATACAGTAGGATATCCAATGGTCTTGAGCTGGTAGAATGACATGCCAGATGTGCTGAGTTTGCTGCAGAGAAGGTAGAACACTGGGATGTTGAAACCAATATGGCAGCCATTGAAGATACCTGACCAGGAGATGTGGCTTGGGACAAGGGGAAGGCAGACTATGAAATTATTAGGAGGCAGAATTGAGAAAATTTTCTCATTGATTGGACACTGGTGTAAAGGGAGAGTTGAGGAAAATATAGCAGCTTCCAGGTCTTTGGTATTAACCCAATGAGTAAGAAGGTGAAGTTATTGCACTAAGATGAGAGTAAAAAAGAAATGGCTCAGGACTGGCAGGGGTAGGGAGAAGATTATAGTTTAGTTTCAACCCAAAGCCTGAAAATTTTTCTTTTCACCAATGTAAACCCTTCAAGCTACTTGTAGGCCTTTCCCTGCATAGAATTATTTTTTTCCATTCTCAGGAAATTTGCAATTGCCAGGATTTCGACTCCAAATGTCATTTCTATTCCTCTCTCATTATCCACTGTCCTCTAAAACCTAGCTTACACAGTCAATGCCCAGGTTTTTCTTCATATCATGTTACCTTAAAGAAATCACTGCTCCTTGTAGAATGCCTGCTACTAGGACTGGAACAGGGAATATGTAAGATGAGCTTGGAGCATCTTATAATGCCAGAAAGTGACGAAGTGCTCAGAAACACACACACAGTGATTGATCCATATGTCAGAGAGTTAGGAGCCCACAGGGAATCAGGAGTCCACTGACAGAGCTCCCAATGGCCAAAGCTCATATAATTTGAGCAATCAAGGAAACAACGCAGTATTGGAATATGACCCAGAGTATACAATAAATACCCATGAATCCATATTAATATAAATCAATTATTGAATGAACAAACAAACTTAAAAAATAGACAAATATCCCATGCTGAAGAATCCCAAATAATGTCTGTAGCTCTTCCACCCGTGGGGAAGTGGAACTTCACTCCCCAACTTTAAGTGTTGTTTGTGCAGATTCACTTCCTTTCAAAGAAAACAGAATAGAAATGCAAAATATGAGTAACGTTGTGGAGAAGCATGGAAAACACTACCTCAACCAAGTAAACAGGTCAACATCAATGGTGACAAAATATGTATTTGCCTTTAATATGGTGCAATAAGAGTATTTCGCCTCTGTGATCTTCCTCCCCAAAACCCATCACCTCCATCTCATTGTGAGAAACATCTGATAAATTCAAACTGAGAGACATCTTATAATACACCCATTTTGTATTTTTCAAAACCTTGATCAAGGTTGTCAAAAACAAGGGAAGACTGAGAAACTGTCACAGCCCAGAGGAGTCTAAGAAGGCACATGACCCAATTTAATGTGGTTTCCTAGATGTGATTCTGAAACCAAATGGACATTTGGGGAAACTAATTAAAGTCCAAAAAAGTATGGGCTTTGGTCAAAACAAATGTCTTGGTTCATCATTTGTGACAAATGTACTCTAGAAAAGTAAAATGCTAACAATAGGGGAATTCTGGGGTGTTGAGAGCCACAGCCGAAGGGGCCCCAGCAAACTTCCAGCTGCCAGCAAACTTCCAGCTGCCAGCTGATGATTGGCTCACAGCGGCCCCAGCAACTTCTAGCTGCCAACTGATTGGCTCCTCTGCAGTGATGTTCATTGGGCTGTTTCCCCGTCCTTTCAGACCATGGAGCTGCTCATTGGGGGACTTTTTTTGGCTCCGCCCATGCGACCCAGCCAATCGGCCTCAAGAGCAGGAGGAGTGGGGGAGGTTGAGAGGCTTGTGGGAAGCAGGTGGTGGCAGTTGGGCTCTGAAGGTTTTCCTGAGGAGCTGTTTTGTTTGGGGTGTGTGATTCTAAAATAAAGTTCGTTTCTTTTGACAAGTGGCTCCTGAATTGTGCCCAGCCAGACTGCAGCACTGGGGCATACATGGGAACCCTCCGCACCATCCTTGTAACTTTTCTATAAATCTGGAACTATTCTGAAATTGAAAGTTTATGTAGGAAAAGAGAAGAAACCTGGCTTATATCCTACTCCTCTAGAAAGCCCTCCCCACTCCTCTCCCTCTCAGAGTAAACCCAGGCCTGGCCTAGCACTAGGTCCTCAAGCCCCTCTGGATGGCATCCTGTTACAATTAAAGTGTCCTCACTGTCTGCAGGTCGCTGAGTCCTTTTTTCCCTCTTAAAGGACACACTTCCTGAAAGTAATGGTGCTGTTCTCTTTGACCTGAGTTTGTCTCCATGACAGCACCTCAAGGATTCCTATGCAAAGGGAACCCAAGAATCAGTTTTGAGCAAACCACTTCACACTTTTGCTTTTTCCTCTTCAGGGTTAGAACAGAGACAATGACCTTGAAGAGATTAGGAGAAGATTTTCTGAAAATTATTTAATCATAAAATAATTGCTGTTTATTGCAATAAATTACATAATTCTTGCAAAGTTCAAAACTGAAGACATGGGAAATAATAAGTGTTTGCTGGGATTATCACTATACTGCACAACATTTTCTCCTCTTTTTCTCCTGAACACACATATTTCTGTGATCCAACCAGCCTCATTCCTGCAGCCTATCAATGCTCTGTCTTAAACATCCTTTGCTGGTGTCCACTGCTTGCTACTCCCATGAATACTAATGTCTCTGCATCTAAGGCAGAGACATTGCTCACTGAAACATGGTCATTTGGAGTTACAGTTTGTCCTCTTGTGAACACTCTGGTCTTGTCCACACTAATTCCTACATGATCATTTCAATACAACTACCTCATCATGTCATCCCCCTGTTAAAACCTGACTTTCAGACTTAGTTTCAAAATCCTGATCAGAGCCACAGGGTTGTCACAGCCCTAGCCCTACCTACTCCCTCCTTCTTCAATCACTGTAATCCAGTGTATTGGACCTTTTTTTCACTTCTGCCATTTTTTCCCGCCTTTGTCATTTTTTCCCAATCTCAAAACCTTTATAGATGCTGTTCAGTTCATTCAGCCTAGAAATACTTCCTCCTGTTTACCCTCCTCCCTGTTTTAGCCTGAATAATTTACACACCTTCTCCAGATATTAGAATGCAAAGTACTTTTTCAGGGAGCTATTTCCTGAAGAAGTGATATGTTTTCACTCAAACTTGCTTCAGGACCCATAGCATCTTACAAGCCCATTGGGTAAAGCCAGGGAAGTCTATCCTGTGTATGCTTAATATAATTTCATGAGGGACAGACAGCGCCATGTCAGTGTTAGGTGCTGCTCTGTCCTTAGGACCCAGCACAATGACTGGCATATCACGAGTACTCTGTAAACACAAGCAGACAGTTTGATTAAGGAATCAATCCATTAATTGAATCCTTCACCTGACTTTTATTCATAATGCAGCATTGCTAACATTCTGTCTGGTTCTTTTCTTTCTCAGTGTTCTGTTTTCTTCATTGAAATGAATAACCAATGACAAAAAAATATCCAAAAATTCTTTTCAGAATACACAGGGGATTCTCTGAAGATGTTTCATTTACCTGACATTATTGAATTTTTACCAGGTGAGAGGATTGTCCTTCTTTATCACAGCCATTTGTTCACTGCCATTCAAGTCACAATGATACGTCACCACATTAGACATGACTCAGTAAGAGGAAGTTTCATCTATTTTGCACAGCTAGTTTTGTAAGATTGGAGTCAAACAATATTCATTATGCATAAAGGGCACATAGAGCTTTAAGCCAGTTCCTTTTAAGATGATGACAAATTTCTGGGATAGACAGACATTAGGACAGAAGGCCATATGATGCATTAGTGAAAATGTTCTTTTGTTTTCTTCCTCAGCCTGTCCAGGCTTCCATGAATCACTGAAGAAACTGCTTTATTAAGGGAATAATAGGTTATGTGCACCCCTGAGCCAAGAAACAGTTCCTGTGGTTAATTAATCTTTTTGAGCTCCTGACCTATTTGAATTTTGCCAAATGCCTGGAGAGGAGGTTTCCTTCACACATGTGACAGACTCAGAGAGAAAGAACTGGGATCCTCTCAAATAAAATGTCCTCATAACAATTTCTACCACCATTGCTGCTTTGTGGTCCATCGCTTCCAATAAACGAGAAGATCATGCTGAACAGAGCTTCTCCCTACCTAATTATGATCAGGAACCACTGCTAAGATCAGCCATTCCAAAACATGTGGATCTGGGAGTGTGTGTGTGTGTGTGTGTGTGTGTGTGTGTGTGTGTGATAGAGAGAGAGTGAGAGAGAGAGAGAGAGAGAGAGAGAGAGAGAGAGACAGTCAGAGAGGAAGAGAGGGAATAACAGAGAGATGGAATTATACCAGTCATACATTTGATTTCAAAGAACAAGGTAATTTGAATCTCATGGGGCCCAATTTTTTTCTTCCAAAATTCCGGCTTTTATTTCTGAGTCAGAACACAGTTTTTCCTCTAGGTAACATTGTATTGCTTTTATTAGAGATTACCTGTCTTCCGGGAATGATTTAAAAGACCATTGAATCCCTTGACACTGCGTGCATGTTGACACATCACTCTGGAAAGAGGGTCAGAAGCCAATGTGAAAGTCTCAAAAAGACTGAGGACTTTCCTGACTTCAAGAACTTCTGATTTAAATAAAAGGGAAATAAAAGTAGTTTTTAGGAGCCTGACCTCTGGAAGTAGACTAACCAAGGTATTTCACCTCTCTAAGCCTTTTAAAAGGTACAGTAATATGTATTCCATAATACACTTGTAGGGGTAAAGGGCATGATGTATGTACAACTATGAAAATATAGTGACAATCATACAGAGCTTGCAAAACAATAAACACCAGTTAGTATTATATTTTGGCCCACCCCTCAAATATCCTCTTTTCCCCTGTTTGGAGACAAAGATAAGGAGACAATTCTCCCATCCATAACTCAAGTTCAGGGCACCTAGTTTCCACTCCTTGTTGCTTGTAGATGCACAATCTTCCCATAAGTTGGAAGATGAGAATGTACATTCCTAGCACCTTTCACTCCAGAGATAAAGGTCTAAGAAAAATTTTCTTCAGTGATGAAAGTGCTGAAAGAAATTTCAGTGAGACTAGCCACTGGGTATGGTTTGAGTATAGGTGGTGCCCCCCCCCCCCAGAGATCCCTAGGTAAAGGCTTGGTCCAAGGCACAGTGTTGGGAGGTACAGTCTACCTTTTAAGAAATAAACCCTATGGAACATCCATATCTCTCTGGAAACCCTGCCCATTCCCTTTCCCCTTTGTTTTATGGCTTGAAATGTGGCCACTTGCTCTGACATGAAGTCCTATCAATACTATCTATATTCTCACTGGAAACCCAAAACAATAGGCCACCCATTGGGTTTGAACTTCTAAAACTATGAGCAAACTAAACCTTTTTTTTTCCACTAATATCTTATCTCAGTACTTTATTGTTATAATGTGAAGCTGAATAATATATTCAGCTCCCTAACTTCTCCTAGGGGCCTTATCCTGAGGTTAACCACAATGAGCACACCAGTCTTTGGAAATTATATTGTGGCTGTGATTATTCAATTTACCAAAGGCCTTTAGAGCCATTTTTGGTAGCACTCTATTTCCAGTGTATCCAATGTGTGATAAGAGGTAGGAACCAAATCTTGGTCTCCTGGGTGGCAATGTTAAGAGATTGAGGAACTCTTAGTGAGTAGGACCTGGTAGAAGGTGATTAGGTCATCAAAGGCACCGCCTTCAGAAGAGATTGATGTTGATTTTGTGAATAATGTTGATGCTGTGAATTCTCACAAAAGGGAGTGTTATAATGGGAGTATTATAAAAAGAGCAAGCCTGATAGCCCCTGAATGTCTCTGTTTTGTTTTGTTTTGTTTTTCTCTGCAGATTCCCACTGGTGATGGCATTTGCCAGGAGAATGTCACCAAAGCCAAAATGTCACCAAAGCATGGCTCCATGCTCTTGAGTCTGCAAAACTGTGAGCTAAATAAACTTCTTTTCCTTATAAACTACCCAGCCTGTGGCATTTTACAATAGCAACAAAAAACAGACTAATACTCCATACAGGAAAGTTCAAGTCTTCTTATTTTAAATCTTTCTCATAAAGAAGCAGGGAATGTAACTAGATGGTTAAGAGCATGTTCTGTAGGGCCAGACCAAAATGACTACTCATTTTAGATCTTCCCTTTACAAACTGAGTATCCAGGACAAGCTACTGAAGTACTCTAAGGTCTGAGATTCCTCAAGGCGAAAATGAAGTTGGTAATAGTCCTTCTATCATAGGATTGCTTCAAGGATCAAATGAAGTAAAGCAATTAACATAATACACATCCCATGCGCATTAGCAATCATAATAACCAATATTTTTAAGTCAGAACAATAAGTGAGAAAGATGAATCCTTGTACTCAAAGGAACTTTTACTAGGAAGTGGCAGTTAATTATGCCACACAGCTCATTTTCATGTCATACATATGGAAATAGCACAGAGCCTTCCTTCTCTATCCTACGAGCCAACTCACAGGATATCAGTCATCTTGGGACCTCAGCTTTTTGTTTAGAAAGATAAGTTGTCTGCTGGCAAGCTGTCAAGCTCCACTTCCTCATGCTCAATAGACTACAGACCAGCTTCATGAGCTAGAGAGAAGCTATAATTAAACTCAAAGTCAAAATACTCTCTCGACTTAACATGCCGTGCTCATATCCTACTGGAAAAAGACATGGTCCTTTAGAAAGAATATGACTTATTGATTGAGTGTCACTATCTGCAGGGTATGGCTGGGTTGAAGAAATAAAATAAAGCCCAGCTAGCATGAATGCTCAAGAATTGACTAAGTGGATTGTTTTATTTTCCTTTTCTGCCCTCTATGGCATGGTTCCTTTCTTTCTTTCCTCTAGACTTCTTCTTGTCCTTGCCTTTTCCTTCTTATAGTTTTTTGACTCTTTTTCTTTTTCTTTTTTTTTTGGGGGGGGGGTCGTTGTATGCCACATGCCCCAGCACAGCAATGACAAAGGTGAACAAGGACCTAATTTTACCCTCAAGAGTGTCACACTACAGTGGGGAAGATACACACTTACAGAAAATTCCAAAACCATGTAGAAGGGCAGCAATAAAGATATCCAGAGATGATTTAGGAGCACCACTCTCTGGATTCAAAAACTTCACACAAGAACAAAGCTGAGTCTTCAAAAAAAAAAAAAAAAGCATAATTTGTTTCCATCTTTTTTGGATTGAAAATTTGAAACTAGACACTGGATAGCTCTTCCAAATTTACTTTCTCTAAAATGCAACCAACATGATTCAAGTGAGTCTTTATTAGATGATTGAGATTCATAGAATACAAATAAAATTTCATTTTACAGCAATAGAAAAATAGGCAGATGTTTGGAAGATTGCTCTAAATGTTAATAAAAGAAACCTACCTGATCTAATATGTCCTTGTGTTATCTGCTTTCCTTAAACACAGGAAAGGGCAATTTGAGTGAAATGAGTGTTTGGTGAACTAGGTTTAAACTGATACCTCAACCCAGGGACATGAACTGCAGGTTCTCCAAGTTGGTGCCAGATGGTGTGTGCATGAGAACACAAGGGTTCGTATCTCAAGGCAAATTACTGTCCTCTCAGTTCCTGATCTGATAAATGGACACAGTGAGGCTAACACTGTAATACCATTACAGTGACCAAGTAAGGTGACACAGTTGCACCCTGAATTTGCAAGCTCAGAGATTTGCAAGCCTCCCTCCTTTTCAGGTCTATGAGATGCATGCTGCCCTTAATCCAAATTTATCTACACCAAAAAAAACCTGAATCTCAAAATGATTAGCAAATCATCTGAAGTCAGACAGATAATGATGGTAGAACTGAGACTTGATTCCAGATTTGCCTAACTCCCATGACAGGAAGTAGAAGAATTCAACAATATTTCTGAGTTTGCATTTAGTAATACCTTTAAGAACAGAGTGTAATGGTTAATTCTATCAGTCAATGTGGATAGATTATGATGCCAAATTTTTGGTCAACTGGTAGTCTAGATGTCAGTGTGAAGGTATTTTTAGATGTTATTAATATTTACAGTCAATTTCGAGTAAAGTAGATGTCGTTCCATAATATGGACAGAACTCATTCAATAAGTTGAAGAATTTAAAAGAAAAGACTGAAGGTTCCTGAATAAGAAGTAATTCTGCTTTAAGACTGCAGCACAAAAACTCTTTTTATTTGTAGACTGCCTGGCCCACCCCGCAGATTTTAGACTCAAGACTACAACACCAGGGCTGGGGATGTGGCTCAAGGGGTAGTGCGCTCACCTGGCATGCGCAGAGCACTGGGGTCGATCCTCAGCACCACATAAAAATAAAATAAAGATGTTGTGTCCACAGAAAAAAAACTAAAAAATAAATATTAAAAAATTCTCTCTCTCTCTCTCAAAAAAAAAAAAAAAGACTACAACACCAAATCTTACCTGTATTTACAGCCTTTCTACCAGCCCTGAGTGGCTTGTCCCCTCGATCACAGAAGCCATTTCCTTTATATAAATATCTCTACCCATCTTGTGTGTATGTCTCTTTCTTTCATTGTGAGTTTCTTGATAATAGATGAAAGATGATAGATAAGTAAGTAGATAGATATGATAGGTAGAGATAGGATGGATAGATGATAGATAGGTAGGTAGACACATCAATACATTGATACACTGGTGATTAGTCATATATAGTCTGTTGCTTCTGCTTCTCTGGAGAACTCTGACCCTGATTCACACACAAGAGGTAATTGAAAACACCATGTGATGAGAACAAATTTGAAACAACAGAAATTTGTTTGGAGGAACTTCTAATGTACTGAGATGATATTGGAACTCTCTAACAGGTGAAGAATACATTAAAACCCCAGATTTCAGATTTGCTTCCATTTGAAGCCAAAGACATAAACAAAGACTCAAAAAAGAAAGTCCAGGGAAGATGTGAGAAGGTCTGATGGCTTTGGCACTTCCATCTCGGGCATGACAGAAGGACATAGAAATAGAGGAGCTGCCCAGACAAGGAATCAGTAAAAGGGAAACTAAGGGAGGGAGGAGCACACACAAGAGGGTTTGAGACTGAGAAGACCCAGGCTGAGGACAGCACAGGTCAGGTGGTAAGGAGGCTAGAGAGACTGTGAAGAAGGCACATCCGGAAAAGACAGTAACAGCATTGCCAGTGAATGGGGTGCTATCTTAATGCTTTAGTACACTGTTAAAAGACATACCATGCTGCAATTCCAGACACTGAGGCAGGAGGATTACAAGTTCATGGCCAGCCTGGTCAACTTAGGGAGACACCATCCCAAAATGAAATTTTAAAAAGGTTACAAGCTCAGTGGAAGAGACTTGTCTAGCATGCACAAGGCCCTGGGTTCAATCCCAAGTACTGAAATGAAGGAAAATGAAAAAAAAAATGACTATGGAACAAGTGCAGTTCTTTTGTCTCAAGCTGTTTACAAAATCAAGTTCTACTTCTATTTTGCAGCAAAATTATCATGACACAAACCTTTGTTGGCCCTTTACCAGGATACCCATTGGCTTCTCAGTTCCCAGCATGACATGGCTCTCTGGTTCTTTTTGCAGATGACCTAGCCTCCTGGCATTCTCTGCCTCTGAGCAGTATGGACATTTGCTATTTGCCTACTCTGCACCCTTATTGGTGTCAGGTAATCTTTCAGCTGAGGCAGAACTCCCTCTTAGAGAAGATATTTCATGTGCTTAACACTCATCCCCAAAAGCATCCGAGAAGCATCCATGCAACAGCCATTATGGATGGAAATTTGCTACAACGGCCCCAGCAACTGTCCAAGACCTCTTGACAGTAATCCAGTGCCAGCCAGAGTCAGGCCAAAGTGTGCAGCATGATCATATCTTTATTTTTGGTTGAGACACATACAAGCTACTTCTCTGGCCATTTCAAAAAGTCTATGAGCTACTCGATATATTATGATGGTATCGATGAGGAGGAGGAGGAGGATGACAAAAACACTTAGCATATGATACACTATCAACAATGTTTTAAGTGCATAATAAAGTATTAACTCTAGGCACACTGTTGTACAACAGATCTCTAGAACATATTCATCTTGCATAACTGAAACTTTATTCCTATTTAACAGCAGTGGCCTATTATTCCCTCACCCAGATCCTGGAAACTACCATTCTACTCTCTGCTTCTATGAGCCTGACTATTTTAGACACATACAAGTAAAACATGCATTATATGCCTTTTTGTGACTGACTTATTTCACTTAGGATAATCTCCTCCACATTCACCCAAGTTGTTGCATATGGTGGGATATTCCCCTTGTTTAGGGATGAATGAGAGTGCATTGGATGTATATATCACATTTTCTTTACCTATTCATTTTCCTCAAACATTTAGATTGTTTCCAAGCCTTGGATATTATGAATAATGCTTCAATGAACATGGAATAAATTAATATCTCTGAAGTCCTGATTTCAATTTTTTATACCCATAAGTATAATTGCTGAATCATATAGTGATTCCATTTTTAATTAGGGATGGAGGGATTTTCCATACCATTTCCATAGCTACCACAAAATTTTGCATTCCTACCCAGTGAGTAAGCATTTCAATTTCCCCACATACTAATACTTATTTACTGAATTGCTGAATCAGTTTGTAGAAAGAAAAAACATGAAGGCATCACACTTCCTGATTTAAAAATATAAAGCTACAATAATTAAAACAGAATTGTATTGGCAGAAAGACATATAGACTTTAGAGCAGAACAGAGACCCCAGAAATAAATCCATTGTCTTTTAAAAAATACCTTGAATCAAACAGAATTTATTTCTGCCACTTAAAACTATGACGATTGACTACTCAGCAGCCAACGTCCCTCATGCAGCCAGGTTGGCAGGCCGTACACTGCTGTCTCCATCACAATCCCCCCTGTCAGCTTTACTGCCACATGAGGGAGGGGTTCTGTTCTTCCCTAGATATGGGACATACCCTCATAAAACCACTCCACCCAACCAAGACTAGGATAATAAGATGTTTCTATAGCTGTGGTCAACCAGAGAGACAGCCGTATAGATACTGATAGAAGCATGTGCTCAAACTCCTGGCAAAACCTGAACTGAGAATTTTTGTAGTAATCAAGAGGGCTCTATGCCAGCGTTTGACCACCCTCCATGGAGCAGGGACCAGTGGAAATTTTCGTGCATCCTGATGCCAGATACAAGAGGATATGCAATAATTGCATTACACTTTAAGGCCTCCCTTTTTTTTTCCCCAAAGATAAACCAAGGATTCAAACTCCAAATTGTGAGTCATTTTGTTCATTCTCTCTTGTCTTAACATATATAGTAATATTTTATTCTACCTTAAGAAAGAGGTTCTTTCTTCTTCTCTTTACTGATACCCCCTGGGTAATTCTAAATACTGCCCCCCCCAACACACACACACATTATCTTCCTGTGTCAAAATTTCCTAGAATCAATGACTCTTTATGCCCTATAAACATCTGATTTTAGGCCACCTTTCTTCACTCAGATTTAGAATCTCTTCACTGTTTGCAAAATAAAGTTAGATTTCATCTGCCTGGCACTCAGTGGCCCCCATGATCTCACACTTCCATATGTATTGTCATCTTTCACTAGAATCCTACTGATCTGAAGTCTCTCTCCAAAGTTTCTAAGCATTTCATTCAGGCTCCTACTTTTGGTGGAATGATCATCCTAGGTCTTCACTTATCCCTTCAGAAATTAATCATTCAATAACCAAGTCCAGTACTCGCAGTGAAATTGATCATGTATAATACACATATATCTTTTCCCAAACTTCTAGCAGTACTGAGTTATTTTGTTTCCTCTTTCTTTCTTTCTTCCCATCATTTTCTGTACAGTTCAGCATATCTCCAGAAGTTTGTCAAAAGAATCTGGATGCTTTATCACATTGTCCAGACCTAAGGTCACACTAACATTGTAAATATCAAGAATTTTGGACCGAATGTCAGTTCCCTTTCCTTAACACCAAAATTAATTCTCAAAGCAACTTTTGTTTCCTAAGTGTTAAAGCCAACAACGTCATGTTAGGTGACAGGTTGGGAAACCCATTTCCTAAGACCTTATTATCTCTCTAACTCAATATGAAGAATGAATGGGTTTGGTTTATTCCCAGTATCAGAGAGGTGTTTTGACCATATTTGAAATATATGATTTTACACTAGAAAACATTTGAAGAGAAATTCAGAAATTCAGAAGGAAAGTCATTGTATCTCATATCAAAGTTTATTTTCCTAAAGAATCTCTAAACATGAAAAACTATAAATAAGTTTCAAATCAACACAGTATTATAAAGAAATTCCCTTTGGCCATTATTACATCCCTTAAGCTCATTCCAAGTCTGAAAAATCAAATTCAGAAGCAATACCAGCAAGTGACCAGCCAAGACATTTCAGAGACTGTCACTCAACTATCTGCTATAACGGAAAGGCATTTTTATGAAATAGTCAAGATCCCATGAATGGAATCCAGTACAGTAGCATTTATACTATGCTGGGAGCCATTAGCCAAGTAGGTATGACAATTTCCTTGCCAGCGTACCCCCATGTTGCTTAGTGGAAGGTGACCTTGCTCAAGGACCAGGGCGGATCCGTGTTTGGGGTGTTCCCGGTTTAGGATAATCCGAGTTTAGGGCGTTCCCGGTTTAGGAAGATTATTCCTGCCAGGAATAGGGCATATCCTGCTGCCTGAGTTCCTCTTGAGTTCTTAGGGATTCATACAGTATTTTTGGGAGACAGAAGCCCAGTGGAGGTGTGGATTTGGGCAGAGAACGTGGATTTCCCCAGAACGTGTTTGTAGAAGGCCGGTGTGAGATCGGGAATAAAGAATTGCTGTTTGAATCTACAAAGCTGTGAGTGGCTCGTGATTTGTGCCCAGCCAGACTGCGGCAATACTAAAACTAAAATGATAAGGAAAATATTAACCTGGTGTCTGCCAAATGATACACAAATCTGAAAGCATTTTATATTTAAATAATAAATTAAACTTTTCTATTTATTGTAATATGGATAACTACATAAACTAACATGACTTCCATTATACAATAAACCAAAGACTCCACAGTAGTCTGCATTTTATTAAATACATCATGAGATCACAAAAAATAAATATCTAGATGATAAAATTAACAGCACAAAAGTTAAAGAAGTAGACACATGAACTCATCAATTCAGCAGCAGACATGGGATGGGGAAGTAAATATAGAAAGAATGAGAGATTTTCATTTTGATAGAACTTTCCCATTGAAGAAAAAATGCAAAAAAAAAATGCAGCATGAAACATTTTTAGAGTATATAACTGTTCATTAATTAGTTAATAAACATAAGGTGTTTAAGAAAGCCCCCCCCCCATTAAGTGAAAGTGGAGATCCAGAGAAATAATATGAACTCTGGAAGCTGAATTCAGCTAATGAATCTATTAAAAATGATGCCAGTATGAGTTCAAAGATCATAAGAAAAATTATAAGGGCACAACAGAAGTTGAAACTAATTAAAGACCACAAAACAGTTAAAATGTCAGATTTCAAATCAACAGTAAAATGGTACATGTCCAAATTCTCAGGAACCCTAAAAAGTTACCTGTAGTAAACTGACACTGAAAGAGAGAAAAAATATATTTCCCCTATAATTTGTAACCACAAGCTAGATATAATGTAAGCTTGCACCCTCACTGGATGAACTGCAAACCACAGATTTTAAAATGTAGATGGTAATCCTAGGTTGTTTGTGACCAAATATCCGGTGAAAGTAAATGCATCTTCTCTCTAGAAGAATACGCAAACATTCCAGTGTCAGATAGTCTCCACAATTAAATTCCACTTTTTTCTCACAGTGTAAACACCTCAAAATACATAAGGAAATAAGGCAGTACCAGCAAGCAGGCAGAATTAACAGACAGCAGAATCCAATGGCTTTAATAATTGGAATTATCACACACAAATATAAAATAGTCATATTGATGATGCTTAAGTAAATAAAATAAGGAAGTAAAATATGAGCAAAGAACAATAAATTATTTTTAGAAAACTCAAAGAAAGGATATTCTAATCAAAATTAGAAATTCAATGGATGAATTGAATCCATTGAATTAATAGAAGCTTAGATTTATTTGAAAGTAGGATTGATAAACTGGAAAATAAAGATCTAGAAATTTTCCAGAATGGAACATTTGCTAATCATATATTTTACTTTGTTTTGACACCATGAGAGGCCTTGCTGACTGGAGAGAGAAGGCCACGCCCAAGGATAGTAAATTACTTGAGGTAATAAGCAATTCTCCTGCCAATGTACCTTTCATATATAAACCAACCAATCCAAGTCCATACTCCCAACCATTTTCTTTTTTTTTTTTTTTTTTTTTTTTGAGAGAAAGAATTTTTTAATATTTATTTTTTAGTTTTCCGCCGACACAACATCTTTGTTTGTATGTGGTGCTGAGAATCGAACCCCGGGCTGCACGCATGGCAAGCGAGCACGCTACCGTTTGAGCCACATCCCCAGCCCCCTCCCAACCATTTTCTTTATCTTATTCTTACAAACTAAGCCAATTTATTTCTGGCCTAACTCAACCCAAGTCCAAATACCAGACAATTAGGAACAGTCCCTAATCCCTGAAGCCTGCCAGAATTATTAAACTAGTCAACCTTAAGTCATTTATGCTGGCCTGCCACTGCATGGAAACTTCAACAATTCTATGGTCCGTGATTTTCCTTTGCTCCTACCCTCGCTTCCTAATCAACTCTGGTGCTTCCCCATGTTGCCTTGCCTTTCATGCCATGCCTCTCATTTCTATGGAACTGAGATGAACAATGAACTTTTGTTTCAGTGGCACTGACCTCTCCATATCATCACTCATTCACCGCTACAAACTAAAATTTTGTAGGTGCAGTTTAACACAAGCATAGAAATAAATAGGGAAACAATATGAAGAATCTAAGAGACAGCAAGTGTAGTGTGAGAACTTATAACATATTAGCTACTTAGAATTCACAAGAAGAAGAGATAATGAATAATGGAAATCAAATATGAAAAGACAATAGTTGAGAATTTTCCAAAATTGTCCAAGTACCCTAATACTCAAGTTCAAGGAGCCCAAGAATCCTAGGAAACATGCACAAACCCATAGGAAAACTACCAGTATCAGTGATTAAATGAACATTATAAAATCAGGCAGAAAGAAAACAGAAATCATTTATAATGGATCAACAATTAATCCAACCTTGAATTTTCAGCAACAATCACAGAATGAGAGGTTAAATGATCAAAGTGTCAAAATGCTAAGAGAATAGAAATTTTAACTTAGAATTTTATATCCAGCAAAAATATCATTCAAGAATGGGATCATGTATTTTCAGAAAAAAAAAATCTGAGAGTTTATTACCAACAGATCCTTACTAAAGGAAATTTTAAGTGCCGAATAATACTAAACTCAGATGGAAGAAATGATTGATGAGCAAAGTAGCAGTAAATAAGATTTTTCTTTGTACTATTTAGAAAAATTATCTTCCTTTCTTCCCCCTCCTCCTTCTCTTTTTTCCTTTCTTTGTTTCTTATCCTCAAAGCATATAACCTCAGAGCTGGTATGTGAGGTTATGATTTATAGTTTAAGATTCCTTAACTATTCAGGAGAAGGACAAAATTATTGATTAACTTACTGATTAAGCTTACTCACTAATAGAATAGACATTGAAAGTATTGTTTCTCATCGGGAAGAGAGGAAAGTGGAATGGAATAAAATACTCAATCCACCCAAAGAAGAAAAACGTAGAAAGAAAATTAAATGGAAGAGACAAGACTAACAGAAAACATAACTTAAAGTGGTAGTTTAAACCCCAATATATCAGGAAATTGCAAAATATATAAATGGAAAAATTACTCAGCTAAAAGATAAGATTATCAGATAAGATTGTTTTACAACTCCAAATCTATCATATTGTAAGAGAGTTACAAGATGATGACAAATAATTCAACAGAAATATATGATAGCTTCAATCTTGCATGAATCTTCAAATTTAACAAAAAAAATACCAATATAAATTGACAAAACAAGTACATTAATTTAAACGGAAATTTTATCATATTTCTCTCACTAAACTAATAGATCAAGCTGTCAAAAGAAAATAGCAGTAAGTATGTAGGTTTTGGCAGCACAATGAATAAGCATGATCCAAAAAGGAGAAAACACATTCTCTTCTCAAGCATTCATGGATTGTTTCTACTTGTGTCCACACAGTGGGCCAAAAAGCAAGTCTCAACAAATTCCAGAGGGTTGGTATCACCCAGACCATTTTCTTTGATCACAGTGAAATTAAGGTAAAAATCAAAACCAGAAAATATTATTAATTATAATATATCTTAAAATAATTCATGGCTCATAATAATCAAGACAATTGATCATATTAATACATTAGAAATAAATTCCATAGACTCAACTGAATACATTCAATAGATTGAATTGATTGAATAGATGGAATCAACTGAAAAGATTTATAGTCAAATAATTAAGATATGGTAAAAATTATTTTGAGCATAAAAAGAAATTCATGGAGCTCCTAGTGTATGAATCCATCTGTAAAACATTAAAAGTCTTGAAAAACCATTCAGTTCTCTGTTTAAGGCTACAAATAGTGTGGTCCTACTATAAAGAAAAGCTCAGAGAAGCTCTTCATGATTCAGGCTGACTGCTCTCTAGCATAGGGAAGGATAAAGTCAGGCTCAGAAAGGCTTGCGAAGACAATGGTCATTCCTAGTCCTTAAACTGAGTGTTGGGTACATGTATGTGGACTACTATTATTCTTCACACCTTATAATATTTATATCTTTGTATATGTTAATATTTAATAAAAATGAAAAAGACAGAAGTTGAGGGTGAGTTTCCAAAACTAATGTTTCTTTCCTAATGAGACTTTCCAAAGTAGATGTTAGAGGAAGAATGGCAAGATTCAAATAGGATATGGATGGCTAAAATGTTTTCAGAACTTTAAAAAACCATAAATCCTCAGTCTGAGGAATCATGGAAGAACTAAGGCAGAATAAATAAATGCACCCCTAAACATATCATAATGTACATTTAGTTTATCAAAGACAAGGAAGTGATCTTAATAGTAATCAAGGAGTAAAAATAGACAAAGAGAAGGCACATATACTGATAGCCTACATTACAACTGAAGGATGAGACATAAAAAATAGAAGAACATCTTTATGTACTGAGATAAATAGAAAAACCTATATTTTTTTACCCAGTTAAGCAAATGTTCAAGAAAAGGGCTGAAACAGTCTCAGAGAAAAATCTAAGTCATTTTACTATTACATACCTTCACTGAAAGACTTACTTTATCTAGAGGAAATGAAATCAGCATCTCAAAGAAACACCTTGACTCACATGTTTAGTGCAACAATATTCACAATAATCAAGATATGGAATCAACCTGAGTGTCCATTAATGGATGAACAGATAAGGAAAATATGGTATATATGATATAGTATATAGACAGAGTGGAACATTATTCAGTCATACAAAAGAATGGCATCCTGTCGTCTCTAATAACATAGATGAACCTGGAGGGCCTGAGAGTAAGTGAAATAGGACAGGCACAAAAAGTCTAACACTTAATGATCTCACTCATATATGGAATCTAAAAAAAGTTGATCTCAAAAGTAGAAGGTGGTAAGATGATTATGAGAAGCCAGAATCATTAAGGGGAAAGAGGATGTGAAGTCAGGTCAGAGGATACATAATCAGAGTGAGATAGGAGGAATAGATTTCAAAAGATCTTTATAACAGAAAGGTGACTATAGTTAGTAATATTATATAGTATTCCTGAAAAATAAGGACAGTGGATAATATTTGCATCTCACCACAAAATAACTAAGGTGAGATAGTACACCTCTTAACTAGCTAGACTCCATCATTCCACAATGAATGCATACTTTAAAACCTCATGCTGTACACAATAAAGACAGACAATGTTATTTGTCAACTTTAAAAAAAAGAAGAAGAAGAATTAGCCAGGTAGAGAGTGGTAGGAAGAGAGCACATTCTAGATTTAAGAAAGAATACAGGGGCTGGGGTTGTGGCTCAACGGTAGAGCACTCGTGTTGCACGTGGGAGACCCTGGGTTCGATCCTCGGCACCACATGCAAAAATAAACAAGTGAAATAAAGGTATTGTGTCCAACTGCAACTAAAAAATAAATATTTTTTTAAAAAAAAAGAAAAGAAAGAAAGAATACAGGAAAGAGTTCTGGAGTGGTGCACTTGAGGAACTAAATGGTAAACCTGAAGCATGTGTAGTAGAGACAAGATGGTGTGAGACTAAGTTGTAGGCAAAGCAGACACAAATTCACGTGGGGCCACATATGTTATATTAAGTGCAATGGAAAACCCATAAAGGATTTTTTAAGAAAAAGAGAAAAATAAATACATCAAATAGACATTAAAAAATAAAAATTGATATTAGTTCATAAAAAAATATTTTAACAACAGAAAGACCTATGTAAGAATGTATTCAGTGAAGAGGGAATAAAACAAATGCAAACACAAATATTTAAAAAGAAATGATGATCACAAGTGTGTCAAACTTGGTAAATCTAACTTATCCTATTCAGTGTGGATAAAAATGTCAAATTGAGATCTAAAATACTGGAGGGAAAATAACATGGAAGAGGAAAAGACTCATCAGAATTAAGGTATTGTATGTTATACCGTTCAAGAAGAGAATACAGGTATTGACTAACTTTAGAGTTTATTTCAAGTGTGCACCTTAAAATAGTATGGGTAACTACTAGAAGAATAGAAGGAGAATGAATAGATAAAGTCCAAATCAGAAGGCAGAATAATGATAAAATAATAGTATCAGGGAAAAAAAGAAAAAATATATAGAAAAAATCAGGATAAATAGAAAGTATAGCAAAAGGTGGCAGAGATGAAAGAAAATACATTAGAAATCACAATAAATAAAAATGGACTTGACAGTCAAAAGACAAAAATAATCAGATAGGATTTTTCTCAAAAAGCACTTCTGTAATATCTAAAAGAATGGAAGATGCACGTGCCCTTTTGATGCAGCAATCCCCATTTACCTATGTGCAAATGGGGGCATGTACAAAAATGTTAATTCCCACATTGTTCATAATAGCAAACTTACAGAAAAACATCTAAATGCTCATCACTAGAGATCCTGATTAACAGTGGTGGGTTTATTCACACAATGGAATCCCATTCTGCAATTAAAGTGATGGTCTCACTACAGCAACATCCATAAACATGGACTGATTTCAAAACCATGACATCAATTGGGAAAATCAAGTTGCAGAAGTGTACAGAGGATCATTTACAAATGCACAAAACAATATTAGGTGTTGCTTAAAAATGCATTCAGAGTGACTAGAAACCTAAAAAAAAAAAACCAAACCATGTGGAAATACTAAAGCATAAATTCAGATTGTGGTTTCCTTGGGGAAATGAGGGAGATAACGGAGGGTAAGAGAGGAGTACCAAGGGCCTTCAACTAGTCCTATAATATGCTCTCTCAATAAAATTTCAGAAATTATGAAATACAGTAAAAATTCTACAGGAGAAAGAGCAAAACACTTTGGATTTGAAGCTTTATGGAAGATGCCATATTTGTTTGACACTTAATCTTATTTTATATCATTCATTCAAGAGTAATGTTATTTACTATATTTTTCATGATTTGAAATTTTTATACTGAAAAAAATTAACTAAATAATACCATGATAATGTAACTTTCCAAAAAGGTTTTACGTTATTACTGAATCAGAGGGGGAAAAAAAATTACTGGGCTTTAGTACATGTAATGACATTGCCAGGTACCATAATGCAATGTCATTGTTCTTCCTGTTGAGAGTCTAATCTAGTAGAAAATTAATATAATATAATATATGCAGTAAAATTGTTAAGCAAAGGGCACCACAAAAAATCCGATATGGAGAGTGTTTAATAAATAATTGATGAGTAAATGAAAGGTACTAGGTGAAAGGGAAGCTAATAGAACTCAAATATAAACTGAAGTTTAAACATTCCAGATAAGAAGAGATTTTTTTTTAAATCCTGCACCAATCCTGGGAAATCTCAGATTAAAGAAGACTGCCAAGAAACACAAGGGAATCACAATCACTTGCTGATTGTGAAATACAGCAGACAAGGAGAGTGAGATGTGTGGGTAGGAGACAGGAAAAGAGAAAAATTACCAAGAATACAGGCCCACCAACAGAGACCTAAATAGTCAATGAATCAAAGAAGAATGCATTGCCAGGAGAAAAGTAGGACAGAGAAAAGATGCAATACTACTCATAAATTATAAAACAGTTCTCAAGTACAGGTTTAGCATTTAGCTTATAAAAAAATATCACATTCAATTCCGTTTCTGCCACGTAACTAGCCAAGTGTCTGGTCATATTTGCACAGGATGTAGGGCACCAGCTGCTCTACATCCTGACACCCTCTCACTCATGGTGCCCACTGAAAGTCCTGACACAAGGATTCTGAAGACTGGAATTAGTGACTTGCTGGCACTAACATACATCAATTACATGAAGTCTCCCATAGAACTCACAGTCATTTAATATCAGATCTAAGGCATAGACTTAAAGATCCAAAAGCAATCTACATTCTAAATGTATGTGTAATTAGGAAATAAATTTTGTAGGTAGTTTAATTACTACCAATTACCTCACATTGTGTCTTGGTTTTATGTTCCTATAACAAAATACCTGAGTCTGGGTACTTCATGAGAAAAAGAGGTTTTTTTAGCTCTCTTAGTTCTAGAGACAGGAAAGTTCATGATTGGGTTGCTGCATCTTGTAAGGACCTCATATTGCAACATGACAAGGTGGATGGCAACACATGACAGGAGCAAATGTGAAAAGGGTGACTGAGTGTATGGAAGAACACGTGTGTGAGAGAGGAAGCAAGAAAGTGAGCTGGATAAAGCCAAACTTGCTTTATAACAACTGGTTTCCTCGGTTAATACCCTAGTTCTAAGAGATCTAATCTACCCCCAGGATACCAGCATTAATTACTTCTGAGACAGGTGTGCACTGTGACCTAATCACATCCCAGAAGATTCACTTCTTATAAGTTCCACCACCTCTCAATACTGCTACATTGGGGACCAAGGTTCTAACACATAAATTTTTTAAGGGCAGATCATATTCAAACAATTGCATATTACTTACATCAAGAGTCATCTTCCCAGGGCATTTTATTTCATTAAGAGTGATGTTTACACATCTCTGCTTCAATTTAGTCTTCAAAGTACCCTGAAGATGCACAACCACCCGTCACCTGGCTGGAACTGATATCCGTGACCCATTTGGCTCCCTCTCCTCCAAGTCTCTGCTATGACTGCAGTCTCAGTGGTTGTCCATCTTCTCTTCTGCCTTGAAAAACCCAAAGTCAGGTCAGCACTAATGTTCTTTAATATTCTCTTTTCCTTATGCCCATTAAAAGGCGTGCCCTATGGGGTACCATTACTCACATGGCAAAAATGTTATCAATCAAGAAAACTTCCCCTCTAATAAAACCCCGTGGGAGATATTTATTTATGGACACACATACTCTTTCAGTTCCCAGTCATCATTTTTCTAATATCGATGCCCTACCACAGTCCTCCTAACTCATACAACAATGAAAGACCCAAAATGATAGATGTCAATGAATTTAGTCTCTTTCTACATTTCTCTTCTCATAAATATAACTCAGAAATTTCTTTTTTTCTGATATACATCTTTATTTACTAAAACATGCTTTCAATTGCCTTAGAAAAAGCCTAAGAATTTAAAACACTAGATAGGTAAAATGTTTTACCAAATTAAGTTTAAATTTAATGCCCCACAATAAGGAAAATCATTAGTCAAGATTGAAACCAGTCTCATTCTTTCACACCATCTTGGCATGCTATAGTAAACATTTTTTTTTTTTGTAAGCAATGAATTTGCAGTTACCTAGAGTCGATTTTGATTTTGATTAGCTAAAACTCACTGACTCCAAAAGATCTATTGAAACCAGAGGATGATGGCATTTTAGAACTAAAGGATAGCAATCACAGAAACCATCTAATCAAACATCTTGACTTTACAGACAAAGGAACTGAAGCACAGAGAGGGTTAGAGCTTTACCACCATTCCTTAGTTGGTGAGTGGCAGAGGAGAACGAGAGTGGGCTCTTAGCCCAGTCCTTGTTTGATGCCCTTGATCTTACCTTGTTATTATAGTGCAGATGGTTCTGTTGTCATTGAACACAGAAGGAGTTCTATAAACTCAGTTTTAAAAGTGAGGAGTTTAATTAATGACTAGGATTCCATTAGCTGATTATTTTTCATCTTTGCTCTATTCATGCCAAAAAATCATTCCTGTGTTAGCAAGAAAAATTAAAATCACTCCCTACCAAACATATTCGGCCTGGGAAACATTTTCCTTTAAAAGAGAAAGAACCTAAAAGAGATGCAAAGATTAGTTGGGGTGGGGGGGGATGCTATCTTAAAAATAACTATCTCAGGAAAAAAAAATTGAGCATTAGATAATTCAGATCAATGGATGATGACACAGCAAGAAAATTCAGCAGCACAAAAAGTTGAAACAAAGTAAAATTTGTCCAGTGCACCTGCATACACACACACACACACACACACACACACACACACACACAAATAACAACTTATAAAGACAAATGGCAAATGACCTGAAACTGAAAGAAACACAAGAAAGGGAAATAGAGAATTACAGAGAGAGAAAGAGAGAATAAGAGAGACAGAGAGAGAGTTGCTCTGTGTGTGCTGCTGAATGTACAGCTTTGATCAAATGAGAAATTGGCTTGAGTCTTTCCCAGAGCTGTGGATGTAGCTTAGAGGTAGAGTATTTGCCTAACATGAACAAAATCCCAGGTTGGATTCCCAGAACCAAAGTAAAAGTCCTGAAAGTGCTTCTCATTTCAAATGTCTAGAAAAACCTCAGCCTTAGTATATACAGTTGGGAAGTTCCAAGTCAGTTAGGAAAAAAGCAGAGTATTGTCATATTGTTTATATTCTATAAAAGAAGTTAAATAGTAAAAACTATCTTAGGTTAATTAGAAAACATAGATCTTTGTTTATGAAATTTCTTTAAATCTTGCTTCACTGGCTAGATAACCTTCATACTAGCATTTGAAAACAATAATTCTCTACGCCTGTATTTTCTCTTGAAATGAAAGATTATTAGCAAAAACAAAGTATTTTTCAGCACAAAGCCTTCAGATTTGGTAAACAACCAAATAAATGTAGTTTCCCCCAAAATAACTCACAGATTCCTGAGGTAATCAAGCTTCAAAAATAGGACAATTTATGTACCCTCTTTTGTAGTGTGCTTTTCTCCCAAAAATGATAAAATAGCATTAAGATGTTTTGAAAAATATTGTTGTCTTTTCATAAACTAAAGCACAATTTACAGAATTTGGGCAAAAATAACTCTCCATACTCCAAGCCTTCCCCACAGTTAAGTAGTGTAAAATGTCAAAATCGCTACATTGTGGACAATAGTAAAGTATAACTTTAGCTAAAACATCAAGGTGTGGCCATCAATACAATACATAGTACATGGTAAGGGCAGGTTCAAGATGTACTCTAGAGCCAGGTTGTGGAGGTTTATTCTGTTTCTTGGTCCACTCTGGACCTTGGGCAAATAGCAGCATGCCTGCATGTCTTGTTTCTTCATCTGTGGAAAAACAAATAATCATACCCATGTTTTTATATATCAGTACATATAGTCTGTCTCTGTGGTGCAATGGAATAAGTCAACACATATCAATTCACAGTCGATTCTTAAAACTAAGTCTGAAACATCATAAGCACACATTTCACATTATTCTTCACAGGCTCTGTCTGAGGCACTCTACAAGCACTATCCCATCTAATTCTCAGACAAATGATATGACATAGGTTAGGAAAGCCCAGGGGGTTATATAACTTGCCTATGGTCATATGGCTAGTACATGGCAGAGCTGGCATTGAAAACTTTGGAGCAGAGTCAGCACTCTAAAACACCAATGCAGCTGCTTTGTTGAAATAATCTCACCCAAAAAAATAAGTTGGTCCAAAAAGCTCAAGTTGGAGATGTCATTTTATTTAGAAGAGCAGCAGTCAAGCTATTTTCCTCAGGAACTTGGATTCGTACAAATAATCTACAAATCTCTTCAGTTTATTTCATCATATTAGTAAAAAAGATAAAAGGGAAGAAAACCATATGATTATCTCAGTAAAAAACAGGAAAAGCATTTGATAAAATTCAACCTCATTTATGATTTAAAAAAAAAACTCAGAGAACAAGAAACAGAAGAAAACTGTCTCAGCTCAAAAATGGCATTTATGAAAAACCAGCTGGCATTACACTTGTGATGAAAGACGGAATGCTTCCCTCCTAATCAGGAACAAGGCAAGAATTTCACTCTCAGCATCTCTACTTAACTGTACTGGAAGCCCAGCCAGGGAAGTAAGCAAGAAAGAGAAATAAGGCTACGGATCAAGGAGGAAAAAGTAAAACTTGCTACTGAAAGAGACAACAAGATATAGAGAACCCTAGGGAATCTATTGAAACAATTACTAGAAATTATAAATAAATTCTACAAGGATATAGGACAGGTGGTCAATATTTAAAAATCTATTATATTGAAAAACACAACAATGTTCAAAATCGTCAGATACTTTAGGATACATTTGATAAATATGAATAGGCAAGACACCAAAAACAAAGAAATATTACTGAGAAAAATTAAATACATACTAAATATTAAATAAATGGACAGACACACTATGCTCATGATTTAGAAGAATCAATATTGTCAAGATGACCATTCACCCCAAACTGAGTCCAGAATCAGTGTCATTCTAAATAGCATCCTAGCAGATTCTTGGTTGGAAATGCAAAAAGTCAGGAAACACTAAAACAACTATGAAAAAGAACCATTTGGAAGAAAGTATACATAGAATTTCTTGACTTATAACAAAGCAATAATTGTTAGTACAAAATTATTTAGGACTGGTGTTAGGATGAGGAATTCATCTGTGAGCAGGGTAGGGAACAAGAAAACACCTAGATAAAATTGGTTATTTGGCCATTGTTTTGTCAATGAAATTCAATGGATAAAAAACAGCGTTTTCAGGAAATGGAGCTAGAACAAACAGCTGTATGGAGGAAAAACTCTCATCTCTCTCTCTCTCTCTCTCTCTCTCTCTCTCTCTCTCTCTCTCTCTCCCTCCTCCCCCCCCTGCCCCACATAAGCACACCTCAGAATGGAATATAGACCTAAACTCTAAAGGTACAACTATAAAATTTCTAGAAGAAACCACAGGGAACAAATCTTTCCACATTTGGAATAAGCAAGGTTTTACTATATGGGATAAAGAAAGAATTAATGAAGTAATAAATTTGTAAACTAAGCTTCTTCACAATTAAATATTTTCTTTTAAAAAACATCATTAAAAAGATGAATAAAAGCCACAGTGTGAAAGAAAAAACCTGCAATACATATATTGGACAAAAAAAACTTGTTTTTAGAATATATATGGAGAAATTTTTTACCTTAATAAGGAGACAATCCAATCTTCAAAATGGGCAATTTCTAACACATGCTCATGAAAGAAGATGCACAAATGGCCAATAAAATCATAAAAAAATATTTAACTTCATTAATCATCAGGTGAGTTAAGTAAATAATGATATACTACTATATATCCACTAGCACGATCAACTGTTTTTTTAAAAAATGCTAACAATACCACACATTTGTAAGGATGTAAAGTGACCAGAAAAGTCATACATTGCTGGTGGGAATGGAAATGGTATAGCAACTTTGGAAGAGATTCTGTCCCTTATTGCACTTTCTCATAGAGAAAGTGTACACCTGCCATGAACATGGCACCTGTCATAAGGACTTTTTGAAATAAACTTTATAATTTACTACTACTTACTAAATATCCTAAACTGATCCCAATCTCTTTTAAAGTTTAATGATTTTACTCATAAGCATGTTACAAAGAAAAGTAAAACATTTGCCTACACAATGACTTATACAAAAATGTTCTTAACATTTCTATTCATACTATCCCCAACTGGAATCATCTCATATGTCCTAAACAAGTGAACTGATCATGGTACATCCATTCAATAGAATACTAGTCAGCAATATAAAGACAAAAGTTCCTGATACATACCACAGATGATGTACCTTAACACTAGCAAATTGATCAATACTGAGCAAAAGAAAGCAGAGACAAAGCAGCCCTGTGCCATTCTATTCATATGAAATTCTTTAAAAAGTCAAAACTAATCCTTAGTTGCATAAAGTAGGTCAATCACTTCTTGGTGAGATGATATGGCAGCAAAGGGACTAAAGGAAAATGTACCTAGAGTGAAGGAAATGTTCTGACTTTTGATCACAGTGGTAATTACATGGGTGTAAATATTTGTCCAACTCTTTTAACTGTATGATAAAATGAGTACATGATATGGTAGTAAGTGGATTCAAAAT
This sequence comes from Callospermophilus lateralis, assembly GCF_048772815.1. Taxonomy (NCBI): domain Eukaryota; kingdom Metazoa; phylum Chordata; class Mammalia; order Rodentia; family Sciuridae; genus Callospermophilus; species Callospermophilus lateralis. The sequence continues at coordinate 34,389,529 of NC_135316.1, forward strand.
ACCCTCATGGCAGCTGCAATGTACATGGCAGGTGTAGACTTTTTGTCGCAGTTAGAGAGCACATTGAGAGATTCAATCTCTTCAGGAATATAAAGCAGGATTTTCTTGAAGAAAATTCACTCTGGCTGCAGTAGGGGATCTAAGGGTAGGTGTAATAAAATAGATTAAGGAACTATTTTTATGGGCCAAGTGAGAGAGAACGGTAGTTAGACAAGAGTAATTTTGTGTGAGAGATGAAGAGAGCAAGGAATACCTGAAGATATTTTGTAATTGAAATTAAACCAGGTATGGCAATGCTATGAGGGAGAGAGGGCATCAAAGATGAGAACCAGCTGGGTGCAGTGGCACCTGCCTGTAATCCCAGAGGTGTGGGAGCTGAGGCAGGAGAATCCAAGTTAAACCTAGCCTCAGCAATTTAGCAAGGCCCTAAGCATTTTAGCAAAAACCTGTCTCTAAGTGAAATATTAAAAAGGACTGGGGATGTGGCTAATTAAGTGCCCTTGGGTTCAATTGCAAGTGCCAAAAAGAAAAGAAAAAAGAAGAAGAATGTCCCACACTGACAAAAGAATACAGGGTGGGAGGTGAACTGAGGTTCCACTTTGAACTGTTGAATTTGAAGTGCCTTGAAGCTTCTGAGATGTCCAAGAGACAAATTTAACCAGTTCCCAATTATAATAGGAGCTGAAATTCAATTCTAGTGAACTATTTTGTTTTGTTTTATTGGTTCTGGGAAACAGAATTAGAGTTAAGGGAGGACTGACTTCCATCAGAGCTGGAATGAAGGTTCTTTAGGCAACAGCAGGCAGCTGACATGGCTCAGGACCCCATTCTGTAGCTGACATTTCTTAGCTTGTCATTCCTGATCAATGCCAGAAGCTCCCCCAACACCAGGTTGACATCCTAGATGAAGCTGAGATACTACATGGCATTTAGCCTGGTTATTTCCGATGTGTTCTCAATAGTCTTACAACCAAGTCGAGCCATGAACACACATTCCTTCTACCATTTTTACATCAGGATAGGTGGTCAATATTTAATATTTGCATAAATAATTACAACATTTCTTTCCAAAGCAAGAAAATGTTCTTGCCTTTGAATAAAACACCTAAGCACAGCAGAAACTTCTCCTCATTCAACAAATTATGTGTAGCAGCTGACTAGAAACACATACCATAAGATGGCAAAATAGCAATTAAAAATTTAAAAATCAGGATTAGGGAGAATTCAATTAGAATAGAGTGTCTGTGCCAGGTGGGAAAGTAAACTACCTTATAGGTAAAGTAAACTACTTTAAAGGCCATAAGCTCCTAGATTGATGGTGAATCAGGCTATGAGCAGATACATAGAACATAATTGTAAAAGAACTTTTCTATAGAGAATTAAATCCATCCCTCAAAGAGAACAAACCTTCTCTCAGCGTTAACATTGAAAATAACCCTCTCCCATAGGCCTTCACATAAAACTTACTGAGAAACAGTGAGCCATGCCTTTCATAGTGTCAGTACAGCAAATGCCATCAGTTGCAAAGTTGTTTCTCACAGTATCATTCACTTCTACATCACTTGCACTGGAAAAGCCCAATTTAATGAATTACACTTTGAACAGAGCCAAGTGCTGTTGTCCAAAAAAAGATACTACCTGAACATCATTACAATAAGCTAATATATTTTTTTAACTCCATTACCAGTTGTCTAAAGAAGAATTTTTAAATAAGCCATTGGAATAGCAGAAGAAATTCTCATGTTCTATAATTCTTCCAAATACTCTTTGCCTTTTGAGTTTCTCTTAAGGTCGCCCCTCACCCCTGGATGAACAACCTTCTCACAGAGTGCAGTCAAAAATGCAGACAGACTGACTTGGTAGCAAAGATAAATCTCAAACCAGATGCGAGATTTTTGTGCACATTTCACTAGATTTTACAATAGGCCATGGTGCTGCGCGTCAGTGTTTCCACTGGAAATGATGGCTTTCATCCAGGGCTCAGTGTGATGCTTTTTCCAGTAGTTACCAAGAACCAGCCATGTCTCTTTTCCAAGGATCTTTTTCTTGTGCAAGAAGAAAGAAAATGTTTGATATGTAGGGACTAGCCAGTCTCAATCCTCCAGGTAGCCCTAATTTTGCCTTTTATTCATGATTCCTCACACCTGCTCCAGCAAGTTGGCATTTGGGAATTCAAACTCCACAGGTCTTCTGAACACAACTAAGTTGTTCAAAGTTATCCGATTCTTTTGAAACTTCTGACAAGTTAGACACATTGGTGACATTTATATAATTACAGCTTGCTGGTTCTAGAATAAACAAACTTTCTAGAGGTACTCTTAGTGCAACACAAGTCTATGGATTCATTCTTTGGGCAAAAATGTATTACGTGCTTCATATACACAAGTACGGCATTAGATGATTATACATTAGACACAAACGTGGGTGAGATTGAACCCTTGTCCCTCGGTTGTTTACAGAGTGTACAGATGGTGAGACATATAGTTCTGATGAGAGTTATCAGATTTCTATCATTATTTTCTTGTGTTTTTGTACAGGCCTAAATGACAAAACAGAAGATAAGTTAATTTTCACCATCTTCAATAGCAGATACTGAGGAAGACACAGCCTGCTTATTCTAGAGCATTGTTTCATAAACTTTAGTCATTTAAGTATGTCATAATTTTGGCACATCTATATACATACAGTGCACTATTGTTTAATAACTTGATTTCAATTGAATGCTTGTTGAAATTAATAATTCAAGAGGAAACTCATTGTTAAAAAGAATGAACCCACCACAAATGGATCCTTATTATAAAAATAAATACAAATAAGCCCGCCATCACTATCTCAAGATGCAGCAGCCTCTATCTGGGGACACTGGCCAGGACCAGGACACTGCCCATCACAATGTGCTGCATCTTTGAATGAAGCCATCCACCATCACCTGCACCACTGCACCACATGCTGTCACTGCTCCACCTCTGAATGTGGCTGCTTCCCTGCTTCCATCTTGAGACACCTCTGCTGCCGCCGTTACCATCTCAAGAAGCAGCAGCCTCCATCTTGGGACACAGGCCAGGGCATGGAAGTCCAACATCAAGGGACCTACAGGTTTGCCCCAGCTGCCGCCATCTCAAGACATAATGGCTTCCATGTCGGGATACCAGCTATGGCTGGGAAATCCATCATCAAGGTGCCTGCAGGTTTGGTTACACATCAGGTCTTCCTGGTAGATGTGCTAATAGCCACCATCTTGCTGCCGAGGCTGGAGAGAGCCAGGCTCTACCCAGCTCTGGAAGTCCTGAAGTGCAGAGACACATGGGTCTGGCTTTTATGGGTCAGAAGTTTGGAAGAGGGTTTGAGGGCACCTTGGTCTCTTCTCACCCAGTCAACCAGTCTAGTACCCACCAGGTTTCCAAGGCCCACTTGGCCCAGTACTCACTGGAACCCAACACCAGCCTTGTCCTTGACTCCTCCACCAGTCCTGCTTCCACCTATCCCCTGGCCCTGCCATGTTTGGCAATAAACAGGGTCTTCCAGCTCCCCAATACCCATTCTCTCCTCTCCAGCCGCCAACCAGGCCCACCACTCACTGCTACATGCCCTGCCTGCAGCTCTCAGCACCTGGTTGTGATCTGCCCAATAGAGAACAGCTCTCCACAACAACAGATGCACAGCTCCCAATGCTCAGCCTTCCGAACCACTGGGGAGAGAGGTACCTGACCCAAAAGTCAAAAGGGGAGGGGCAAGAGTGATTGAGTTTGGAAACTAAGTAAGAGACAGGAATTGTGGGATCCACAGGTGATGAAAGTGTCTAAGATCAGACTCATACCTAATAGGAGGAGAACCCAAAGGAGATTCCTGGGGTAGAGTCTTCCAATGTGGACCAGCAATTGCTATATTCTGCCTGCAAGAGTTCCACCTCCAGGACAAAGTTCCCATGCTAGTAACCCTCACCATCTTGAGGGTGGAGCTACCAGCAAACTCCAGACAACATTATCTATAGGCTGAGAGGGAAGCTGAGAGGCATTTGAACTCCAACAGAAACAATTGTTCAATTTTCCTTCTAGAAATTTTTTCCTTTTCTTTCCCTGCTCTCACATCGCCACCATTTTTGAAATGAAGCATTTTTCATGTGTTAGGTTATTGAGAACTGGGATGTTTGAATAGTAGCTTTCATTATTGTTGTGTATTCTTTTATTTTTTTCTTTTCTTTTTTAATCTTTTTTTAATTTTATTCTTTTACTTTATATGGATTTTTCCTCTCACATATCTGTTTCCCTGGATTCTCTTTCTCTCTTTTCTCCTGCTAACAGCTTACTTATATTGATCCCTTTTTTACTCTTCCTACAATCTTATACTTCAATCTTCTCTCCTTCTTCCTCATAAACATCTCGTCCTCATCCTCCTGTTCCCTCTTTGTCCACCATTAGAAATTGTAAACCCTTTTGCAAACCTACTGTTCATATTTCAGACAACAATTGAACACATTATTTCTATTCATCATGACAAAACTATAAACATTGCAATAGGAGCTATTTGGCCTAAGGCTGTATATTGTTTGCACGGGTGCTATTAATACTGATTTATCCCTTAAAGGCAAGGTACTGGAGACTTGCAGGGACACTCTAAGCCTTCAGGATACAAACTGTAATACCTCAGATCCACACTGCCAGATGGGAAGACACACAAACAACATGAAAAAACAAGGGAACAAAGCACCCCAAACAAATCAAGATGTTTCAATAATAGAATCCGTTGACAATACAGTAGAAGAAATGTCAGAGGAGGAGTTCAGAATGTAAATAATTAAACTGATCTGAGACATAAAGGATGATGTAAGGAGTGAAATCAGAGATAAATTTCAGGAGGTGAAAGATAATCAAAATAAAGAGACAGAGATTAGTAAAATAAATAAAGCAGAAATCCTTGAAATAAAGGAATCAATGAACCAAATTAAAAATACAATGGAAAGTATCACCAACAAACTAGACCACTTGGAAGACAGAATCTCAGACAACCAAGACAAAATATATAACCTTGAAAATAAGGTTGACCACATAGTACAGATGGTAAGAAACCATGAACAGAATATCCAAGAATTATGGGATAACATAAAAAGATCACATTTAAAATTTATCAGAATAGAGGAAGGCTCAGAGATACAAACCAAAGGAATACATAATCTTTTCTGTGAAATAATATCAGAAAATTTAACAAACAGAAGAATGGAAAATCAAATATGAGAGGCTTATAGGACAGCAAATGTACAAAATTACAACAGACTTACACCAAGGCACATTAGAATGAAAATGACCAACAGAATAGAATAGAATTTTAAAGGCTACAAGAGAAAAAAATCAAATTACTTATAGGTGGAAACCAATTTGGATCTCAGCTGATTCCTCAACCCCAAACCTAAAAGCTGTGAAGCCCTGGAACAACATATACGAATCTGAAAAAAAAAAAAAAAAAAAAAAAAAAAGATGCCAACCAAGTATTTTGTATACAGAAAAATTTAGCTTCAGATTTGAAGATGAAATAAAAACCTTCCATGATTATTAAAGTTGAAAAGAATTCACAACTAGAAAAAAAATCCATGAGGAGGAAATGAAAAAAAAAAAAGTGAAAACCAGCAAAAGGAGGAACTACACTAAAGGAATAATCAATCAAAGGAGAAACTAAGTGAAGTTAAAAACCAGAAATAAACCAAAATGACTGGGAATACAAATTATATCTCAATAATAAACCCGAATCTTAATGGCCTACACTCATCAATCAAAAGACGTAGACTGGCAGATTGCATTTTTAAAAAAGATTCAAAAATATGCTCTCTCCAAGAATTTTGCCTCATAGAAAAAAACATCCACAGACTGAAGTGAATTGATGGGGATAAAATATATCACTCACATGGATCAGGTAAACAAGCAGGGGTTTCCATCCTCATATCAGACAAAGTAGACTTCAAGCCAAAGTTAATCAGAATGGACAAAGAAGGACATTTCATATTGCTTAACAGAATCATACATCAACAAGATATAATAATCATAAATATTTATGCTACAACCAACGGATGATCTACATATATCAAGCAAGCCCTTCTCAATTTTGAGAATCAAATAGACCACAACACAATAATACTGGGTGACTTTAACACACCTCTTATCACTGGATAGATCCTCCAAACTAAAACTAAATAAAGAAGCTATAGAATTAAAAAATGCAATTAATAATTTAGACTTAACAGACATATGGAGAATATTTCAACCATGACTGAATACACTTTCTTCTCAGCAGCACATGGAACCTTCTCTAAAATAGACCATATGTTGTGCCACAAAGCAACTCTTAGCAAATACAAAAAAAAGAGAGAGAGCTACTACCCTGCATTCTATCATATCATAATGGGATGAAATCATAAATCAATGATAAAATAAAAAATATAAGCTACGTCAACACCTGGATACTAAATAATATGCTACTGAATGATGAATGGATAGCAGAAGACATCAGGGCTGAAATAAAAAATACTTAGAGGTAAATGAGAATAGCACTACAACATATCAAAATCTCTGGGACGCTATAAATGCAGTGTAAGATGAAAGTTTATTGCACTGAGCTCATTCATTAAAAGAATAAATAGTCAACAAATAAATGAGTTAACATTACATCTCAAAGCCCAAGGAAAAGAAGAACAAATCAACACCAAAAGCAGTAGAAGACAGAAAATAATTAAAATCAAAGATAAAATCAATGAAATCAAAACAGAAGAAACAATTCAAAAAATTGACAAAACAAAAAGTTGGTTCTTTGAAACAATAAATAAAATTAATAAACTCTTGGCCACACTAACAAAGAGAAAGAGAGAAAACTCAAATTGCTAAAATTCATGATGAAAAAGAAAATATCACAATTGACCCTACTGAAATACAGAAGAAAATTAGAAACTATTTTGAAAATTTATACTCAAATAAAATAGGAAATTTTGAAGACATCAACAAATGTCTAGAGACATATGGTCTATCCAACCTGAACCAGGAGGATAACACAATTTAAATAAATCAATTTCAAGCAAAGAAATAGAAGATGCCATCAAAAGCCTACCAACCCAGAAAAGGCCAGGACCAGATGGATACACAGCTGAGTTCTATAAGACATTCCAAGAAGAATTAACACCAATACTCCTCAAATTATTCCATGAAACAGAAAAGGAGGGAGCCCTTCCAAACTCATTCTATTAGGCTAGTATCACCCTGATATCAAAACAAAAGACAAATCAAGGAAAGAAAACTTCAGACCAATATTCCTGGTGAACATAAATGCAAAAATTCTCAATAAAATTCAGGCAAATCACATGCAAAAAGCATATGTAAAAAAAAAATTGTGCATCACAATCAAGTGGGGTTAATCCCAGGGATGCAAGTTTGGTTCAACATATGAAAATCAACATAACATCAGCAGACTTAAAAGATAAGAATCATATGATTATGCTCCCATGCTTTTGGATAGATGCAGAAAAACCATTTCACAAAATACAGCAACCCTTCATTTCAAAACACTAGAAAAACTAGGGACAATAGGAACATAACTCAATATTGTAAAAGGTATATATATGCTAAACCCAAGGCCAACATCATTCTAAGTGGAGAAAAATTGAAAGCATTCTCTCAAAAAACTGGTACAAGACAGGGATGCCCTCTTTCATCACTTCTATTTAATATACTCCTGGAAACTCTAGCCAAAGCAATTAGATAGATCAAAGAAATTAGAGAATATGAACAGAAAAAGAACTAACTAACACTGTTTGCTGATGAAATGATTCTATATTTAGAAGATCCAAAATATTCCACAAGAAAATTTCTAGAACTAATAAATAAATTCATCAAAGCAGGATATAAAATCAAAACACATAAGTCAAATGCATTCCTATTCATTAGTGATAAATCCACTGAAAAAGAAGTTAGCCAAACTACCTCATTCACAATAGCATAAAAAAATAACATATTTGGGAATCAATCTAACAAAATGAGTGAAAGACCTCTACAATAAAAACTACAGAACACTAATGAAAGAAATTGAAGAAGATCTTAGAAGATGGAAAGATCTCCCATGTTCTTGGATAGGCAGAAATAGCATTGTCAAAATGGCAATACTACCAAAAGTGTTATACAGATTTAATGAAATTCCTATTAAAATCCCAATGACATTCTTCATAGAACTAGAAAAATCAATTATGAAATTCATTTGGAAAAATAAGAGACCCAGAATAGCCAAAGCAATCCTTAGCAAGAAGAGTAAAGCATGAGACACCATGATACCAGAACTTAAACTATTTTACAGAGCCATAGTAACAAAAACAGCATGGTATTGGCACCAAAACAGACACATAGACCAACAGAACTGAATATAAGACACAGAGACAAACCCACATACATGCAGTTATCTTATACTAGACAAAGGCACCAAAACCATTCACTGGAGAAAAGATAGCTTCTTCAACAAGTGGCGCAGGAAAACTGGAAATCTATATGTAGTAAAATGAAATTAAACATCTATCTTTCATTCTGCACAAAATTCAACTTGAAATTAATTAAATAAAGACTTAGGCACTAAAACAGAGACCCTGCACCTAACAGAAGAAAAAGAAGGCCCAAATCTTCACCATGTCAGCTTAGGACCTGACTTCCTTAACAAGACTCCTAAAGCACAAGAAGTAAAACCAAGGATCAATAAATGGGATGGATGCAAACTAAAAAGCTTCTTCTCAGCAAAGGAAATAATCAAAATGTGAAGAGAGAGCCTTCAGAATGGGAGAAAATCTTCACACACACCTCAGGAAGAGGATTCATCTCTAGGGTATATAAAAAACTCAAACAGCAACAAAAATCTTTGATTAGTTTTGATTTGCATTTCTCTAATTGCTAGAGATGTTGAACATTTTTCATATGTTTGTTGATTGATTGTATATCCTCTTCTGAGAAGTGTCTGTTCAGGTCCTTGATCCATTTTTTGATTGGGTTTTTGTGGTTTTTTGGTGTTTTTGATTGCTTTATATATCCTAGAGATTAGTGCTCTATCTAATGTGCTTGTGGTAAAGATTTGTTCCCATTCTGTAGGCGCTCTATTCACCTCACTGATTGTTTCTTTTGCTGAGAAGAAAATTTTTTGTTTGAATTCATCCCATTTATTGATTCTTGTTTTTAATTTTTGTGCTATTGGGGTCTTATTAAGAAAGTTGGAGCCTAATCCAACATGATGGAGATTTGGTCCTACTTTTTATTCCATTAGGTGCAAGGTCTCTGTTTAATTCCTAGGTACTTGATCCACTTTGAGTTGACTTGTGTGCATGGTAAGAGATAGGGATTTAATTTCATTTTGTTACATGTGGATTTCCAGTTTTCCCAGCACCATTTATTGAAAAGGCTATACTTTCTCCAATGTATGTTCTTGGCACTTTTGTATAATATATCTGTAGTTATGTGGGTCAGAATCTATGTCCTCTATTCTTTACCATTGGTCTACCAGTCTACTTTGGTGCCAATACCATGCTGTTTTTGTTACTATTGCTCTGTAGTATAGTTTAAGGTCTGGTATAGTGATGTCACCAGCTTCACTCTTCTTGCTAAGGATTGCTTTGGCTATTCTGGGTCTCTTATTTTTCTAGATGAATTTCATAATTGTTTTTTCTAGTTCTATAAGGAATACCATTGGGATTTTGATTGGGATTGTGTTGAATCTGTATAGTGCTTTTGGTAGTATGGTCATTTTGACAATACTAATTCTGCCTATCAAAGAATAAGGTAGATCTTTCCAACTTCTAAGGTCTTCTGTAACTTCTTTCTTTAGCCTATAGTTTTCACTGTAAAGGTCTTTCACCTCTTTCATTAAATTTATTCCCAAGGTTTTTTTTTTTTTAGGCTATTGTAAATGAAGTGGTTTCCCTAGTTTCTCTTTCAGCAGATTTGTCACTGATATACAGAAATGTCTCACTTCAGTCAGAATGGCAGTTATCAAGAATACAAACAACAAAAAGTGTTGGCAAGTATGTGAGGGAAAAGGCACACTCATACATTTCTGATGAGACTACAAATTGGTGCAGCCAATCTGGAAAGCAGTATGGAGATTCCTTGGAAAACTTGGAATAGAGCTACAATTTGACCCAACTACCCCACTCCTTGGCTTATACCCAAAGGACTTAAAAACAGCATACTACAGGGACACAGCCATATCAATGTTTATAGCAGGACAATTCACAATAGCTAAATTGTGGAATCCATCCAGATGCTCTTCAGTAGATGAATGAATAGGGAAACTTTGATACACATACACACACACACACACACACACACACACACACACACATACATACAGTGGAACATTACTCAGCATTAAAAGAGAATAAAATCATGGCATTTGCAGGTAAATGGATGAAGTTGGAGAATATAATGCTAAGTGAAGCAAGTCAATCCGAAAAAACCAAAAGCCAAATGTTTTCTTTGATATGAGGATGCTGACTCATAATGGTAATGGGGGGAGCAGAGCATGGGAGGAATGGAGGAACTTTAGATAGGGCAAAGGAAGGGAGAAAAAAAGGAGGGGGCAAGTGGGTAGGAATGACGGTGGAATGAGTTAGACATTATTACCCTAAGTACATGTATAAAGACACAAATGGTGTGAAAATACTTTGCGTACAGTGACTTGAAAAATTGTGCTCTATATGTGTAATATGAAATTAATTGCATTCTGCAATCATATATAACAAATTAGAATAAATAAATGAAAAAAAATAAAATTTAAAAAAATAGCTCTTTGTAGCAATGCCTACAGATTCCATTGATTCCGAACATTAAAGAAAGTAATAAGATGAATTGAGAGAAAATTATACACATACTTCAGGATGTACTATGTCCCTTTTACCAATGAACTTGAACATGAATATGTGCAAATAAATTTAAATGCAATTTGACAATAAACACACACAACCCCCCCCCCAAAATAACCCAATCAGTAAATGTGCGAAGGAACTGAACAGAAACTTCCCAGAAGAAGAAATACAATTGATGAAAAAAATATATGAAAAACTATTCAGCATCTCTAGCAATTGGAGAAACACAAATGAAAACTACTCTATTTCATCTCACTCTAGTCAGAATGGCAATTATTAAGAATATAAGCAACAAAATAAATATTGCTTAGGATGTGGGGAAAAAGGTACACTTATACTTTGCTGGTGGGACTGCAAATTGGAGTAACCATTATGGAAAGCAGTATGGAGATTCCTCAGAAAACTTGAAGTGGACCCTCCATTTGACCCATATTCACTTCTGATTTATACCCAAAAGATCTAAAATCAGCACACTACACTGACACAGCCACAATCAATGTTTATAGCAGCTCAATTCACAATAGCTAAACTATGGAACCAACCTAGATGCCTTTCAACAGATGAATGGATAAAGATAATGTGGCATATATACACAATGGAATATTACTCAGCTTTAAAGAAGAATGGAATTATGGAATTTGCCAGTAAATGGATGGAGCTGGAGAATATCATGCTAAGCAAAATAAGCTGATCTCATAAAACCAAAGACCGAATGTTTTCTCTGGTATGAGATGATGATTTATAATAAGGGAGGGGAGAGCTATGGAAGAATAGAAGTACTTTGGATTAGGAAGAGGGGGATGAAAACAGGGGAGGGGGTATGGAGGTAGCAAGGATAATAGAACAAATCAGAATTATTACCCTATGTTTATATATATGGTTATATGACCAGAGTGATTATACATCATGTAGAAACAGAAGAATGAGAAGTCATATTCTATATATATGTGATGTGTCAAAATGCATTCTACTCTCTTTGTTCTAATATAACTAATTAGAACAAATTTTAAAATTATAAATAAATACAAGTAATATTCAAAATTTTTAAAAATTAAAAAAAATGAGTGAACATTGTAATAAATCGGGGCAATTTACATATATTTCAGAAAATGCAATGTTCATTGTGAAAGATGCAATTGCTCATTATCAGAAGGCTTAAATTTTTTTCACTACTGTCACTAGTACTCAAATTTTCATCATATTATTCATTTTCTCATATTTTCCATCTCTTTTTAAAGTCTCTGATCTACAGTGGGTCCAAACGAGGGGAAAAATAAATAAATTCCCAGAAACTGTCTGTCCTGGCATGACCCTTTGGACCTCCCAGACATAGAGAAAGGAAACTTAGATTCCAGGGCCAGGATGATGGGGAGTACATGAGGAGAAGAGAGTGATTAGAAATGAGAGAAAAAAAGCTCAGCCTAGACCCCCCAAAACAAATATCTCCTAGGAGTAGCCAGAGGGAAACCAAGCCAGTTCTCTATGACGGGCAGGTTCATGGTGATCACCAGTCTGTGACACTGTGGCTAATATTGGAATTATGACCTTCAGGTCTTCTGATAGGTCTCCTGGACATCATGGCACCTGGCATTCTAACTCCACATTGTCCCACACAAGATTGTGTGGAAAAGCATTCATCTGCTGAAAATCTTTGATAGGTTCCCCCATGGCTGACAGACCCAGGGCAAATAAATGCCCCAGTCTTCAACCATAGCCTTGCATATTCCCTCACTGTGGACTGAACTTTGAAGGAGGAGCCATAAATTTCCAGGACCTCCAAGAACCATTCCCTCCCTCCTCGTGATACTTTTCATTATCTCTGACCTGAGTCCCTGGACCATTTGCAGCGATCTTTATGGCCAGCAGTGCCCAGAGCGCCTTCCTTTTCTTTCTCTGCTTATTCAAATAGAACAAATAGATTGTTCAAATAGAATAGAAGCCCTTCCACCTCTGGCATCTTTCTCAAAACATCTCAGCCATAGCACCTGCTCTCTCCTTTGTAACGCTAAGTAGCTTCTTAGGGTCTATAGCACTCAGGCAGCACTTGGCCCAGCCACCTGTTGTGATCGCCCTTCTCAGTGTCAATAAGCCTTTCCAACTGGATTATAAGTGTTTCAAGGGTAGGAACCTTTATTTATAACATTGTGCATCTCTTAGCAAAGGGGAAAAGTTCTGAGAACTTGTGTCAGGCGTTCTCATTGCTGTGTGAGCATCCTAGCGTGTACTTACACAAGCTTACATGGTCTATGTCAATCACAAAACGTGGCCTCTTGACACAATTGAAAAGACACAGGAGGCTGCTGCCAGCATAACCCAGCGTACTGTATATATTAAACATTTTTATAAGTAAGAGGAGTACACTCTAAAATAACAATAAAAAGTAGAGTACAATAACAGCATAAACCAGTAACACAGTTTTTATTATCAAGTCTAATGTACTGTGCATAATTGTATGTGCTATGTGTTTATATTCCTGGGAACACAGTAATTTTGTTTATACAAGCAAAGTAGGTAATGTGTTGTGCTACCACGTTATGACAACTGAGACGTCACTCGGTGGCAGGGATTTTTGAACTTGGTTATAATCTGGGGGACCATTAACGTGTGGACCATCATTGATTGAAATGTCAGTATCAGCATGGGATTCAACATCTTTGATTCTTGCACAATGCCCTACACCTAGCATGAATTGATTTGATTGTGCCTGTGGATTGCTGTAGTCACAAAACATCAAGCCAATTCCAGTTTTTAGTTTTCCAGTTTTCTCCTGCCTTCTCAGGGACTGAATCCACGGGGTGAGCACCTATGGATGTGAACCTTCAGAAGGAGCTGGCAAGTGCACTTACCTGACAGGTTCAGATGGAAACACTGAGTACCCTGGGCAGCAGAATCAGCCACGGAATTTCCAAGTTATTTTCACATTTTTAAAGAAAGGCAAAGGAAGGTGAACCCAAGTAAACAGATCTCAAAAGGTCTGCCAACACCTCTTTGAACCAAATATAGCAAATTGTAAACTACTCTGATTTCCTCTGTGGGTTCTTATCAGAGCCACAAGAACCTTTGCCATATCCAAAGTAGACAGCCACAATCCCCTGACTCATAGCCACTATCCTGTGACCAAATGGACTGAATGTGCTCTGTGGGAATGAGAGGAGGAAACCACCACAAGAAGGTTTATTGAAACCTGAGATAGGTTGGAAACTCATATGGCTAAAATCATTTAATCACAATCTGTCTCAAAACAGAATGGCTGCCATACTATTTGGTGTTTTAGTCAACTTTTTTTGCAGCTGTGACTAAAAGATCTGACCAGAACAATTTTAGGGGAAGAAAAGTTTATTTAAGGGCTCACGGTTTCAGAGGTCTCAGTCCATAGACAGCTGGCTCCATTCCTCAGGGCTCAAGATGAGACAGAACATCATGGCAGAAGAATATGGCAGAAGAAGCATATCACAAGATGATCAGAAAGCAGGAAGAAAAATCTTCACTTGCCAGATACAAATATATACCCCAAAGGCACACCCCCAATGCCACACCTCCTCCAGCCACACCCCACCTGCCTTCAGTTACCACTCAATGAATCTCATCAGGGGAGTAATGCACTGATGGGGTTAAGGCTCTTATAACCCAATGATGACTTCTCTAAACTTTATTGCATTGTCTCACACGTGAGCTTTTGGGGGACACCACAACTAAACCACATCATCTGGTCACACAAAATCTGCCAAAAAGAAAAGCATGCATCTTTGGAGAATGATACAATTTTTGAATTAACAATTGTACTTTTTAAAATTACCATCAATTCAAATACCTTTGGTCATCCTGACAGGTCATTCCATTGCCAGAGATAGGTAGGTAGGTAGGTAGGTAGGTAAATAGATAGATAGATAGACAGATAGGAAGGTAGATAGATAGATAGATAGATAGATAGATAGATAGATAGATAGATAGATAGATAGATAGATAGATAGATAGATGTCATGTTTTTTTCTCACTATAGTGTATATCTAAATCTGGATTTTTATTTTCTCCTTTCAGCTCATTCATTAGACCATTTGAAGCACTTTGGTCTCCTTGCATCCTCTGCTCCCTGCAGAAAACTTAACTTACTTGCTCTTTTACCTGATCAATCAGGTCCAGAATCCAAGTTTTAACTTCAGCCTGATCCAGATCTCCAGCTGCTCCCACTTCCCTTTTGACTGTTCCTTTCTCACATTGACAGAACTCCTCTGAAGCCCTTAACTCCCAGAAAACCTGCCTGATTGGAAAACTGGAAATGGTCTTCCCTGGAGAAATTGATATCTCAGGATTGTCTTTAGTTCTGAGCATCCATACTGGTCTGGGGCCTGTCTCAGCCCCACAGCACCGAGACTGCATTCTGCACACCACCCAGCTGCCAAGCAATGGATCTCCCAGGTCCCAGAGCCCAGACACTTTAATCACAGTATTCAAATACTTGATGTGAAAGAAAGCTGGAACACAATTCTACTCTCTTAGCCAAGACCTCTTATCCAGGTCTTCTGGAGGTTTCTGCACTTCTAAAGACTTTCATTACAATTTATTTTGTGTCTGGCTGATTAACCAATAGGAAGAATGCTGAGACAGAACACAAGGTGAGCGGCGAGGGGAGATTGCATGAACAGAGCAGACTTCTGCGCTTGGCAAACACAAAGAATCCCTTCAGACAACAGTAGATGCTGAATATCCCAGGAGTTCACCTTCACAGTGTGGTCAGACATCAACCCCTTCTCAGAGAACACACAAAAAAAGCATAATTTTCCCTAAAGGACAGATGTCTAAATGTCCAACAGCCTTATGGGGTTGACCTTCCATCCCCGTGGAAGTGATTAATAAGAATAGAGTGGGAGGGTGTCACTGCCTATTAATCATCTTGGAAATGACATAAGGACAGGAGATGTTTCACCAGCTTCAGATCAGCACTTGCGTGCTCAGTGGGGGCTTGCTGGGTGATTGCCCTGGGGTAAGAGCTTGCTGCCTCACAGCAGCAGAGGAAGCCCTGTCCCTGCTTGGGGCTGGGAATAAAAACTCTCTTAGTGACTAATTGGAACAGCAGGGAGAATCAAGGTAGGCAACAACAACATGTAATTCCCCACGTTGGATGTGAGCCAGCAAGCCTTCCTACTCAGGAGGAGAGGCTTCCTTGCTTTGAAGGCGGTGCCTTTTTGGTAAGCCTGAACCAAGGAGACTAATGAAATTAATTGGGAAATAGAAACCTCATATTAAAAGCTATTTGCTCTGACTGACTCTTTTATTAAAAGAAATCACCATTCTCCAACTTTAGCTGTGTGCTTTCTCAATGTTCACAGGAATGATATTTTTATTCTTCTGGAAACTAAGTGAAGATGTGAGATAAATACCCTTCAAGGAGGAAATCCATATAGCAGAGCAAGTCTGGCACAGAATCAGAAGTTCCCTCTAGTTTGATCCTCCAGGCCCTCTGCATCTATTAAGTCATAGCTAAATTGCATCCTTTTCTAATTTTCACTATTTCTAAAGGCTCTTAGCTGCCTCTCACTGTGACCTTCACATGCCAGTCTTCCCATAACCCAACCCATGCAGCAATCAATAAAATAAGATCATGCCAAGCCATCTGATTTCCGTGAGTAAGGAATTCCCAGAGCAATGCAACCTGGAGCCATGGAGATCATCTATGCCATTCTCAGGAGGGACACTCGACTTTCACAAAGGGTCAGAAGAATTTTATCACGTGATCTTTGAGTCAGTGCTCAATTAGCCACAGGAGGAACCTTCTAGATTTTTACTACCTTAATGAAGTGCTGCATGTCAATCACATCATCCTCAGTCTGTCCTTCCACAGACTTTCTCATTTGAAGTATATTGGCCCCTGTCTCTTCAGTCATCTCAGAATGACACAACAATGTAAGGTGTTTTTCCAACTTGCAACTAGCACTTCTGTGTCCGGTGAGAGCTTGTTGGGCCATCACCCTAAGGTGATGATAGTAGTGGGTCTGGAGACTACAAACTTTAGGTATAGGTCAATAAGATACATTTTAATTTCATATATTTCTTTTCATGATTGACATTTTCATTTCAAGTAAGATCTTTATTAAATTTGTGACAAGCTATAACTTTGTCACTACCCATTATTCATTTTTATATTGCAACCTTTGATTTGCTAATATTTTGTTAAGGATTTTTATATCCCACATGTGTTCATGGAAAATACTGATCTACAGTTTCTTCATCTTACAATTTCTTTCCTTCTTGTGGTGGTTTCCTCCTCTCATTGCCACAGAGCACATTCACTCCATTTGGTCACTGTATAGTGGCTATAAGTCAGGGGATTGTGGCTGTCTACTTTGAATATGGCAAAGGTTCTTGTGGCTCTGATAAGAACCCACAGAGGAAATCAGAGTAGTTTACAATTTGCTATATTAAGGATTGATTTATCATACCTCACTTTTTCTGTGAGAAATAGACAAATACATGTTATAATAATACAAATGCTGAGAGAAGATAATTGCTTCTGTTAGGTATAGAAGGCTCTCATTCTTATATTTATGAATTATAATTGAAGAGGGACAAGAACTTAGAACATTGGGTAATTTTGATGACATTAGACAACCCAAGTTAGCCAGGAGTGGCTTGACTGACCCCAGGAAGCACATTTCAGATTTCTGCATTCACTTAAACTTCAAATATGTAATTTTTTTCCACAAAATGAGAAAAGCACCAGAGCAGCAAGATGTTCCGATCTTTTAGCAGAGATGCTCATATCTAATGAGAAAATACTGCTAAAACAGATCATCATAGACAGAGTAATTTATATTCTAAAAAGTGTGAGGAAGAACCTAAACCTGCCTTTACCTGAGAGTAGAAAGAAGACAGAGAAGAGTAAAAACTATCTGAGCTATAATTCAATGAGTAAAATATCACTAGGAAACTAAAAAGGGGTTCAGGGCAAAATGTTCTAGGCGGAGGCAACACACATTGTGTTAGTCAGATTTCCATTGCTATAAAAAATACCTGAGATAAATTAACTTATAAAGAGAGAATGTTTATTTTGGCTCAGAGTTTTGGAGATTCCAGTCCATAATTAGACAGATTCATTGTTTTCAGGTCTCTTGTGGTGAGGCAGCACATCATGAAGGGAACACATGAGGTAGCAAACTGTTCACCTCCAGGCTGGAAACAAAGGAAAAAGAGAAAGGAACCACTGTCTCACAATCCCTTCCAGGGCACACCCAAGACCTCAAACTTCCCACGAGGCCCCCCATTTTAAGATTCTACCACCTCCCAGTAGCACCAGGCTGAGGACCAAGCCTTTAATACATGGGCCTTTGCAGGATATTCCAGATCCAAACCATAGCGCACATCCAAACACAACTCCTAAAACTGCCATTCTCACTACCTCTTCAACCACAACCACTGTTTGTTGAACACTTGCTACATATAGACCCAGCACTGTTCCCATAGGCATTTTCTTTTTTATTATTATTTTTTTTTTAATTTTATTTATTCTAATTAGTTATACATGACAGCAGGATGCATTTTGTTTCATTTAACACCAATAGAGCACAACTTTTCGTTTCTCTGGTTATACATGATGTAGAGTCACACCATTTGTGCAATTATATATGTACCTAGGGAAATGATGTCCTTCTCATTCCACCATCTTTCCTACCTCCCTGCCCCCTTCACCTCCCTCCCCTTTGCCCAATCCAAAGTTTCTCCATTCTTCCCATGCCCCGCCCCCTCCATTATGGGTCTGCATAGGCATTTTTTAGCTTCCTCCTCAAAACAAATCTGAAATGTAGGCATTCATACTCCCATTTACAGGTGAGAAAGCTGTGGTTGAAAAAGTTTATGTAACTTGCTGAAAGAAAGAGTTAATAAGTAATCAGAGCAGAATTTACACTGAAATCCTTCTCCTACCAAAGTGCTTACTACTATCTACCACATGATACTATGGAATATAAGACAACAGCAGTCAAACATCTCTTAAAATATACTGTGTTTCCTTCAATTATTTGTCAGAACTGGTCTACATACAAAAATATAGATTAACAGAGGATTAGAAGAGTGGAAAGAAAGAAAGAAGGAAGGAGAAAGGGCATTTTATAATGTAAAGCAAAATTTACATAAAATAAAATGTGCATATCTTCAGTGTACACTTCAATGAACGTCAAGAGCTGTATATCCTTTTCCATGGAGGAGATAAACAAGCCTCCCAGTGGATGCCTAAAACTATATATATATATATATATATATATATATATATATATATATATATATATCACACTAATATACATAATATATTATTTAATAATATATATACACTAATAATATATGTATGTTATTTTATTTATATATATACACACATATATATAATAAATTGGTTTTCATCAAAATTAAAATTGGTTTTCATCAAAATTATAAATCTCTGCTCATAAACAACACATTGTTAAGAAAATCATAGGGCAAAAGGAAATGTTTGCAATACCTATTCCGTGCCTAAAACAAGCCTAGTGTCCAGAGGATACAAAGAATTACTGCAAATCAATGATGAAAAATATACAAATAAGCCAATAAAAATGATCAAGAGATTTAAAAAGACTTTATAAAGAAAAGAATGCTGGAGGTCAATGAGTACAACAGTATTACAAATAAACCAGAATGATCATAACAATATACTACAATAAACTTATGAATTGCTTGTTTATGAAATTTTCCATTCATATTTTTGGACTTCAGTTGACATTGGGTAACTGAAACTGTGGACAGCAAAAGAACAGATGAGAGGGGACTACTGTATGCACCCTGTAACCCTAACCAAAACCAGACACAGAAAGAACATTCCCTTCACCTGGAAAGTTCCCTCATGCTCCTCTGAGTCAACCCTTCCCCCAGGAGCAGACATTTTCTGTCCTCACCATGGTTGCTTTGTCTGTTCTGGAAGGACATAGAAATGGAATCATAGAATATGTTCATGTTTGTATTCTATACCTTTTACTCAATATAGCATATTTGAAATTCATCTACATCATTGAATGTTTTCAGTCATTTTCCTTTGCTGCCAAGTATCGCTTTACTGTGTGGGTACACCACAATTTGATTATTCATTATGCTGTGCATGGACTTTGAGGCTATGTCCAGTCTGAGGGTTTCATGAATAAGGCCAAACTGTAAACATTTTTGTAAAGTCTCGTTGTGGGCGTATGTTTTTATTTCTTTGGAGTAAATACCCAAAAGTGAGATTGCTGGATCATGTGGGAGATGGATGCTTAGCTTAGTAAAAAAGCATTGGTTTTCCAAAGTCCCTGTGCCATTTCATAATCCCTCAAGCAGTGTATGAAAGTTCTAGTTGATTTATATTTTTGTCAACTTTGGTGGTAACAGGCTCTTGATTTTAGCTCTTCTAGCTATGTGTCAAGCGGTATGTCATTGCCATTTAACTTGCATTTTCCTTGTGTCTAGGGATTATTGACCACTTTTTAATGTATTGATGCAGACATTTATAATTTTGATTGAAATCAATTTATTATCATTAAATGTATTTTGTGTTCTCTGGGAGAAATTTTTGTCTATACCCAAATTGGAAAGTATTCTCCTATATTGTCTTATAGAAGACTGACAATTCTAGCTCTCATGATTAATTCTACAATCTATCTAGAATTAACTTTTATTAAGTAGAATTTAATCATTTCCCCATACAACTATATACTTGTTCGAGCACAATTTGCTGAGAAGACCTTCCATTCTCTATTTTTGAGAAAAAAAATTGTTTTGTCATCCTTGTTAAAAACTAATTGACTGTATCTATATATTTTAATTCTGACCTTTATATTCTGTCCCATAGGTATATTTTTCTATCTATATTTTAAATTTGTGACTGTTTGTTTATTATATGTCTTAAAAACTGACAGTATAATTCTTTCAACTTGGCTCTTACTTTTCAATATTGCTTTTGACTAGTCTAAGTTCTTTAAGTAGCTACATAAATTTTAGCTTACCAAAAAATTAAACTTATAGAAATTTAAATAGAATTATAAGATATTCATAGAAATATTTATAGGGCTGGGGTAGCTCAGTGGTACACATGTGCTTAGCATGTACAAGTTCCATGTACAGCATCAAATAAAAATAAAAATAAAAATAAACTACAATAGAAATTTTAAATATTATAGAAATTTATTCCCATTAAATCATTGAAATTTTATAGAAAATTAATGAATTTACACATAATTTGAAGAATAGAGACATTGTAATGTTAGGTCTTCCAATCCCTAAATATGTTACATCTTTCTATTTATTTAAATGATTTTGAACGTCTCTCAAAATCAATGTAGAGGTCTTAACCATTTTTGTTACTTTTATTCCTAAGAATTTAATGATGATGATACTGTAAAAAGCATATTTTCATTCTTATTTCTTAATTGCTCATTGCTGGTTTATTGAAATACAATTGATTTTTGTATGTTGATTTTACATACAATGGTTTTCTTAAATCACTAGTTTTAGTAGGTTTGTTTTTTGGTAAAATCCTAAGTGTTTTCTAACCTCAAATCATGTCATCTGCAAAAGATGACAATTCTACTTTTCCAAACATTATGCTTTTTATTTATTTGATTGCTTGTTTGTCCTGGCTGAAACTTTCAGTATAATGTAAGAATGATAAAAGTTGATCATCCTTATCTTGTTCCAAGTCCTAGGGAAAAAATACTCAGTATTTCATCACGGAGTAAAATGTTTGCTATGGGATTTTTATAGATACCCTTTATTAGGTTGAGGGAGTTCCTATTTTCCTATTTTGATTAAAGTTTGGTTTTTAAGCATATAAAGTATTATCATGCCTTCTTAACATCTATTGAGCTGATCATATGTTTTCTTTTGTTCTATTGATGTGGAAAATTACACTCATTTTCAAATGTTACAACTTGCAGGGCTGAGATGTCACTTTGTCACTATGTATTATTCATTTCTACATTGCAATCTTCAATTTGCTAATATTTTGTTAAGGATTTCTATATCCACCTGTGTTCATGTAAAATGCTGCTCTACAGTTTCTTCATCTTAAAATGTCTGTCAGGGCTCCATACTGAGGTCACCTTGACCTCAAAAATTGTATTGGGCAGTACATCTTTCTCCTTTGTTTTCTGAGGTTGTGTGACAAAAATTAGTTCACATTTTACAAATTTTAAAATGTACATTTGAACTCTGCGACTAGGATATACAATCATAAAATGTCATAAGGCATTGTTTTAGTCATAGCCCAAATGCTTTCCTACCATAAAACTGATGGCCACACAATGGCAGTGAAATATGGTACCAAATTAGAGTGCCTGTCACTTAAATTAAAACTTTTTTTCTTTTCAGCCAGTCCCTATTCAGTAGATTCTTTTTGCAATAGATGGTCAAAAAACAAGGTATGTCTGTATATTCACACACACTCAAACACACATTGATATAGCTATACCTTGTTTATAATTTGTTAATTTCAACTTCCCAGGACAATTTTAATACCATTTTTTGATAATAAGTTGATTTATGTTTGTTACAAGAATTTTTTTAAAGAGAGAGAGAGAGAATTTTTTAATATTTATTCTTTAGTTATGGGTGGACACAACATCTTTGTTTGTACGTGGTGCTGAGGATCGAACCGGGGCCGCACGCATGCCAGGCGAGTGCGCTACCACTTGAGCCACATCCCCAGCCCTGTTACAAGAATTTTTAAAACATGAAAATAAAATTACCATAACCCTACCACTCAACATATTATTTTTAACATTATAATGTGTTTTTCTATTTTCTTCCAATATTTTTGACATATGTGGTGTGTGCATCTGCACAGGCAATGCAAATATGTATACATGAGAGACAGAATTGCATATATGTATGCATTTCAATTAGAATTACAGATCCATATCAAGTGTTAAGGCAGTGGAATAAGAAGAAAAATGTATGGGGGAACTATATCATGTTCATAAAGATTTTTCTGGAGTTATAGGCATCACACTGAAAGAACAAAGAAGGAACTGAACATAAAGATGTGACAGTCCCTAAAGTAAAAGCAAATAAAATTACTATGCATACCTCAATAAAGTGTGTGGTAATGAAGGGTGGCTATTAATTCAAGCAGTTTTTTTTAAATTAGCCTTTGAAGTAGATAAGGAATTTCACCTTTCAAAGGAACAAACAAAGTGTCTGGATTATGTAGGACTCCTACACATTAAATACAAACAGGATTAAAGGGACTTTCCGCCCATTGGTGCTAAATGTTCCTCCTCGCATGTCTGTGTCTAACATAGAAGGAACTGAACAGTCTGTTCCAGAACCTGGGTTTGCCATTCTGATTCTTAGTCTATGAAGCTCTTGCCTCTGGCTAAGTGGTAACTGCTCCATCAAGCATTCCAGTTAAGACATCCACTGTGACCAGGAACACCAGAAGAGATCAAATACATGTGCTTACCACCTAACATGCAACAATGAAGGGGCAACATTTGCTTTTGTGTTCTACTGTGCTGCATTTTCTCACTTGTAGGGTTACTCAATACTGCAAGCCATGGACATAGAAGGCCAATATTTTTTTCTTTTTCTTTTTCAATCTTTACTGTTTATGTCAACTTTATACATCACAAATACAATCAATAATGAGATTGATATATAACATACGTTTATCTTTCAATCACATAGATGGAGAAATAAATATTTATCTAATACCTTAGCTCAACCCACTGGGAAAGATAGAAGGCCAACCTTTTAAACCAATTTTAAAACATGCTACAATTTTTGATATTTTTAAGAGAATGTCAATGCAGATATCTGCCTGATACAAAGACAATTATTTTGAATCCTAAAAAAAAATTCTTCTCACTTATTTTTCAGTTAATAAATTAATATGTACCTATCTCATATAAGTGATCAGTGTGAATTTTGGTAGGATCTGCAATCTGAAAAATATCTTAATCAACTACTTGGGATTTAGAACTTCCAATCAGTACCACCAGCCTATGATGAGAGAAAAGTTGAAGGGAATACTGCCTTACCCAAGAAGTTGTACCCAACAATGTCAAAACCATCAGTGGCATAAAAACACACACACACCCACATACACACAGAAAATAGAATCTAGGTGATCACTGTCCCAGAAATGCTGGGGGGAAGCAGTAGAAGGTACGATACTGAAGACTGAGGTAATACAGGGATAGAGTAGTACATGGTACAGTAATCTTATCTATTTCTGGACCCACCTATGATTCCTAATTTGCTGGGGGACTAGTTTACAGAGACACAAAGTACACTGTACAATATATGATTAGGCTTGGGAGATAACTAATTAACAAGCACAATGTTTGGTATGTGAAATTGTTTGGTCCCAAGAGCTACTGCAACTTACCAGTTTTGAACACAAACTAAATTTAGGAGTGGAAAGACATTTCTGATGAGTTATCCCAGGAGTCCTGTATCCATCACCCTCAGAATAACCAATATCATAAGGGGAGAGGAACTTCCCTAGGAAGCCCTATAGGAGAGATAGGTTTGAAGGGGGACATCACACTGTAAGACTGTCCTTGAGCATCATGATGCACTTGGAGGACTTTTTTCATATATCATAAAATTATACAAACAAAAAAATGTAAATTCTAATGCACCTTTTAAAATAATATTTATTGTCTCTTCTGTGGCCCTGACAATGTCCAAGGAAATGAGGATGCAGAAATAAAGAAATGGCATTAAAGAGTTTCTCAGCTTACAGGAACAGTCAACACAATGGCCAGACAGCCTCTGATTATACAATTTTTTCATCATTTAGAAATGTACAAATTCATGGCTGCAATAAAACATTAATGAAATAAATTTAACTGCAGATAATTAGATCTTTCCATAATATTAACTTGATTCTTGCAGAAATAGTTTTGTAATTGTAATGGATTGAATGACCCTCAATATGAGAATTTTAGCAAATTAATGGTATCCTTTCATTTCAGTTCAGTCACTGTGGTATCTATTGCATGATATCACAGGTTTATATCTTATTAATAAGCTTTTGTGAGAGAATAAAGCAAGGCCACAAATGTTTCCCCCTGCCCAAAACACACACACATAGCTATAAAGCATAACTTATTTGTGTATAAATTGTACTCCTCAAAGTGCTCAACTCATTGCTTCCAATGAAAAGAAGAAAGCTCTTGACTTTCTTAAAGGTAGAATATTTTTCCTTCCAGTATTTCCATCTGTTTATTTTGTCAACACCTGAAAACCTTTTATATAGTCATTGCTTCTATTTGCAATAGCCTGAAATTACCCATAGCTAAGGGCATTTGTTGTCCATGTCACCAAGCAGTGGGACATTCACAAGTATTTCTACCACAGGGAAATTTAATTTATTCAAACAGTTTTCAGTACCTCTGGAGTATGTTCTGTGTGCCTCTGATCCAATGCAGGGTAAAGATTCATAATTGCCCCAGGGACCTAAAATATAACATGGTAAGTTATGTTCCAAATAGCTAAAAACAAAAATTGAACATATTAAAACATGACACATTCAAAAGCTGAATGGCTTTTAAAAACTTAAATATAATTAGAAAACTTTTTAAAATTCGAATTATCCTAATATTATATTAACATACACTATAAGGTACTAAGGCCAGAGATATGACATACTTTTTTTTATCCTTAACATCTGTCCAACACAAAAGTCTTAGAAACCTTAATAGAAAAATCAACTTCTTCCCCAAATGGACAAAATAGAATATAACTTAGAAGCTATTTTTCCCCTCCATGTCCTATAAACAAAGATTAAAAGAAAGATGCTATAAAAATGTTTTTGACATTTCTCCTTTTTAAATATAAACTCACTGGTGTGTTTTTAATATTATAGAACAGATAAAAGAGAGAGTAATATTTTCAAAGGGTGGAATATTTTATGCTAAAGTAAACAAAACAAAAGCTGCCCAAGAAGTCAAAATTTATTATCCATAAGAAGAAGCATTTTTCTTTTCATTATAGAAACAAGCAGGTCCAAATGCATCAGACATGAGTTCTCCGAAGTCCAAATAAGTGCTCCCTTTTCTACACCCAGCTGCATAGAAAATGATCATTCCTAAGCTCAAAACAAGGAGAGCTGGGAGCTGCTTACCCTTGAAGCAAAGGAAGGATGCTCCTCATAGAGTTCAGGTGAAAAAAAAGGATGCCTTTCTTCTAGACCTGCTTCCTGTACTAGCCCCAAGCTAGTGCATACACACAACACAAACATAAACATACACAGGTACACATACACATGGACACACAGAGACACATATAGACACAGAGACATAGTCTCCTTCCCTAACTCCTCCACAATGCCTAATTGTGAATAATCAGGTGTTCTTCCACATTGGGCTCTAATTCCTTGCCAATAATAATAATAGTGGTACTAGGTAATCCAACCTGGCTTTCATGGTCTTTGTGACATCGGTATGCAAAATTGGAGCCAAAGTCTGGCAAAAACTGGGAGAAAGCAAAGGAGGATTTCCTAGCAAACCAAGATTACACTACATTTCAGCAGCAGGGGACACATTTCATCACTAGTAGCTGCAAACATCCCTGTAATGGTTATTTTGAATCCTCAACTTGATTGGATTAAGACATGCCAATGATTAAGAGGCTTCTGGATGTGTCAATGAGGGTGTGTCTAGGAATGAATGGCATGTGGGATAGCAAACTGAGGTGGAGACACTCTTTAGGTGTAGGCAGAACCATCCAAAAGATTGGAGGATTGGATGGAATAAAAGTTGGAAAAACAAGGAAGCAGCAGCAGATGCAAGCTGGATTCTTTTTGAATGGGTTCTTGATTACTGCTGCAATCACTCTTCCAAAGCAGACTCTGACAGTGATTCTCCAGGGTGTTTCCAGAAGCCTTCAGTCTCAGACTGTGGTAGCATCATTGATCCCTCTTGTTCTGAGACATCAGCTTATAATATAATCTAATAAATCCCCTTTTTATAATCATACTTCCTATTGATTCTGTTCCTCTAGAGAACCCTGACTAATACAGCCCCTGTAGTTCATGAGACAACTCACCCCTCACACAGAAATGAAGACCACTTCAGAAAAGAAATGAACTGTAGAGATGAAGCAGGGGTGATCAGATTTCTTGGCACTTTTCTTTAGCCCAAGGTGAAAAATCTTCTCATTTTAGTAAGATTTATTTGACATTGTCCTCACCAAATGAAATTTCTTTCTGAAGAGCCACTCCATGTTATGCCACACAGAATGTTCTTAGGGAAAGGAATATACCTGTGATGCACATTGTATAGACTTTGTGATGTAAGCCCATCACTATTTATTTGTTTCTCCATTTCTCCAGCAGGTTGAGATCTTGACATGGATTTAGTATCCAAAGCTTAACATGCATTTTATGAGTTGCATGCTTTAAAAAATTACTCTTCCCTGAGAAGTCTCAAGTAATTATCTAGGATACAATACTTACATGTGTATGCGTGTGTGTGCGTGCACACACACGTACACCCCATAATCAGCATTGTGATGATTTACAATTCACAAAGAACAATCTACATCATCTCTTATTGTTCAGAAAATTCATAATCTTCTTCTTCTCCATTAACCCTGAAGATCAGTAAGTCCCATTACACAATGTCATGGTCATTTTCTCCATTCTAGACACTATAGTGAGACCTGTCAGGTTTTCAGGGTGGGATAGGATAGGAGTGCTAAATAGAAGTTGAAATTCACAGATAACTGTACCCTCTAGGCAGACCTCACATAGAAAGTTAGATATTGTAATTAGATGCTAAAAAAATATAATCCTGTATCGATATGCAAAAGGGATTTGTTTTGTGTATTGGGTATCTTTAAGTCTCTCTGGGGAAAATCCGTGGTCAAGACTTTGATTAAACTTTTTAATTTCAGAGTTACAAAAATGGGCAGTAAACTGGACTCACGGTACACATTACCTTATAAGAATGGTTTTCAAGATCAGTAAAAGGTTGAGTCTTCCATGAGTCCCTGCTGCCTTCAGAGGAAAGTCCTGCCCTTTTGATGGCCAGGAATGTCTTCAGCAACCAGCCAGTATCATCTTTTATTCCTCCCTATTGTTTATCTTCTCTCTCAACATCAAAACGTTTTCACATGATTTTTTTCTCTGACTAAAGCTTCTTTGTCCACTTTTCTACAAATACAAAACTGTTTCTTTCTAAAAAAAAAAAAAAAAAAAAATCCCAAATGCTGCTTGGTCTGACCTATGTCTTGCTTCCTTTCTGAAAGCACCAAGCAGGAGAACACCTTGGGCAAAGGTCACCTGTCTTAGGAAGCTGGAAAGGTGGGAGGCAGGGCTTTCTCTTGCCCACAAGTGTACTGGAGAACTCAAGTTGTCCAAAATGAAAGGATAGTTTGGGGTAGAAGACCCTACCTGAATCACAGAGCACTGTGCTTACAGACAGCACCAGTTTACTACAGACCAAATGCTGTGTTTCTCCTCAAAATTCACGTTACAACCCTAATCCCCAGTGTGGTGGTACATAGAGAAGGAATTTGGGGAGGTGATTAAGAGTCAGATTAGGTCATGATAGCAGAGTCCCCCTCATGGTATTAGTCTTTTTATAGAAAGAGAATGAAATTCTTGATTCTTTTTTTCTGCATATGCTTACCAAGGAAAGGCCATGTGAGACAACTAAGTAGGGAATATCACAAATATTCACAAATATATTTTTTTAAATCTTATTAAGTACCTACTGTTTAAAAAGTGTCTTAAGTATGGTAAGATATGTGTAAAGATTATAGCAATGTGTTAGGTGCCCCTTGAACAGGAGGGACATATGAATGTACAAAAAATTCAAGGGCCTGAGCTTAATGAAGACAGGAAGAAAGAGGAAAAGGAGGAGAGCAAGGTAACACAGAAACTATTGGAAACTGAACTTGGACAAGTCAGCTTCTCATAACTTAAAAGGAATAAGAATATGTGTTTCTATGTGTGAAATGGGGCTTCACAAAGCAGAAATGTGGATGTTGGGGATCAAAGAACACAGAGTAGGTAGGCTGACTATAAATTCTCTGGCTAATGGTGAGCATACTCAATTCTTTACCCATCCTGTTCCATTGGATCATGTGCAAAACAATGGCAATTAAATGATCCACAAGACCTGTTGGGAGTCTGAATTACACTTTCTAGTCACCTCTTCTTCCAGGGCATAGCTCTGAAGTTCTACTGAAATAGAGTTCCTTTAAAATGTAAAGCAATCACCAACCTTTGTCTCCTGAATTTTACTGTTTTGTTCTCATGAATACTGTTAATGATTCAGGCTGCTACCAAGCTAGGAGGGCAATGGGAAAGGACCATCGAATGACTATGCTCTGTGCAAATTAATGGTGGACTGTACCAGCCCCAGTTCCAGCTCCCATTCTCTTTTACTAGTACATTCTGTTTGCATATTTACAGAATGTATTTATATTCTATTTAGATTTAAAAATGATGAAATAACTTAGAGTCCTTTGTTTCCAAAACTTATTTCCTTAGCAAAGAAAAATTATATTTTTCTGAAAGAAATCCATAAGGTCGGAACCACTCTCTACTAGAAAGTCAAGCCCATAATAATCAACTGATGAAGGGTGTGGCACATCCCTCAGATACACTGATGTTCAGCAGGAGTATCTGAGGTGCTGAGGCTGAAAAGGGCAAAATGAGGAATTCCTATTTTATAAGTTAGAAAAATTCCATTTTCTCACACACACAACTTGTATTAATTAGGTCTTTGGTGTTCACACAAGAAGATTTTGTTAAATGAGGTTCATCTTAAAATAAACAGGGAAAAATCTGTTAGGATTAAGAATGGAGAAGAAAGAAACAAGAGTTTTATTGTGATCTGGCTATGCTGTATTGGATTTTTGTGTTTCTCTATATGTATGTGTGTGTTAGAGAGATGAAAGGAAGAGGGAGGAAGAAGACCCTCCTCATTATGAAGAATAAACCCCCAACCATGCTTTTTGGCATTAAATATTGGACAGAGTTAATGCCACTCCTTATTTGTCCAAATAACTGGAACATAATTATAGATGTTTAATAGTAAAACTCTCCTGGATGCATTCAGAAAGTCTCATTAGGGATCCAGAAAACATCTTGGAATCTTGTAGCATTCCAAAGATATCACTTTAAGCAATTGTTATATTAGCAAAAAGGCAAAGATTTGATATACTAAAGACATCAGGTGAATGGAACAGCAATAATAAGTAATTCTAAAGATTTTTAAATCCCACTCATCCTAAGAGCTCAAAATGCTGTCAAAAACATAAATCAAGCCAGGTACACCTGTAATCCCAGCAGCTCAGGGGGCTAAGGCAGGAGGATAGTGAGTTCAAAGCTATCCTCAGCAACTTACCAAGGGCCTAAACAACTTAGTGAGACCCTGTCCCAAACTAAAAAAATAAAAAGATCTGGGGATGTAACTTGGTGGTTAAGTGTCCCATACCAAAAAAGGAAAGGAAAAAAAAATCAATTTATCTCTATTCCACACTTATCCATGTATGTATGGCATCCTAAATTTGATCATAAATGTCCCCTGGTGTACAATAGACTCTATCATAGAACAGGGATTAGACCTCTCGCCTGCCAGGTTATATATATTACAAAATTTTAATCAGAAAATTGCTATCTTCAAGATAAGCTGGAGTAAAAGATAGGAGAATTTATGTTCCAACCCAGTTGGAACAGAAATAAACAAACCAAGTTAAAGATTTGACATGGTATACTGGTAACTAGAAAGGGCAAGGCAGTTTAACTTTTGCATTAAAAAAAAAAAAATTTACTTTTTGAATGTTCCACTAAAAGTCAATTGGGAAAAATAAGAATTGGAACCAATGAGAATCTTCCAGGTCATAAATGGAGTAGGAAGCCTAAACACAGACATGGATTCAAGCTTCCCTCCAAATGAGAGTTTAGAAAAGGCAGTAGGGAGAAGGACCTACACCTTTACTTGAAGCATAGCCAGCCCCTGTATTTCCGGAAAGAAGGAGTTTGGTGAGGGAAGAAGCTGTTGGAAATCTGATCAGGAAATAGGAAGGGGAGAGAAGTTATCTTGTATCTTCATTTGCATAGAATTACACTGCATTTACTTAAAATTGGTGTTTATTTGGTGTTCAGATGGAGATTATGGTAAATAGGCACCAAAACACTTAACCCCTTCATCTATGCCCTGTTCATGGGAGACTTTGCCCCACTCATTTGCATGGAGGGTGTTTAGGTTAAAAAGTTGCCCTGATGCTGAATGTCAGAGATCTGGGAAAAGGAGCAGCAATACCAGTTGACAGAAGAGAGAGGGTTTACAAATGAGAACTTTGGCAATGGATTAAAACCAAAATTTGCAACAGCTAAGAAAGTCATCCTGTCAGTGGCCTAATGGTTTCCGTTCTGGCTATTAAGTAGAGGAGCTTTCTGTTCAAAATCCTACCCACAGACAGGAGGGGTTGGCCAAAGTCTTCTCAGAGAGACAGATTTATCAAGCTGCCTCAGACCAAGCACTAGGTTCCCCTCCTGATGTCCAAAGGACACAGTCAAAGTGGTGGCTCAGAGTCAATGACAATCAGAAAACCTGTGAATGCAACTCTTTAGGAGACAAGTCACTGCTTTAATTTATTATAATCCAACAATTTCACCCTCATTGCTAACTGCTATTGTTTTGGTTAATTGTGTGATATAGTCTAGGCTTCTCATTTCCCGAATTTTTCTATTCAGGAGATTTTTATTTAAATGCTCATGTAATAATGCATATCTTTATTTAAATGCAAATGTTGTCCACTGCTGTCCAACTCCATCTGAAATAGGCAAAGGATGGTCTCCAGCAATTGGGCCAGGGTTGCCTGATAGAGTTAGATATAGGAACAAGAATGTGACCCTCTCTGCCCCACTGCTCCCTGAATATAACAATTATGCAAATTCTTTTTTGTGTGCAGGCTTGAGAATGTGCTATGTGTATTTTCAGAGGGCCTGGAAAAGCAGGCTTCCTAGAAAGGAAAGGAATACTGTAATTAAATCATTTCAAGCCATTTGAATATAACATGGTGTTCCTATGTCTTCTTTGTAGTGTGCAACTACTGTCTCAAAGAAAGTATTAGATTTGTATCCTTCTCAAGATATCTAGTTAGAGCTTCTTGTTTAAGAACAAAGGGAAGGTTGAACCTTTTATTAGAAACAAAGTTATAATTCAATGTTCCTGCATTTCCTCCAATGCATTTGGTGCTAGGAACCTATCAGGAGCAGATTGTCATCCTGGGGATTCGATAAAACCATCATTTTGGCAAAACAAAACAAAACAAAAATTTGGCCCCAGGAAATCATGAGTCATCTCTGTGATCCTTCCAGCTGTGCTTTGCACTGGGGGTAATAAATCATGCATAAATAATAATCACTGAAATTAAAAGTGTCGATGTTGGATAATTCTTTGTCACTGTTACTTACTAACAACAGTAATTTGGTTAAGTAAATTGTATTGATATCAAATGTTCTTCATAGGCAGCTTTCAATTAGCAGGTCATGCATTCCATCTTCAAATCATACAACATCTCACTTGCTATTTCCTCCCTGATCATACTTTGGAAAGTTTCCCTTCCTCTAGTTTTCTGATGCCTTTTTTCTCCTTGTAGTTTTTCTGGTCTAGTTTTCCTTTTAGGACAAACAGCACTCTGAGCCATGCCACTTGCTAACAGCACTAAAGAAAAGTCAAGGTGGGTTGGTTGTTGCTGCCAACGAAGGGTGATGCCCTCTGTCATCCTCATGCTGGTGCCAGGGACCTGCTGAGCAAATGACACTTCCCACTGTCCCTTGGACCTCACAAGGTATGTCCAGGTGGGCTCCAAACTTCTCACTCATGGTGACAGGGTCCCCAGCCAACAACCAGAAGTAGAGACTGGGTGTCAAATAGAGCTCTGATTCCACTGAGCCTTTGTGGCTCTAGAAGAATCCACAGCATAAACCTGTTTGTCTCTGTACAGCTGCTCACACCAACTGCCTTTATCATCCAAGCTGGGAGTCCACTCAAATCTGAGCCAAGGTAAACCATTGCAGAGTCTCTGGTCATCCTGAACTGACAGAACCTACCTACCACCTTATCTCCAGTTCAGAGGTGACATTCATGGCACTCATCTTCCTTCATTCTTTTAGAAAACCAAGAAGCTAGAACTGGAGATGAACAGATGCCACCACTATGGTCACTTGCCCCAAGCTACACAGCAACTCAGTGGTAGAGTAGAAATCAGAACCAAAGGCAACAGATTGGTGCCCTGTGCTGGAATCACTAATCACTACAGCTAAATGATGCAGAGAAACCAATTTTAGATTAAAATTCTCATATGACAGATGCAGAAGCTAAGGCAAGAGAGGCTGATAAATAAGCCATGCTAATTTATAGAGCTTATACCAACACTCCTGGTCCTCAGCCCAGGTCTGTGTTCCAGCTACCTCTGCTTTCTGCACATACTGGGCCTCTGAATGAAACCATGTAGGTCCAGATCAATACTGTCAGTTAAAACTTTAATATGACATTTGTAATTTTAAAATTTTTTGTAGACCCATCTAAAAAAGTATAAAGAAACATAGAATTAATTTTAGTAATATATTTTATTTAACCCAATATACCCTTTTAAGGTGTATAAGCAATATACAATAGTATTGATGCAATTCTGTGTGTGTGTGTGTGTGTGTGTGTGTGTGAGAGAGAGAGAGAGAGAGAGAGAGAGAGAGAGAGAGAGATACTGAGGATTGAACCTGAACCTTGGGCATGCTAGACAAATATTCATTCTACCACTGAGCTACACCTCTAGCCCATATGCAATATTTTACATTATTTTTTTCATATCAATTCTTTGCTGCCCAGTATTTTGGGGATGGCCATCATATGACAAGAGACTGGGAGTGTGCCTATGTGTCTTGTGGTTTCTGTCTCTTTTTGTTTAAAGCCACCAAAATTCAATCATGGGGTTCCACCTTAATGACCTTATTTAATCCTTATCTCCTCCCAAAGTACCCACCTCTAGACATGACAGTCAAATTGTTGCTACCTCACAATGGGGCTTAAATTCCAACATAAGTTTCAAACCACAGCACTCTCTCCCCATTAATACCAACTTCAGTGAATTTCCACACCACTATCAAGACTAGAAAGAAAAATGTCCAATATGTTGCAATAGAACTTGTTTCCTGGTAGTTTCTAGGGTCTGTTCAAGACCTAAAATGACATAAAAATGTCAGTGATCCTGAAATTGCTCAACAGATCGCTGTCTTATTGAATGCAATCTCCTTTGGGTTAGAATTACTCACAAAATAAACTATGGCACTCCCCTCGTGATTTGCAGCAAAGTGGACTCAATTTCAAACTGTGCAGGCTAAAGGTGGGAAGCCAGGCAGATCAATAGCAGAGTTACAATCAATTCATGGCATCAAACTCATCTCAGCCCAGATGAGAGCAACTTTCTCTAGATCTGATGTAATGCAGAGATTGCAAAGATAACTCAAGTATTATTGTTGTTTTTTAATATTTTGTATGTAATTATAGTGGGAAAATGTTCTTCATTCTCAAACTACGCAGTGGAATCCTATAGGTTTGTACATTGCAGATGCAGCCCAGGAGTGTTATCATTTAACTATTGAAAGAGTCCTGTATTAATTTAATAAAACTACCACCCATGTGGTCAATATCATGTTTCCTGATTCAAGAACGAAGCCAAGTGACTTGATATGAGTTGGTTATAGTTACTATAGACAATACTCAATATAACGTTCATTTTATCAACAGGAAAGGCACACAGTACTAGCCACTTACATGCCATACATAGCTGCATGCCCAGTGGGATCACCTAACACAGTCCAGGAAAAGGTAAACTCTAACCAAGATCTATAGGTTACTCCAGGAAAAAAACTACCTCCATGAAAAAGGTTTGCAGTGGGTATTCAGTCTTCTTGCCTGCAGATAAGTGTGAGTTTAAGTCAACATCCTGTAGAAAGAAAGAACCTGGGGAAGGGTTAGTGCCTCACAAAAGAGAGAAATCTTTCTCTGTGGGCAGCTAGTTATTCTACCAGAGCTTGGAAGAGTCATGAGCTGCAGCAGACAGACCCCTACTGCCCCGCAGTGACCCAGAGTGTTCTTAGCTCATCCATCTTTTCCTTAAATAACTGGCAGTGGTTTAAGCTAGAATTAGATTTCTGGCATATTTTGTGCTATTTGTTTCAAGTTCATTAGCTCCTGATGTCACCCACAGCAGCTGTGAGGGTTGGCCTAAACAGAACAAAAGGGTAGCAGAAAGCATAGTGGCCTGGTGCAGGTTTAGTCCTCCAACAGATCCACCTTGAAACTAATCCAGGTTTCTGGACACCCAAATCCCAAGTAGAAGGATCCAGGGATCATAGGTCTTTAAAATTACACACATTCTAGATGATGGCAGTGGCCTCTGTCAATGGAACGGAGCAGAATAAAGCCCATCCCTTTGTTGCTGGCACTTGGACATCTATTTCTTATCTCTAGCTCAGTTCTGGCACTTCCAGCATTTGGTTTCATTCATTTTCCCCTCCATCAATTTAACAGAGTCAAGAGCATGAGCTTTGAAGTTAGACAGGCCGGCGCTGCCCGTTTCGTGTGTGAGTTTTGATAAGTTGCACAACCATCTAACACGAAGCATTTTTGTGAGGATTAAATGAGTTCATACACGTTCTAACACTTGTCAGTGGTGCACAGGGGCACTCGACACATGTAACCTATCCCTATTTTATTCTTGGTATTATTACCGGCAAAATTACTATTTGGCAGGCATTATTCCAGGAAGAAGGGGTGCAGAAAGAAACAGAACCTAGGACTTATCCTGGAGAACTGGTGAGTGAGGAGACAGGCAGGGGACCCCATGGCCAGCAATCAGTATGGAAGTGCTGGCAGACAGAGGACAAGCTACACACAAAAAAAAAAAAAAAAAAAAAAAAAAAATCACCCCAAACTCCGTCCAGGTGGACAAGCAGACTGAGAAAGTCTTAATGACAGGCTTGGAATCTGAGCTGAAGATGAAGGTGACCATGAGTGGTCTTTTCCTGGCAGGCAGTGGGGAACATGGGGACATGTCTTGCCTCCCTGCATTCAGATCCCAGGGCAGCCCACGTTCCAGCCAGGGATTCTGTCGTTGGCCAACTCTTAGTGTCTTTCCTTCTTGACCTCTCTCGTGTTTCCCTCTGCTCTCTCTCTTCTACAAAGTCCTTCAGGAAAGACCCAGACTCCAACTTCTCACAGGAGAACCTGACCGAAACGTACAGGTATTTTGATATATATATATATATTTTTTTTCCAACTAATAAAAACTGGGAAATGCATGGCTGTTTTAATAGACCATCCGAGGGGTACACAAATGTAAAAGGCAGTGTAGCCAAGAGAACTCTGGGCTGCGAATGAGGGATTACGTTGTCATTAAGGCTTGGGAACCCACTGACTTGAACACAAGTGTCTCAAATCACACCGGAGCCAAAAGCGGCAGCCGAATGATGCTCCCAGTTGCCTACTTCCAGATTGCAAATAGCCCTGATGAGCATGAAGCCTTGAGATGCCACCTTTGAGCTTGGGGCTCTACTTTGACCAGTTTGGTGTCCGGGCAGGAGACAGAGCAGAGCATCTGCTCAACAGTGAGACAGCTGCTCTCAGAACCCAGCCCCTCCCGCATGGCCCTGAGCTCAGGGCGGCGCTTGACAGCTTGATCTGAGCCCTGGAACCTTTTGGAGCCTCTAAGCCACAAAGTTAGTTGCCCTGGGGAAAAGGAGAGAAACACTGAGTCTCTCATATGCTCTGGCACACCCTGGAGATTTGTGTGAGAAGGTTCTGTCTGCTGCCAGGGCTGGGTATTGCAGGGGGGAGGCCACAGTAACATAAAACAGAAGGAGAACACTTCAAGGTATATTTTCCTTTGTGCTTTTTCCCCCGCCAGTCCAAGGCATTTATTCCAGGAATGAAGGCTTAGCTATCAGGGCAGTGAATAGAAAGTCCACCATACTGCAGGTCCTCCAACACTAGCAACAGCCGTCTCTGGCATACACCACTGCTTTCATAACATGCCTTTTTTTTTTTTCTCACTAACTTTTTCAAAATTACTGACTTTGTGGGATCCTGGGGGAAGCTGTAAAAGGCAGATCAAACGAAACAGCCTCTGCCCAACCCAACCCCTCCACCATTCAGGCTCCTTGCCCATCCATCACAGCAGCATGCTATTTACAGCCCTTTCATCTCTCACTACCTGCTTGTGAAAAGGAATGAGGTCAAAAAGGAAAGGGCGGGAGGAAGGAGGTCCTGAAGTCCATTGAGGGTCACATCTAAAGAGAGCAAACGAGACAGAAGTGAACAGAGAGAATGTCCTAATATCCCTCCTGTCTGGGGCAAAATTCTCTAATCCTTCCACAGAGCTTCCACAGCCCTCCACACAAAGCTCTGCTCTAGAAGTTTCCACAGAGTAATTGTGCATCTGAAGTAGGCAGCTCCTGAGCCAAGGCAGGTGCTCTCTCCCACTCTTCTGGGCCTTATGCAGCCTGGTTCAGGCCTAATGGAGGTGCTTCTTGAGGGTTGGATGGATGGAGGACACACTTGGTAAAGGGACCTTGGAAAGTCACCACAGGACACACACACACACACACACACACACACACACACACACACAAATGAAGACTCTGCAGTAGACTTCTAAGATCCCTTCCAGTGTGCTGAAGTTTTATTAAAAACAGTGTGGGCTCGCTACAGAAAATGTGGATTATTACAATAGCCAATTGCCCAATTGTCCAGATTCCTACAAACCAATGCTGTTATACTTTATTGGAATTTATTTCCAAAATCTTAAGATTTTATCTAAACTAACATATACATATCCCTCATTGTATTAGTCCATTCTCTGATACTAGAATAACTCACCTAAGGATGGGTATTTTATGAAGCAAATAGGTTTACTTAGCTCACAGTTCTGGAGGATCAAGGGCATGATGATAGCATTGGTTCAGTTCTGGTGAGGATCTCATGATAGAGAGCACCCCAACAGCAGGAGCATATTGGTGAGGGAGAAATCAGAGGGCAAGCAGGGAGCTTGATAGCACAAAGGGTTCAGGATTGCTGTTTAACAACTCTTCTCCAGAGAATTTAACCAAGGCCCCATAAGATCTTCCTCCGTGCTTTTGGAGGGTAGAACTCCTGATGCCCTAAGGACCTCCTACTGTGTCCTACCTCTTAAAGTCCCACCTTCTCTTAACCTCACAAGACCAAGGAACCAAGCCTCCAACACATGAACCATCAGGGGACAAAACACGTTCAAACCGTAGCACTCAATGGAAGAAACTTTAGCTTCCATTTAAAAATAATAATTATGTAGTGTCCTGTGAACAGGACTAAGCTAATAAAACCAAGAAGGAGGTTTCAATGCTCCCAGGCTGTTTTCTTCCACTTGTGCAGCCCTCCTTAATAAGCTCCCCCACCATCATCTCAAAGGCCCCTCCTTCACGCCCTCTCTCCCTCATTCTCTCGTCCCCCTTTCTTCTCCCCTCTCCCACACACATGCACATGCCACAAGTCAGGGTCCCACAGCGCTCATTTTTTTTGTGTGGATCCAAATTTTATTCATTCACAGCAAGTGACAAGAAAAACCAACTCATAGGAAATAGTGCCTGGTAGGTAAGACTCCACCAGGTTGCCTCCAACAGGGCATTGCCATGGAAACAGTGGGGCAAGCTTTCATCTCAAGAGTTCGGAATGCAGAGAGTGGAGAACTCAGCTCTGAGGTTCAGAAGGACATTATGGCTCTGGAGAGAAATAACCCAGTTCTCTGGAAATCACACTGCTGAGGGAACACCAAGTCAGGGGCTTCACTAATTGGACATTTACAGTATAGCAAGAATGGAAAAGAAGTTCTTCACCATGTCAAAATAGAACCTATTTATTTCCCTGAAGGAAAATAGCTTTTCTGGTTTATCCAGTGAGAGAGAAAAGGAGGTAAACCACTTTAATCCACCACTGGGCTTCCTTCTAGCCTGGCCTGAACCTCCCTCTTTTCGGTCCACCAGGGTCTGTTCTATCATATGTGGCACCATTCCCCCTCTGACCATAGCTATAAGGATTCATTTGTCCTACGTGAAGGTGAAGGCAGCTCGCTGATGTATGATCTTGGTGGCCTAGCAGCCCTCAACACAATGTGCAGGGCCCAGCAGGCAATTAGCAACTGTGCTGAACTGATGAATTAATTATAAAGCTTGGGAACTAGGCTTGATAGATTTTGTATTTCCTTAAGGCTACCTTGGACTCACCAGGGGAAGCTCATAATTTTTTCCTTAACCTCTTTCCCCTTTCTGAAAAGTAAAATTTGGGTGAAACTCATCATCAAATCTTGTTGAAAACCCATATATTTTACACACATTTCCTTTCTCAAAATTCCTACTGAGTTTAAAACTTCTCCTTTGGCCTCCTTCTCCCTCAGTTGTCTTGATGTAAGAGATGTGACCTGTATGAATCCAACTCTCTAGTAACAAGATGAAAATTATACTTAGAAAGAACAGGCTCATGCTGCTCAAAAATAGACATTTCTATGAACTGCGTAACATGGGCATGTGTATATTGGGACTGTCCCCATTCCAGGACTTCCACGGGTTCCTGAGAAGCCAAAGCTCTCTTTTGTCTAAATGACATTCTGCTGGTGTGAGAAACAGCCAAGATGTTGAAACAATAATGAAAAGTATTTCTTCCAGAAAACTCAAAAAGCCTTCCCACACACCACCCAATAGGACATTTACAGGAAAGAGCAAAGGTAAAAACTGAATCCAGAGGACCTCCGCCCCATCAATTCTCATTCTCCTTTCTATTGTCTACCCTTTCATTCACTGCATTTTTCTGTCCATCCTATAAATGTTTCTGAGCACTTATTTCACTGGTAATCAATAGCAATCAAGAAAATAGTCACTCCTGCATCAATGATTGACCACCAATTACATGGCAGATCCCATCCTGGTCACTAGGCTGACCAGAGTGAGCACAAGAGACAGAGCTCTGCTTCGTGGATCTAGCTCAAAGTCAAACAAGGAGCCAGTCATTCAACAAATTAACAAAACTGTATTGCACACATAGAGCACAATTTTTCAAGACCTAGTGTGCTCTCTATGTGTAATATGAAATGAATTGCATTCTGCCATCATGCATAACAAATTAGAATAAATTTTAAAAAGAAACCATTCATTAATTGTCCCAATGATGTATTCCTATGTGTTGATGTAGTCATGTATGTTACTCACAAACTTAATTATCCATGTTAAATTTAATTGTTTAGCCTACAGCTGCCTCTGTACATACTGTAAGTTTGGCTTAAAGACTTTTCCACATGTAGTAAATGATAACTTAACCTGGCGTGTAAACTGATTGTAACCTACTCTTGCAACAAGCAACTCAGTCTCACTCAACCACAAGCAGTCAACTGTTCAAGCCATATTCAAAAAGATAGGTTCAAGCTACAATCAATCAGCTTGTCTCTACTTCACTTCTGTGTACTGTACTTCGATTCCTTTTCTCTGGCTAGAAGTATAACCTACTTATGTGGTAGGATGGGGAATTCTGAACCCTTTTTGTCCAGACTGTTGCCCAATTCTAGTATCAGACACACAATAAAAATAATCAACTAACATTTGCAAAACAAACAAACAAACCCCCCCCCCAAAAAAAACTGTAGCTCCACGCCAGGATACATACTTAGAAAGGACATATAAGAGAGGAACCTGTTTTACATTTACATTTGGAATTAAGCTAAGGCATCTCCATGTAAGGGTATTTGAGTTGAGACCTGGAAGATAAATAAGATTTAGTCACGTGAAGGGTAGAAAGAGGAACCTTCCAGGCTAAGGAAAAAAGTATATACAAGAGTTTGTGGGTGAAAAAAGGTTAATGTGCAATGAATGAAGAAAGGAAGAAACAGGTAGAAGACTGTTACCATGAACAGGGCCATTCATAGGGACCCAAGAAGCCACACTAAGGACTTTTATGTTATCTGAAGTGCAATTGGAAAACATGAGAGTGTGTTTTGTTTTTAGAAGAGAAGTAAGATGATCCTGTATACACTCATGTGCCACTTCAGGTACTTCTGACAAATCCTTAAGCAATTTCATCATGCGGAGCCCTAGAGGGCACTCACTCAAACCTAGAGGGCATAGGTCAGTCACTCCATGTGGCCTCTCAATGCAATCAAGAGATGTGGTACATACAAGCTGCGAATGGTGTAATACAACAGACTGTTTATAGCAACCATTTTTTTTTATAAATTGGAGTAAACTCTTAAATAATGATAAAAGTATAGTATAATAACTGTATAAATAAGAAATATAGTCATTTATTATCATTATCAAGTAGGAGATACTGTATGAAAAAAAATTGCATCGCTAGACTTTTATACAACTGGCAGCACAATGAATTCGTTTATACTAGTATCACCACAAACATGTGGGTAATGCAATGTGCTGGAATTTTATGACAGCTACAATGCCACGAGGTGATAGGGAATTTTAAACTCCATTATATTTATGGGAACCACCATCATATAACTAGTCTGTCATTGACCAAAATGTCATTATGCAATACCCAACTGCTTAAATACTTACCTGTTTTTTAAGGTACTGAAATATTAAATATCACTGTGGCTACTGCATAGAGACTGAATCAGATGATGATTATGCTCATTATGAAGCAATTGTATCTCAACCTCAAGGCCTCCCTTCTAGATTCTGCTTTATGATTCTGCTGGGGGGAGCACCCTTAAAAAGTGCATTTCTTGGGGCACGCAAGTGTGAGGCCCTGGGTTCAATCCTCGGCACCACATAAAAATAAATTTTAAAAAAAAATAAAGGTACAATACCTTGTGTCCAACTATGACTAAAAATAAATATTTTTTTTAAAGTGCATTTCTTATTCCCCAGCTGTTGCCCGCTCCATGTTGGCCTCTGACAATGGGAAATACCACTGAGGAGCCAAGGCTAGAATATTGTGGGAAGGGCACAGATGGACTTACCCATGTTTGTTTTCCACATGTCAGCAGAGCCCAGAAACAGACCTACAACCCAGGCAGGAAGCAGGGGTTGATTCCATGTCTTTGGGGAAATCGGACAGAAGTTATGCATCCCCAGAACCCACTGGGCAGTGCCCTCCTCAGAGGTGTGCATCCCAGGTAGCCTGTGTTCCTGGCCCTCTCTTTCCATCTTCTCAGCCAGATGCAATGGTGGGTCAAGTCCCCAAATTATATCACTCTCATCCACTCTTCTGTCTCCCTTGTCCACTTTTTTAATGGCCCTCATGACTTGATAGAACCTGCTCAGATAATCCAGGATAATATCTCTAGTTTAAAGTTGAGTGATTAGTCATCTTAATTCTCCCTTGTCATATAAACTAAAGCCATTGTGGATTCCAGGAATTAGAACATGGATAATCTTTGGGGAGTTCATTATTGTCTGTCACAGTTCATCTTTTGTCATTGGAAAGATACATGTCTATTCCAAGGCAAAATATATCCATCCCATTCAAAGTCCCCCCAAAATCTCAACCAATTACAGAATAAAATGAAAGTACAAAGCCTCATCTGATTAAAAGAAGCAAATGCCATCATCTACATCATCTAAACCAGACATGGAGAAGGAATTATGTATAATTCATCTCTGAGACACAATTTCTCTTCATTTGTGAACCTACAAAATTTAAGAAATGAGCTATCTCTTCCAAAATAAAAGAGTGAGGCAAGTATAAGAGTTATGGACATTATGATTCAAAAAGAGACAATTACACTTCCCCAAGAAAATTCTAAGTGTTTTCAAAGCCTCGAAATAATTCTTCATGGCTCAAGATTTTGCTTCTGAGTCTCCTTCCTTTTTCATGAAAAGTAGTATGTATTTACAGGTAAATAGTTTTATCACCTTGTTTCTTACTTGTAGAATGTGGGGGAACTGACAACCTTCTTTCATTCTGACCTCTATTTCCTTCAGTCCACACTAGTAGTGTTCCTACTGATATATCATTCTCAAGAGCATTGTGGGTCTCCCAAGTATGTCATAGGCATTCACTTCATTAAATAAGAGATTTTCCCA
Source organism: Callospermophilus lateralis (assembly GCF_048772815.1). Taxonomy (NCBI): domain Eukaryota; kingdom Metazoa; phylum Chordata; class Mammalia; order Rodentia; family Sciuridae; genus Callospermophilus; species Callospermophilus lateralis. Next base: position 34,432,476 of record NC_135316.1, read on the forward strand.
TGGATCTTCCTAGATTATCTGATCTGGTTTTGGATTCTGCCAAGATGGAGGAGGGTATTTATTAGTTATATGCTCAGTCTTAACTAACCAAGTGCAGTGGCCCATGACTATAATCCCAGTAATATGGGAAGTTGAAGCAGGTAGATCCCAGGTTCAAGGCTACCACGAACAATTTAGTGAGACCCTATTTAGAAACAAAATTAAAAGGGTTGGGGATATAATGCAGTTGGTACAGTGCCCCTGTGTTCAATTCCCATGATATGGTTTGGATATGAGGTATTCCCCAAAAGCTCATGTGTGAGACAATGCAAGAAAGTTCAGAGGAGATGTGACTGGATTATAATACTCTTAACCCAATCAGTGATTTAATCTCCTGGTAGGGATTAACAGTGGTAACTGAAATGGTAGGGTGAGGCTGGAGGAGGTAGGAATTGGGACATGGCTTTGGGTATATATTTGTATCTGGCAAGATACATCTTGACTCCAGTCTGGGTCTCTGCTTTCTGACCACAATGTGAGGTACTTCCCTCTGCCACACTCTTCCACCATGACGTCCTGCCTCATCTTGAGCCCCAAGGAATGGAGCCACCCTTCTATGAACAAAGACCTCTGAAGCCATGAGTCTTCAAATTTTCCCTCCTCTATAATCATGTTGATCAGGTCTTTTAGTCACAGCAGCAAAAAAAAGCTGACTAAAACACCCCAATATCACATAACAAAAAAACAGAAAATCAATATTACTAAAGAGAATTTTTTGTAAATAACTACTCTGACTTTCAATCCTATGAAGTACTAGCAAAAGTTTGCTCAGCCATATTCTCAACTCTTTTTCAAGAGCATGCTGATAGTAAATCTCATGGTTTGCAATCTACGTAGGCTGAGAAGTCCCCAAATCAGAACTTTCATTCTGACCTGTATCTCCTTCAGTCCACACTGGACTCTATCTCCTTCAGTCATGAACTATAATCATTTTTGCTTCACAGTTCTTTCTTCAATTTATCTCTTTTCTCTCAACCTTTATGGGCAAAGTCAGCATAAAGCCTACTCTAAATCCATCCTAAAAATCATTAAACAGGCCTTAAAAGATTCAATTGATTACAGACAACTATGCCCAAAAGATCTAACACCATTTTAAGGCTAAAAGAAAGTCTAACACCTGAAAATTTTTAATTCACAATAAATATCTAGCATGCAGTCAAAAATTACCATCACTCATGCAAAAAAGAAAATATGACCTATAATCAGGAGAAAATTAAACATTGATATATCAGTAATAATGGTTGACAGACAAGGAGATTTAAACTATGTTTTATATGTGCAAGAAATAGAGGAAACTATGTACATACTGAAGAGGCAAATAAAAGAATTAAATTGAAATTTTAGATGTAATAATGTAGTGTCTAAAATGAAAAACATACTGGATGAATTTTAAAAATTGGCAATGATTAATAAAGTTGAAAACAGGATAGATCCAAAATGAGATGTAAAATTTTAAAAAAGGCACAGAGGATCAATAATCTATGAGCTCTTATGTGTGCAACTAGATTCAGAGAAAAAAGGAGGAAGAAGTAAAGATGGAAAAGTATTTAAGAATTTTTAGCAAAATATTCTTCAAAAATGAAGTCAAAATGTAAACTCCTGAAGCTTTGTTAGTGAATTCTACCAAACAATTCAAGACTGAATCATGTCAATACTGCACAATCTAGGAAAAGTGAGGAGAAGGGAGCACTTCCTGGCTTGGCTTATGAAGCTAATGTTAATCTTAAGACCAAAACCAAACAAAATGATTACCTCTTTCTCCCAAAGGATACAGTATACTTACTGAACATAGATTTTAAAAAATCCCTCTCAAAATACTAGTTAATCAAATCAACCAAAAACATAATCATCATCATCATCATCATCATCATCATCATCATCATCATCTTAATTCCATATTAATAAGTCAAGTGAATTTAGTCCAGTAATATAGAGTTGGTTCAACATTCAATGAACTAAAATCAAAAAGCCATATGATTATCTAAGTAGATGCAGAAGTGATATCTACCAATATTCAATGCCTAGTCAAGATTTTAACAAAACAAGAAAACTCTCCATAAACCAGGAATAGAAGGAATTTTTTCTTGATCTAATGAAGGGCATTTACTAAAAACCAATCAACAATAAAACTCTTTCTGAAAGACAGGGAACAAGGCAAGATGTCCTTTCTCATCTCTTCTGTTCATCATGGTGCATAAATCAAGAAAGGACATAAAATATATAAAGATTATAGAGTAATAATAAGACTGCTTTTATTTTAAAGCAACATGAATATTTATATAGAAAATTCTTATATGTCTATTTTTAAAAGTACCAGAATTCATAAATGTAATGTCACAGGATACTAAATCACTATAAAAAGGTCTATGATAATTTTATATATTATGAATAAACACTTTGAAATTACAGTTAAAGCATAATAGTTAAAATCACAAAGCATAAAATTCTAGGAATAGATTTAACAAAATAGGTATAAGACTTACACAATAAAAAATTGTAAAATGTATCTTAGAGAAATATAAAAAGATTTAAATAATTTAAACAAAGACATATACCATGTTTCTGAGCTGAAACACCCACCCAATATTGCTAAGGTGCCAATTCTCTTCAGATTCATCCACAGATTTGATACAATTACCATTAAAATCCCAGCAAGCCTTTTTTTTGCAGAAATTGACAAGTTCTTTTTAAATATATATATGACATGCCAAAAACAATTAGATTAACTAGAACACTTAGCAAAAAAAAAAAACAAGTTGGAAGAATTACATTTTGTAATTTCAAGATTTATTATAAAGCGACAGTAACAAGTCAATATGGCATTCAGATAAAAAAGCTGGATTTTTTATCTTACAGCATACACAAAAAACAACTTAAATTGGATTAAGGGTCTAAACATAAGATTTGAAACTAAAATTCCTTTAAGAATATATAGGGGAAAAAGCAACTTGGTACCTGCCTTGGAAATTGTATTTTGGATATCATACCAAAAGCTAAGGAAACAAAAGTAAAAATAAATAGTACAACATCAACTAAAAAGCTTTGCCACAGCAAAGCAAACAGTCAACAAAAGGTCATCTTTGGATTGGGAGAAAATATTTGCACACTACATATCATATGATGAAGGGCTAATATCCAACATTTATAAGGAAACTCACACAACTCAATAGCAAAATAGTATTTTTTAAAAAATAATGAAAATGGGAAAAGGGTTTGAACAGACATTTTTCCAAAGTAGATATAAAAATGGTCAGCAGGTATCTGAAAAGGTGCTCACCATCATTAATCATCAGGGAAATGCAAATCAAAAACACAATGAGATATGACTTCGCACCTGTGAGAATGGCTATTAACAAAAGAAAGGCAAAAAGAAAAAGAAGGGAAAGAGCAAGAAAAAGATACAGGGAGGGAGGGGGGAGAAAGAAAAATGACAAGAGTTGGTGAGAATGTGGAGAGAAGAGAGCTCTCCTGCACTGTAAGTGAGATTGTAAATTGGCACAGTCATTATGGAAAGCAGTACGGAGGTTGCTCTAAAAATAGAACAACCATATGACCCAGCAATTCCTCTGCAGAGTATATGTATATATATCCAAGGGGAAAGAAATCAGAATCATTTTGAATAGCCAAGGTACAGAAACAACCTAAGTACTCCTTGACAAATGAACAGATAAAGAAATTGAGCTATCTACACACAAGAGAATATTATTCAGCTTTACAAAGAAGAAGGAAATGCTGCCATTTGCAACATTATGCTGTGTATAGTAAGCCAGATACAGAAAGATAAACACTATATCTCACATGCATAAAAAATAATTTAAGTTGAATAAAATAGAACTGTGGTTACCAAGAGCAGAGGAGAATGAAGAGATAGAGGACAAAGGGTACAAAGTCACAATTATGCAGGATGAATAAATCTAGAGATCTAATGTGCAGTATGGGGACTGTAAGTTAACAATACCATATTGTATACTGAAAACTTGCAAAGAGAGATTCTAGGTGCTCTTAAGACACCCAAAAATAGTAACTATTCAAAGTTATAGATATGCAAATTTGTTTGACAGTAGTAATCATTTCACTATATATATATATATATATATATATATATATATATATATATATATATATATAAACATTGTGTTATATATCTTAAATATATATTATAAACATGTGGCATTTTAAAAAAGATAAATATCTTAATTAAAAATTAGCTTAAAACTTGACCAGATATCTCACAAAGATATGTGAATGACCAAGATACATGTGAGAAAACATTCAATATAATTAGTTCTTGGAAACAGAAAAAAATGCAATGAAATGCTACTATATATCCTCTAGATGACTAAAGTTAAAAAAAAAAACTAACAACAATGTTTTAATAAATTGGAGAAACCAGGACTCTCATACATTATTGGTGAAAGTGCAACAAGAATACAAAATAAAATGATACACCTGTATAACAAATAATTCATTAAAATTATTATTTTAGAAAAGAAATTCATGTTTAAAAGAATAAAAGATCCCTTTTTTTCCCCAAGTCAATTTTCCATCAAAATATTCAGATATAAATTATATTCATGAAAACAACCAAACTAACCAACAACAAGGGATCATTTTAATCAAATGTGGTATCCATCAAAACTGACAAATACCTATTACAAACAATATTTCAGGAAGTACATGATTGCATAGAAGACTCACAATCATTTTAAGCAAAAATTTCAGCTCATTAAATAGGTGGGGCAGTCTGATCCCCGCCACTTAGAAAAAGTATGTTTTCTTGTGAGTGTCCATACAGAAAAAGAGGGTGAATTTATACCATAATGTTCTCTATTTCTGGATAGTATGATTATGTATGATTTTAATTTTATTTCCTCACATGTCTGGCATTTTTGAAATTTTCAATGGTGAATATATACTGAGGGGGGATAATCACCTCCAAAAAGGAAACTAAAAGCCATCATGCTCCTGAAAGACCTGGGCTAATAATACACAAAAGTGTTGGGTAGTAATACTTATGATTGCCTGTTCTCTCTGTTTCCCTTTATTCTGTCTCAGTTTCTTCATACTTAAAATGAAAATACCTATGACACTTGCCTATGCCACAGTGTTGTTGCAGAGATGCCACAAATATGTATCATCTGCAAAAGCAAAGTTTTAAAAGCATCCAGCAACCCAATGCTATGCAGTCAGATTTCTGTTTTCTTTGCCCTTTCCCCATTTTTTAGACTTGTTGTTTCTGTGCTCAGCAGAGGCAACTTCTGCTGTGTCATTTCCCCCTCTCTTGGCTGGTCCTTTGCCCTTACTATTGAATTAAAACAGAAAGTTTAGAGGAAAGTGCATCTTTCTAAATTAATTCTGCCAGTAAATATTGGGCCTACGTAGGTTGAAACTGCAAGCAGTTAGGGCTGGTCTCCTTCAGAAACAACAGTAAGCCATCTCAGGGAGCCAAGGCCAAAGGAAGATTATCAGTCAGAAGCAGAAAAGGGATAATGTTAATGTAGTATATTGGCTGGATGAGGAGGACAGAGATTCTTTTCTCCTAAGCAGAGCATAACACCTAACACCTGACTCTCGTTCTCAAGACAGAAGCATTGGAAAGCAATATATTGATTGCTTTTTATTAGGAAAAAAAAAAAGAGAATAAGTACATTTTTTGCTCAGTCTCAGTGGAAAGCATAAAATCTTTGAAACTATGGATCCAAATTCCATTTTTTAACAGTGTGATAACAGTGTGCTCTTGGGCTCTAGGTTGGATCCCCAGCACCACAATGAAAGAATGGAAGGAAGGAAGGAAGGAAGGAAGGAAGGAAGGAAGGAAGGAAGGAAGGGAGGGAGGGAGGGGAAAGAAGAAGGAAGGAGAAAGAAATAAAGAAAGGAAGGGAGGGAGGAAGAAGGAGAGAGAGAGAAACAAACACAGGCATATGAAGTATTTTGCTATTTTTGTTATCTAAGTCTCCAAATTATCCTGGAAGTTCATAAGACCTGGGACTTTTCTTTTTTTATCTCCCTGGTATCCCTACAGCCTAGAATGGCACCCAGCATATAGTAGACCCTCAACAAATAATAGTGAATACATAAATGAAAAGGTTTCAAAATAAGAACAAGCTTGTGCTTACACCTAAAACACTTTTTATCAAGAAGCTTAAAAGAAGAAAATTTGTTCATTAGCACTTGCAGTTGCAGTTTTCTATATTAAAGACATTTCCTTCCTATCCTCTTCCCAGCTGAATGAGAATTCTAAAAGGACAGGTAACCCATAACTGCTGGTAGTTTTTTTGTTTTGTTGTGTTGTTTTGTGTTGTTGTTTTGCTCATTGCAATCTCAACATCCAACATGTCCCTTGAGATGATTAAGCACCGCAGAACTGATTATCAAATAAATAAAAGACTTTTTAAAAAGACTTTATTTTGTCCATTGGTATTTTCTGTTTTCCAAATCATGTCAAGTTATCAATTTTATATGAAAAATATGTGTCTGAATTATGTTGGCACATGTGGAAACAGTGAAAGCAGGCTCTTCTTGAACAAACTGTCCTTGTTCACATTTCTCTGTGAACATTGGCTCCTTCCCTGCTGCCCCCAATGCCTGGTCCATCACCAAAATCCTGGTCAACATTAGGCCTTTCTTTCTGACTGGTTTTGAGATCTCTTTACCTTTTTTTTTGGTAACCTACTTTTTTATTTCCCTATAAGTTTCTTATAAACATCTTCTTAACTCAGCTCCAAGATGCTCCATTATATTTCTAAACTTTCCATTTTCCCTGTTTTCCTTAGCAATTTCCTGGGTAGACCAGCTCCAAGCTCCTTCCCCTTGTCTGTGTTTCAGTCCCATGACAAGTTGCCCTAGCTGCCATGTTTATGCTTAATATCCACCAAAGAAAAAACTATAACTCCTCAGGCCCTCACTAGCAATTCAGTCCAATTGTCTGATAAATTACCATAGACATGGGACAAATCTCAATGGTAAAAGTGAGTTGCCCAAGGTGGATTCACAAGGATAAATTCCTGTTTCCTGACTTCATTGCATTTCGTCTCCTTGAATTTCAAGACAGCACCTGGTTAGATCTGGAGGAGAAAAGTGAAATTTCTTTTTTACTTCAAGGTCGAAGTATTTATAAAACTTTCTCTCCTGCTGTCCTTCTGGGAACTCTGCAGTCTGAAAAATGTCAAAATGACTCACATCAATTGCCAAGCAGCATGATAGAGATTAGACTGAATTTAAAGACCAATCTGGTGAATCTGGGATTTGCAGGCACCTTGATAGGAAAAAAAAAAAAAATCATGAAAAGAAAATCCTGAGTGTGCCTGACAATCATAGATAAAACTTCCCAGTGACTTCATATATCCCGATGTGATATCTATCAAGAGAGGTTAATAAATGAGCTTTGGGGGAAAAATAGATATCTGCTTCTAGGTGAATCAAAGGACACAATGAAGACCTCAAAACAGGATTAATCACCAGAGTACAATGACTGGAGGAAAAAAAAACATCTGCAGTACTTCCATAGAAAAAGTTTAAGGAAACTTTTTCTATATATGCCTAGTTATAGTCACCAATGGTCACATTGGCAGCAATGTAACATGGATGTTTCAGAAGCAGTTAGGCATCAAAGTAGCTACTTCGAATGACATAAAAAATCCTACAGAAACTTTTTAAATTGGAGCAACATACTCCCTAGAATCTTTCAATAATGTCTTCATGGGACTTTTTTCTGTGCATGTTGAATGTGTGGGTGTCCATATGTCACATGTAGGGGCATGGATATGTACAAGTGTAGAGCACACCAGAATTATTCGTTTCTATTTCTACTTTGATATATTGTCATTGGGAAAAGGGAGTACTTGGTAAATGACTCCAGGTTCTTTGGCATAAAACGGATGATCAGTATGTATTTGTTGCATGGAATTGAAGTGATTTGATCTCTCTGGGTATTATGGTTTGGATAACTGTCTCAACATCGCGCATGTTTTAAAATTTTTGCCCTAGACCTTGGTGCTATGAGTTAATAGAATCTTTAAGAGCTGGAGCTCAGTGGGACCTTCTCTAGTCATCTGGGACATGCCCTTGAAGGGGATATCGGAACAAAATATTAGCATCCCAGCCATGATGTGAACAGTTTGCTCCTCAATGCATTCCTGTCACTATGTAAGTACCACCTCACCACAGACCCAAAAGCAATAAGACTAAACCTTCAAACCCAAATCAAAATTAACCTTTTTTTTGTTTATAAGTTGATTATTTCAGATATTTAGTTAAAGTAAAAGAAACCTGACTTAACACACTGGGCATGACTCTTCCCTCTGTTAGATGCATATCTCTAACTACAGAAAGGTAGCTCTGCCATATATATTAAGATTCAACTTTGGATTGTTTTGATAAGCAAAAGTTTTCAGAGCATACATTTTTTTCCATTGAATATAATAACAATGTAACAAAGCATTAAGAAAGTTATAGAATGTAAAAAATATATAGGTCGGCTATACAGATCTTAGGTGTTTTTATTCTTCCCCCAACTCCACTCCAAATGGCTTTGCAGTCAAGGTCTAACTATTATGAGTTTTCCAATTCAATCAGATATTGAAGTACTCTAGGCATTCAGAGATGTTCCTTCACTTCAGGAGGTACAAAAATGATATACAAAGTATTCAGTCTGATTTCCTCTGCCGAGTGATTGTTCATCTTCCATTCATAAAAGGGCCTCTGGAAATGATACAGAAATTCACAGCATCCCTCTGAGACCAGTCAGCACCAGGACTGGACACCAGTGTGGGCAGACACCCTGGGATCCAATCCACATGCCAAATGTGGTTTCTTTCTGACAGCATGCAGCTGCAGCTGTCTTCAAACCACATCTCCAGGGAGGTCTTCTGGGTGTTCTCTGATGCCTGTCAGATATTTGAAGCTCAATAAACAGCTTTCTTATAATTGAAGTTAATTTGGAGACTCTTGTTCACACTCTCAGAAAACAGCTCCCTGCCTTCTCGCCTTGGCTGTCTCTGTGTTGGCCAGATGTCCCTGCTGGCTGATGCTGGAGCTCCGCTTTGTCTTCCTTGGATTCATCCCCCAAACATTCCTCACTCCAGGACCTTCTGCTCTCAGCCCCAGGGGGTGAATACTAACCAGGCTAAAGACAACCCAATCTAAAGGAGCTCACCACAAACCCAGGAAAGCAGAACACAGATGGCAATGCCACCCAAAATTTGAATTTTGCTTCTGTTCTTCCAGTGTTATCCTACTTATTAAAGTAATGCCACCACTGAGAAACAAGATATGTTCTATGATACTTGACTGCAAGACCTCTGTGACCCAGTACAGGTTGCTTCCCTAATCCAAAATTCAAAAACTTTCTAAATACCAATGTAACACCACAAGTGGAAAATTCCAAGTCTGAGCTCATGTGATAGGTCACAGTCAAAAGGCAAGTGCTCTAACAGTACTATATAAAGTTACCTGAAGGCCATGTGTAGAAGGCACATGTGAAACACAAAGAATTTTGTGTTTAGACTTTGGATCTCATTCCTAATATATTTTGTCATATACATGCAAATATTCCAAAATTCAAAGAAGTACAAAGTTCAAAACACTTCTGGTCCCAAGCATTTCCAATAAAGGATAGTTAATCTATACCAGCATTAGAAATGAAATGGAGGCCAGGACATGCTCTTGCTCACCAGGCTTATTCTGGGGGAGTTACAGTCCTGCTGGAGTCTAGAAAAGAAAGCTATCCTCACCCCAGAGCAGGACAGTCAGTCTGAGAGCCCAGCAGTAACCAAGATAGAAGGTGACAGTTTTTGTCTTGGGCTCATCATAATAAAATACAATGGTAATCATAAGTGGAGCTTGGTCCTAGTAAGAGAAGCAAATGGTAATAGCCATTACAGTTTGAGTATCCCTTATCTGAAATACTTAGAGCCAAAAGCATTTCAGATTTGAGGCTTTTCTCAAATATACTTGGCTGGGGATGACAGCCAAGTATAAACACAAAATTCATTTGTTTCATATACATGTTATACATTTTATGCCCATAGTCTAAAGATAAGTTTATAGAATATTTTTAATAATCTCGTTCGTGAAACAAAGCTTCATGTTGTGCAATTTTTCAACTGCATTATCATATTGGTGCTCAAAAAGCTTCAGATTTGGAGCATTTCAGATTTCAAACTTTCAGATTACCCATGTAATCTGTAAGTAGCACAAACAGAAGCTAACCTGGGCAATGTTAGGCATTTTCTCATTAAAATTTATCCCCCGCTGTCAACCCCCCCGCAGTTTTATACAATATGTATCCCCACCTTAAAGCAAATAAACCCAAAAATTCATGTTGGATAGGTAACTGAATTTGTAGCACATGTTTACAAGTGGCAGAAATGGGATCTGATCCCAGGAAGTTGAATAGTTGAATTCCAGAGGCCCTGGAGATTTTGCTTTATTTATTTGTTTTTGTTGTTGTTGTTGTTGTTGTTGTTTATTAGGTAAGGATGGTGGTCAAGCTGAAAGAAAGAATAGGACGGATAGCTATAGGTTCAAGAGATGGATCTATGGCCTATCTTTGTCACTTTGTTCTTTAATAAGCCATTTAAACACCATTGGTAGCTACCTGCTTATTTAATAGGACTTCTTTGGTATGAACATGAACATATTTTTAATTGCAGGGTGTTTGAAATAATGGCTGTGGCTTATTGTTTTTGTTTTTCCTAAATGCAGATGATAGAAGCAGCCAGTTTCTAAGGTGAAGCCAAAAGCCTTGGAGAACTAAGAATAGAGAAGCACTTTTGTTTTTGTTGTGCATGGACTCTGGAAACATATTTTTTCCTACTTGTATGTAAGTTTCAAAGAGACCCCTCAAGTAATGTATTATACTTTCAAATTAAATAGAAGGATTAGGCTTTATAAAAATAAGGAATAAATTGGCCTTAGATGGAAATAATTTCAAATACTGTAGAGATATAAAAGAACCAAGTATTTACTACAATTATCATCTATTCTGAGGTTGAATGTACGTATTTTTTTAAGCCAGGAAGAAAGTACCTGCTAATGCTCAGGGTTATGTAGAGTAGGGATGGCTACCGGCTTTCCTGGGCCTACTCATCCCCTGCCTCACAAACCCTAGATGGGTCCAGGTGGCTCGGCTCAAGATGCTGGGGGCAGGTTCTGGTCCCTTTGTCTGCTTTCTAGAAGTAGAATTACTAAACTTCCACAGAGGGAGTTCAGTCTTAAGCTAGAAGTTGGGATCAACAGTACTTAATTTTTGAAGTTCTTAAATTGGCTCTGTACACATACTGGCACCGTTTGACATTGACAATATATATTGTTATGACATTCCATGTGTGTGTGTGTGTGTGTGTGTTAAAAAAAAGAGGATTTAACTATATGCAAATCATGTATTTAATAAATTTATTTAATTTCTACTCAGGATCACTAAATAACTCAGTAATCCTAGGTGAGATGGATCTATATGGCCAACCTGTAGTGACAATCACCATTTGGTTGCCACTTTATTTTATTATCATGAGCATAAGATATAACCTAAGAGTCAAACATTTTTCTACCTTAAAGCAACCTCCCTTAATTAGTACTTGAAGCAGAGAAAGGCCCCACTTCAGGGACTCTCTGAGGTCCCCACAGAGGACACATGGGCACCAGCTCTCACAGCCCAGCAGGTTGGTAGTCTTTGGAACATAATTGAGGATGTGCTACATACATTTTGTTCTATCTTGAACACACAAGTTTATGGAGCATTGTGTCCTGGACAAACACACAGAGCTATAGCATAAAAAGCCAACAAAAATGGCAAATGCTCTTTCTCCTGGGTTCCTGTCACAGTGACCAGAGCATTCGGCATCACAGCAGCAATAGAGAGCATCAAACCTGGAGCCCGTCACAGCTCACTTGCAGTAACAAGCCCACTGCCTGTTTTCACATCTGACTATTGCCAGCCTCCTGCAGAGGCTCTGAAGCTCATGCCAAGACCCATGAACTACACTGATGCTGCTGAAGAACCCAAGTGTATGCTTCGGAAAGCCCTGAGAGACACAGGGATACAGAGGGAAAGAACAACATCAGTTAATGAACAGCTCTGTGAGTGCAGGAGCTGAGCACCTCCATCAGGAGGAACAGTGGCCAGGCCAGGATGCATCTCTTCAGAGCTGTTTCCTAGAAAGCTAGTCAGGTGTCTGATAATGGGACACGACCAAGAGGCAGTAAGTATAATACCTGGGCTCTTAAGCCTTGTTCCACAGCTAGCACACAAGCCATTTCTGTCTCCGTGTTTTGGAGCAAATTTTAGTTTACTCATGAATGGAATTGAAGCAAAAAAAAAATGCCTATGTCAGGGATAAAATGCTCCAGACAATGAGGGAAGTGATCTGATTGAGGCTGTTACAGTAAGAAAAATGTTTCTGGGTGAGAAACTTGGGGATTTATAAACGAAAATAAGTAAGAAAATAATTGAGAGTCTTCCAGGAGTCATAAAGACCAGATGGGGGTGAGTCTTCTGAGAACAGGAAAATGGTCTTCTGTGCCTGGCCAATCACAAAAACAGAGGGAGGTTTCTTAACCAAGGCTGCTTTTCCCAGAGCACAGGGCTCAGGTGAGCTTGACACTGTCACCTACCTACAGGTCATTTTTTTTAAAACTTAAATTACATTTATATTAATTGTTTGTTTGCTTAAAGCTTTTGTGATAGTGTGTGTGTATGTATATATGTATATGTATATTTTCATAATCCATTCATCCATTGATGGAAACTTAGGGTGTTTCTATTTCTTGGCTATTGTGAAAAGTGTTGCAATAAACCTGAGAGTGCCATTTTCTCTTTAACATATTGATTTAATTTCCTTTGCACATAGAGTCAATAGTGAATTTCTGGATCATATGGTAGTTCTGTTTTTAATTTTTGGCTTTTCATTTATTAATCAACAAAAATTATATGTATTTATGGTGTACTACATGATGTTTTAAAATATGGATATGTTGTGGAATGACTGAATGGGGCTAATTCATATATGCTCTACCTCATGTACCTTTTGGGGGGTTGTAAATACACCTAAAGACTACCCATCTTAGAGATTTTCAAGTATATAAACTATAGCCAATGTGCAATGGATCTCAAAAACATACCTGGTCTTTAAGAGGCACTGGAATCCACAACCCATGTGAGGTGGCAAGTGCAAAGCACACACCCCAAGCCACAACTGACTGTCCCAGAGCCTGCTCCAGTCCCAGGGGCAGTCAACACCCAATCAGCTAGTTAACAATCTCCTCAGAGGGGTCTCTGGTCACCCAGCACTCAATAAGCCACAGGCCCAATCAGAGTCTTCCTTTCTCAGGAATTTGAATTGAAAATGGCCTGGGATGCAGAAGAAAAGAACAACATCAGTAGATGCACAGCTCTGTGGGTGCACGAGCTGAGCCCCTCAGTCACAAGAAAGAGTGTCCAGGCCAGTGAGCCCAGAAACTGAAAAGTAATGTAGACAAAGACCATGAGATGGCAAGAGGGAGCCCTTGGTAAGCAGAAAGGAGACTGGAGAAGAAACTGAGGCAAGAAGCAATTGAGGCTGGAGAGACACAGATAAGAGACTTCAGAGAAAACTGTGTGTGGCAGTGCACTACTCAGCAAAAATGGTAGTGCACCTGCAGCAAAACAGGGGAAAAAAAGGCAAAAAGAAACATGCAGTGTGAGGTATCTGATATTGGTATTAATATCCCAAGACATATTCCTAATAATTGTCCCTTCCCCTGAAAAATCTAACTTGAAGGTTTAGCATGGTTTATATAACTCTATTATTATTCATAATATCAATGTTTTGGAAATTTTAGAATGTACACATAAGAAAAAAAATTTTAATTACCTCTGTGGTTCCAATAGTCAGAGAGAGCAATAGTCTACTTTTGGTAAGCATATTCTCCAGGTTTACCTTGGTGTATTTAATCTAACATATATTTTGTCCCTCTTTTATCAGAGGCTTTAGAAATAAGATGAACCCATGGTAAAATAATCAAAAAGTAGTAAGCTGTTCATAATACAAATTTAATCTGTTTTAAAAGACCCATGTATTTACACTTTAGGGACTTACCTAAGCTTTAAATATTTTGGTATTGAAATGTCGTTTGCTTAATGGAAGATGCAGTCATTACAGGTTGGTGAAGGGGGCTATGTTTTATCTGATTCAGTTTGATTTTTTTTAGTTTTTGTTTCTTTTTGTATTTCTAGTGTTCTTAGGTTTAAAGCAAATTCAATATTGACAAACATATCAGCGCCTCTAATGTTCTAGGAAATTTTACTGCTATATGAAAGTCTAAAATCTGAAGGAAAAAAACTACTAGCTTCATCTTTAGGGAAATGGAGGCTCCCCTGGGGAGTTTTCCATAACAGTGTGACAATTAGGAGGAAGCTCTGAATTCCCACCCTTAATGAGACCCACCCCCATTCAAACTGGCTTTCTCTCAGAAGCAGGGACTTAGGCCATAACTGCCAAGATTTGGGGGAGGGAGCAAAGACAAAAATCTAAACTATCATGATTTTATTTATTAGGTGTTGATATATATCAGCATCTAGGAGCACCTCATGACACTTCATTGGTAAAAGGACTTTTGCACTTCAGGGAAAGAAGGCACATTTCCCAGGGATAAATTACAGCCAGGATTGCACCTAGGATTTTTTTTTTTTTTTTTTTTTTAGAAAAGCAAACTCAAACTATCCCAGGCCTTCTTATCTCCAAAGTTTACAAATGAAAAAAGAAGGGAAAAAATCACTGAACCCACATACCAAGAGGCAGTGACATCCAGTCATTTGAGAGATGGGGGAGGGAGACAGCACCAGGATGATTGGCCCAGTTTTTATCCTCAAGAAAGAAACAAGAGTCACCCAAGGAGCTGCAAAAGGTAAATGCCACATCCATGGGCCATCATCAATCTTTTTGAGAGCCTTTCTGAGCTTTAAAAGCCCATGATTTTTCAATTAGCCATTAAGATCACTGCTGCCATCTACTATAAGGTCTTCCCCTGGAGACATTTGTAATAGATGAGAAAGGAACCTGGAGATGAAAGGAGGCCTGGATGGGGAGTCAGGAACTGCAGCTATCAAAGGGTTAACAAGAGTTCTAACAAATTACCCACCAGGAAGTGTGATGGCCTCAGGGGTGACCTGCCCTGCCCCCCTGCCCGCTGGAAGGCTGCCAGCCCCCAGTTCCAGCAGTGGAGTGTATCATAACTATTCAACCCAGCCACTGATCAGGGTACCTGCCAACCACAACTTTTTACATAAGTGGCGCAAGCAATTCCAAAAATTATTTTTTAAAAATTCTGCTTTCGTTTTTCCTCCATCCAACCAAACATAAGCTTGAATTCAAGTCCCCTCTTTTAACTATTTTGAGCTTC
The DNA here is from genome assembly GCF_048772815.1 of Callospermophilus lateralis. Taxonomy (NCBI): domain Eukaryota; kingdom Metazoa; phylum Chordata; class Mammalia; order Rodentia; family Sciuridae; genus Callospermophilus; species Callospermophilus lateralis. The sequence goes on from NC_135316.1 coordinate 34,447,893, forward strand.
AGTTTTTCACACCTCTAAAATACAAAATAAAATGCTTGTCCTACCAACCTGGCTCAGATGCAGTCCTGTACCTGAAAGAAATGTATCAGTCAAGAAATGTCAGTCCTGACCATCACAAACCCAGATAAGAGGAAGTCAATAAAATGTTGATCAATAAGACTGGGGACCAGCCAGGAAAGCAGCATCACATACACATACAATAGAAAGTTATTAAACCATAAAAGAGAATGAAATCCTATCATTTGTAGCAACATGGATGGATGGAGGACATTATACAAACTGAAATAAGTCAGGCACAGAAAAACAAATGCTACAGATTCTCACTTATATGTGGAAGCTAAGAAGTTGATCTCAAATAAGTGGAAAATAGAATGTCGTGTGTGTGTGTGTGTGTGTGTGTGCGCGCGCGCACGCACGCACGCGCATGTGTGTTTGTAACACTATAAGTGATAAAAATTAATTGAATATTTCAAAAGAGGCAGTAGAGAGGATTTTGAATGTTCCTAGCACAAAGAAATGATAAAAGTCTGAAGTGATGGACATGCCAATTACCCCATATACATACATGTGTGGGCATATCATGCAGCAACCCATAAATAAGTAAAAACATCTACCATTGTAATGTGTTATTAAAAATAAAAATATATATTTTTAGAAATAGGTAACTTGGCTTTTGACTTATGACACATAACTTCTCAACATATGTTCACATCTCAATATGTATTATCTAGATATCCTGTGGAGTACAATATTAATTCTACGGAAAGCATGGGCAGTATCCTCAGTTTACAATTATCCAATGCCCACTGTGTATCAGGCACCAAATAGTAACACTTGTCACCAGATGCCAGTAGCTCTCTCTTCCTTTCTTCAACCACTTGCATCCAATGCTATTTCCCGCTTCTTATGCCCCTTTCTGAATGTGATGAAAAAAAAAATCAAATGTTTTAGATCATTTTCAGTTCTTTTTTTCCACCAAACTACTTGTGGAAAAGACTGAGTCGGGAATGGGGGTCTCAGAATGTGGGGACAGCCAGTGTTACCACATGGGTATGGCACAGCCACTGACTGGTACTGGGGCTCATACACTGGCCTTGGGTACTCGACAACAGGAACAAGACTTTTCTGGTCCTAATGAGAGAAAGAAGGGCCACACTTGTCTTTCCTTGCCCTAGCTCATCAGTGATGGACCACACAGTAAAGTACCACATACTTAACTGGTTGTCACTTACCTGCACTTACTAGAAGCCAGGCACCATGCTTTATGTGTTATATCTCACATGAGTTATTTTACTCCATCTTCACAACAACCCTATGTCTGGATCTTATTATTTCCCCCAATTTACAGATAAGGAAAGTAAGGCCCATCTAGGCAAAAGAAATAGCCCAAGTTTTGCTGGCCAGGTCTAGAGCAGTGCTATAACCTAAGTATGATGGACCATAAATTACACACCAAAAACTGCTATCCACTACTATTTTAGGGGCTGAAAATAAGAGTGCATTATTGATTGGGGGGACAGCACCCCTATACCATTCAGCAGCAGTACTGAGCTAACCCTGACATAGAGGTGGTACTTGTACCCAGACAGAGGCCCCACATCCTGGATCAGAGATCTTGCTATTTCCTCTTTACCATAAATTCTGATTCTGGTTTTAATGATCTTTCAATGATTATTGTTCTCTGGATCTCTCCACAATATTGAATCATCAAGATTCACATAAAATTAAGTCAGAAAGCCTCAAGAAAAGATTCTTATCTAAGTCTGTTTTCTGTCCCTATAACAGAATACCACAGACTGAGTGATTTCTATAGGAAAGAGCTTTATGTAGCTCATGGATTTGGAGGCTAGGAAGCCCAAGATCATGGTGCCAGTATCTACTTGGCTTCTGGAGTGCCATGTTGCTTCAGAAGAGGAAGTGGGTGTGTACAGAAGGCAAAACACAGGGTCAGCCTTGCTTTATAACTGCTGCCCCCTGGGGAATTGATCCAGTCCTCTCAGGTGAGAACTCACTCCTCATTAAACCAGGCCAAACCAAAGACATTTTCTCTTCTTAATGACCAAATCGCCTCATAAAGCCCCACCCCCTAACACACCACCACAACATATTTTGACATGGGTTTTGGAGGAGAGAAGCTATATTCAAACCATAGTACCTCTATACTGGTCTCTAAAAGCAACTTGCTTACAGTTGTTCCCAACACTAAAATGGAGCCTGTTAGGGAAGGAACTATTGCCCTGAAGGGGTAAAACATGGCACTTTGCCATGTGAGAAAACAGCTTGGGAGGTCTCTATGTCCTTCCCCTGAAGCAGGCCATAAGAGGTACCCTCCCCTTATCCCGGGGAAAGGAGCATCTTTACCTCTGAAGACACAGGGTCACAGGAAAGAATCTGAAGGGACAGGGCTTGCTGACTCCTCCTGTCAGACTCCCTTTGTCTAATCACACTTCTGTACAACTGTCCACTCTTCACCAAATCTGAGCATGAAAACTCACAGCTTTCCATTCCCTTAGGTCTGTAGTTCATTGTGAAGTTTTCCATGTCACATAAAACCAACATTAAATAAATGTGTATGCTTTTCTCTTCCTAAGCTGTCTTTAGTTATAGGTGCTTCAGCCATGACTCACCCATGGGAAGAAAACCTACCACTCTTTCTCCCCTCTTCATCCCTATACTCCACACTTTCCACATGGTTTGTGTCCTGATTACAGCTCTCTGGCCATTTAAGGACAGGGACGAGGTTCCTTTAGATTCTATAATTGTTGTTGATGGTGAAAGTATAAAAATCTTCTGCCATCAAAAGAATGCTGGTTATAGAGTTAGAAAAGCCAGTTTCGAGTATTGCATCTGTCAATCTTCAGTTAAACTCCTGGGCAATGTCTTAAGCTGTAAGAGTTGTTAACATTGGTGATGATTCCCCCTGGATCTGGTAAGGTAAACACAGCATTATCCTCATTTTCACAAATTCAGGGAGAGAAGCTTAACTAAGTTCCTTATTTACCCAAGCTCACACAGTTTATCACTGGCCATGTGAGGGCTTGAGTTACCCTCATCCACTACAGTGCCTGGCACATGCTAGTGTTCAGTCCACTTGTTACGGTGACTTGTGAACTTTGTACCAAGCTGTGGGCATTAGCTTTTCCATCTAAAATGAGAGAAATTATAATACTTATTTGGGGTTTTGTGGAGAATCAATGCAGTACTGCATGGAGATTTCTTTGAAACCTGGAAATCCCAAAGTCAACTGTTCAAATAATTACTCACCCCTCCTGTCTCCCTGAGCCTGGGCCTGGGAGGGGCACTGTCGGAGAAGACTGATAAGGAGTTTGAAAACTGACAACATGGTGTTCCAAGCTCTAGATCAACCTGACCTTCTCAATTCAGTTTCTTCATTGGCATAGGAGGAGTTGGAATAAAGTGCCTATAAAACACCCTGCATAGTCACACTTTGTGATCACCAGGACCCACGATTCCTCTCTGAGTAGTGACACCAAGAGCCCTGGTCCCTGACTTTCCATCCTGACGGGCTAGTCAAGTTGGCCTCCTTCCCAAGCACTGGTTTGGATTCTTTTAGCTTCTACTTTTTCAGTTGGATCTCATTTAATTGTTGTCATTTCATGCGTTCACCTCGAGGCCCGGGGCACCTTACACACCTTAAACACATCAGGCATAAAGCATACAAAAATAAATTCCATTTCAATCGTTCCACATGGTGAAAAGTCAGCCAATTATAATAGAACCCTGATGTGCCCGCCTAAAACCCTCTGAAGAGCACCTCTTGGGGCACAAAACAAAACAAGAGCAAAACAAAAACTGCATCAGTTTCAGCAGTTCCAGAGTTAGGAGAGAAGGAGGGAAAGAAAAAGAAAAGGAGAAGAAAGGAGGGAGAAACAGGCAGAGGGAGAAAGGGAAAAATACATAATGTTCTTTTTCTCCCTAATTCATTATCCTGCTGTGTTAACTTCAAATAATTTTGAGTCCATTTCACCATGAATACTGAGCCAAGTTCTATGTATCTTGTGAAACAATCAGGAAAAAAATGGACATGTATTTCAGAACACTTGGAAAACCACAGATTGCTAATGAAGGGATTCTCGGGGCAATTGGCTTTATTCTTCTTTGTTTCCACATTTTATGAAAATCTACACTCAATGACATTTAAGGGTAAGTTGCCAGAAAACAGGAAATTGAAGGTTTAATATGGAAGCAAAAGCTTGGTTTCTATTTTCCTTCGAATGAAATGAGAATGTAAACAAATCAAGGTGGATTGACTCCCAGTATCACCAAAGATTCCCCTGACTTCATCTATCTATGGGACGGACCTTCATGTGTCTGGTCTCCATTGAAATCACTAATAAAAACACAGCTTGTCTGACCCAAAACTGCTAATCCACACCAATACCCTGAGATGGCTCCATCCACACATCCCGTTCTCCCACCCCATTGGAATCCTGGAAAAAAATACAACAGAACCCGTGCCTGACCCAGAGGAGGAAGGGTGAGGAAATGGGAACAAAGACAAAGCCAGCATTACACACTGTCCCAGCCAGTCAGAGAGGGAGTCCCTGCTATGTCTGCGCTGCCCTCTGCAGGACAAGGCGGGGCCTCTGGTGGGTAGCCCCTCTTCCTCCCTCCTGCCATACTGCATGAAAGACTGGGACTCCAGGTTTGCAGGTGACATCTCCCCATGTTTGAATAGGCTTGCACTCTGCAGTTTGCCTTCCCCACCCTCCAGTGCCTCCCCATTTGCTTATCAAGTGGCCGTGTCGGGTCTCAAATGTGGCTCACTTTATTCTCTCATGTATCTACCTGGTTCCTGCAGATATGGGAATTCATTAGCACAGGCTTAGATCTACCTCATACCCTCCCTTAAAAAACAGGGAGTCTTATCTCAGGCAAGGTGATGTCCACAGAACCTGGGTCAAACCCACAGCTGATGATCACTCTCTGTCCCCAGAAGGTGGGTCGGCTCACGTCCATCCTGATTGCTTGATGCCTGCACTCTGCTGATAGTTAAATGTCTCCAACATAACTCCTGGAAACAAGTTAATTAGGATGCCTCATTTTGAAGTCTCTGTTTGTTTGTTTGTTTGTTTGTTTTCTCTTTATAACCAATGACTCTAAAAGGTATAGGCTTTAAAAAGCAAGCACATGTCATCTCCTTGTTTCTGAAGATCCAACAAGTGTTGTTGACCCGACTACCTTGCTTGCTGGGATTCCCCAAAGGGCACTTCAACAGCATGACAGATGGCTGCCCCAGAGCATGGGACCCAAAGAAAGTGAGAGTTAGAGAGAAAGATGGAAGTCGCAGTCACTTTAGAAGCGAGTCTCAGAAGGAACATCCCATCACCCTTCTGTATTTTAGTTGTAAAAAGCAAGTCTTTAGGTCTAGCACAAACTCGGGAGGAAAGGATCCCCCAAGGAGGTGGAGGTCATTGGGAGCCATGTTAGAGGGCCTCCACAACTCTTTTTGGCTTTGTAGGAAATAGTAATATACACACTAGTGACGTTGTACACGTGATAAGAACCACGAGTGGGTGATTCCAATGCACAGCCCCTACCCTAGCATGGTTGTCCATAATACTCCCTTATGCTCTCACAGTGCCCCAGTCTGGATGAAAAAATACATGGTAACTCTACTGATAAGACCCCCATTGGCTAATCTTCCTAAGAAGGAGCTGAGCTTCTCTTTTCAACAGAGATTTCCCGTGCTGTGTCTCCCAGTTAACCAGCAGCCACTGTCCTGGGCCACAGGGATCCCAACGCCAGGCACCAATCACCTGCATTTTCTTATCTTAGTCATACCCATATAAGTATATTTTTAATTTAAAAAACAAGGCATCACTTGGTTAATGCCTTATAGTTCTCTTTGTCCCCCCAAATAAATTTATGAGATAGAGTACAGATCACAGATTTATAGTTGTGGATCCATAGGTGTTTATATATTTTGCATATCCTGAGACAATTGTATTTATCTTGTATCACGTTTTTTGTCCATAAACAATAGATGGATGGTACCATACAAATCCTTCTGAAAATGTTTCAAATTCCTGAAATTTTTGCACATGAAAAGATGCCATAAAGGCAAATTTTTTCATTCACTGTCTCAATGGGCTCTCAAACTCAGTGGTGGGTCAGTTAGCAAATAAACGGGAAAATGATTCTAATGAAAAAAGTGCTTATCTTATTTGAATCCGGTTACTATTATTTAAGACTCTTTTGTGAGGAAAAAAAAAAAAAAAGAGAGTCCTTTTTTTTTTTTTTTCCAAAAACATTTCCTAAGGACAAAAGTATTTCTGAACATATGGACCATGTCTCTGTTTTGGATGTAAAAACTTCTGGCATTTCGCTGACTTCATTTCATTCTGAGTCACTCTCTCATTTGCTATAAACATCAGGGTATTTTGATCAATTAGGAATAACTGAGATACTTTGAGCATAACACTGTATCACTCTGTCTTTCCTAAATGGGTAAGTGATTGCCCAATGTGCTGTCTTCCTAATTATTTTTAAATTTATATTTTCTGTTTATTTAGTTACTGAAACAGATGGTCTGAGTAGAGTTTTTGTTCAACTCCAAATCAAATGCTGCCTAGTCTAATGCTCAAAGTGGATTAAACAAAGACTGGTCCAGCCCAGGCATTCAGAAGTCTTGCACTACATTGCCTTCAGAGCCCAATCACTTCTGTCCACTCTTAAGAAGACATAACTGAGATCTCATGAGCCATGCATGGGCCATGCTCACACCAGCACCTGTTCAAGTGACAAGTAATCTTTCAAGGTTTTGCTCATCTTACCCAGATCTGCCGAATCCTGGAATTATATAACTCTATGGTCCTACAAGGTATACTCAGCCATACATACACTCACACCATACACATGCAGGCATATGCCACACACAGTGGACTTGTTTCTTTAGTCTCCTCTAGACTGGGACAGTTCCTGAGTCTTGCTGTGCTTATAAGTTGTTGCTGACATTTAAGTTGTTGAATGGTATATGTCAGTTTTGTAGCTTTGTCTTCAGTTTGAGATCAGATGATGTTACCTCATGATTGTATGCAGGATATGCCATTTGGCAGGACTATCATGCTTATGATGCTGAGTACTTTCAATGCAGTAGATTTAAGCTGCACTGACAGACCATTCTGGCTTGATGTGGAGCAAGTCCACAGGCCCAGATGTGGGTGAACAGCCTCTAGGAAGGGCAGGCATTCTCTAAAATCTGTAGTTCATCTCCAGCCAACAGTGAGCAAAGCTGGGGGCCTCAGACACACAGATATGAAGTGTACATTGTTACTTGGTTCCATGCCTGGCCGATGTTGACTTTGATTCTCCAATTAAGCCAGGAGATAGTGGTAGAGTTCTCAGTGAGAGAGTGCTCACTTAGCATTAATGAAGTCTGGGGTTCAATCCCAGCACTGCAAAACAAAAACAGACACACTATTGACAAATAGAGGCTATTAGCTGGATTTTTGCTCTGGGGACCAATTCACTGATCCTTGTGTTAAACCCAAGATGCTCCTGATACAATTCATCTTCTGTGCTACACTGCAGGCACGTCATTGCCCTTTCCATAGACAATATATTTTACTGTGTGCTATGCCATTTTTATAGAGGAATTTCCTATGCAATTCATAATATTTGTTTATAAATATTTGTTTCTGAATTTATCCCGATTTGGTAGTTATTACATTCAACATTTCAATAAGACTAATTACTTTGCATGATTGAAAAGAATAAAATATTCTAGAATTACAGGATTGCTACTTATCATATGCTGTCCTTAAAACTAATATACTTTCTCTGATCATTTTTTTCTAAGAAAAAAGTAGTTATTTAAATATAAAAATTGGGTTTCATATATAAAAATGGTTTGATACATGTGTATGAATCAGGGAAAACATTCATTTGGCACTTGGTTTTCTGGGATTGGCTAATTCACTTAGCATTATTTTATCTAACTCCATTCATTTACTTGCAAATGCCATGGTTTTATTCTCTTTTATTGCTGAGTAATGTTCCATTGTGTATATATGCCACATTTTTTTATCCATTCATCTATTTAACAGCATGTAGATGTGTTCCACAGTTTAGCTATGGTGAATTGTGCTGCTATAAACATTGATGTGGCTGTGTCCATGTAATATGCTGTTTTTAAGTCTTGTTGGTATAGACCAAGGAGAGGGATAGTTGGGTCAAATGGTGGTTCCATTCCCAATTTTCCAAGAAATCTCCATAAAGCTTTCCATATTAGCCTCACCAATTTGCAGTCACACCAGCAGTGTATGAGTGTACATTTTCCCCAACATCTTTGCCAACACTTATTGTTGATTTTCTTCATAATAACTCGCATTCAGACTGGAGTGACATGAAATCTTAGTTTTGATTTGCATTCCTCTAATTGCTAGAGATGATGAACAGTTTTTCATATATTTGTTGAATGATTGTATATCATCTTCTGAGAAGTGTCTCTTCAGGTCCTTGGTGCATTTATTTGATTGTGTTAATTTTTTAAATTATTTTAATTCTTTTGGTGCTTAGCTTTTTGAGTTCTTTATATACCCTAGAGATTATTGCTCTCGCTGATGTGTGAGAGTTAAGGATTTGCACTGAAGATGTAGGCTTTCTGTTCATCTCACAGATTGTTTCTTTTTCTGAGAAGAAACTTTTTAGTTTGAGTCCATTCCATTTATGGATTCTTGATTTTAATTATTGCATCAAAGGAGTGTTATTAAGAAAGGTGAGTACAAATCCCACAGCACCACTATACAAGAGCTTAAACTATTACAGAGCAATAATAACAAAAACAGCATAGTATTTGCATAAAAACAAACTGGTAGACCAATGGTACAGAATAGAGGACACAGAAACTAACCCACATTCTTGAACTCACACTAATGATTTTCTCTTTCAGTACTTCTCCAAAATTGCAATTGTCTTATATTAGACAAAGGCATTTTTCTGTGATCATATAATAAATCAGGATGTTATTTAAGGAAACTTTTGGGTTAAATTAATATTTTATGAATGATTACTTAATACTTTAGCTTTTTGGTGTCACATATAATGCATTTAAAAAATGTTCAAATATGACAAACAGATTTTATGATCATTATGTAAGAATTGAAAAATAGAGAGAAAGAATAAGAGAACTGGGTCTTCTTCCATTATGTCACTTAGATATGATGTACGTGACAGAAACATTTTTTGGACTTAAGTTAATTTTCCTGTTTTCTTTCTTATGGAAGGGGAGAGTCAAGCTTAGGTCATCCCCAGGGATGACTCTTCTCCTGAACCATGTCCCAGGCCCCTCATTCATTCTTGAACTCACAGTAATGATTTTTCTCTTCCACTATGCCTCCAAAATTCCATAGTGATGAAAATTCCCTAAGCTTTTTGCATCTTGCCTCCAGTTTTCAGAATATTTTCAAATTCTTCCTCACAAGGAACCCAGTAGCAAAATGTTATGAATCTAATGCAGATTCTTTAGATTCAAGCAAGCTAAACACTATCATGACTCATTGGTATCCATGTAGAAAGAGAGTTTTGTCTTCTAAACCATTTGGAGAGTAACATGAAGATTAACCAGCATTCTAACAAGGTCTGTTCATTCCATTTGATATGTTAGAGAAGAGGGTAACAGTAGTTCATGCCAAGTTTTGGAATTTACTAATTTCCTGCACTTGGTGTGATAAGTTTCACAAAAGGGATAATTACATTTTTTAATATCAGAAGAGAACACATTTCTAAAAGAGTTGTTGTAAATTAATAAGCAGCTGATTTGACCTAAAGTCTAAAGTACAAACAAGAGGACAGCTAATAAACAAAGATGAGTCTCAAGAACATTTCTGGTAATAAAACACTGAAAGTTGCAACCTGTGGAAATGTACAACTTGCATTTTGCAAGAGAGTCCAATACAGTTCAGTAGTAAAGAACAAGTTATCCCATTGCTTTGCTATTTCTCTTAGCATGATTTTGTATTACTTCATTAAATCTTCATAATGACCTAGAGAACTAAAGCAACACAATCCTTCTATTTTAGAGAGACTTCAGCCTAAAAGAAAGAACTTGTTCAAGAACAAAGAGCTCTTCATTTTAGAGAGAGAATATGTTCTTAGTTCAAGCTAATTGTCACTATGTAAAACTAGTTAGTGTTCTGAACTGTACTGCCTTAGAATCACGATTCTATTATTTTATTTTTCTCTTCCTGAATTACAAGCTTATGCATTCAGTGACATGTGCCTGAATTCCAGCTACCAGGGAGGATGAAACAGAAGGATTCTTGAATCTGAAAATTTATGATGAGTGTGGCAATGTGGAGAAACTCTAGCCCAGGTAAATACTCACACCAATATACCTCATGAACTTAAATGCAAAAATCCTTAAACAATTTTAGCCAACCACATTCAAAAGTGAATCAAGATGATAATGCTCCATGATCAAGTGGTTTTCATTGAAGGGATGCAAGGTTGGTTCAACATAGGGAAATAAAGTAATGGAATTCACCACAAAAAGATTAAAGGCAAGAATTATAGGATCATATCAATTGATGCAAAAAAGGTCAGTGATAAAACCCTACACCCATTCATGTTAATAATGATAGGGAAACTAGGGATAGAAGACACTTACCACAAAATTATAAAGGTTTTATTTGAGGGACCCAAAGCCAACATCATACCAAATGCAGCAAAACTGAAATAATTTCCTCTAAAATCAGGAACAGGTCAAAGATGAGTGTTCTCACCACTTTTATTCAGCATAGTTCTTGAAACTCTATCCAGAGCAATTGGGCAAGAAAATGAAATTAAAGTTATGGAAATGTGAAAACAGATAGTCGAATGACCTCTGTTTGCTTGATGATGTAATCTTTTATGTGGAAGGCCCCAAAATTTTTAGAGCTAGCAAAAATGAATTATAGACTTGATAAATGAACTCAGCAAATGATATTATATATAGAACTAGAAACAGGAAAAAAAATTAAAATTCATTTTGGCCAAATCGGAGTCCCCCAATAGACAAAGCAATTCTACATAAATCTTGATTTCATTCTTGTTTTTGACTGAATGATAAAATATCATAGTTTCTTTTATCATGAATCTATTGATGGATACCTATGCTAATTGTATACTTTGGTTGTGGTAAATAGTGCCACAATAAAGATTGAAATGGAGTCATAGCTTTATAAGTTGACAGCATATCCTTCACATATGTACCCTCCAATAACATGACTGTATCATTTGGTAGCTCTATTTTTAGTTTGTTGAGAGACCACCATACTATTTCCATAGTGGCTTGTATTATTTCCATCACCTAAACAGTGTACAAAGATTCATCATTCTGCACATCCAATAATACATATTCTGACTGGAGTTAGGTGGAATCTCAGTGAAATTTGCATTTTCCTTATGGCTAAAAGTATTTAAAAATATATTTATTGGCCATTTCTACTTCTATTGGGAAGTTTCTATTTAGATCTTGTGCCCATTCTATTGATTGAAATACTTGTCTCTTGATGTTAACTGTCTTGACTTCTTCAAATATGCTGCATATTTATCTTCCATCAGATGAATATCTAGCAAAGATTCTATCTCATTCTGTAGATTTTTTCTGTTGCTGTATAGAAGCTTTTTAATTTTTCATCTTTCTTCTGATTATTGTACTATTGGGGTCTATTTAGGAAATTGTTAACTTTCTCTTTATCTTGCATATTTTGCTGGGTATTATTACCTTCACAGTTACAGGTCCTACATCAAAACTTTTTTGAGGTGATTTTTGTAGAGAGGCACAGTTAGTAATCATTTCAATTTTTAAAATGTAGATATTCAGTTTCCCAGGAGCATTCACTGAAGAGTCTCTTTTTTTCAGCAACAAGTATTTTTGGTGCTTTGTTTGAGAATCAGATATCTGTAGGTGCATGTTTTTATTTTGGGTTCACTATGTTAATCCATTGGTCTACAGGTCTGTTTGCATGCCAGCACTTGCTTTTTTTGCTGTTGTTGTTGTTGTTTGTTTGTTTGTTGTTGTTGTTACTATGGCTCTGTATAAAGTTTTGAATTTGGATATTATAATGCCTCCAGCATTTACTCAGGGTTATTTTGACCTGGAGAATGATATATTTCCATATGAACTTAGAATTGTTTTTTTTTTTTTTATTTCTGTGATGAATGGTATTTTGTGTTGAATCTGTAGAGTACTTTCAGTAATATGGCCATTTTAAGAATGTCAAGAGGAAGTGAGTGGAAAGGGAAAAAAAAACCAAGGGAGAGAAATGAATTACAGTAGATGGGGTAGAGAGAGAAGATGGGAGGGGAGGGAAGGGGAGGGGGAGAATAGAGGATAGGAAAGGCAGCAGAATACAACAGTCACTAGTATGGCAGTATGTACAAACATGGCTATATAACTGATGTGATTCTGCAATCTGTATACTGGGTAGAAATGGGAGTTCATAACCCACTTGAATCAAATTGTGAAATATGATATGTCAAGACCTATGTTATGTTTTGAACAACTAATAATAATTAAAAAAGAACAAAAATAAATGAAAAAAAGAATGTCAATTCTACCAGTCCATGAACAAGAGAAGCCCTTCCATCTCTCAGTGTCTGCTTTAATTTCTTTTTTTTTTTTTTTTTTTTTTTTTTTACTATTTTGTAACTTTCATTGCAGAGTTCTTTTACCTATCTGGTTATATCTCTTCCTTGGCATTTTACTTGTTTTAAGGCTGCTATAAATGAAATTATGTTCTTAATTTCATTCTCAGCAAATTTGTTATTAGTGTGTTGAAAAGAACTGATTTTACTAAGTTGATTTTCGTTTCCTGTTGCTTTGCTGAATTTGTTCTAATAGTCATTTGGTGAAGTCTGTAGGATCTTCTAAGTATAAAATTGTATACTCTGAAAAAGGATAATTTAACTTTTTCCTTTCCTATTTGTATCCCATATATTTCTTTCTCTTTCCTGATTGCTCTACCTAAAATTTAAAGTAGAATATTGGATAGTGATTGTGGCTATCATATTTCTTTTCCTGATCTTGAATGAAATTTGTTCAAATTTCCCCTGTACTGTATGATGATCACTAGGGCTTTGTTACATGTAATCCTTATTTTGTTGAGATAAGATCCATCTACATCTAATTAGCTTGGTGCTCTTACCATGAACATATGTTAAATTGTATCAAAAGCACTTTCTGCACCTATTGAGATGCAACTGTGATTTATTTTAATCTATGATTTTGTTTATGTATTTTATTACCTTTAGGTATTTTTATGTTGAACCATGCTTGTATTCCTGGGATAAAACTAAATTGATTTTGGTGTCTGATCTTTACAATGTGTTATTGGATCCAATTTGTAACTATTTTATTGTAGATTTTACATCTATGTTCACTGAGAATCTTAGCCTAGTGTATTGTTTTGATGTGTGTGTGTGTGTGTGTGTTCTTATCAAGTTTTTGTGACAAGATAATACTGACTTTATTGAATGAGTTTGAAAGCTTTCCTTCCATTTTTATTATATACAATATTTTGAAAAGCAATAATGTTACTTATAATTTTAGTCTTTAAAAATTCATCAATCTACCTAATCCTAGTATGTGTGTGTGTGTGTGTGTGTGTGTGTGTGTGCGCACGCACATGTGTCTGTGTGTGTCTCTTTGTGGAAGTGTTAACATTTCTCAAACTGCTTAATATTGATTTTGGTGGGGGGGGGTTATTAAATCCTCTCTATTCTATTTTGGTGGGTCACATATCTAAAAATTTGTTCATTTCTTTTATATTTTCCAACTCATTGAAATGCAATTTTTCAAAATAATTCCTGATGATCAAACACATTTCAGTGGTTTCTGTTGCTGCATGCTTTATTTGGATATAGTTTCATAAATTTAGGTATTCTCTTTCTTTTTGTAAATTTGAATGATGATTTGTCAGTCTTGTTTATCTTTTCAAACAGCAACACTTTTTCTCATTGATCCTTTGCATTGTTTTTTAGTCTATTTCATTAAATTCATACTAATCTTTACTGTTTCCTTTTGTTTACTAATTTAGGGTGTAATTTCTTCTTGCTTTTCTAAGATCTTGAAATGTACCATCAGGCTATTTATTTATTTACATTATTTTTTGTTTGTTATCAGGAATCGAACCCAGGGGCACTTAACCACGGAGCCACATTCCCAGCCATTTTTGAATTTTATTTAGAGACAGGGTCTTGTTGAGTTGCTTAGTGCTTCACTAAGTTGCTAAGGCTGGATTGGAACTCTCCGTCCTCCGGCCTCAGCTTTTTGAGCTGCTGGGATTATAGGCATAAAAATCTGTAATTTTTTAATTAAGGCACTCATAGGCATAATCTCCCTTCTTAGAAGTGTTTTCATTGTATCCTAAATGATCCAGGATATTATATTTCAGTTTTCATTTAATTATTGGAATCTTATAACTTGTTTCTGATTTTTTCAAAGACTTTCTCTTTGTTTAAAAGTATATCATTCAATTTCATGTATTTCACAGTCTTATTTTTTTTCTTACTGTTTTCAGTTTTATTCTACTATGGTCTAACCTGATGATTTGATCACATTTTTTAAAAGGATTTGCTTTTCTAACAGGATAATTTAACTTTTTGTACTATATCTTAGAAAAAGTTCTATAATCTGATAAAAAGAATGTGTATACTCTAGTTTGTGCATGGTATTATAATTCAGATGTGAGGGGTCCCCCAAAACCTCATGTGTGATACAATGCAAGAGGTTTAGAAGTGAAATGACTGGGTTATTAGAGCCTTAACCAATCAGTAAATTAATGCCCTGATAGGGATTCATTGAGTGGTGACTGTAGGCTAGTAGGGTTTGATGGGGGAAGTTGGTCAGTGGCAGTATGCCTTTGGATGTATATATTTTGTCCTTCATGAGTAGAGTGATGTCTTGAGCTGCTTCCCACTGCTATGTACTTTCATGACAATATTCTGCCTCACCTTGGCCAAGGAATGGAGCTGGCTATTTATGAACTGGGATGTCCAAAATGATGAGGCCCCCAAATAAACTTTTCCCCTTCTAAAACTTTTCTTTTACTCACAGCAATGGAAAAGGTGACGAAAACACATGGAATATTCTATATAGCCATCTGTTAAGTCTATTTGATCTATAGTGTAATTTAACTCTGTTTCTCGTTACTGTTTTGTTTTGTGTTAATGATTCATCTGTTGGATTCAAAGTTACCTGTATTTACTTTATTGGGGTCTGTTTCTCTCTTTATCTCCTGTGGTGTTTGTTTTATGAAACTGATTGTTCCAAAGATTGATGCCTACATACATTTTTTTTACATCTTCTTCATGAATTGCTACTTTTACCAATATATAGTAACCTTCTTTGTCTCTTTTGTCTGATTTGAATTCTATTTATTTGGAGATGCATATAACTAGTCTTTTTTGTTTTCATATTCAGTGTGCTTATAATATCATCTCCCTTCATTCAGTTCCTGTGTGTGTATATCTATGTCAGTTAGGTGAGTTTTTGCAAGATGCAAATTTATAGTCTTTTGACCCAATCAATTGTCTGTATTTCCTAATTAGAAAATTAGGAATATTTACATTTAGGGTAATTTTGAAAGGTATGTACTAATCCCTGCCAATCTTTCATTTCTCTTCTGATTTTATTCATTCATTCATTTGTTTGTTAGTTTTGGTGTAGGGCATGAAACCCAGGAGTATTTTACCAGTAGGCTACATCCGTAGTCCTTTTTATTTATTTCAATTTTTGAGACAGAATCTCAGTTAGTTGATGAGGGTCTTGCTGTATTTTAAAGTACTATCTCACATAATAGCTGGCATGACAGGTGTGCATTACTGTGCCCATCTTCTTCAGGAGTTCTTGAATAATATGTTCTCATTTATCATATTCTTTGATGTTTAACTGAATTAACAATTTTTTATCCTTTTCTAATTATCATGTTTTCCTGTCCTAGTGAGATTTTCTTTTTCCCTATGTTGTCACAATTGTATTTGTCTTGCTTCCTCTTTTGTGTGAATAATACCTTTAAGTATCTTTAATGCTTGTTTAGTGCTTATGAATTCCTTTAGTTTTTGCTTTGGGGGAAAGGTTTTTATTTCTGCTTTGAGTCTGAAGCATAAAGCTGCTAGATTTAATCATTCGGGGTTGGCAGGATTTGTTTTTGAAGACTTTCAATGTATTGCTGCATCTTCTTAAGGCCTTTAGAGATTCTACAGAGAAATCTGCTGCTGTTCTAATGGTTTTGGCTTTCGAAGTGACCTGACTCTTCTCACTTTGAGCTTTCAATGTTTTTTCTTTGTGTTCTACTTTCAGAATTTTTAGGTAATGTGAGGTGGAGAGTTCCATTTTGTATTTGTATGTATTTGGGGTTCTAAGTGGCTTCTGCACTTGATGGCCACATCTTTTTCAAGATCTGAGTAATATTCTGCATTAATTAACTGAATAAGTTTGCTATGGCATTATCCTGTACCTCCACTTCTTGGTCTGCAGCTATGAATCTTGAGTTTTGTATTTTAATGGATTTCTAATCAGTATGACATAATGCAAACTCCTTCATCATGCCTAGTATTAATTATAATTGTAGTCTTCTGTTAAAAGTTTTTAAATATTTAATGCTGCATTATAACAAGTATATTCATAAATATTTAAAGAAATTTTTAAAATATTTCCTCTTATTTTGAAGGGGGTGCTAAGTAACATTAGGTACATTACATAGCACACTGTCATACATTCCTATTCAGAGTTGGTAGCCATATGAATATATGAATCTGGTATAAACTGGAGAGCATGTGTGAGGCTATATCTTGAATAAGTCAGTTTTCAAATTTTTTACTTTTCAATTTTTAACTGGCATGCATTTCAAAACTGGAAAGTGGGGTGTCTTCTTGGACACGCAATAGAAAATCTTTATGCAATTCATATTATTTTTTCCAGAGTATCTGAGAATCTTCCCTAGAAGTGTGATGGTTATGGATGTGGTCATGAATATCAAAGAGCAAAGAAAGTGTAAACAGAGAAGCCAAAGGTAAAAACCCTAGAGTGTAAAAAATTCACTGGAGAGTATGATTGTTAAAAGTATGAGCACAAGTATATTATAATAGTTGAAGAAAATTGCTAAAATGCATTAATGAAAAAGAGTGACCAATAAGTGGTGTATCTAATCAAGTTTCAGCAACAGCCTAAATTGGCATATTGCTAGGGGAGCTAAATAATAGTTCCATATCAAGATATGTTTAGATGAGAGGAAAGGCAAAGGCAAGAAGGAGATGAATGAAGAATAAGAAAGGAAGAAAATCTAGGGAATAAACAAAGCAAAGAGAAGCAGGCATAGACTTTAGAGGGAAGGGCAATCACGCCATATAAAGGAAAGAAAAGGGCAAGGTATTTGAAATTGAAATGTGGAAAGAAGGTGTGAGTTTCCAGGACCAAAATTTGTCTCAAAAGTGAAGATTTCCCAGTCATTCTGTGTTCCTCAATGTTAGAAAGACATTAAAAATTAAAATACACCTAAGCACTGACCTATGTTATATTTACCTGAAGTAAATTTAAACCAATATAGCCAGCCATGTATATACATAATTTTATGCCATCTCTAATGTTCCTACTTCCCAGGACCGTAATATCAGGCAGAAACAGGGAATGTGGAAAAAGAAAAATAGTGGTTAATCTTGACATTGCTTGATGAAATGTCCATTTGAAAATTCATGACTGTTTACACAGCTTCAAGTTAAGGGGCATAACTAGGAGTATTGTAGTTATATTCCAAGCTGGTAAGTTAAAGGATAGGAATTGGAAGTGAAGTAAGTATAGACAAGAACTCTCAAACTTTAATGAATCATCTTTTGGGGACCATGTTCACAGTGCACATTCTGATGCAACAGGTTTTTGATGCTTCCAATATTCCTGGGCCTCATGACACAATCTGAATGACAAGGGAATGATTTCCCCTTAGGAAAATCTCAAAGGTTTTAGTAATACTTGACTGCACTTTGTGAGAGAAATTCCATGCTATAATGGTATTTCTGGTTTGGGGAATTTGTAAAGGTCTCAGGACCCATCTCTTTGCCTGCTGCATATAAGATTTCATATCACTCCAGTCAGAATGGCAGCTATTAAGAATACAAACAACAATAAGTGTTGGTGAGGATGTGGGGGAAAATTCACACTCATACATTGCTGGTGGGACTGCAAATTGGTGCAGCCGATTTGCAAAGCAATATTGAGATTCCTTGGCAAGCTGGGCATGGAACCACCATTTGACACACCTATTCCACTCCCCAGTCTATACTCAAAGGACTTAAAAACAGCATAGTACTGGGACACAGCCACATCAATGCTTATAGCAGCACAATTCACAATAGGTGAATTGTGAAAACAACCTAGATGTCCTTCAGTAGATGAATGGATAAAGAAAATGTGGTATATATACACATGGAATTTTATTCAGCCTTCAACAAGAATGAAATTATGGCATTTGCTAGTAAATAGATGAAGCTGGACAATATGATAGTAACTGAAATAAGCCAATTCCAAGGAACAAAATGCTGAATGTTTTCTGATATGTGGATGCTAACCCACAGTAAGGGAGTAGGGTAGGGAAGCATAGAGGAACTTTGGATTAGACAGAGGGGAGTGAGGTGAGGTAGGAAGGATAGTAGAATGAATCAGACATTATTACCATATGTGCATATATGACTGCATGACTGGTATAATTCTACGTAATGTACAACCAGAAGAATGAGAAGTTATACTTATGTGTAATGTTCAATATGCATTCTACTGTAATGTATAACTACTTGGAACAAATAAAAAAATTAAAAATAAATTTTAAAAATGTATTATGTAGGAATCACAGCAAATAATCTATTCCTAAAATAATCTAAATAATTTATTAATCTAAGTAATCTAAAATAATCTCTAAAATACATTTGTGATCTACTTCACAGTGTTACTGTGGCTCACAGTAAAGTCTCAATAAATACAAACTCTTAGAATTATGCTTTTTTTGTTGTTGCTTTTTGTTGTTGTGCTGGTGGTGGTTTGTGGTACTAATGATTTAACACAAGAATGCTCTACAAGTAATCCACATTCCCAACTCCATTTTCCTTTTTACATTTTTTTCTGGAACATGGACTTCTACTGACTCTGCCTCTTGAGTATAATTTATCTTTTTGAAGAATATACTCTCTGTTTTTGAAGATGTTTTAGAAAAAACGTATATGATAATGAGAATATCTTCAAAATTTATTTTCCCATTTAGACCATATTTAGTTTCAACATAAAATGTTCACTATTCTAAACCAAATTTTATTCTCAAATGTCATATTCTATTCACTATTCCATAAGGTCCAGGATGAGCAAGTAAGGAATAAGTTATAAAATGACAGTAAGAGATCCATGTTCCAGCATATGCTGGAGTGTAACCTGTGTATGCCAATGTAATCTGTCAGATTAGGAGAATGAGTTTAATATGAGTGAGCAATACAATATGACTATACTACAAAGCATTTCTCAATTTAGGCTGCCTTATTACAAAATGGCCTCCCCAATACAAAATAGATTGGGCCTATTCTATAAGCTGCTAATTGGGCTATGCTTCAACTATCATTTGTTATCATTCATCTTCTATAGGAGTATGTTAAGGCAGAATATATCCAAACAGATGTGAGTAGGATGGTGAAAGTGCTTGAACTTAAGCCACTAAGTTATGAGAGAAGAACTGGAAATACTTAGCCCAGAGAAAACAGTGCTTGATTTGGATATGGCTAAATATTTCTAGCTCCTTGAAACTCAACCATAGCTACTTTAATTAGATATATTATTCATGATGTTTCATAATGTATTTTTCTCTTAACCAATTCAGTGAGTTCATACTATTGGTTATATGTATTTTTACAATTTTTCCATATGTATTTATACTTGACTTTCATATTTTATTTGTGTCACTCTAGTGCCTACCTTATTAAAGAGTGCTATATTTTTAATTCAGATTCAAAGAATGCGTGAACTTTCAGAGAGTTTGGAGTTCTTGAACTTATTTGCCTAAATTATGATGTGTGTATTAGCAATTACATAGTTTATACCATATAATACACATTTTTCTTATTAGCTATGGGACAAATAAACCATATACCTGTGGCTGACTAATTCTTGTATTTTATTTATTTTTAATTTCTTTTTATTCTGGAAGTTTTGAAGTGTGTGTGTGTGTGTGTGTGTGTGTGTGTGTGTGTATTCTCACTGTGTGGATAGGTCAGAAAAAATATTTATGTAATTTTACTTTCATTTAATTGCTTTCTTTTGCATCTCCTTATGATTTAGCCTTGTTCTGACTTGTGTGGGATATAATTATATATAGGTTTGAACTGTTTTGATGTTACATTAGCTTGTTTGTTTGTATATTGTTTTTTGTCCTTAATCCTACTTCTTTAGTTTCTCTCCACCCCAATCCTAAATTTTCAAGCTTCCTCTCTTCTTTGGTCTTTTGATGACTTTTAGTTAATTTTTTTGTATCTCCTTCTTTATAGTCAACATCAGCTACCTATCGCCTGACTCTCTTTTGTATACTTACATATTTCAAACATTTCTTGCCTTCCTACCCTATTTTCTCTTTACTTAAGAAACTTTAATTCCATTGACTAATAGAATTAGATAGCTAATATAATTCTTACCCAATTCCTGTGGTATTGGTTATTGTCTACACGACATAGTAGACACCTGCTGTTTAATTCTGGATTGAGTTCATGATGTTTTATTTTTGGTATTGATGGTACTGATACTCACCTCAACATTCCTATATAGGTGGCAATTATTGCTATAGATGTCAAAGTTGACTGCAGACACTGTATGTCTGTTGCTAACAGTAGTGCTATTCCTGGCTCCCACTTCCTATAAGAGGGGCTGGAAAGTGATTGGGACATTTCAAGTTCACAGAGTTGAGATCTTGCTGTGGAATAATACAACTCAGCCAAGTAAGTAACAGCAAATCTCACTCCACACGTGATAATCTAGCCCCTCCTGAGCCTTCACATTACTTCAAGGGCAGAGAATTGGGGAAACAAAACCAAAACCCCCCAACAAACAAACAAACAAACAAAAACAAGTTCCAAGGAGGAACAATCATAGATGGCACCACAGGTTGCACCTGGGATATCTACTCATAAAGCAAAAAAGATAACTATCCACAAGAGGACTTAAAAGAGGAAGGAGAATCTATCTCAACTGATGCACAAGTCCAACCAAGACCTCTGAAAACATGAGGAAATAGGCCAAGAAATCTTCTCCAAAATTCAGAATCTGCCAACAAAGGATCCCAAAGATATGGAAGTAGATGAAATATCAGACAAAGATTATAAAAAATGATTATTAAAATGTTAAACTAAAAGAAGAGCTAAGCAATGAATAAAGAAAGCTAATATTGGAGATCAAAATCACTTCAATACAGAAACAAAAATATTGAAAAGAAACCAGTCATAACTCCTGGAAATGAAAGATACAAATCATACTTCACAGTAGCTCAACTGTGGAACCAACCTAGATGCCCTACAATAGATGAATGGATTAAAAAAATGTGGCATATATACACAATTCCATTGAATATTACTCAGCAATAAAGGAGAATAAAATCATGGCATTTGCAGGTAATAGGATGGAGTTAGAGAAGATAATGCTTAGTGAAGTTAGCCAATCCCAAAAAACCAAATGCCAAATGTTTTCTTTGATATAAGGAGGCTGATTCACAGTGGGATAGGAAGAGGGAGTATGGGAGGAATAGAGGAACTCCAGATTGGCCAGAGGGGTGGGAGGGGAAGGGAGGGGGCATGGGGTTAGAAATGGTGGTGGAATGTTATGATTATTATTATACAAAGTACATGTATGAAGACATGAATTGGTGTGCAAAACGTTGTATAAAACCAGATATGTGAAAAACTGTGCTCTAAATGTGTGATAAGAATTGTAATGTATTCCAGTGTCATATATATATATATATATATATATATATATATATATATATATATATATATATAATAAAATTCCACTGGAAACTATCACTAACAGATTAGATTGCATAGAAAAAATAACTTGAGTCCTTGAGGACAGAACTTCAACTTCAGACCTCCAAGACAGGATAAAGGCTCTCACATGGGGATGTTCTGGTGGCCAGCATGGAGGTGGCAGGAGCAGCCCACAAAGCTGGGGAAGTCACTAACTCTGAGGGAGAATTCACCCAACCAGAGGGCTGAAAGTCCAGGGAGGGAGCAGAGGCCCCGCAGGGGTGATTGAGCCCCTGGTAGCAAGTTCCTGGTCAAAGCCCAGGCCAGGCCTCTGTTTAAGGCAGAGCACCAAGGGTGGCAGGAACCCTGAGCTGCCCGGAATTCTGAATGCTTTGGTCATAATTGACCCCAGCAACGCTCCAGGACATTCAGCTGGAAGGTGGATGGCCATAATAGAGTGGTTTTTGGAGCAGAGCTGAGGGCTCTTGAAGCTCTAGCAATGTCTTCGTGGTTTAGAGGCCTAGGCTTCAGCTTGGGCCAGTCCTTGGGTCAGGTGGGAGGCAGCTTGGCTTCCCCCACTGGCCAAGTCTCCAGCTGCACTATAGATATGCCTGTGGAGGTCTCCAAAGCTGTGGAAGCCGGTTCACTTCGTTATCGGAGAAAGAAAATTGAAGCCATGGAATCAAGGTTGACCTCTGAGAATACAACACTTAAAAAGTATTGTACTGATCTGGAAAAAAATGATGAAGCATCACAGTTTAAAATAAACCTTCAGTCTACAAGTTACCAAAATCAGCTGCAACAGAAACAGGGAGAAATCAGCCATCTTCAAGCAAGCCAGATGGAAGTACAGAAGCAGTTGTTGAGCCTGCATTCAGCTGCTCAATCAGTATCTTCAGGAGTGGGTGGTGTACCAGCAACCAAAGCACCTTGTTCATTCGGTTATGGACTCAGTGAAATCTGCAACCTACAACATACTATTAAGGTCCTGGAACAAAACCGAAGTCAGGACATGGATCATCACCAACATGAAATGTCCGTTTTGCAGAATGCACATCAACAAAAATTGGCGGAGTTAAATCACCAGCATCAACAGGAGTCAAATGACTATGAAAGACGGATTGCAGAACTTGAAAAGCTGTTACACCAAGGTGACTCAAGAGTTACAGTAACTGATGAGTCTCATGTGTGGGAGATGCAAAACATGATTCAGGTTCTACAAAGTGAAAAACTAGAGTCCATAAAAAGAATCAAAGAACTTGAGGATACAATCAAAGACATAAAGAAAAAATTATCTTCTGCAGAACATGACAGAGATGTCCTGAAGGGAGAAAAAGAGCAGCTCAGTGTGGAAAAGCAACAAATATTTGAAGAGTGTGAAAACTTAAAACTGGAATGCAGTAAATTGCAGCCTTCTGTGATGGAGGAGAGTGATCCTGTGGCAG
The DNA here is from genome assembly GCF_048772815.1 of Callospermophilus lateralis. NCBI lineage: Eukaryota > Metazoa > Chordata > Mammalia > Rodentia > Sciuridae > Callospermophilus > Callospermophilus lateralis. Next base: position 34,471,325 of record NC_135316.1, read on the forward strand.
AAAAGGGAACAATTCCTCCACAGAGTTCATCAGTGGGAGAAGTGTTCGGACTACAACAAGCCCTGTCTGATGCTCATAATGAAAGAATGAAAGTGAGTAGTTTAAGGCAGGATACCAGTCTTGCTGAAGACAATCTGAAACTTCAAATGCATGTCCAAGTTTTAGAAAAAGAGAAGTCATTATTGAGTCAAGAAAAGGAAGAACTTCAGATATCACTTTCCAAACTTAGCTGGGAATGTGAAGTCATTAAAAGTAAGTCTTCAAAAGACATGAATTTAAATGTACAAATACATGAGTTAACACTGAAGTTGGAGGCTAAGGAGCAAGAACTGAATGAGAAAATTAATGAAAAGGAAATGCTGATAGCTCAGTTAGAAGAACTGGACAATGAGCACCAGGAAGATACAAAGCACATGAATTTGATAATAGACAAGCTATCAAAACAGCAAAATGAAGGAGATGGTCTAATCAAGAAGTTGAAACAAGATCTAGAGGATGAAAAAGAGAGAGTTCATCAACTTGAGGAGGATAATATAGACATAACTAAAGAGTTGCATGCACAGAAAGAAAAGTTAACTGAGAGTGCACTGAGCCTCCGTGATTTGCATTTAACCAAGCAGAAGCTTGAAGATAAAGTCAAAGATTTAGTAGGTCAGCTAAGTCAGTCACAAAAAAGTAGTTTAAACGTCCATCAGGAAAACCTGGAACTTAAGGAACACATTAGCCAAAAGGAGGAGGAATTATGTCTAGTTCGGAACAAGTTAAGACATGCTCTTAACGAAGACTCTAACAGAAATTTTAAGGATGACTTGCTTAAAGAAAGGGAAGTCGAAATTACACACTTGAAGCAAAATCTTGCTGAAGTAGAACAGCTCAATGAAAATTTAAAAAAAGTTGCTCTTGATTTCAAAACGGAAAATGACAAGTTGATTTCAGCATGTGAAGATGTAAGGCATCAGTTGGAAGAATGTATTGCTGGTAACAACAAAATTTCTCTAGAAAAAGACACTATTATGGAGACGCTGAAAAGAGAGAAAGAACAGATACAAGTAGAACTGTGTCAGGCCAAGAAGAGACTGTTGGAAGAAGCAAACAGTTACAGGCAGACTATTCAGGAACTCTCAAATGTATGTAATTGGAATACCTCTGCCTTACAGCTGGAACAGGAGCATATAGTGCAACTCAGTCAAGAGAAAGACTTTGAAATAGCAGGACTCAAAAAGAATATTGAGGAAATGGCTACTGATCAAAAAGAAACTAAGGAAATGTTGGCATCTCGTTTAGAAGAACAGAAGCAATTGATGCAACTTATAAATGAGAAAGAAGTTTTTATTGACCAACTCAAACAAGAAAATTCAGCACTGCAAAAGGATTTAGATAAGTGTTCTCAGGCCTTAAAACAAAATGAAACATTAAGGCAGACCATAGAGGCAAAAGACAGAAGTCTCAGCTCCATGAAAGAAGAAAACATTCATCTGCAAGAAGAATTGGAAAGAATTAGGGAACAGCAGAATCCAGTTGTAGCTGTGGCTGAGCCTAAAACCCTTGATAGTATCACAGAACTAGAATCTGAGGTATCTCAACTGAATATCATCAAGAATCATCTGGAAGAGGAAGTTGCACATCATCAAAAGGTCATTGAAGATCAAAACCAGAGTCACATGCAACTACTTCAGTCACTACAGGAGCAGAAGGAGGAAATGGATAAATTTAAATACAAGTATGAGCAGATGAAGGTTGCACATACCCAACTGCTTTTTCAAAAAGACAAGGAAATTCAGAATTTGCAGAAAACCATTGAACAAATAAAAGCTCAGGGGCATGAAGAGAGACAGGACATTCAAACAGTGAATGCTGATAGTTTTCAAGAAACAAAAGTGAAATGCCTTAATACAGAAAATGGGAGTGAAAACCATGCCATATGTAAAGCCAAAATGGAAAATTTTGTGAAAAGAGTCAAAGAACGAGTACTTGAGATTAAATTTCAGAATTCAAAGAATATGTCTTTAACCAAACAGATAGATCAGCTGTCTAAAGAGGAGGTTGAGAAACTCACTCAAATTATCCAACAGAAAGAGATGGAGAGAGGAGCTCTTCATGCTAGAATGCCCCTTGAGAACAGCCCCAGAGTTATACTAAAGGACATTTTAAGGCAATAGATAATTATCAAGCCAGAGATAATTTAGAACTTTACAGAATCCATAAACACAAGGTACTTTTTCCTTTTGGAAAAAAGTCATATATTTGTAGAAAAAAGGTAAAGAAGAAAAACCTGATATATAGAGCTACCAAGTTTTTTTGTTTTATTTTTTTGTTGTTTTTTTTGTTTGTTTTTTGATGTAGCACTTAAAATTATTGTTTGATTCTTTGTTTGCTGTAGCACTTTTGGTTTATTAAAATTTGTTCTGATGTTATGAGGTAATCGTATGCAGTATTCAATTCTTAAATATTTTGATTGTGAATCAGAGCAGTATCAGTGAACTATACAGCTAAACCTCTTTTTTATAATATTTGTTAAATTTAAATGTATTAAAATAAAAACGATACATTTAAATGAGAGAAGAGAAGAAAAATCCAACCCATATGATAAAGATATATCTCCAAAGTTAGAGTATATTAAAACAAAGTATGATGTAGCAAGAAGTTGTGAATTCTTTATCAAAGAAAACATTGTACAACTACTAAAATAAAATTACAGTTGGAGGGCCCAAATAAAAAAAATTTAGTGGATTAATTCTAAGATTCTTTTAATCAAAATACTATGAACCTACCCATTTAACTATTTTCAATTGTCTAAAAAGTCACTTCAGGTTAAATTCAATTTTCTATGTGTTAAATATGTCCATAAGGAAAATATTTTCTACCTGTTAAGTTTGAGTCAAACCAAAAGACTTATTACATCAAACATTTCCAATGAAAAATTAATTTATAAGAATGTATCATTAAAATCTGGACTGTTTATCTAAATGCTTCTCTGGGTTAACAAAAAGAGTATATAAAATTAATCTATTTTTATTTTTGTAAATTAAGATAAAAGATGAATCAAGAGTTTCCAGCTTGAGTTGGGCGAAGTCGGAGAAGAGAGAAAGCAGATTATGTGGCAATTGCTTCTCTGAAACCCTTAGTTTTAGAACCATTAAAGGACATTCTTTATTAAAATTAATTTAATAAACTTTAATATGAAATCAATTTTTAAATATAAATTATATTTTAATTTAAATATAAATGAATTTTTATTACATTTAATTTAAATTTATTTTTTGATGTAGCACTTAAAATTTAATTAGTATTGTTTTTAATTTAATAAAATTAATTTACATTAAATTATAACAATTTATATTTAAAAATTTATTAAATTTTATTTAAATTAATTTAATAAGATGTAAAGAAATTAATTTAATTTAAATAAAATTTAACATAAATCAGATTATTTAATATTCATTGCATAATTTAATGTAAATTTTCATACAATTAATTTCAATGAGTGTTCTTAGTGGTTTTGAAAGCTGCAGGTGTCAGAAAGATATTTGCTGTATGGTCTGCTTTTTTCTCTTCTCCAATTTCACCTAGTGTGGGTTGGAAACTTTTGATTTGTCTTTTTTCTTAATTTACAAATATGAAAAATAGAAGACAAAATACATGTAGCTATAAATATATATAAGCTTTTCTTCCTTTTTTCTTTCTCTTTTTAAAAAATTTTCTCTCAGTTTCAACTTTTTCTTTCTTTACACATGATAATCAAAATACATAACTTAGAAAAGAAGGAAAGAGCATTTAAAGTTGCAAGAGAAAACCATCAGGTCTCATTTAAGAGCAAGCCACAAAGGCTCACTCCTGGCTTCTGAACTCAGATCCTAAAGAAGAGCAAGGCCCACAATGAGATATTCAAAGAAAGCTCTTAAAGAAAAATTTTGTCAGTCAAGATTTCTTAATCCAGCAAACCTCTTTCAAAGTTTATGTTGAAAGAAAAGCTTTACATGACAGGGATAAGCTAAAAGAATTTATGATCACCAAAGTAGCACTACAAAAATACTCAAAGATAAACTGCACAAAGATGTACCCAAAAATAATTCTCAAAGCTCTTAAATAGATGATGACCATGAGAAAAGCAACCAAGTAAATGAAAATTAAGGCAGAATTAAATGTAGAAAACAAACCAAAATATAAAACTAAAAACACATATCTATAATAACCCTGAATGCATCTGGTCTCAACTCCCCAGGTAAAAGCCACAGATTAATGGATTGGATCAAAAAAAGATCCAACTAAATGTTGTTTGCAACAAACCCTATCACCAGCAGATAGGTCATCCAAATATAAAATTAATAAGGATTTTTCTGACTTTAATACTATAAATCAAATATACCTAATGGACATCTACAGAATATTTCACCCCAAAACAGCTGAATTTACCTTCTTCTCAGAAGCTCATGGAATCTTTTCCATTATTGACCATATTTTAAAATGAGTATATCTTGCAAGAGGATATTTGTTGAGCTCTGCATATAAAATGTGTTCATGAATTTGATATGCTTTGACAGGAACACATGTGTTTTTCCAATAGTAAACAAGTATAAAAATCAAATTGTTGCTACAACTGTAGTTCCTAGAACACATTATTTATCCATTTTTATTAAAATGAGACACTATATTTTCAGAAACATGGTTTAATTATAAACCAAAAGTTTTCTTGCTATATTTCATGGTGTTCCCTATAAAACATATTTTTAATTTGTTACATTTATGTTTCAAGAATGCTAATAAAGCTACATTACATTTTTTCCTTAGAAATCAAATCATATACTTTCAAAGGCTTTTAATGACTATTATTGTGGGAACCAAAAAGTAAAAGGTTATAACTTTCAAATGTCATTTTCTAATTATAGTGAGCAAATCAGAAAGAGATTTCTCTGTATAGTACTGGCAGAATCTCTATGAGGACTTTCAGTAGTACTTCCTTCACCATCTATTTTTGAAATATAATCTTCTGAAACACAATGTGGGACTAGAACTTAAATGTTCTTGTGGATAGCCATGACAGTGACTGGTACAGAGTTAACATACAATCAATTCTTAGAGAAGCATGAAAATAAATACATGGAAAAGATGACTAATTTATATTAAGCACTATTGATCCATTCCCTCTTTTAAAGAAAATATTCTGGGATTATGGGTAAGGGCAGTTCAATGCAACTTAGGTAACAATGATTGGCCTTTCTTTAGCCACTAGACCAGAAGTTTTGACTTTGGAAGATCTCAGTAGAATATTAAGACCCATTTGCAGTTTTTGGAAATCATTAGATTATTTAATTGGCATTCAGTAAATTTAGTTTTTCAGTGCACAGGCTTAATTACCTCCACATCCTTTGTGGTGGTGTAAGAAGCATGGTCCTCTCTTTGAAAGCATGCTTCACTCTTCGTTTTGGTCAGTAACTGGGAAACAGTCTGTCTCAGCAGGACAGTGTTACAGAATTGTTTTATATAATGGTTACATGTATATGTATCTTTGGGAATCTTTCTTGACCCAGAAAGGCATTGCCTTTCTGACTTTTTCCTGCCATATCTCCTAGTGATATATATCTGTAGAGCCAACTTTGACCAAGATGATGTAGGGGTTTGCCTATGTGGTAACTCTTGGCAATGTCTCTATTATTTTTATTACTTACTCCTGTTAGAAAATATTTCCTGTTAGAGAAATCTCAGAGATGGAAATTCATTTTGAATCTTTAAGGTTTTCAGGAGTACCCACTAAGACTGCAAGATCCCCTGGGCAGTGTAATCCTCAGTGGTGTGCAGATAAACCAGCTCCTCACAGGCCAGTAGGGAGTGTTAACAATGCCAATTTCCTGGGTATAAGCATTTCTTTCAAGGCTGATTACTAGCTACCAAAAGTTGAAAGTTTGCTTGTAAAATTCCTAAATATTGAGCAGTTATCTCTCACAAGCTGGTACAGTTTGACTCCAGCATGCCACTGACTTCATTAAGTCTTTATCAACCAACTGCCTGAGGAGAATGATGACAGCTTCCTAAGAGTGAGGATTTTGAGAAACAAGACAATGGGATGTGAATAGGAAGAGAGAGGTGAAAGAAAGAAAAGGGAAGGGAGTATTGAGAACACAGACTAGATGATGTCATGCTGTCTGTGGGAAATGTAGTTGCCTAGAGTTGTACCAGTTGCAGGTGTGCAGGGTCCTTCTTGAACTGGGAGCTTGGTTTGATCAAAGAATTGGAGAGAAGTCTGTCTTCAATGAGATGATGCCCCTGGGTTCATGTGTAGGGGCCTCCTTTCTTATATCCATTGTATTTCAAAAAAAAAAATAAAACCTGTTCACTCAATATTGCATTCTTCCAGAAGTAATGCTTCCATTGATAACAAGATTATCTGAAATTGTCAAAGAAAACTAAAATTAATCTGTAACCACCTCCTTAAAAAAGCAGATCAGCAAGTTTATGATTTTAGGGAAACTGTATTTTCATTAACCTTTTGGGCAATACAAGGAGACTGACATCCCTATAAACTATGAAATAGTGGGATTTATTGACTTTTAAACTAAGGTTAAAAATAGAAATATCAACTTTCTTTCACTCTCTAGGAAAGGCCTAACCTTGAGAAATTTCTTTTCAAATCATCAACAGGAATTTTAGCCCTCTTGTCTCATGACAAGCTTTAAGATCATTATTCTGAATGTTACCATATCCTCAGTGCATATTGTTGAGCAATATGATAAATAAATAAAAAGGCAATCTTAGAAAAACTTATTAAGGCAATTTTTTAATTATTAAGGCAATTTTCCTTATATAAGGAAAGTAAATTAACTCAGGAATATAATTTGAGGTGTCAAATGCCATCAATAGGTTCATATTTAATGGCTCTATAATTTTTACAATAGTGACCTTATTTGGTGAATTTATATGCATAGTCAACACATCACAATGACTATAGAAATAAACTTTCTTATTATGTTTAGAAACATAATTATGATTTTTATTCATAAGCAATATACCATATTGTTTAAGAGCATGAAATTCGGAGTGGCCATACCAGGTTTCAAATCCCTTTTAAACAATGTGTGGGGTCTTTGACAGCTGAATTATTCTTTCAAAACCGCATTTTAAAATCATAATACAAAGTTTATATAAGAAAAAATATATGATAAAAGCCTGGCACAGGGTGAGTCCTCAGTAAACACTAAAAAATAGAAACATAGGATTTAGGAAATATTGGGCTATAGAATACTTTAATGCTTATATGGAAACAAAGCAAATTAAAATGAAACAGTGTTACCTAAATACCCAACATTAAATCATGACCCAATGAGTTACATAATTCATTATCTATCCTAGTGTTAAAATGAAAGCTTTGTTTATAATCCTGTTTGGAGAAACTTTTGTCAAGCCCCAAAAAGGAATTGAAAAAATGGCCTTTGCCTAAACTTGTCAACTTGAAGGAAAGCAGGAAATCAATGATAGGACATTTGTCAGCAGAGGATTATAGTGTTTAGCCTATTGTTAAGACAAATTAGAAGAAGACTAAAAAACACACAGCAAAATATACATCATTGAGCCTAGTTCCTGAGAATAGTAAATATCTAGTCAAAATTGGTGCTGTGTTTCTTCGCTTTTATTGTTCAGTTTTTTGCCTTCCTTAGCTTTAGGACTTGAAGGCACTAGGTAGCCCTGGAAATTGATGTGTGTGTGGCACAAGAATTTGGAAGATTAGTCAAAAGTCTGTACAGAGGCTGCCTAGGAATCTTGGCTTTCTCCTCTACCTTGTGCTCCTTGACAGCAGGCTCTCCCCTACCATACAAAAGGCAGGAGCTATAATGGAGACTCCTACAGCTTAGGATAGGGCAGGAGTGAGACCATACAAGGAAGACATAAAGTTAATGTCTACCCCTTTCCTTACTTGGAATTAAGGTAGCTGGCTTCTGTGTGTGTGTGTGTGTGTGTGTGTGTGTGTGTGTGTGTGCGCGCGCATATACACATATAATATATACACTTCTTGGCAGGAAATTAGCAAAATTCTTTTTGGACACTGATGTGCCCAAGACAAGAATATGTTTTTTTTTTTTTAAGGGAGAAAAAAAGTGAAATGAATTGCAATGGAATTAATATTATAATAGTTTGGGGATCATAGAAAGCAGCTCAATGTGGTTAGATACACAAGGAGGGCGGTATAGAAAAGCTGGAGAAAAGGAGGGAGATTAATCTATCATCAAGGTCATGAGATTTTTCCTGAAGGCAATGGAAAATTAAGCAACCCTTTAATTACCTTTTATCACTGTTAGGGAATAATTTTCATTTATCTTTCTAGCTGTGTCCACAGAGAGCATACAACAAACTAAATAATTAGCAAGAAAAAATGCATTCATTAAATGGCAATATGTACAGGTTGCAGGACATTCTAGGAAGAGTTCCCATCAATTCTTTAGAAAAACATAGTTTAAATATGATATAAATACATTCTTAGAGATTAAGTCATCTGGCAAGTTTCAGATACACAGGGCAAAATCTTTAGAAAGATGGAGCAGAAAGTAACCATTTTTTAAATTTCCTTTTTTTCAGTTTGATTTAAATAGAATATCTTCTTATTTTTTTTATTTTCTTGTTGTATGCAAAGTATGTTCATACCAATTCATGTCTTCATATGTGTACTTTGGGTAACGACGCCATCAAGTTATTTCCCTAAAACTTTACAAAGACCTGCCTGTTCACCAGCCCTACCCTCGTGCAAAAAAGCCACTTTTTTAACAAGTAATTTTTAAATATTAATGGGTAACTTCTTACACAGTGGATAGAATCAAACAAACAGAAAAAAAGAACTTTGAAATATAGGGGTGGTACAGATAGTAGATAAACATTTCACAAAAGAACAATTGATATTCTCAGAGAGGTAAGAAAATATATTACAATCAAAAATGGATAATATTTTAACATAGGAAATCCTCAAAGAACAAGGAAGATCTCTAGAAAATTAAAAAGTGATAGAAGTTTAAGAAAAGTGTATATAATGTATTGAATATTAGAGAACACTTCCAAAACCCAAAGAAAGTTAAAATAGAAAAAAAGAAGATGAAAAGTTTTATCTCATGTGAACTCTAGGAAGAAAACAAGAGGGCAGAAAAGCACACAAAAAGTAATTTAAGAAAATTTCATGTAACAGCAGGTATTAGTGTAACAAATGTGAAAATATACCACCTGAAATTTTAGAGCCTCATAGATAATGAAGCAATGATGAAACCTTCAAAGTTGTAGACAGTGAAAAACAGGTCATATAATATATGGTAGAAAATTTCCATACTGTCATAACTCAAATCCTAATGGGAGTAAGATGGGAGTACTGGGGTGGTAGCTCAGTTGTAGATCACTTGCCTTGCATGCATGAGATACTGGGTTCAAATCTCAGCACCACATAAAGATAAATAAATATATTGTGTTCATGTACAACTAAAAATATATTTAAAAAAAAAAATTCCTAATAGCACTGGCCTTTTTGGCAGCATTAGAAACCAAAGGGAAAGTCATTTCCAACCTAGAGTTTATATCTAGCTGCACACTGTTAGTCATATATGCAGGTAGGAAATATTGTAAAAACACTGTCCAATGTGCAAATCTAAAAAGAAAACTTGCATTCTTTCTCAAAAAGCAACTGAATAAGAGGATGTAGCCAACAAAGAGAAAGACTTGGATACAAAGAGTGGCTTAACCATGAAAGAGGTAAATGTAATTAATTCCCAGTAAGATAGGGAAAGAGTGTCCTAGCTATGCAGGGGGCCTGGAAACAACCTCTCTAAAATGAAGTGGGAAGACACATGGTCTAGAAGAGTAGATATCTTATTTTTTCCTGGTATGGGGACTGAATCCAGGGGTTCGATATCACTGAGTTACATCTCCAGCCAGCCTATTCACTCATTCATTCATTCATTTTGAGACAGAGTCTTGCTGAGTAGCTTAGGGCCTTACTAGGTTTCTGAGGCTGGCCTCAAATTTGCCATCCTCTCCCCTCAGCCTCCCAAGTCCCTGGGATTATAGGAGTGTGCCATGGTACCCAGTTGAATGTCTTTCTTAACAATAGAAAGGAACTAGTAATGTGATCGACTAGTGCCATGAGAAGAGCTCACAAGTTTGGTGAAGAATTGTGGAACAATTAGAGATAGATACATAAAATAGAGTTATGAATTAAGAATCCTTAAATAGTACATTGATTATGGGGAAAATGAAAAAGTAAAGTATGTAGTAGTAAAATATATAAAATAGTATATTAATTATATAGTAATGTGTATTATTTTAATGGAAATATATAGTAGTATATAATTACACATTTCCTTACACACTGAAGCATACTATCATACCTATGTAGTAACAAGTTAAATAATTAATCTTTGTTGTTTATGATACCACTCTATTAGGAAGATGAGAGGAAGAAAAATGGTATGTATTTGAGGTGAAAAAGGTAAAATAATCCTTACCTTTCATAGTAGGAATTCAACAGATTATGTCTGAAAAGTAAAGATAACATAAACCAGGTGTGTTGTTGCATACCTATCCCTTCAGGAGGACAGGGCAGAAAGGTTGAAGTTCAGGGTCACCCAAAGCAACCTTATCTCAAAATAAAATAAATAAAAGAGATGGGGATATAGCTCACTATTAGAATACCCCTAGGTTCAACCAGTACTTTAAGATAATAATAATAATAATAATAATAATAATAATAATAATAATAATAATAAAATATTATTCCAAAATATAGGAGTAAATAGCAGAAGTCATAGTAATCAGAGCTTTAGCAGTTGCCTTTAGGGGCTAGGAAAAGATGATGGGACCCAAGGTTGCTCATTGAAGGATAGGTCCCACAGGTATGTAGCTTCTTCTCAAGGATGGAGTTGAATCATAGAAGTTAAATGACTTTATTCATTTTTTGTTTTTATGTAATATTCTTTGTAGAAAAGTTGTCTGCTATGTCACACTTGTGTGTGCTGCCAGGGATCAAACCTAGGGGCATTGCACATACTGAGTAAGTGCTCTATCACTGAGTCACATTCCCAGCCCTGGTAGTCTGTTTTTAAGGATATCTTTCTTAACTGTACCCACCTTCTTTTATGTTTCTGCCCAGAGAGGTAGGAAAAGAACTCACCTTTCTGTGCTCTGTTGATATCAAAGTTGTGATAAGTAACATTGTTGCTAATAAGATTTCCAAAAATTGTTTCAAACCTTGCTCCTTCCCACTGATCTCTACCCTCAGTTTAAGGAATATGAATTTAAAAATAATACTAAAGTTTGTTCTTTTGTTCATACATATGCAAAATTGAAATTTTTAATAAAAGTTTCACACAGTGATTCAAGAGACATATCTTAGTCCATTTGTGCTCCTTTAACAGAATGCCATAGACTGGATAATTTGTCAAGAACAGAAACACATTATAGAGGTACATAGAGTTCCAGAATGCTCTATTGTTCAAACTTGTGTATTTTGGAGGAAAACCTACAGAGACCTAAGATAATATGGCCAAAAAACTCTACCAAGAAACTTCTAGAACTAGTAAACGAATTAAGCAATGTAGCAGGAAATAAAATCAACACCCATAAATCAGAGGTATTTCTGTATATCAGTGACAAATCCTCTGAAAAGGAAATGAGGAAAACTACCCCATTCACAATATCTTCAAAAAAATAAATAAATAAAATACTTGAGAATGAACTTAACAAAGAAGGTGAAAGATCTTTACAATGAAAACTATAGAACCCTAAAGAGAGAAATAGAAGACCTTAGAAGATGGAAAGATATACCTTGCTTATGGATAGGCAGAATATTAATAAAATGACCATACAACCAAAAGCACTATACAGGTTCAATGCAATTCTGATCAAAATCCCAATGGAATTCCTCATAGAAAAGGCAATCATGAAATTCATCTGGAAAAAATAAGAGACCCAGAATAGCTAAAGCAATTCTAAGCAGGAAGAGTGAAACAGGTGGTATTGCTATACCAGACCTTAAACTATACTACAGAGAAATAGTAACAAAAGCAGCATGGTTCTGGCACCACAACAGCCTGGTAGACCAATGGTACAGAATAGAGACACAGAGACCAACCCACAAAATTACAACTACCTTATATTAGACAAAGGTGCCAAAAGCATGCACTTGAGAAAGAATATCATCTTCAACAAATGGTGCTGGGAATCAAACCAGAGACTCTGTGTCTAATAGAAGAAAAAGTTGGCCATAATCGTCATCATGTGGGGTCAGGTTCTAAATTCCTTAATAAGACACCTATAACACAAGTACTTGTACTTCATACAAGTACTTTGGATAATGATGTCTATCACATTCCACCATCCTTACTAATCCCCTGTCCCCTCCCTTTTCCTCCCTCCCCTCTTTGCTATCTAGAATGCATCTATTCCTACCATGTTCCCCTCCCAACCCCACTATGAGTCAGAGAAAACATTTGTTTATTTGGTATTGGCTAACTTCACTTAGCATTATCTTCTCCAACTGCACCCATTTACCAGCAAATGCCATGATTTTATTCTCTTTTATTGATGAGTAAAATTTTATTGTGTGTATATATATAGAGACCACATTTTGTTCTCCATTCATCCACTGAAAGGCATCTATGTTGGCTCCACAGTTTAGCTATTGTGAATTGTGCTGTTATAAACATTTATGTGGCTGTTTCCCTGTAGTATTCTGTTTTTAAATCCTTTGGGTATAGTCTGAGGAGAGGGATAGTTAGGTGAAATGGTGGTTCCATTTCCAGATTTCCAAGGAAACTCCATAGTGCTTTCCATATTGGCTGCACCAATTTGCAGTCCCACCAGCAGTGTATGAGTGTATCTTTTCCCCCATATTCTTGCCAACATTAATTGTTGATTGTCTTCATAATAGCTGCCATTCTAACTGGACTGAGATGATAGAGTAGTTTTGATTTGCATTTCTCTTATTGCCAGAGAAGATGATCATTTTTTTCATATATTTGTTGATTAATTGTATATCCTCTTCTTAGAAGTGTCTGTTCATGTTCTTGGCCCATTTGTTGATTGGATTATTTGGGATTTTTTGGTGCTTAGCTTTTTGAGTTCTTTATATACTCTAGAGATTAGTGCTCTATCTGATGTGGGAGGGGTAAAAATTTGCTCCCAGGATGTAGGCTCTCTGTTCACCTCAAATATTATTTTTTTTGCTGAGAAAAAAACTTTTTATTTTGATTCCATCCCATTTATTGATTCTTGGTTTTAATTCTTGCACTGTAAGTGTCTTATTAAGGAATTTGGGGCCTAATCCCATGTGATGAATATTCGGGCCTACTTTTTCTTCTATTAGATACAGAGTCTCTGTTTTCATTTCTAGGTTCTTGATCCATTTTCAGGTAAGTTTTGTGCATGGTGAAAGATAGGGGTTTAATTTCATTTTGTTGCATACTGATTTTCATTTTTCCCAGCACCATTTGTTGAAGATGCTATCTTTTCTCCAGTGCAGTATTTTGGCACCTTTGTCTAATATAAGATGATTGTAGTTTTTATGGGGTAGTCTCTGTGTCCTCTATTCTGTACAATTGGTATACCACTCTGTTTTGTTGCCAGTACCATACTCTTTTTGTTATCATTCCTCTGTAGTATAGTTTCAGGTCTGGTATAGCAATGCCACCTGCTTTGTTCTTCCTACTAAGGATTGCTATAGCTATTCTGTGTCTCTTATTTTTCCTGATGAACTTCATGATTGCTTTTTTTCAATGACTAATGTCATTGGGATTTTTATCAGAATTGCATTAAATCTGTATAATGCTTCTAGTAGTATGGTCATTTTGATAATATTAATTCTGCCTAAAATGAGTAAGGTAGATCTTTCCATCTTCTAAGGTCTTCTCTGAGTTCTATCTTTAGGGTTCTGTGGTTTTCATTGTATAGATCTTTCACCTATTTATTAAGTTGATTTCCAAGTATTTTATGTATTTTGAGGTTATTGTGAATGTGGTAATTTTCCTCAGTTTTTTCTCAGAGGCTTTGTCACTGATATACAGAAATTCCTTTGATTTATGTGTATTGATCTTATATCCTGTTGCATTGCTGAATTCATTTACTAGTTCTAGAAGTATTCTGGTGGAGTTTTTTGGGTCTTCTATGTATAGAATCATATCATCATCAAATATTGATAACTTAATTTCTTCTATTCCTATACTTATCCCTTTGATTTCTTTCATCTGTCTAACTGCTCTGGCCAGTGTTTTAAGAACTATGTTAAATAGAAGTGGTGAAAGAGGGCATTTCTGTCTTGTTCCAGTTTTTAGAGGGAATTCCTTCAATATTTCGCTGTTTAGAATGATATTGGCCTGAGGCTCAGCATAGATATCCTTTATGATGTTGAGATATGTTACTGTTATCCCTAATTTTCCTAGTGTTTTGAACATGAAGGGGCGCTACATTTTGTCAAATGCTTTTTCTGCATTTATTGAGATAATCATATGATTCTTATCTTTAAGTCTATTGATGTGATGAATTACATTTATTGATTTCCTTATGTTGAACCAAACTTGCATTCCTGGGATGAATCCCACTTGATCATGGTGCACCATCTTTTTTATGCATTTTTTGTATTCACTTTGCCAGAATTTTACTGAGAATTTTTGCATCTATGTTCATTAGAGATATTGGTCTGAAGTTTTCTTTTTTTTTTTTTCTTTGATGTGTGTTTGCCTGGTTTTGGGATCAGGGTGATATTGGCCTCATAGAATGACTTTGGAAGTGCTGCCTTATTTTGTATTTCCTGAAATAAATTGAAGAGTATTTGTATTATTCCTTCTTTAAAGGTCTTGTAGAAATTGAACTTGACTGTGTATCCATCCAGTCCTGTGCTTTTCTTGGTTGGTTAGCTTTTGATGGCTTCTTCTATTTCCTTATTTGATATTGATCTGTTTACATTGTGTATATCTTCCTCACTCAATCTGGGCAAATCGTGTGACTTAAAAAATTTGTCAATGACTTCAATGTCTTCTATTTTATTGGAGTATAAGATTTCAAAATAATTTGTAATTATCATCTGTAATTCTATAGAGTCTGCTGTAATATTACCTTTTCATAATGTATGCTGATAATTTGAGTTCTCTCTTTCCTTCTATTCTTTAGCATGGCTATAGGTCTGTCAATTGTATTTGTTTTTTCAAAGAACCAACTTTTTGTTTTGTCAATTTTCTAAATTGTTTCTTTTGTTTTGATTTCATTGTTTTCAACTCTAATTTTAATTATTTTTTGCCTATTACTGTTTTTGCTTCTGATTTGTTGTTCTTTACTGTGGCTTTGAGATCTTGTTATGAGGTCATCTATTTGTTGACTTTTTTGTCTTTTAAGGAATGAATTCCATACAATGAATTTTCCTCTTAGTAGTGGTTTCATAGTGTCCCACATATTTTGATTTGTTGTGTCTATGTTCTCATTTACCTGTAAGAATTTTTAAATCTACTTCTTAAAGTCTTCTGAAACCCATTGTTCATTCAGTAGCATATTGTTTAGTCTTCAGATGTTGGAGTAATTTTTACTTTTTATTTTGTTGTTGATTTCCATTTTCATCCCATTATGATCTGAAAAAATGCTAGGTAGTATCTCTACTTTTTTGTATTTGGTATGAGTTGCTTTTTGACATAGCATATGGTCTATTTTACAGAAGGATCAATGTGCTGCTGAGAATAAAGTGTTTCTGCTTGATTCAGGTTGAAATATCCTATAAATGTCAGTTAAGTCTAAGTTATTGATTATGTTATTGAGTTCTATAGTTTATTCAACTTTTATTTGAAGATCTATTTAGTGGTGAGAGAGGTATGTTAAATTTGCCCCATATTATTGTGTTATGGTCAATTTGACTCTTGAACTTCAGAAGAGTTTGACTGATGACCATAGCTGCAGCATTGTTTGGGGCATATATATTTATGATTGTTATGTCTTGTTGGTGTATGGTTCCCTTGAACAGTATGTAATGTCCATCTTTATCCATTTTGATTAACCTTGGCTTGAAGTCTACTTTATTTGATATGAATATGGAAACCCCTGCTTGCTTTCACAGTCCATGTGAATGGTATGATTTCTGCCAACATTTTCCCTTCAGTCTGTGTATGTCATTTTTTATCAGTTGAGTCTCCTGTAGGCAGCATATTGTTGGGTCTTTTTTTTAAATCCAATCTGCTAGCCTATGTCTTTTGATTGGTGAGCTTAATCCATTAACATTTTGGGTTACTATTGAGACATGGTTTGTATTTCCAGCCATATTTGTTTAATTTTTGTTATTTTACTTAAATTGGTTTTCCTCTTTGATTAGTTTTTTCTTTAGTATACTACCTCCCTCTGCTGAGTTTCATTGGTGTTTTTCATTTCCTCATTATGAAATATGTTGCCAAGAATGTTTTGTAGTACCAGTTTTTTAGCATAAAGTCTATTAATTATAAACTATTGTTTATGGTGGAAGGTTTTTATTTTACTTTAAAATCTAAAGCTTAATTTTGTTGGATTTAAGATTCTTGGTTGGCACCCATTATCATTCAGAGCTTGATATATGTATTTCCAGGATCTTCTAGCTTTCAGGGTTTGTGTTGAAAAATCTACCGTTATTCTAATTGGTTTTCCCTTTTGTGTAATCTGATTCTTTTCACTTGTGGCTTTTAAAATTCTCTCCTTATTCTGTATGTTGAGTATTTTCCTTATAATATGCCTTGGTGTGGATCTGTTGTGATTTTGTACATTCGTCGTCCTGAAGGATTCTTGAATTTGAATTTCCAATTCACTATTTGCTGGGAGCCATCAGCCAAGTAGGTATGACAATTTCCTTGCCAGTGTACTCCCATGCTGTCTAGTGGAAGGACTCCTGAAAGGTGACCTTGCTCAAGGACCAGGGCAGATCCGTGTTTAGGGTGTTCCCGGTTTAGCATAATACGAGATTAGGGTGTTCCCCATTTAGAATAGGGTGTATCCTGCTGCCTGAGTTCCTCTTGAGTTCTTAGGGTCAGACAGTATATTTTGGGAGACAGAAGCCCAGTAGAGTGTGGATTTGGGCAGAGAACGTGGATTCCCCCAGAACGTGTTTGTAGATGGCTGGTGTGAGTTTGGAAATAAAGAACTGCTGTTTGAATCTACAAGCTGTGTGGAGGCTCGTGATTTGTGCCCAGCCAGAGACTGCAGCAACTATTCATGTTTGGAAAGTTTTCTGATATTATTTTATTGAGTAGATTGTTCATTCCTTTGGTTTATACCCCTATTCTTTCCTTTATTCCAATAACTCTTAAATTTGGTCTTTTTTTCTATCCCATATTTCTTGGATGTTCTGCTCATGATTTCTTATCATTTTCACTGTGTGGTGTATGTTCTTTTTAAGATGATTTATTTTATCTTCATTGTCTGATGTTCTATCTTCTAAGTGGTCTACTCTGTTGTTGATGCTTTCATAGTGATCTTTTGCTTCTTGGATTTGTTTATGTAGCTCATTGTTGAAGTGATCTTTCACTGCCTGTATTTGTTCTTGAGATCCCAACACATTTTACCCATGTATATCCTGAAATATTTCACTGTCATTTTTTCTTCTGTAGCTGCCAATGCTTCTAATGATGTGTTCTTTTGATTTGTTTCTGCTACATCCTTCCCTTGTCTTTTCATGTTGCTCATGTGCCTTCCTTTCCAGCTCTGTGGATATGGTGTGTTATTGCTTTTACCTTATAAATTTGTAGTGCTCTTGTACGGTTCCAAGATCTCTCCTTTGTGCATAAGGACAATGTTAACAGATCCCAATATCAACAATACATTACCTATGAACAAATTGTTGTTATTAAGACATTTACAGTTTAGTCTCAATGCCCAGAAATATTGAATTCAATTATTATTAAAAATATAATCAGTAGTTTCCTAAAAAGGTTTACTTTTTCTGGTGGTGGACAATGAACTGGGGGTAAGTCATAGGATGAAATGTTGAGGGAAGAACATGTGAGGGTATAGAGATAATATATCTTAGGAATTGTGAAGGAGAAATCTTGAAGTGGGTTAGCAGCAGCAGAATAGATACGAGGTAATTTGGGGTAGACATTTACATGGGAAGGCAGTAGAGTACCTAAAACTAACACACATATGTTTTCAGAAAAATACAGGATGTTAAAATAGTATATTTGCAGGGTGAAGGAAGAAGAATAATAAAAAGGAGAAAGAAATAAAAGAAAAAAGAGAGAAGAAAAATAAAGGAAAAAAAGGGCTTATGCAATTCCTCTATATTATATTATTTAGGTGACTTATTCCTCAAAGTCCTATTTCATGCGAAGTTGTTGGTTTTACATATGTTGGGGATTTGAGGGTCATAGGATAGAAGAGAAAGGAGAAAAAGAAAAAGAAATACCTTAGAGATCTATTTCTTTCTCTTCTCATCTAGTATGTGGGCTTGTCTCATTGAGTAGCTGTCTCTGCCCTCAGGATGGTGTAGGTAACCAGGGTGTGAAGACTGTACCTGGTGTGGAGCATCTGAATTTGGGGAGTGCTGCCCACCAGTCCAAGCAGGGAAATAGTGCCTCACGGGTGTTTTTTGTGACCACTTGTCTGATTTAAGCCCCAAGTATTGTCTCCCTCTCTTGCCTGGAGACTTCCCAAATCCTGATCTCTCTGCTATGCTCCAGACTTTAGTCCTCTCCTTTCTCTTATTTATCAGATCCCAACTGCTGGATCTCAAGTCCAGGCTCACACTAGGTGGGTGGCACCCTGTTTGCACTGTACTCCTGCCCAACTGATCTTGTGTTGGATGGCCACTGTGCTGAGTTAACGCTGTTAGTGAGTGGGGAGGAATTGGAAATCAGGTATCTGCTCAACTGGCGATCTGATCTGATAGCCACACACACCACAAAATGGTGAGAAAGGTTTTCCAAGATGGAGTTTGTCTTCTTCCAGTTCTGGGATGTCTGGTGATGTGAGGGGAGCTGGGTGATGGCCGTGTGCTGTGGATAGGTATCAGCCAAGTAACCTGTGTGGGAGTGGAGCACAGTCTAGAGTTCTACAGAGGTGCTTATATGTGTTGCTGCTAAGCAACTTGTGAACTGTGCATGAACTAGAACTGTTGGCTTTGGGTATGGAGTCTGGAGAATTACTCAAGCCTGGAGGCTCATTTCTGCATGGGTGGTCACAGTGCTGGCAATTTCTGTGAAAATCCACTGGCCCCTGGAGATCAGATCTGGGAACTGATCCCACCTAACAGTGAAAATGTTGAGCCAAGATGGTGGCAGTCTGCTTTCAGCGCTGAGGTGTCTGGTGAGGTGGGAGAGCCAGGCGATGGTATTGTGCTGTGTGTAGGTAGCAGTTGAGTGACCTGCATGGGAGAGGAGCGAAGTCTTGGTGATCTGCAGATGTGTTGATAGGTGATTCTGCTAATGTGCTCACTGAGTCTTGCATGGACTGGAGATTCTAAAGTTAGCTGTTTGTCCTCCAGGGAGGAGAGACAGGAAGAAGTCCTAGACCAGTCTGGGTTTACTATGGTCTCTTGGCTGCAGCTATTTGGAGGAAAGTTTCAGCACCTTTAGGAAAGCCAAGCTTTGCAATTGACTTGCGAGCAGAGCACCTGCTCAGGCAGCAAGGCACAGTAAAGGCAGTGGGCTGAAGGGCTGTGGTGCTGGTGGGCTGGGGATGAGCTAGTGGGAAATGGCAGAGAGGGAAGGGGCTCAGGAGGAAGCTCCACCCTGATTCTGGTCTTGCTGCCCATGGCTGTCTTGCATTTGGTCTTTCCCCTGTCATTCCCCTAGGTCCCTAGCTGGCCAGCAAGCCCCATCACACCCCATGGATAGAAGCAGGAAGTATCTGTTAGATAAAAGGCCTGAGAATCACTCACACTGGTGCTTCGGCTTTAAAGTATATGTGGAGAAGGCTCTGGTAATTTGTTCTTTCCATTCATCCCTACTATTTTTCTCCAAGCCTTGCTTCAGTGACCTGGGCTTCACGACCACCAGGAAGCCTAAGAACTCCTAGGCCCAAGTGAGACAGGAGCCACTACTGAGAAAGACGCTTGGCCTGTCTCTACCCCAGGCTCTAGAGGTGCATACCATGCAAATAAAGACCAGTGTTCCAAGGCACCCTCGGGTCTCCCTTTCTAACTCCCTTGTACTTTACCTGCCACCAAGGGCTTTGAATCCCTTCCAAGCTTTCTGCACTTCAGGTGGAATTCCCTGTTTCATTTGCCAGCAGCTTCATCTGCTAAGAGAACCTACTTTTGGGACTGCCAAGAAGCAGCAGACACAACTTGGCTTTGTCAAAACAGCATGTGGTTTTGTTCTCCCATTCTTCCTCATCCCATTTCCTTCACTTGCCAAATGGAGAAAGCAAGAGGAGGCAGCAGCAAGTGGGCAGAAGTGTGGGGGTGGGGGAAGATAGGGTGCAGAGCAAACAAGTTCTCCAGTAAGTTATTTACATTGCATGTAGACCCCTGGACAGCCTGGAGGCTCCACTGCCAATCGGAACAATATTCTGCCCCATATTTTCCCCTCCCTTGAAGTTGGGGAACAATGGAAGATAGGTGAAATGGAGAGACAGTCATCTTAACTGGCTACTTCCTAACCAAGTTTAGGATCAAGAACAAGGACTATAGTAACAGCATAAAGTAAGACAAAACAAACAAGTTTTGTCTCCCCTAGCTGCACCCTTTGGAAAGGAGGCGGCACCTGCATGGTGTATGTGCAGTTTGCATTAACAGCATCATTCAGGGTGCCTGCACATGCTCGCTAGTATGTAGGTACACACAAGCTTGCAGATCCCGGTGAGGGGAGTGGTAGCCAAAGACATCTAAAACTCAGAGCTTCCAAGAAAGCACTAGACATGCTGGTGCCAGAAGCTCTGCAGCTGCTGCTTTGCCCAGACTCCAGCACAGAGCCACCTGCAGCCAGCCAGAGCCCGCCAAGCCTATTTATGTGGCACACAAGTGGGCTATGGCTTCCTCCGCCCCCACCCTGCCAGGCATCTGTCTCCCAGGAGTAGCTGCGGTACTCGTGCGTGGGCATGTTGTTTGGGATCTTCTGCCTGGGAGCCAGGGGTGCCACCTTCTGGGATGCTGCCAACCTTGTCCTTGGTCGTGGTAAGTTTTCTTGCCCCCACTCTGGAGCATTGCATTTCCTGCACCCCACTCTGTCCCAGCCACCTTCAGGCCGCAGGTGAGTGAGTACCTGGAATGCAACATCTGAAAGCTGAGCACAACCAGGCTCTCTCTCAACCAGTCAGCAAGGCCATTTTACTTGGTTTTATTGTGTGCCTTTGGGTGAGGAGGATTTTCAACTGTATTTACTTAGGGTGGCTCTTTAGGTAGTTTTATTTTGTTTTATTTTTTTTCCATTTATGGATTCTGGTATTTCTTTATTTGTGTCTTTTGAAGAGCAAAACCAACCTCATAGAGTCTTTCTGGGGTAATGTTTCTGTTCTTAAGCTTCATGTTTATTTTGTAGATTACACAGAGTTAGGGGGGCGGGGGGGGAATGGATGAAAAGACTAAGACTGAGAGTCCAGTTATTTTTCATGGTGTTCTTTCTTCCTTGCTATGGGAAAGCCACAACCCCCAGCCAGGCAGTCAACTGTGGAACACCCACACACACTTTCTCTCCCTCTCTCCCTTTTTTTTTCTTCAAAACACCTCTCTCTTTTTTTTGACAGGAAGTCTAATGTAGGAATAATGTGATATATTTTGTTATGAGAGCTGTAAATCAAACATCATCATTTCTTTTTTCCCTTGTATTTTTATTCATTTATGTTGCCATATTAAATATCTTGATTAAGCAATTTGTGATTTTTGATTCTAAACTAATCCATAATATCCAGCCTGCATTTTCTCCCCTTTGAATTCATTTTGAATTTTCTTTGACTAAATAAAATGTCCTTAAATATGTGAATGTCATTATCATTTAAGGCTCAGAGGATACACTTCTATTTTATAATTTTGTTCTTACTTGTGAAATAATAATATTTTCTGAAATATATGAATTTTTAATTTCTGAGTCTCTAAAGTTTTGGTTCATTGGTTCAGGTGGTTGCTGCTCTGTTGAATGAAAATTCTTTTATGATGTTATTCATGGTACTTTATCAATGTCATAGTCAGAAGGCTTTCAGAAGAGAAGGATTTTTTCAATAAAGCATTTATGAAAAATACAGTCTACTCTCTTTTAGAGTTAAGACAATAAGAAATGAAGCATATATGAGTTAGGGCTTGATTGTCTGAGGAAATACAGACAAGGCTGTGGTTTCATTACATTAATTGCAATATTTGTGTGATCTAAATACCAAAAAGTCCAAGAAGACCAAATTTCCTCAGGTATGAGGGCTGCTAACCTATGTATGGCTATTGAACTATTATGATTTTCCTCAGAGTGCAAAAATGTTAATGGAGGATGAGGAAGTACAACTAGAGATGAAAATACTGTTAGAGGAGATTCAAGTTTAAGAAAGATTTAATTGAAAAACTATTAATATGTACATTTTGTAGACTTCTTTTCCATAAAGAACTACACATATTCTTGTTTTAATCACATTTTCCAACAAGAAAACTTAGTCACTTTGATAGTTCTTGAATTTCAATATGCAATAGTCAAAGTGAATTTAGTATGTTTTTTTCTTTTTTGGTACCAGGGATTGAATCCAGGGATGCTTAACCACTGAGCAATATTCACAGCCATTTTTGTTTATTTATTTATTTATTCTGTTTTAAGACGGGGTCTTGTTAAGTTGCTTACAGCCTTGGTAATTTGCTGAAGCTGGCTTTGATCATGAGATCCTCCCGCCTCAGCCTCCCCAGCTACTGGGAGTACAGGTATGTCCCACCATGTCCTGCGATTTAGTTTGTACTTTGATGCAGCAGTTCCACTCTCCCATGAATAATATCTAAGTAAATTATGAGAAACCAAGGTAAACATAGTATTGGTTGAAGGAATTATGTGTTATTGCTAGAAAATAAAAGCATTTATTCAAATAAAGAGAACTAATATGTTTTAACTTGGTAATTTTATAAAATGTTACAGATGATGCTATTTAGAAAATATCTTGAATAAAATTTAAATATGTGAAAAATTCACTCTGTTAATTTTGCTATTTGTAAGACTAATTTGGGAAAACACAAAATGCTGATTCTCATGTCTTCCCCTGTGTTTCTACAGGTAATAGAAATTTTTGATTTCATGCATAGGAAACAAATTACATAAAGTAGAGATTACAATTAGATCCTTTAGAATAAAACAAAGAAAGAGATATTGAAAATAATAAAATTATTATTTATGACTAATAAATAGCAAAACCCAGAGTAAGTGAATTATTATTCTCTCTAGCCAGTGTCCTTCTGATATACCACACTGCCCCTGGTGAACTGGGCATCTGATTCTTCTGAATGCCTCTTAGATATTAATTACCTGGAGTGTAAGGACAATATCTTCCTTTTCTTTTGAAGTTCTTTGCAGTGTTGGTCCAAAGGTAGAAGCCAAGCAGTGGTATTAGTTAATGGAGATGTGGAGTTGATAGTGTGGAAAGTGGCTTGGCATCAGATCAATGGAGAATGAATCCTGAGTAAGTCACATCTTGGCTGCATGACCTAATGTGCCTTATTTAATTTCTTAACCTACTTTTCTCATCAGTAAAATATAGATGAAAATATCTGCATCATAGTAGTTTTTGATTTAAAAAAATATGGGCTTGGTTTGTAACTCATTGGTAGAGTATTTGCCTAGCTTGTGTGAGGCACTGGTTTGGTCCTCAGTACTACATATAAGTAAATGAATAAAATAAAGGTTCATCAAAACCAATAACAACAAAAAAGAATATTTGTAATCGTTCCACATAGTACCTGCTAGCAAGTAGATGCTCACAATTCAGTTTAACTCTGGATCTTATGGCTTTCTTTTTTCCAGGTTAACCTCCTTTTTTTCCTGTGGAGATGTTTTTATTTGTGTGATGGCTTAGTCTTATATATGTTTTTAATATTAAAAATTAGACTTCCTTGGTTGGTACTCTAGGATGGAGCAACCCATTTTTATAAGAGCATCTTCATATCTGACCTTGTAAATTCCAAGAAGCTAGAAGAAAGGGAAATAAACAATTTACCTGAAGCAGATACATCATAATCCTCATTTCTTGCTCCCTTTGGTCAGGCAGGTAAGTTAGAAAAAACTGACCCAGGAATATTCTTAGGAGGAAAATCTGACTTTGTGAATATGCTCAGAAGTCAAATGTTGTCTCTGCCTGAACCAGTAGATCCTTGGAAACTTGAAACATGAAACTTAATTTTTAATTCTGTTTGTGGTATTTATAAGTGAAGGTACAAGTGTTTTTTTCATGAAGTTCTGAAGCTATTAGATGTGGTAAAACTAGATATTGCCCCATTTTATTTCAAGATTTTGTCCTAGCTTTGCAGCATTTTCTTTTATTTTTTATCAAAAGTTGTAAACCTCAATTTGCTTTTCAATATGATGTTTTTAGATTAATAACCCAGTCATTATAATAAAATCATATTTCCTGGAGCAATATGTTTTATTAACAGTTTCATATAATACATGTAAGATTCCTCCTTCTAGGACATCATTTTGACGCCTGTTGGTACCTTTGCTGCCTTCCATTAATGGCTTTGGATGGAATGACTTCACATCTTTTAAGTACATATCTTTGGTAATTTATATCAAGGCTCTCTTCTGAGGACCTCTACAGAGGCCTGTAAGAAACTAACGTGGGAATTTTACTCTTAACTTGGCTATGTTTTAAATTTAGGAAGTCAATTTTTCTGGCTCTGAAGTAAAGTAATTTTCTTCTTTTTTTATATAAATAAGACTAATTAATTTGTAGTTTCTACTGAAATTGCATTCTTCTCCCTTCTGTCTAAATGGCCAGACCATTTTATTCTATGGTGTGAGCTCCTCACAAAGCTCTCCTGTTGTCATTAATACACTATCCTAACTGTACTGACCACCACTTTACACATTCATACTAGGGAAGGTAGGTTGAAAAATTAGAATCTTTCTTACAGCGTTTAGACAGTAGGGAAGCACTAAGGAAGAACATTTTAGAGACACTTTTACACTCATGTCTTCCCTCTTTTTCAGTGCTAGGAAAATATATGGGATAATTTAGTCAAAGAACTCCAATTACATTTCCCATTTGTCTGGAAATAATTATTTACTGAGGAGATAATGTGCTCTGTGGAAGAAAGGTTTGGCAAGTAATATATATTCTTTAGCTCATTGGTGTTGGGAGCATATGTTAGTGATCCTATCATATAAAGCTTATGCTTAAAAAGTGGTTACTGTGTGAGGATAGTAACTATTCTTATATGATATTGTTATATGGTATTGTGTCATGGGGAGGGCTTCATTTTAACTGGGAGGAATGAATGAATTTAACCAATACATAAATTCTGTAATGAATTTTTCTTCAATATCTGATCTAGCCCTACAAATAACTGTTCATTAACTGTAGAAGCTTGGGAATCCATCATACTTACTTAGAAGTAAACTTCAGTAAAATTCTTAAGTAGATAGTAAAGATGGGTGTTAAGTAATTTAAATATAAATTTAGAAACTAGAGAAAGATAAAAATAAAACCAAACCACTTAGACGTAGTCACATCACCTGACAATAATGTCAGTCTATTTTGCTGCCTTTAATTTATTTCCATAGACTTGCCATGCTTTTTACATGACCAAAAAGAAAAAGTTAGGTATAAACCTGGTTGAATGTTTAATAAAAACTTAGCACTGTCATGCTGATTTTGATGACATAGCCTCTTTTTTTGTTATTGTTTGTTTCCTTCAGACATGGTCCCATTCAAATAAGTTGACTTGAAAAGTGTTAATTACCATTTAGACATGAACTTCTTCTGTTCAAAAGCAAGCCCCATGTCTAGCACAAAGTGTGTTGAATTTCTGAATGTGTAAAAATATGTTTATTCATTTTTTTCCAGTTCAAGAACATTTTCCCCTAAGACCAGCTAGTGTTTTAGCTTTTTCCTTTTCTTAATGCCTTTTTTTCTTGCAAGATCCTATGATTTCTTTAGAGTTCAAAAAACTATTTTTGTATCTAGCTTAATATTCAACCTAAATTATTGTTCTTACCCACTGTTAAACCAAATTAGTTTGTAAAGGATGGATTTTAAATAAGTATGTTTAGGACTCTATAAAAATGAAGAATATTGAAGTGCATTTTCAAATGTTAGAACATAAAATTAATTTAATCTTTTGCACAGAGTTTCTTTAGAAGTTGAGGTTTTATGTTAAAGTTTTCTTTTCCTGGGAAATTAGAGTTTCTTAGTAGACCAATGTTTTTTTGAAAATTAATTTTTGTTCATAATTGTATAGGTTAGTTTAAAAATATTTTACGTATTGCTTCTTTTCATCTGTTAAATCTAGGTTACATAGAATGATGAACTGTAGCTAACAATATTGGTCTACCAAGTCCTCAGAGGAAAAATAGGCCTGCACATGTAACATATGATACTCACAATTTAGAATTTAATAAACTGCAAGAGAATACCAAAAGTTTTGATATTTTACTTGTTTGTGGTTTTTTGTTTGTTTTTATTTTTTAATTTGAGGAAATAAGCACTCTGTATTCCTCACCCTAATTGCCAACTTGCCCTAAGTGTTGAACACCAAGTATTTGTCACATTTTTGTTTCCATCAGGAAAAGCAGGACATCACAAAAAACAGTGAATGTTTTGCTGTATAATGGCATTTCAAAATATCAATTTATTTAAGCACGTTTATTGTTTTTATAAATCAATATTTTTTTATTCCAAGATCATGTGTTATGTACATATACACATTCTTAATGTCATGCATTCTGTCTCATCTTTATAATTTTTCCAATAGTATAAATAACAAGATTACTTTAGTTTTCTGAAATATAATTAGTCATTAAATTAGAATGTAGCATGTTGAAATAAAAAAGAAGTTGTTTTTTAAATGTTTCTTGTTCTAATTTGTTACATATGACAACAGAATGCATTACAATTCATATTACACATATAGAGCACAATGTTTCATATCTCTGGTTGTATACAAAGTATATTCACACCATTCATGTCTTTACATGTACTTAGGGTAATGATGTCCATCTCATTCCACCATCTTTTCTACCCCCATGCCCCTTCCTCTTCCCTCCCACCCAAAAAGGAAGTTTTGAAAGTTTATCTCTTTACAGTATTGAGACCGTTTGGGAGAGTTTATATTGATTTTATTATAAAGCAAGTAGATGAGTCATCTAAAACTTGTAACTTTATGAAATTCAGAACTATTCATCAATGTGGAATTAGAAATGCTGCTTTCTTTATATATTGACTTTTAATTGCAAGTGTTAGCCAATGCCTTCATTCTCATTTTAGCTCTTTTGTTACCACATTTTTTTAGCAAAAGTGATAAAATGTTGTGATCCACCTGATGATCACAGTTTGACCACACCTCTAGTTGTAGAGGCACATATATTTTTCCAAATCACATTCATTTTCACAACAACTTACAAACTTGAACTTGAACTGATGTTTTTAAAAAATGATGGAAGAAAAGATATATTCTAAAACTAATCACAAGAGGTATAGCCAATGCTTTTAACAGTTCAATTATTACTACTTTACCTATTCAACTGCTCCATAAATATCAGAGTATTTTATAAATAGTAGCAACTTATAAAGTGGAATAAAGTTAGGTATTACTTTCCTTCTTACCTTTGCTTTGGTGATGTTTGCTGTTTTGTTCATACTGTTGACTGGTGTCCAGATTGTTAATGTATGTATACTTTTGGGCATCTTCTTGTCTTGCTGATGGAAATAGTATAAAAACCAGAAGATGGTATACAAATGGTATAGAAACCAGAAAATAGTGGTTCTTTTTCAAACTCTTAAGACATTTGAACATTTTGTTTGATAATACATTCAGAGTTGATTAGAAGTGCAAAGTGCCTCAGAAGCATGACTGTGTGACATCAATGGCAGAATGATCCACTTTTTCCTGATGGGGAAACTACTTGGCCCTGGTGTATTTAAAGGCTTTTGCACTTACATTCAAAGGAATTTTTATTCCTTCCAGAAGAGCTTTAAGAATTTAGTAGTGAGCATTTGCTCTGGCATATGGTGCATTTTAAATTTCAAAATACTTTTGAGTCCACTGATATGTTGAACTAGTATGAACTTAGAACACCCATAAAAATACTTTAGGTCTTTTTAAAATTTTATTTGTCCTAATTTTTTATACATGATGGCAGAATGCAATTCATTTCATATTACACATATAGAGTACAATTTTTCAAGACACTGATTCTACACTACTTTAGCTCTTAAAAAGATAAGTTATGGAGTAAGTAGGAAAGAAACTTTGTTAAAGAATACCAGGACTCAAGTATTAGAAGGATTTTAAGAAGATTTTAAGTAATAGCCCTAGTAGGGAGCTGCCATGGTAGATTGCTACATTAATGGACTGCAAGGAATCACACCTTCCCAGATACACTTTTTTTGTAGATTCCATTCCATGTGGCTAGTTTTGATCAGTGGGACATAAAGGATTGTAAAGCTGGGCTTCTTAGACTGCTTCTGTCACTAAATGAAGAAGCCAGGTCTAGCAGTCTGGACGATAAAAGCCCACATGGAGTTATTTAGCCCTGCAGGCATACGGTGCATTTTAAATTTCAAAATACATTGCCCCCAGCTGACCTACCAGGTAAATGCAGCTACATGCATGAACTCATGCCAGATCACCAGTTGACTCAGTGGATAGTGAAAATAATCAATTGGTTTAAAGTCACTAGATTTTGTTTTAAACAATGAAGCAATGACTACAAAAAGTTATTTTTCTGTTTTTTCTCTGTCTCCTTTATAGCAGTCACTTTGGTAAAGTTCCTACAATACCTACTCTCTTACAAAACACTGAAAAGATTAAGCAATAATTGTTCATAATTTTTATTGTATAAAATGGGATTTCTGTCTTTTGATTTCTTAGTAGAAGGGAAGGGGTCTCAAAATGAATGAAGCTTTTGTAATGTTCCATGTTCATATCTAAACAGCATGATTTGATTAGATGCTTATGAGGACTCTCCACATATCTATGAGGATGACTATATGTTCATGGGAGCAGCTCACCTTTAGATAGGAGAGATTTGAGATTTTCAGACTGTTCTCAGGGTCATACAGTGTTGTGAACAGAAGAGATGTTTATTCTAGAAGAAGACATTGTGAAGTTCTCCGGTAGACTAGTGTTAACGTCTCCAAAGCAGAATTTATTACAGAGTCCTCCAAAGAAGGATAGGGATCATAAGGAGCAATGATAGATATATTGATCTCTATAAGACTTTTATAGACTTATGTCCAGTTATACTTTGTGACTTATATCCAAGAGTATATCACTGATGGGAGTGGATATTTTTGCCCACTCTAACAAAGGTACCTTTTGTATTAAGTTGAAACACAAAGCTGAAGAACACAGATTGGAATTATCAGATGCTGTAGCACTAATTTATCTAAGAAGTCAGGCTACTTGGTACCTAGAAATGCTGGATCAAAAATGTGCTCCCTAAACTTCTAGTAGCTTATACCTACTGTCCCTAGGATGTCTTCCACATGGCCTTAGGGCATAAGTTGTCATTGTCAGGAGAATCAAAACAAGGAGGCTCCAGAACTCATTTCCCACTGTTCAAAACAAGGAGAAATAAATACCTCAGTTCTCATGGGCAATCTCTGGAATTTTTTTAACTTAGTCAAGAGGCATTCATTTGGTGGAAGTTGGAATGCTTTGGGGTTCATCTGGATTTAGCCACTCTCATTTTTACTAGTTGACTCCTTTGCTTTACCAGCCTGATGTGTACTTGGAGAACATGACTTAGACGTGTACATTCTGGGTTAGTTCCACTTCTGTTGCCTTCAGAAAGAACTATGAGAACAAAAATAGACAGTACAAAAATATTCTGATAGAACTTGAGAGTCCTAAGTTTATTGTATTATTTGGGGTTATCAATTGATCCTTCATCAGAGATTGAATTGTGAATGGAGTAAGAATTATGTAGCAATGGGAAATGACTCCTGGAAGACCCAGAACTATCATATTAGGAGATAAAATAATTTTTAGTCTCCTTTGTAGGTAATTGTTAAAAAGCCAGATGTGAAATAGACTGGTATGACCTTTAGGTGAAGCAAGGAAAAAGCACAAAAAAGAAACAATTTCTAAAATCCTTAATACAGTCTCTGTATTTTCTTAGAAGTTAGTGACATTTGATAAAGATTTTTATATATTTTTAAATCTGTGACAATTAAAATTCCAACAAGATTGGTTTTTGTTTTTTAAAATCATTTTACCAAACAGAAAAGAATTGGAAAATTTCAAGTCTATTCTAGAGAATCACAAATGAAAGAAGAATGAAGTCATTCTACATCAAGGTCAATTTAATTCACATTGTTTTATTCCACAAAGGATTTAGGAAAACTATAAAAAGAAATCACCCCAGTGAAATAATAATGATGTAGAAAAGAAAAATCAAATAGATGGAAAAACTGATTCACTGTGGAAAGTCAAACTGAGGGAAAAATATGTATAAAAATGAACGATGCAGAGACCTACATAGTTAAACTCCTAATTTGTCTTAGAGATTCCTAGCAGATAAAATAGATTTTAATTTGTTTTAGAATGTTCATTTTGAGTAAAAGGGAGAATGGCTTTCTTCAGGAAAGGGACTGTCATTTTTGGACTACATTGTAAAGGCAGTATCTCATATTGGCAGATATCCCATACCTGTGAATAATGAGCGATTTCGCCAGTAGTATCATTGACCATGTTCCAACAACAGATTTTCTGAAGGATCTCTTTCTATAAAGCCCAAAAATATACCCTCAAATCACATGTTTGTGAGCTCAATTTTGAGAGGGACTAAGACATTTAGTACTCTAATTACTGAATATTGCAAGGCAAAAAAAAAAAAATCAAACACCTTTGCCACTGATTAAGCCATATTCAGGACCTAAGCTGTACCTAATAGATACTGCTTAACAGCTCCAAACTGCAGACTGAAGTCCTTAATTGAAAAGGGGCCTAACCATGGAAGACTAGTTACATGGTAAGTGTTGGTACTGTTAATACCAGACATACTACTACCCCTACTATAGATGAGAAAACAGAGGTGCAAAAGAATTTGCCCAAGGATACCCAGTTTATAGGTGATGAAGCCTGGATTCAATCTGAAGCAGCAGCACCATACACAGTGTCTGTCCCAAGTAAAGTTGCAACTCCAGTGTTAGCGACAAGCCAAAGATTTACAGTGCAAATTCCACCTTCTCATTCCACTACTGCCAAACCAGTTCCTTCAACAACTGTAGTTCAAAATGTTCTGATTAATCCTTCAATGATTGAGTCCAAAAATATTCTTGTTACCACCAATATGCTTTCATCACAGAACACAGGCAATGAATCAAACCCACTAAAGAGAAAACATGTAAATAATGATGACAATGATATGTAAGGGGGATACTCTAGTCTACATTCATTTAAAAAGTGTGTAGTTGGTTTTCAGCTTATATACTGTGTTAGAACATTCTAGATCTTAACATTTTTTAATAGAAAAATGTAGCTGCAGTATTTTCACATTAGTTCCAACTGTTAGATTTTTTTTAATAAGAGAACAAATATTTTTCAATTAGGCTTCAAGTGCAAAAGTTAAGTATTTGTTTCTTAATAGCTTCATTAATGTTTAGTCTTACCACAGCAATTCTATTTCTGAAGTAGTTTCATGCAATCTATTACTGACAGTAGCACTTACATTTCAGTTTCTATAGCCCAGTCTGTGGAGTATATCTTTAATTTCTGACCTACATTTAAAGTTCTACTTTGTTTGGAAAGGTAAAATAGTCATATTCATTGTCATTAATATGTATTTTTTAAAGTTGAATGTATTTAAGTGGTTTCTTGGCTTTCCCTAACTTCCCACCCCACTCCCTCTCTAAATCCCATTCATTCTGTACTTACCCTCACATGCTTAATTTTATCCCTATTACTCTTTTTTTTTTAAAAAAGTAACTAATTTATTTATTCTAATTTGTTATACTTGACACTGCTGTCAAGTGTAACAAATTAGAATAAGTAAATTAATTCATTTCAGTTCATAGTACACAAATTGAGCATATTTTTTCATTTTTTGTACACAAAGTACAGTCACACCATTTGTGTCTTCATACATGTACCTGGGATAATGACGTCCATCTCATTCCACCATCATTTCTACTCCCATTCCCCCTTCCATTGTCTCCCTCCCATTTTTCCTATCCAAAGTTCCTTTTTTCCTTCCATGCTTCCAGCCCACCACACCCCATTATGATGAGCATCCACTATCAGACTATATTTGTCCTTTGGTTTTTTGGGATTGGCTTAATATTCACTTAGCATAATATTCTCCAACTTCATCCATTTACCTGCATTTCATGATTTTATTCTTTTTTGATGCTCAGTAATATTTCATTGTGACTATATACACCACAGTTTCTTTATCCATTGATCTATTGAGGGGCATCTAGGTTGGTTCCACAATTTAGCTATTGTGAATTGTACTGCTATAAACATTGATGTGGCTACATCACTGTAGTATGCTGTTTTTAAGTCTTTTGAGATATAACCAAGGAGTGGGATAGATGGATCAAATGATGGTTCCATTCTAAGTTTTCTAAGAAGTCTCCATACTGCTTTTCAGATTATTTACACTAATTTGCAGTCCCACCAGCATATATGAATATGTCTTTTCACACACATCCTTGCCAACACTTATTGTTGCTTGTATTCTTAATAACTGCCATTCTGACTGGAGTGAGATGAAATCTTAGAGTACTTTTGATGTGCATTTCTCTAGTTGTTAGAGTTGTTGAACAATTTTTCATATATTTGTTGTTTGAGTGTATATCTTCTTCTAAGAAGTGTCTGTTCAGTTTCTTGGCCCATTTGTTGATTGGGTCCTTTGGTTTTTTGGTGTTAATTTCTTTTTAATTTTTTTATTTGTAGTTGGACACAATGTCTTTATTTATTTTTATGCAGTGCTGAGTATCAAACCTAGTGCCTCATACATGTGAGGAGGGCACTCTACCACTGAACTGAGCTCCAGCCCTGGTGCCTGATAATACAGGAGTCATTTTCATGTTTTTAAAATATGTTCTTCATGCTTGATGTTCCCTAGTTTTCTTGAACCTGCTGTTTTGCATTTTTTCTTTTTCACTTCATGTAGATCAGCTGGGTTTTATCCCTTGCCTTTCATACATTTTGAGCTTTAGCTTGCTTGACAGGTAATTTGGGGGTCAGTTACATTCAGTCATATTTCAAGTTGATAACTCCATCATATTTTACATTTTAAAATTTAACAGAGATAGTATAGCTTAAAATCTGCCTCGATAAAATCTGCCTCAATTTACACTGGGACAATCTGCTAAAGAGCAAGTGTTTTCTTCATACCACATACCACATACATATATGGTTTGTTCACTATTGCTTGAGTCCTTCTATTGGTATAATTCAGATCATTTTTTCTAGCTTGTTGCTAAGGATTTCACACATGAGATGGCTTCAAACTTGGAAGTAGAATATAATGATTTTCCTCCTCTTAAGATCAGAGAACACATATAAGTGTCATGGGACTTTCATTTAGGTATGCATGGTCTCCTTTCCATCCAGTGAGGAGGTCCACAGACAAGGGTAGAGGAGAGTGTGGCTGTGGAGTCCTATTCAAGAACTCTGGAGACCAAGCAGGAAGCAGGTCTGATTTTATTGTACAGTTACCATGTATATACTCAGGCAGTAGCTAAGTAGATTACAGGCAGCCATCAATGCAATTTCTGCTAACTGTTCTTGCAGCAACCAATTGAGGAGTGGGCTGTGGAGCAAGCACAGGGACTTCAACATGTGGTCTCACACCCAGAACTATGCCTATGGGGTAAGCAGTTTGCCACTCAGACACCCTTAACCTATGCCATGTGTGCAGTACTCCATGCACTTGTCCCCACAGGTATACTCTGGGTAGGTTTCCCAGTAATGTTGCTAAACAGCTTTCCATATGAGGAGAAAATGGGCAGAGAGAATAAAAGAATGAGAGACAAACCACTGTGACTCAGCACTAAATGATCCTGTTGAAACAACTGGTCAGCCCGTCTGAACCTGCAGAGGTTAATACCAACTGAGCCTTCATAGGCAGTGGCCACAGGACTGAGATGGGGCTTGGGAGAGCCAGTCAGGATCCACCCATTTCATTGGTCACCCAGCAAAGAGAACAAACTGTCGCATGGGATACCACCATGGCAGAGAACTGACATCACCAGATTGCGGCGGAGGAGATATCTTCTTTGAAACCAGCAGCAACAGGTGTGTAGCCCCCTAGCCTTTCCTCTCCACACAGCAGGGAAACTTTAAGGGCCCCTCCCAGCTCTCCCGTGAGTGCAATAGTCAGATCGAGGGAATCAGGAGTGGCGTGGGACCTGTGGCGCAGAATCCCCGGCTACTGCTCCCACCAGTGCTGACAACTGAGGTCTCTTGCACCAGCTACTGGGGGCGTGGCTACTGGAGGGCAAGCAAAATACGCTGAGCGTTCTCAGCCCCAAGCTCCACAACCTTAGGGTCTGAGGGAAGGGCAAGCAGGGAGAGAGTGCCCAGGCGTTCAAGAAAATAGGGCTCCCAGGAGCAGCAGACCTGGCATGTAGCCAGTATTGTGGTGAGCATCACTGGTGAGCAGAGCATGGTTGGAGGAAAAGTGGAGAAGTGACTAGGCACTCAGGATTGGAGACCTGCCCAGTAGGGGAGGAGGAGCTGCTGCACAGTGATTGGTTCCTGCATATAGAGAGGAGAAGCTTGGACCACTGGGCACAGCTCCACCTGCTGGAAGAGAAGTTAATTGAACTCTAAGACTACATTTATTTCTTTATTTATTTTAATTTGTTTTTTTATTTTCACTTTTTTTATTTTTTTAATGTTTTTTAAATTTTTCATTATTTTTTATTTTTTTATTATTTTTCTAAATTTTTTTTCTTTTCTATTTTGTTTCTTTTGTCTTTTCATTTCTTTTCAATTTCCTTATTTCCCCTTCCTTGAATTCTACCCATTTACTCTCATTCTCTTTAATGACTTATTCCCTTCCCTTCTAATACCTTTCCTCCCAAGCATCAAATAAATTTATAGGAGTAAACAGTAACTCAGCAGTCAAACAGAACAAGAAGTAACATGAGCAGCATGAAAAAGCAAGGAAGAAAAGGAGTACAAACAATTCAGGACAGCCTAAATATTCAGGAGGACCTAGAGGCATCAGAAAAATGGTCAAATAAAGAACTCAAGGAATACCTTAGACAGATGGAATGGAATCTTAAGGAGGATATGAGACAGCAAATTCAAACAATGAAAGAACACATTGAAAATGAATTACATAAACAGATAAAAGAAGCAAATAAGCATCTTTATCAGGAGATAGAGATTATTAAAAAAATCAAACAATAATTCTAGAAATGTAGGAAACTATAAACCAAATTAAAAACTCAAATGAGAGTATCATGAACAGAGTAGAGCAAGTAGAAGCCAGAATGTCAGATAATGAAGACAAAATATATTATCTTGAAAAAGAGTCTAGCCAACTCATAAAGGCTGGTAAAAAGTCATGAGAAAAACATCCAAGAGATATGGGATAACATAAAAAAACCAAACTTAAGAGTCATTGGGATAGAGGAAGGTATAGAGGTCCAAACCAAGGGAATGAGTTACCTCCTGAATGAAATAATTATAGAAAACTTTCCAGAAATAAAAAAGGAAATGGATGTACAAATTGTAGAGGCATACAGGACACCGAGCATACAAAATCACAGTAGATCAACGCCAAGACACATTGTTATAAAGATATCCAATATACAGAATGAAGAGAAGATATTAAAAGCTACAAGAGAAAGGAGGCAGATTACATTCAGGGGTAAACCAATAAGGTTAACAATGGATTTTTCATCACAGACGCTGAAAGCAAGAAGATCCTGGAACAATGTATTTCAAACACTGAAAGACAAAGGATGCCAAGCAAGAATTTTGTATCCAGCAAAATTAAGCTTCAGGTATGACAACCAAATAAAAATCTTTTATGATAAACAAAAGTTAAAAGAATTTGCAGCCAGAAAACCAGCATTGCAAAGCATCTTGAGTAAAACACTACACGAGGAAGAAATGAAAAACAATAACCAAAACCAACAGTGGGAAGTATCTCAGTAAAGCCAGAGGGCAGGGGGAAAACTAATCATGGAGAAACAAAACAAATTAAAAAAAAAACAAAGATAAATAATCAATCATGGCTGGAAGTACAAACCATATATCAATAGTAACTCTAAACGTTAATGCTTAAACTCTCCAATAAAGTGACATAGGCTGGTAACATGGATTAAAAAAACAAATCCAACAATATGCTGCCTCCAGGAGACACATCTGATTGGAAAAGACATACACAGGCTGAAGGTGAAAGGTTGGGAAAAAATATACCACGCACATGGTCCTCCTAAGCAAGCAGGGGTGGCCATCCTCATATCAAATAAAATCGACTTCAAGACTAAGTTAATCAAAAGGGATAAGGAAGGACATTATATATGTTAAAAGGAATCATTCACCAACAAGACATAACAATTATCAATATTTATGCACCAAATAAGGGTGCTGCGACTTTCATAAAACAAACTCTCCTCGAGTTCAAGAATCAAATAGACCACAACACAATAATTATGGATGACTTCAACATGCCTCTCTTACCATTGGACAGATTCTCCAAATAAAAGTTGAATAAAGAAACTATAGAACTCAATATCACAATCAAAAACCTAGATTTAACTGACATATATAGAATATACCAACCATCCTCAAGTGGGTATACTTTTTTCTCAGTAGCACATGGATCCTTCTCCAAAATAGACCATATATTATGCCATAGGGCAACCCTCAGTAAATATAAAGGGGTGGAGATAATACCCTGCATTTTATCTGATCATAATGGAATGAAACTGGAAATCAATGATAAAAGAAGGAAGGAAAAATCCTACATCACATGGAAAATGAACAATATGTTACTGAATGATCAATGGGTTACAGAAGACATAAAGGAGGAAATCAAAAAATTCATAGAGATAAATGAAAATACAGACACAACATATCGGAATTTATGGGACACAATGAAAGCAGTTTTAAGAGGGAAATTCATCACTTGGAGGTCATTCCTCAAAAAAAGGAAAAACCAACAAATAAATGAGCTGACACTTCATCTCAAATCCCTAGAAAAGGAAGAACAAAACAACAGCAAAAGTAGCAGAAGGCAAGAAATAATTAAAATCAGAGCGGAAATCAATGAAATTGAAACAAAAGAGACTATTGAAAAAATTAACAAAACTAAAAGTTGGTTCTTTGAAAAAATAAATAAGATTGATGGACCCTTAGCCATGCTAACGAAGAGAAGAAGAGAGAGAATTCAAATTACTAGCATAGGGGATGAAAAAGGCAATATCACAACAGATGCTACAGAAATACAGAAGACAATTAGAAATTATTTTGAAAACCTATATTCCAATAAAATAAAAGATAGTGAAGACATTGATAAATTTCTTAAGTCATATGATTTGCCCAGACTGAGTCAGGAGGATACAAGCAATTTGAACAGACCAATATCAATGGATGAAATAGAAGAAGCAATCAAAAGACTACCAACCAAGAAAAGCCCAGGACCGGATGGATATACAGCAGAGTTTTACAAAACCTTTAAAAAAGAATTAATACCAATACTTTCAAGTTATTTCAGGAAATAGAAAAAGAGGGAGCTCTTCCAAATTCATTCTATGAGGCCAACATCACCCTGATTCTGAAACCAGACAAAGACACATCAAAGAAAGAAAACTACAGACCAATATCTCTAATGAACCTAGATGCAAAAATCCTCAATAAAACTCTGGCGAATCGGATACAAAAACACATCAAAAAATTGTGCACCATGATCAAGTAGGATTCATCCCTCCGATGCAAGGATGGTTCAATATACAGAAATCAATAAATGTTATTCACCACATCAATAGACTTAAAGATAAGAACCATATGATCATCTCGATAGACACAGGAAAAGCATTCAACAAAGTACAGCATCCCTTTATGTTCAAAACATTAGAAAAACTAGGGATAACAGGAACTTACCTCAACATTGTAAAAGCTGTCTATGCTAAGCCTCAGCCTAGCATAATTCTGAATGGAGAAAAATTGAAGGAATTCCCTCTAAAATCTGGAACAAGACAGGGATGCCCTCTATCACCACTTCTATTCAATATAGTTCTTGAAACACTGGCCAGAGCAATTAGATGAAAGAAATTAAAGGCATAAAAATAGAAAAAGAAAAACTTAAATTATCACTATTTTTAGGAGACATGATTCTATACATAGAAGATCCAAAAGGGTCTACAAAGAAACTACTAGAACTAATAAATGAATTCAGCAAAGTGGCAGGATATAAAATCAACAAGCATAAATCAAAGGCATTTCTGTATATCAGCGACAAAACTTCTGAAATGGAAATGAGGAAAAACACCCCATTCACAATATCCTCAAAAAAAAAAAATACTTGGGAATCAACCTAACAAAAGAGATGAAAGATTTATACAATGAAAACTACAGAACCCTAAAGAGAGAAATAGAAGATCTTAGAAGATGGAAAAATATACCCTGTTCATGGATAGGCAGAACTAACATCATCAAAATGGCGATATTACCAAAAGTTCTCTATAGGTTTAATGCAATGCCAATCAAAATCCCAATGGCATTTCTTGTAGAAATAGATAAAGCAATCATGAAATTCATATGGAAAAATAAAAGACCCAGAATAGCAAAAGCAACTCTAAGCAGGAAGTGTGAATCAGGCGGCATAGCGATACCAGATTTCAAACTATACTACAGAGCAATAGTAACAAAAACAGCATGGTACTGGTACCAAAACAAGGGGGTGGACCAATGGTACAGAATAGAGGACACAGAGACGAATCCACAAAGTTACAACTATCTTATATTTGATAAAGGGGCTAAAAGCATGCAATGGAGGAAGGATAGCATCTTCAACAAATGGTGATGGGAAAACTGGAAATCCATATGCAACAAAATGAAACTGAATCCCCTTCTCTTGCCATGCACAAAAGTTAACTCAAAATGGATCAAGGAGCTTGATATCAAATCAGAGAGTCTGCGTCTGATAGAAGAAAAAGTTGACTCCGATCTACATATTGTGGGGTCGGGCTCCAAATTCCTTAATAGGACACCCATAGCACAAGAGTTAATAACAAGAATCAACAAATGGGACTTACTTAAACTAAAAAGTTTTTTCTCAGCAAGAGAAACAATAAGAGAGGTAGATAGGAAGCCTACATCATGGGAACAATTTTTTACTCCTCACATTTCAGATAGAGCCCTAATATCCAGAGTATACAAAGAACTCAAAAAATTAAACAATAAGATAACAAATAACCCAATCAACAAATGGGCCAAGGACCTGAACAGACACTTTTCAGAGGAGGACATACAATCAATCAACAAGTACATGAAAAAATGCTCACCATCTCTAGCACTGAGAGAAATGCAAATCAAAATCACCCTAAGATACCATCTCACTCCAGTAAGATTGGCAGCTATTATGAAGTCAAACAACAACAAGTGCTGGCGAGGATATGGGGAAAAGGGTACACTTGTACATTGCTGGTGGGACTGCAAATTGGTGCGGCCAATTTGGAAAGCAGTATGGAGCTTCCTAGGAAAGCTGGGAATGGAACCACCATTTGACCCAGCTTTTGCCCTTCTTGGACTATTCCCTGAAGACCTTAAAAGAGCATACTATAGGGATACTGCTACATCAATGTTCATAGCAGCACAATTCACAATAGCTAGACTGTGGAATCAACCTAGATGCCCTTCAATAGATAAATGGATTTAAAAAATGTGGCATTTATACACAATGGAGTATTACTCTGCACTAAAAAATGACAAAATCATGGAATTTGCAGGGAAATGAATGGCACTAGAGCAGATTATGCTAAGTGAAGCTAGTCAATCCCTAAAAAACAAATGCCAAATGTCATTGTTGATATAAGGAGAGCAACTACGAACAGAATAGGGAGGAAGAGCATGAGAAGAAGATCACCATTAAACAGGGTGGAGAGGGGGGAGGGAAAGAGAGAGAGAAGGGAAATTGCATGGTAAAGGAAGGAGACCCTCATTGTTATACAAAATTACATATAAGAGGAAGTGAGGGGAAAGAAACAAGAGAGAGAAATGAATTACAGTAGATGGGGTAGAGAGAGAAGATGGGAGGAGAGGGGAGAGGAGGGGAGGGGGGATAGTAGAGGATAGGAAGGTTAGCAGAATACAACAGACACTAGTATGGCAGTATGTAAAAAAGTGGATGTGGAACCAATGTGAATCTGCAATATGTATACGGGGTAAAAATGGGAGTTCATAATCTGCTTGAATCAAATGTATGAAATATGATATGTCAAGAGCTTGTAATGTTTTGAACAACTAATAATAAAAAATGTTTAAAAAAGTAAGAAAAAAGAATAAAAGAATGAATGGAAGAAAGGAGGAAAGGAAGGGAAAATATACAGAAAAAATCTTATATTTTCTAACACTTTGGATTATAATTTACCCACTCAGAGAATGTGTTCAGTCATGCATATGGAGAAAGATAATATAAATTCTTCTTGTGCAATTTCTTGTTGATTATTTAGTTCTCTAGGATAAGATTGATTTTTTTTCTTAAGCACTACAGTTATTTATAACTCAGAAACATACTTTTCATTAAATAAGTTTGAGGAAGTTTCTTCTAAAGTGAGAAAAATATAACAAATAGTTTTCATTGTATCTATAATGGAGAAAATCTATTTATTTAAATTAGAACATGTGCTGACCTTGACTCACAAGAAATGATTTTGTATCAAGTGTCAAAACATTGTAGCTGCTTATTGAATTTTCTAGTTTTTTTCTTTAGTCATATTTAAAGTAGTTCATAAGCTAATCACAACAGAGACCAATTAATAGTGACAACTTTAATTTATATGAAAATATAGACTTCTCTTGACATATTACATTTGATGAGTTAAAAAAAAAGTACTTGACATTTTGTCACAAAAAAGTTAATTGCTCTCCAGTTCCAATTAGGGTGACACATAATTTGAATTGAATTCCTTAATGTGTTGTTCTAGGATTAAAAAAAAGAAGATATATAACCTAAAGTGACCATGATTAAGCAGTTTATTTCCTCAGTCTACATGGAAAGCAATAAAGCCATAAATTTCCTGCCTGATGATGACTACAACTATATTACAGGGTAAATTATCAATTTCACTTGGTGTTTAAGTTCAAAAAATGCCATGTGTTCTAATACTGAATAATATTATCTTTAGGGTAAGATTTCTAATTAAAGGTTCATGACAGTGAGTCTTAACATTTTGTAATAATAATTGTGAAAAGTCCAAGAAAGAAGAAAAATCATGTGAACTAAAAGGAAATGTAAACTAAAATTTTATGTTTCACATTTTTTTGAATGATTCTTACCTCAGCTTAACTAATTATAGCATATGCTGAGATTCTAACAAAACATAATTAGTAAAGTATTTAGGAGTCATGAAAGAGCAGTGCAGGCTAACACAACAAGAGAAAAGAAGGATTTTTACTGGACATTACATGATGGGGAAAATATATATGGCAAGACTGTGAATAAAAATTAAAAATGGCAAAAAGAATACAACAATAGTACATTGATGTTGAGAATCCATTAATTATAAAAAAAAAATTACATAAGAAGCCTCAGTGTTGGGCTGGCGTTGTGGCTCAGTGGCAGAGTGCTAGCCTCAAATATGTGAAGCACTGGCTTGAGCCTCAGCACCACATAAAAATAAATAAGCAAAATTAAGATATTGTGCCCACATATAATGTAAAGAATATTTAAAATAAAAATAGAAGGCTCAGTGTCATAATCCAGCTTTTACCTTCACATATAAACGTTGATAATATTACATTAAAACTAACAATGGTCACTTTGTTTTTAAAATATGTTTGTATATTTGTCTTTATGTTATCTCTTCACATTAATTATTCAGAAATAAAATTAAGTAAAACAACTGGTAAGATGGAAGGGTGAGGAAGATATTTTGGGAAATGGGAACACAGATTGTGTTAGATTTCAACTGGTGGAAAGAGATAGGACAGGTGGCCTTGGAGTCTGGTAGGATTCAGGCCTTTTTGCTTAAGACCCCAGGGAGCAGAGGGTAATCTTGAAAGGAGGAAGCCTCCATCTCCCCATCTCATTTCAGAAAGGTAGTATTGTTGTTTCCACTCAATCCATGACAGAATATTTACCTGAATATTTAAAAACTTGGAAATTCTGAAAACAACTCAAATAACTTTCCCCCAAAGAGCATGTGAGTGGCCAGATGCCATGGCAAACACCTATAACCCTAGAGATCCTGGAGGCTGAGGCAGGAGGATCACAAGTTTCAGGCCAGACTCAGCAACTTAGCAAGGCTTGTCTCAAAAAAATAATAAGTTAAAAAGGCTGAGGATGTAGCAATGTAGCTCAGAGGTACAGTACTCCTGGGGTCAAGGCTCAGTATCAGAGAGAGAATTTTTGTGTAGGAACCTGCAACAAGTTCCATCAGGAAAAGATATTCCTTAAAATAAGCATGGAACCGCATTGAGTTAAAAGATAGTATTGATCTGCTTTTTGAAATTTGTATTTTGTCTTCTGTTGAGCCCCAGCACCAACAAAAACCACAGGCAGAATTAGCAAAAGAAGAGTCAGTAAAAACACAAATCATTGGTGAGCTATTAAGTTGATAACCTAGTTGAGATAATGTGTGTCAGATTTCTGAACAATGAGTTTACTTTCTTTAGAAAGAGAATTTAATTTAACCTACTGGCTGCTCAATCTCTCTCATTATCTGCCTCCTGCAGACCATAAACATATATGAAATGAAAACATGTCTTTAGTCAGCTTCCCATCATTATAACAAATATCTGACATAATGTTCTTGTAAGGGAAAAAAAGGTTTATTTTGGCTCACAATTTTGGAATTTCTATTCCACAATGAGGTGAATCTAAGTTTCTTTAGATCTTTGATGGGAAGATAGCACACCATGGCAGGAGTGTGTGGTGGAGCAAAATTACTCACCTTGTGATGGGAGTTAAAGAGAGAAAGAAGAGTCAGGGGTTCCACAATCTTCTTTTAGGGCATATTCCAATGACCTAAATCCTTCTTCTAAGTTACAGGTCTTAAAGTATTCATCACCTCCCAACAACACTAAGCTAGGGAGTAAGCCTTTACCACAGAGGCCATAGTAGACCACTTAAAATATAAATTACAAAAAAAGGGAAATAATAAATACAAAGTGGTACTATCCTGTTAGAAGCCTGTATAAATTGTGAGTTTGTTTGAGCCATCATAAGCAGAAAGGCTACTCTGCTGGAAAAACCTGGGTGAAATCTCCCCATTCAAGAAAGCCAAGATCATGCTGATGTCCTGACTTAGCTCAAACCCAGCCACCTGGAAATGGGTGTAATCTGCCAAGCCCCAACTTGTTTTCCCCGTTCTTACCTTGTTTCCTCAAGAAACCTGCCACACTGAAACCTTTTTGGTGCATTTCCCCTTAAATAAAGGATTTGGGCCTTTTTCCTTTTCAGTTCCAGTTCCCATCAGGGCTGGAAGACCCACCAGGTGCCCCATTTTTAAAACTAGTCTTCTGTTCCTTATAGATTATTTTCAGAATTTTTATTTTCCCAGCCAGTTCACACCTCCAAGCAGGAATCTGCTCTTCTGGGGTTCTGGCAACCCCAACACTATCCCTGCGTTTGTTTGCCACAGTAGTGGAACAGATTTATCAACACTGGTGAGTTTTGTATTAACAATTTTTAATACAGAACTTAATTTTTATTAGAGTTTATTTTATTAAATAAAGCCCAATTAATTTTTATCTCTGTTAAGTAATGAAACTAATCTTAGAAAAAAGTAATCTATTATATATAATAAGTATATTTTTTTTGCTTAATACAAAGTGGAATATTGCAACCAGAAAAGTGCATTTAACATAAAGGTAATATGTTCAATAATGTTAACCATTTCATATTCTCTTTGGAGTTATTGTTCATGGCAATAACTTTACAGTAAGGAAATTGTCCATGACAATTAAATTTACAGATAATGAATTAATTTTATTTAAAATTTCTTTTTAAATATTTTTCAGGATGTAAGCTTTCAAAAAAGAGATATGAAATACTGTCAAAAGATAGTTCTGATTAATTTATCAGTTAAATATCTTCTAACAAATGTCACGAATGAATAGTTAATATTCTGAACCAATAATGGCAACTATTTATTAAAGGAATAAGTTCCCTGGCCTGCAAATCACTTTTCAAAGAGCACATAGCACAGAAACAACTCTACTCAACTTTTGTGTTCCTTTTTTTTCCCTTTTGTAAGCACTTATTTAAAGAGAAAAAACACAATGCAGTATATTTAATTATATTCAAATCAATAAACATGCAATTTATTATTCCATTAAGTTTAATTTTCTGCTAGAAAATAAATTATGGAAATTTCTAAGTGGTAAACTTAGTCTCTTTTTTAAAAAAAATATTTTTTTTAGTTGTTGA
This sequence comes from Callospermophilus lateralis, assembly GCF_048772815.1. Lineage (NCBI taxonomy): Eukaryota > Metazoa > Chordata > Mammalia > Rodentia > Sciuridae > Callospermophilus > Callospermophilus lateralis. Next base: position 34,515,964 of record NC_135316.1, read on the forward strand.
TAGACCTTTATTTTACATATTTGTTTTTATGTGGTTCTGAGAATCGAACCCAATTACCTCACAGAAGCCAGGCAAGTGTACTGCTGATGAGCCACAACCCCAGCCCAACTCTCTACTTTTGAAAAAAGGTAATATATTAATATTGATAAAATAGAAGTCATTCTTAAATATTAACCATAGGAAAGTAGATAAATAAGTTTCAAAGCTTGCTATACAAATATGCTGAATTTCAGTTTTTGAATCATTGTTCCTCTGTGGTATCATTTTTAAAAGAACACCAACCTCTTCAGGCCATAATTTTTTAATTGTCTGCTATTAAATGATATGCATGAAATGAAAACTTTCATGGCTGTGTCTTGTTTATACTTCTCTTTTAACTCACTACTTCTAATAAAATTGATAAGCACAGACACAACATAAAATGTACAGCATGTAATCATTTACACTTACTCAGATTCTAAATTAACCAAGGATGATGAAACAGAATTATTGAAAGAGAAAACAATAGAAGTCCATGTAATTTGCAGTTAAAGTACACATTTTACATCAATATTTTTCAATATTGAAAAAAAATCTTAAAATTTGTTAAGTTCTAACATATACAAAGTGAATGTTTTTTGTCCCATATATGAACATTTCACATTGAGATTAATAATCCTGTCTATACATATTCATATTCATATATAGTAGTATAGAATCACTGTGTGAGACTGAAATTATATAGTTCTCATAATCTATCAAATTACTGCCCATGGTTAAAGAGGTAATTTTCCAACCATGATTATCAAATTAATGAGAAGGGAAAGAAGAAGAGAAGACACAGATGAGAAAGTGAAAAATCATCAAAGTAAATCTTAGAGAGTATTTTGTGTGTGTGTGTGTGAGAGAGATGGGGGGAGGGCAGGTTAGAAAATCAGGACAGAGACAGGGAGAAGAAACTGTTTTATGATTTGTCATGTGTTGTGTTGTGATGCGTATGGCACATTTTTTTTGTTTTTTTATTTTTATCTGTTATATTTTGTGTCATGGTAAAAATATTTTGAAAAACCATGATATAAATTGGATTAGAGAGAATTTTTTTAGGAATGGTACTTAATAATTAAGATTATGTTTGTTTATGTAATATTCTTTTCTGAAGATGTTTTCTTTAGAGAATATGGGTAATTGTGTACCCAGATTGTGGAGAGAAAATGTTGTTTGAAATAGGCAGGTAAGTTTGGTGACCTCTCAAAGGTTTTTTTTTTTTTTTTGTAAGTTTAAATTCTTTTTTTAAAAAAATTAATTTGTTATATATGACAGCAGAATGCATTATAATTCATATTAAAACTATAGAACACAATTTATCATATCTCTGGTTGTACACAAAGTAGAGTCATACCATTCCTGTATCCATACATGTACTTAGGTTAGTGATGTCTGTCTCATTCTACCGTTATTCCTATCCCCATGCCTCCTCACTTCCCCTCCCTCCCCTTTGCCCTCTCTAATCCTCCCATGACCCCTCCGACCACCACATTATGAATCAGCATCCTTAAATCAGAGAAAACATTCAGCACTTGGTTTTGGGATTGGCTTAACTTCACTTAGTATTATATTCTCCAATTCCATGCATTTAACAGCAAATGCCATGATTTTATTCTCTTTTAATGCTGAGTAATATTCCATTGTGTATATATACCACAATTTCTTTATCCATTATTCTACTGAAGGGCATCTAGGTTGGTTCCACCTGGTAGCTATGTTGAATTGTGCTGCTATAAATATTTATGTGACTGTGTCCCTGTAATATGCTGTTTTTAAGTCTTTTAGGTATAGACCAAGGAGTGGGTTAGCTGGGTAAAATGGTGATTCCATTCCCTTTTTTTTCCAAGGAATCTTCATACTGCTTTTCATATTGGCTGCACCAATTTGTAGTCTCACCAGCAATGTATGACTGCCTTTTTCCCTCACATCTTTGCCATCATTTATTGTTGTTTTTATTCTTAATAGCAGCCATTCTGATTGGAGTGAGATGAAACCTTAGAGTAGTTTTGATTTGCATTTCTCTAATTGCTAGAGATGTTGAACATTTTTTCCATATGTTTCTTGATTGTATATCTTCTTCTGAGAACTCTCAAAGGTTTTGTTTTTCTTCTTTAAATCCAATTTTGTCATTGTGTTAATAGTATGGTACATATGTGTATCATTTGATTATCTATCATCTATCAATAAATATACATATCAACATTATTTTAAACAAATTTAATATTACTATATTAAATAATTACAATTAGGTCTTTTTGGCAAGGATTTCACAAAGACTTGGCCTTCAGTTTTCAGCATAAATGAAGAGGGAGACTGGAAAATACATTAACATTAAAAGGAGAAATTTTACTGACATTTAAGAGTATGCTTTAATCCCAGTGGTCTCATTTTAGTCAAATGTCACCACAGTAAAATCACCATGGCAAGACATGTGAAAGGAAGAGCATAGAGCTTTACTACTTGACATGATTTAATTCTTCCACAGGAACATGGCTCTAAATTTCATCTTTTCTTTAGAATATGTGATAATTTGATAGAAATATTTTCATCACTTGAAACATAGGTTTTAATACTTAAAACATAACTGGAAGATGACTTTATTTTCCTTAATGTAAATGTAATGTTTTGCAAATGCAGTATTACATTGTCTATTTCAGAATGGTCTATGTATTGAGAAGATTATGGATGTTTTAGCTATTCTCCTGGGACATCACTAATGTTTTACACATAAATATTGCTATATTTTTGTTATAACTAAATTATATTTTTGTTACTTAACAAGAACAAGGTAACCCTCCTAAAATAAACTCTACAAATCATATGGCCAAATAGGAAAATAGATGGTTAGTAGTGACACTACTTCCTAAAAATATAATTAAATATTTACATATTAGCAAAGAAGAGCAATCTGAAGGACAATAGCAGAATATAAAGAAAACACAAGGTCAAAAAATTAATAAAAATCCTAATTGCATTATTAGTCTAGAGTGGTTCAAATCCACCATTAGAAGGAAAAACATAAAAACTGTGCCAAACAAATATAAGCAATGTACAGTCTATTTAGAAGGAACCAAGGAAAGTGACTCTTCTGATGAATCTCACTTGGTGAAAGCATTTTGCCCAGTAAGGGTTGTGCCTGCACAAGAGTCTTAGAAATTTTAAGAACTCTGTTTTATAGATATACTTTTAAATTCTGGTCTTCATAACATGAGGATAGAAATACATGAATTGTTTTACATGGGAACTCAATTAAATTATAAACTTAGAAAGTCCATGGCAAGATACTGCTATAAAGTTACAGCTTGTCTCAGTCTGAAACATATTACCTCTGCTTACATCCAGTTTTGATGTTCTATTCTTTTCCATTTAACTCTTCAATAAATAAATATGTTTAAGTGCTATTCTGCTCAGAAGGTTAATGTTTCTCTCTTTCCTTTTTGAAATATTCTCAAGGAATGGGGTTATTTCTAATATGAAATAGTTATAAATAGAAAATTGTTCATTTCCTGTTTACTTTTATGTAAAAATGTAGAGTGAAAATGTTGAGCAATTTCTAGATAAAAATTGAATTAAAAACATTGATCAAAAAACTGAAGAGAGAAACTATTTTCATAAGGTTTATTCCAAGATTACAATTTTTGATAAAACTTACCACTATAGCTGTTGTTTTGGGAGTTTCAAAATGTATGATTAATCTTTATGTGCAATATGGGAAATATAAAAAAAAGAACTGGAAACCTAGACAGCTAAATTAAAAGAATTTTTTTTCCTTGAAAGTTATAGAAAAGTTTCTCTTTCCCAATCTGTGAAGATATTTAGATACTATATATTTGTTCATTTATTTTTGCCTCCCAACACGTGGTTCACAGTATTCTTATTAGTCTGGGAAGATATCTTTGATAAACTCTTTCAGTAGTATGAGGGGAGAGTCTTTAATTAAAAACCAAACATAAACAATCTGTCAATATTTAAGGTGCACAATTCAGAAGAGCTTATAATTAGGTCTCTAGGGAAAATGCATCATTATGCCATTATTTGCTAAAACATGCTCACCTAAATTTTTTGTCCACCTTTAATATTTTTGTTATTCTTCACAATGTATCATTAAACTTTGAATATGTTGAGCCCTGTCCAAATCTTTGTCTTATCGTCTTTTCCCTTTTCATTGCAAAATTCCCTTTAGGAACAAATGTATAATCCTCTCCAATTATTTAAAGGGATAACTCTCATCTAGTTTCCTGAATAAAAGAGAAAATTGTTAAGCCTCAGTGTAAAATACTCATACATTTTCTTCTCAATTCATGTCCATATTTAATGTAGTTTAGTGATATAATCTTGATTAAAACATCATGCAAATATAAAGTCCTATATGAACCAATTCTCTTTTAAAGCAATTCACATTAGAAGTTCAAAAAGCTGAGCAGTAAAGGATGAAATTCTCATTCAACCTACACATTATTTTCCCACTGAATTTGTTGTCCTTTTTATTGTATGGGTGTCAGTGCCAACAAAATGTTTGAAGTGCTATTGCTTCTGGGAACAACACTGTCAGTGCTGATGACTGAGGCCTGCACCTCCTTAGGCCATTACTCTATGACAGCTGCTGCTAGTTCAGCAGAGCTTTCAAAATATGTTTTCATTAATTCATTTCCACATTCGTTTCCATCCTATGCTTATGGATGTTGGCCAGGATTACCATACTATGATTAAACACATTTTTGTGCTAAGAATATACAACCAAAGAACATCAGGATGTGTCTGTTGTACACATGAAGAATCAGCCACTTACTATGGACTCATTTTCCACATCCATGTTCCTTAACATATCTCCCAAATGTCTAGTAATTTCACATTATCTCCCAAAGGTCTATTTTCATGAGTTGCAAAATAAAATTGTCCTCAGAAACTCTCTCTATAAAAGTACACTATATGTTTTCTTCCCATTTAGTTAAGAATTCAGTGACCCTTCTTCAGTTCTAACTTTTTTGAACTCTGCATAATATTCTTTCCAGTTAATACTTTCCACTTCCAAGTGAGAAATTTTTCTTTCTCACTTTCTACCTATTTGCCATTCTCTATTGGTGAGTTGTCTAAGTTATCACTCAGATACTTCTTACCTCTCTTATTCATCCTCCTAATTATTTGCATTCTGTGTATGGTTGAATACTATAACCATTTTATTGCTACATCTTGTGCCAGGGCCCCCCATTCTCACAAAGCTGATTTTTACCTCAGTGTGTTCAAATTACCAATATTTATGTTATCCTTAGAAAATCCCTTAAATTCTAGTTATGTATTCCCAAATATTATGGGTGATTTTATTTAAGAGTGTCTTACTATCTTTTTATTTAAAGAGGAATCTTAGAGCTAATTGAACTTAGAGATTTCTCACATTGTCCTACCTATAAGCTTTGGAGGAACAACTTCTACCTTAACCATGAAAAGGAAATACAGGTAGTATGATATTTTATGGGTTTGTGTTTGTTTTTACATAAAATTATGCAATTTACATTTACATCTGTGTGAAATGTGACTTCCTTAAGGATACTTCTTTGTTGTTTTGCCATACATATATGCTTTCTGACCTGCTCACAAATTGAACCCTTCCTTGCTTAGCTTTGTATAAAGAAATTGTTCAGTGGTACTACCTCAGTATAGTTTAGTAATTGCTGGAGATTTAGAGATTTAGGGCCAGGATTTATTGTTATTTAAAAATGGATCTTAGATCTGATACTGTGCATATCATTTTCCTTGGACATGGTAGATCATTAACCACCTTCTGCTAAGTTTTCCTATTCCAATGATTCCTACATTTTTACTCTGTTTTCACACTGCTACTACCTTAACTCAAGTGGACAGGTTTCTTCTCATATTTTTTCCCTGTATTCTCATATTATACTTCCCTTCAAAATATATTAGCAAAATCAAGTCCCTTCTTCCCAAATCTTAAGTCGAGGAAACATATTTTCTCTGACATACCCTTGGATCTGAATGAAGAAAAGATTCCCCTGGAGAATATGGTTTTGATTTCCTGAGAAGCATAAAATTTGAGATAAAAAGAAGATTAAGAAGGTAGATATTTAGAATGCAATTAAGAGAAGATGATATTGCTGGTCACTGTCAAAGTTAAATTTTATTAAATGAAATAAATTTAAAACCAAATTGATTAATATTTTTTTCTAAGTGAAAGCACTGGGGGCAATGTGTACAATCTTAGATGAGGACACAAATTTTTAAAAATGAATTATATGATTTAATTTTGAGGTTGAGGAATGATTTAATTTTGTCATTCCTGTGAACTAAAGACACAACAACAGCAATTCAGAGGAGGAAAGTTTATCTTGGCTTGTAATTTCAGAAGCTCAGTCCATGGCTGGATTGTGGATAACAGTGACAGTGACTGGGACACCAGTGTCTGAGACTGGGGTCCCTGATGACTTCATGGCTGTGTCATACTCGATGACTGGGAAAGTTTTTGTGCAAAGACATAGGATGCCCAGTTGCTATGGAGATATCCTCCATGCTAGAGTCTTATCAGCTTCTACCTTATTCTCAGGCACAGCAGCTCCAGGGAATGAAGGAACTTCCTTGCTAAGATAAGCACAATGTTTCACCAGTTCAGCTTCTCCTGAATCTGCCTAAAAATTAGTAACTTTAAACAATGAACTTTCTTGAGAGCTGCACAATTCTCTTAACATTGCACATTGCAACTGTAGAATGTAACTGAAAAAAATAGTTGCATACTGTTGCTAACTCTGTAAATTTCATGAATACAAAGAATAATTCTTGCATAGTCTTTAATCTGATTTGCAGACATATATAATAAAGATTGCTGGTGTGATTCTTTAGACCTGCTTCTCCATCAGAGAGCAGCTCTCCATCTGCCCCCGCTGTTTTATCTTCAAGATCTGCATGGGATGACTCTTTATCTCTTCCAATCTCCCATTGCACCTTGCCAGAACCTACTAGTTTGGTTGAGCTGCTCCTGGCACTGGATGACTCCATAACTCTGTGCCCAAGGTGATGGAGAACATCATGGCAGAAAGATGCAGCAAAGGAAAGCAGTTTAGTTCATGAAAGCCAGGATAGTGAGAAAGAGAGAACAACACTCACCAAAGACAAAATGTAAAACTCAAAGGCACACCCACAGTGATCTATTTCCTCCAGCCACACCTACCTGCATGAAGTTCCTGATCAGTAATCCATATCAGAAGATTAAGCTACCAATATGTTTACATCTCTTATAATCTAATCATTTCATCTTTGAGATTTCTCACATTGTCCCACCTATAAGCTTTGGAGCAAACCTCATACCTTAACCATAAAAAGGAAATACAGGTAATATGATATTTTATGGGTTTGTGTTTTTTTACATAAAATTATGCAATTTGCATTTACACATATGTGAAATGTGACTTCCTTAAGGATATTTCTATATTGTTTTTCCATACATATATGCTTTCTGACCTGCTCACAAGTTGTATCCTTCCTCACTAAGCTCTGTATAAAGAAATTTTTCAGTAGTACTACCTCAGTATAGTTTGGTTATTACTGGTGATTTAGAGATTTAGGGCCAGGATTTACAAAAGGGCTTCATTGCAGCCAAGCACTCTTAATTATAAGAAAACTTTATAATGTTTCATGTCAGCAATGTTGATGGATGTGTTAAAACTTCCTTCTCTTGATGTTTTATATTCTACTTCAACCATAGTCACATCATCACTTTGACATTCCCAAAGCACCTTCTTGTCCATACTACTCTTGAAGAATGTTTTCAATAAATCTTGGACCTTCAGTGATGTTCACATTTATCTCCACATATTGTGGCTTCTGTAAAGGTACTTTTAGTACAACTTGCCACCACATCTCAAATAAAGATAAAAGAGGATATATAGGTAAGTCCTCCCTGGAAATCCTAGACTGTATGTCACATAGTGAGGATATGTATGCTTAAATTGAAACAAAAAATGATAATTCTCTTGACAATCTAGAAAGTGGGTTTATGATGAGGATACCAAGAGCAATCAGGCAGACAAGACAGAAATAAGGGAGATGACTACTTGAGAAACAGCAGTAGGTGGGAATGCAGGAGGATTGTTTGGGGATTTTTAAAGAGTGGTTGAGTTTGAAAATTAGTGTTGGGGTTCAGATATCAGGGGCTTTTGTGGGTGACAAAGGCACTACTAGAAACATACTTGTCATTCTTGATTATTTTATAAATGTGTAAATCAATGTACCTACTCGTGTAACTAGAAAATTTCTCCTATTCAACTCTGTATCAATTAACACATTTCAAAGATTTTGTTCTACTCTGAAATGTTTGTTTGTTGGTCTTTTCATTTTTTCTTAAAGCCTAATGTGTCTTATTCTCAGTAATCACTGAATGTTAACTGAAAGGAATATCATGGTTTTTTATTATAAAAAATTTAAAAGCTATCACACATTGCTATTGGCCAAACAACACAATTGGAAGGAACACAGAAATCATCGTCATTACACCTAGAGTCCTGTGTGTTGTGGGATACACACACAAACTGATGAGAATCTATAGTGATGAATGTATGTTTTGACTACAATCCAAGCTCTTAAAGTCTAAGACTTTGGAATAGGCTAAAGACATTCTACTTATTACCTAGACTTTAGAAGGCTTATCATATTAAAGGAAATACTCTGATACATTGCTTAGTATGTTCAAATTGTACTAAAGCAGAAGATTATTTCCTCTTCTTTACATGAATATTCTGTTGAAATATTTTTTGATTATTTAATTTAAATATGCCTTCACGAGACCCTCAGGGTTATACAAAATTACATACAAGAGGAAGCGAGGGGAAAGGGAAAAATAATACAAGGGGGAGATATAACTGCAGTAGAAGGGGTAGAGAGAGAAGAGGGGAGGGTAGGGTAGGGGAGGGGGGATAATAAAGGATAGGAAAGGCAACAGAATACAACAGACACTAGTATGGCAATATATAAATCAATGGAAGTGTAACTGATGTGATTCTGCAATCTGTATACAGGGTAAAAATGGGAGTTCATAACCCACTTGAATCAAATTGTGAAATATGATATATCAAGAACTATGTAATGTTTTGAACAACCAACAATAAAAAAAAATTAAAAATGCCTTCACAATCAAAGTAGTACAAATATATGAATACATAAATAAGGTTTAATAAACTTTCACAATTTTCACAACATTTCTAAGGGAAATATTAAAATCCACAATATAGTAAATGAGTTTGTGTATTAATACACTGAAGCATACAATTTTGATGAGAAAGACCTTGACATTATAGAATATTATTCAAATTGCAATACTATTACACATACATGAAAACACACATTACATATATTATAGGTACATGTAATATCATATATATATATATATATATATATATACCTATACATATGGATAAAGAAAGTCCTTAATATCTAGGAAAACAAATGATTATTGTATTTTTTTCATGTCAAAAATCATGATGGATGTTTATTGACATATAAATTTGGCCCCCACATTTCAAAAGTCTTCTTTGAGTCTTTACATTTTAGTGATAGTTTAAATATAATGCTGACTAATACTAAAGAAATTGCTAACTCACATTTTTCTATACCAGGATGGTAAAATTCCTAGAAATATGAAAGCTTAGTATTCTAGGCTTTTACTTAATTCACACAGAATATCCAAAACTATTCCATGTTAAAATTGAGAGCATGGGAATGGCATTTGATACAAAGACTATTAACAGAATAAAATAACTTTAAAATTATATTTGACAGACACATCAGTATTGTGATTTAAGCTTTGTGAAGTTCAGTATCTAATATTAGGAAATGTTTTTGGTTATATCTCTAACTCATTTAAAAAAACATTCATTTGATTTTACTGGTAGTAACATGAACTATCCCCCCACCAAAAAAAAAAAATGTTTATTGTGTTAAGCAGTTACCAGTAAAGGGATATAGCAGGCAAATTAAAATCTGTGATACAATTCTAATCTCCAAAATGCACCACATTAAATCCAATTTTCTGATTGGGCTACTGATATTCATGTTTTAAATTCAAACTTTTACGCTAATTCTTCATAATTTAAACATAGGTAGTTTTTCTCTGATTTTCTATTTTTATTATATGTTTTTAAAATAAGGTGAGACTTTTATTCTGCAAGACTCTTTGCCTACAGAAACATTTATTATGTACTGCTTTATTGTAGCATTAAATATTCTCTATTGGTTTTCTATCTTCACTGTTCAGCTTATTATTTTTCTCTTTTTAGACATATCATAAAATGTTCCAGTTTCTATTTACTTTCCTTTGAACATATTAATTTTTTTCCTTCATCAATACTGGACTCAAGATTTTAAATCAATTTTTTAAAATTTCTTAAATAATAGATGATAACAGCTCTGGCAAAATTCACAATCTCATACATATCTTGTTTGTTTTTTTCTAGATATGAAATATCCAAAATACTTTTATATTTTACTTCATTTTACTTTTATTTTTATAATAAAAGTAGCTAGCTTTAAGCTCTTAGGGCTTTGATGAAGAAAGAAGAAAATGGGGCCAAGAAATTGTAGTCACTTCACAGGCGTGGTTGTCAAAGTGGCCTAAGATATATTCTTGTCTTGCCAATTGTCAACTGTTTAAAACTGGAAATTTTTTTTCTTTTTTAACAATTCAATTTTCTCCTTGATAAAATGCAGAAAATATCTGACTTAAAGTATTCTAGAGGATTAGTGGCAATTTGGAATAGTAAAATGCTTTGGCTAAGATAAAGTGCTTAAGATATACTTTTTTTTTTTAGTATACTTGTTGGTTTTTTTTTTTTAGTATACTTGTTAATCCTTTCTTAAGAATGTCTTCTATCTTGCAAATCATTCAGGGTTTCATTGTCATTTTGAAACAAATTTAACAATACATTACAGCTGTCTTCATTTTAAGCAAAACAAATTGTGAAGATCATGAATAATATTGCTAGTCAGAAAGCAGTATGTCAATGCTGCTGTACATATGCCATAGCACCAGAATGGTATTATGTGTTCAGTGTAAGAGATAGCTGTGCGGATTGCTAAAAAAAATTTTCTTGGAGTTAGTGTTTCCTTTTAAGGCAAGTTAAATATTCCCATGGCTTAAGTATCCTTTAGTTATAATTTTAAAGGAAGCACTTATTATTTTGAATGCAAAAGCAAATGTTCCTTATTTTCTTTTATTCTTTATGTTTCATTTTATAAAGGATTTGTTTTAAACTTTATTATCATATCTTTAAAAATATTCTGAACATTTATTTGGATAAATGCCACAGACTGGCTGGGCAAACTAAGGGGGCCGGGTGACAAGCAACTTGTGAAGATTGATACAGCAGGAGTGGGAGCCGCTTTATTACAGGACACAGAGGTATATATACATAACTGAATACACAGTTTAACTTAATTAACATAAACTAGATACAGCAGTCAACCAATAAGGAATCCTCATCATCTTAATGATTACACACAGCTTAACTTAATTGACATAAACTAGACCTAGCAGTCAGTCATTAAGGAATCCATCATCTTAATAGCTCACTGGGTTACTCAGAAACCACTCCCTCTGGCAAAATGCCAGGTGCCATCTTGACTTGTTTACAGACCCTAACAGATAAAGTACCCTAAATTTTATAATGATGAACCTCAAAAATGGAAAGAAGACTATTATTTAAAAAATAATATCAGTGCTGGTGCACGCCTGTAATACCAGTGGCTCAGGAGACTGAGACAGGAGGTCTGTGAGTTCAAAGGCAGGCTCAGCAATGGCAAGGTACTGAGCAACTCAGTGAGTTGTCTCTAAATAAAATACAAAATAGAGGATGTATGTCAGTGGTTGAGTGCTCCTGAGTTCAATCACCAGTAAATAATAATAATAATAATAATAATAATAATAATAATAGTAATAATATCAGTGATTCAATATCAAATCAACCCCTTTGTTGGAATAAGACTAATTCTTATCATCTTAATTTCAATAAGACTTTTTAAACTTAAGTTAGTTTTTCAACTCATCAACACTGCATATCTATTTTTAATCTGCATTTTCTTTGAATAACATGTCAAAGTTTCAATGTACAGAATTTGTACATGTTTTGTTATTTTTCTTAGTGTCTCAAAGTTTTAATAACATTTCTATGACAGATTGTTGTTTTTATTTCTTATTGTTCACTATCAGCATAAGAAAATACAATTGACTTTTTAATATATGCCTATTACATTGAGTATCACTTAGTATTTCCTAGAATGTTCATCTTATATTTCATTAATTGTCTTGTTTCAGTTCCAAAAGCTTACACTCCAAAGCTTAACAGAAGTATGAAAAATAGACCAAGTTGTCATTTTCTAAACTTTGTGTTTTTCATCATAACAGGAAATTTTCTTTCTGATTCTCTAAAGTTTGGTTTTTAAGATTCTTGAAGTGTTCTCATAATAGCCTTAACTATTTTTACTGTGGAAAGAAAATTTAACATGAGATCAGCCCTCTAAGCAAAATGTTAAGTGTGCAATATAGAACTGTCCACATGTCTAACTATAGGCACGATACTGTATAGCAGAGTTCTAAAACTTACTCATCTTGTGTAACTGAAACTTTATATCCATGGAACTACTTCCATTTCCCCATTGCCCTTTTCCCTGGCAACAACTATTCATTCTCTGCTTCTATGAGTTTGACCATTTTAAATATCATATGTAATTGGAACCTTTCTTTTTGTCACTGGTTTATTTTACTTAGAATAATATTCTTAAGATTAAGTCATATTTTATTTACCATATTATAGAATATTTTCCTTTAAAAGGCTAAATAAATTCATAAATTTATATATAAGAATTATATATATATATATATATAAATATATCACATTTTTGAAGTCCATTTATCTATGAGTGAACATTTAGGTTGTTTAACTATCTTGGTTGTTGTGAATAGTGCTGTAATGAACATAAGAGGTCAGAGATATCTTCAAGATCTTGATTTCATTTCCTTTGGGTTTATACTCAAAGGAAGGATTACAGAAACATGGTAATTTTTAAAACTTTATTAGGAACCTCTCTATTGTTCTTGCTCGGTGCTATAACATTTCATATTCTCACCAATATCATAAAAAGGTTTCAGTTTCTCTACATCTTAACCAATAATTGGTATTTCTCTGTTAATATTCATATAACAGCTAGCCTTGGAGGTGTAAGGTAGTATATAATTGTGTTTGTATTTGAGTTTTCCTGATTATTAATGAAGATGAACTTTTTTCCACATATTTGTTGGCCATTCCTATATCTTTAGTGTAGAAAGGTCTGTTCAAGACCTTTGTCCATATTTTAAGATAGATTTTTTTCTATTGGTGTTTTCCAGTAAGGGATAAGCATCTCTTACATTTTAGACATTAGCCTCTTATCAAATATATGATTTGCAAATATTTCTTACCATTCTGTAGTTTGCCTTTTCTCTGTGCTGCTGTTTCCTTTGGTGAGTAGGAAGGTTTTAGCTTGGTGTGGTCCATTTGTTTATTATTGTTTTTTTTTTTTACACTTTTGGTATCATATCCAAGGAAACATTACCAGTAACTATGTCAGTAAGTTTTTCCTCTACACTTTCTTTTAGGAATTTTACAGTTTGAGACCCTACATTTATGTCTTTAATCCATTTTGATATACACATGTATATCAGTTTTATTAATACCATTAATTGATGAAATTTTTATTTCCCCTTTGGGTGTTCTTAGTAACTTTGTTGAATATTAATTGACTATATTTATGTAGTTTCATTTCTGTGTTATCTATTTGATTGTATATGCATAGTTTTTTGTTCAATATCACCTTATTCTAATTGGCACCATTTTAAAATTTATCTTGAAATTGGGGTGTATCATTGCTTCGTCTTTGTTCTTCTTTCATAAGATTGTTTTGCTGTTCCTAGTCCTTGGTGGTTTCATAAAATTTTTAAATACTTTTCTTAGTATGTGATTTGTTTTTTATTAGAGATCTAATTGAATTTGTAGATTACTCTGGAAACTATGGAGATTAAAATAATATTAAGTCTTCCAGTCAGTAAATAACAAAGTTTCTTTCCATTTATGGATGCCTTTAATATTTTTCATCAATGTTTTATTGCTTTCAGTGTACGAATTTCACACCTTTTTAGTTAAGTTTATTCCTGCATTTTTGATTCTTGTGATTTTTTTAATGGCATAGTTTTCTTCATCTCCTTTCTGGTTAGTTTCTTGTTAGTGTGTATACACGTAACAGATTTTTGCATGTTCATTTTGTGTTCTTCAGTTTGCTGAATTTGTTTTTCTGTTCCAAGCAAAAATAAATAAATAAATACAAGGCAATTAATTGGAAGTTTGTAGTGGGCATGATCTTCTGTGTAGAAAATGCTGTGCACTCCATGGGATAACCTTTACTTTAAGAGTTGTTTGTTATTACTGTTCATGTATAACTTTTCCCAGGTCTCTACTGAAATCCCTGGATAATAACAAACTCTCCCCTCTAGATATTGAGAATTTGACTGTTCACTCTGTTGTAATGCATTTGAGGGTTTTGTTTTTTGTTTTTTGTTTTTTTAGTTAATAGTTCCTTGATAGTTCTCCCAAAAGTTGTTTTTGACTGACTTCTTAGAATTTCACCTTAAAGAAGCCCAGTTTTGTAGTCAGTCAAAATATCTGTTTTCCATGCAGGTCTCTTGAGCTTTTTCAGAGTAGTTGTCTATTATCCACAAATCTACCTTAAATTTCCAACCACCTTGGCGTCATTGAATTCTTCATTGGATTCTCTCTACCTAATCCTTGCAACTGTTCTACTCTATTCAACCTCCTTAGTACTGTAATCATAGAAGCACATAAAAGCCAGTGCAATCATAGAACTTAACTACTGCAGTTACTACCCTCTTTGATCTTAGAACATATCTGGTATTTTCTTAATGTGTGAAAAGATGTGTTCCATATGTTTTGCCCAGTTTTGTTGCTGTACTTTTTGTATATTGTGGGAGGACATAGTCTAGCCTTGATAACTCTATAAGGGCTGGAAGCAAATTATTTCCCATAAACAAACTTTGTTAAACCAAACTTTTTACATTCATCTCCAGGCACAAGAATTATTATGTTTTTATAGAAGAAGAAAATGACTTATCTATCCTTAAATCAAAATAATGACAAATATCAAATTAAAAGGATAAATAATGCTACTATCTACCCCTAAAGATATCTTATGTATTGGGTTTCTCATAGTTTCCAATGTATAATAGTCATACAGTTTGAATCATGAAATATTGAATCCTGAAATCAGTGGTTTAGTCAGATTTGCATTTCTGGGACCAAAATACCCAACAAGAGCAATTTAAATGAGGAAATGTTTATTTTGGCTGATGGTCTCAGAGGTCTCTGTCCTTAAATGGCTGAACTTATTGCTGTGAGCATGAGGTGAGGGAGAACATCTTAGAAACAAGTGTGATGATGAAAGACTGGTCAGGACATGGCAATCAGTAAGCAGAGAGAGACTAAGCTCTACCCACCAGGGACAAAATGTGAATCCCAAAGGCATATCCTAGTGATCTAGTTCTTTCTAGCTACCTGCCTCCAGTAACCACCTAGTTAATGTATACAAGTAAGTTAACCCACTGATTAGGTTATGTCTCTTATAATCTAATTATTTCACCTCTGAACATTCTTGTATTGTCTCACACATGAGCTACAGGGGGACACTACATATCCAAACAATAACACCTGCAAATATTATATTTTAACAATATAAGCAATAACTTATAAGATACCACATCCATTTTCAGAATTTTAAAAAAATGGTCAAGGCCAAGAAATATAAATAATAGATATAAATATAATAAATGGATATACATATTTCTTATTTCAATTGTGAAAAACATGCATGCTCATGTATGTACATGTTTGTTGATATATACATAATAAAACTGTCCATTGATGTCCTTTAAAAACATTAATAATTAACAAAAGTCTTAGATCTCAGAATAACTACCATAATTTTCCTGTTTGCTCAGTGAAGTTAGTCAACTGATTATAATTCTATCAACACATTTTACTGTCAATCTGGTATTTCTCCAATGACATTGATTTTCAAACAAAGCCATCTGCATTTCTTTCCACCAGCCAGGATGCATATTTTACAAGAATATTTTTAGTATTAAATTTCAACAATAGTAGGGCTTATTATCACAAGTATATGAAATTTAATTTTAAATTAATAAATTAAACTGTAATATGTTAATTGAAAACAATCATTTCTCAATTTTAAAATAATTACATTCTGTAATTTTAGGCTAAACATAATTAAATTTTAAAACATTCAATCCAAATGTCATTTTACACATTTATATGAGTATCCACTGTGAAACAGAAATGTGTTACATTTGCAAGACCACTCTAGTTATGTTAATGATCTTTATGTTATAGTTATTAAGTAAAATGAATCCTTTGAAAACATTTTTATTTAAAATAAAGCATAACTATTTAAATACATGCTAAACACTAAAATAAAATTACTGGTAGAATATGGATTTCCCATTCCTCATTGCAATTCTAGTGAATGCCTTAATATCTGGTATGGGTAGAGAGTAGATTCCTGGAGATGCCCTTTGAACCAAGAAAAAAATTTAAGGTGCATGACAGAGGAGTGCACTGGTTTCTGATCTCATCAGAGGCTAAACTCAAATAAATTGGAAAGACACCAATAGATCATAACTGGTTCCATCTTTTCCTTATTGTGTGGGCTGTTAACATTACTCCTCACATGGCAAGTTGAAGAGCACTGATCCAAATTGTCTATTGTTTTTATGCCATCTCAATAGAAGCATATAGAAATCAATCTTCATGGTTGGGGAAGTTCCAGCCCTTCCTCTCTTATAATCCTAAAAATAAATTCTTAACTTGTGATTGTCATCTAGGACATGGTGGATGTGAAAGATGATTCTTTGAACTTCTACTGAGTTTCATTGCTTTAATATTTGTTGTAGTTATTTTCCATGGAGCTTTGAAGAAGGCTCTTTACTGCTCCTATTATCTATTGGCTTTGTAAATCAATTCACTTACCTTACACTACTAGTTTTAAGATTTTCTGAAAGGCTAACAGTTTGCAGTTTTCATATTTATACATTTATTTAACATTCTTGTGTTTCAGTATAGTCTGTTGGGTGAAGTTAATAAATTCATGCTTACTTTTATATAGTATAAAAATGATATTTGTATATTGTGTACATAGAAAATAATTTTAACAGTGTTTTAATATTAAAATATTTGTGAAGTTATCCACATAATATAATATTTAGTTTTTCTGATTTTAATATTACAGAAGACAACTTGATTTATTGAATCATTAAATAAACATAGTATACTCACAGAAATTAACAAGTTGATTCATCAAATAAACAACTTTAAATTAAAATATACAACTTGATTTATTGAATCATTAAATAAATATAGTATACTCACAGAAAGAGGAAATAATAAACATTGAAGTTCAACAAAAATAAACTTAAAATATGGCTTGTTTGTTCAGTTGAATGATCTTATAGAATTTTTTCTCCTCTGAGGATTTAGGTTCCATACATTTAAAAATTATTATGCAAATTCACACTCGAACTCTTATATTGGGAGGTAATATATTTAAATACCTAATAATGTAATACCTAATGGAAGGTGATAAATGTGTCATATGTGTTATAACATCATTAAATAAATTCCTAGTAATGAAAATTGTATTCTAATGTGAACAAATTATGTAAGTCTCTTTAAGTGTAATTACAATATGCTTTACGAAGAACTTGTAACAATTTTTAATTATATTTACTATGATGATTATTAAAATTTTCTCCCTTGGTTTCTATTTGATGTTATTAATTTTGAAAAAGAGTAAAAAGATGTTTGTAATTTTAATGTTGTTTATCTACATATGCTTAATTGAAGTTCCTGAAAAAAGAAACAAAACAATAGACTACAGAAAGATAATTATTTAAATTAATTAATTAATAATTATTTTTCTAGAATTGGAAGGAAGGATAAACTGCATAATGAAAGTTTTGTATGTGTAAGAATTTTTGCTATGACAAGACATATGCATTTTTAAAACATATTATTTGATGCAAAGTTGTGCAGCAAACATCTCAAGATTTATGGTAAAAAATATGGTGTTAGAGACACAGGACTAAAATAACATCAATGACAAAAATATAGAAATCAAAGTAGCACAGTTTTGCACATTTCAAATAGTTTAAAAATATGTATGTGCTACAATATGGCATTTTATTTGAAAAATAGCTGATGTTTTTGTTTGTGGGTACTGAAATGGTCATTGGTACTGCTGAATTTTTGGAATGATGGAGGCCATGAAAGAAGAGACATTGGAGATACTGAGAATGAAGGAATTTTATTTAAAATTGAAAAATAATCATGTCGGCATCAGGAGTTTTATTTTGAAAAGAAGGAGAAAAATTGGTGCAGTAGCTATAATATATTTGGAGTATCCATAAATATTTAATTTTAAATGAGTGGTGTAAACATATGTGCTGTCTAAGAAAAAAAAGCTGGACTCTGGATAGGAAGGTTCCTACAAAGACTATTGTACAGTATTAGTAGATAGAATGCTCCAAACTCAGAATTCTGCAATTTGTCTCAAAATCAGATTTAGTAGTGATTTTCTTTTATCAGTAATAGAAGGAACAAAACAGATAACAACAGTCTTTTTAGGTATAGCTTGTCCAGCAGGCAAGGGGAAATTATTGGTGTGATTAACAGATAAAGGTTCTGTTTGGTCAGCCAGTTCTTAAACTGATAATGTAGCTTCTCTCCCTCTCCTTTTCTCTCTCCCTCATATTCTCTCTCTCTCTCTCTCTCTCTCTCTCTCTCTCTCTCTCTCTCTCTCTCTCCCTCATTCTCTCTCTCTCTCTCTCTCTCTCTCTCTTTCTTTCACTCAGTGTTGGAGGCTTGAGAAGTATTGACTTAAGTTCAGTTAAGACAAAGCGGTGGGTAAGAAATGGGCAACAATGAGCTCCTAGTCTTTGATCCTGTAGGAAACCTGATGGACTTTGTTGGAAAGAGTCCTCAGGAGGCAACAGAAAAGATCCAGCAGAGGTGTGGAAGATGTGACCTTTGCAAGAACCAAGAGGTCAATTTTCTACAAAATTAAAAAAAAAAAAAAGGAAGAGTTTTCTCACATTACATTTAAGTGTGGATGTTATATGTTTCTTTCTGAAATTTATTTTTTAAATTATTCCTACATCTTTCATGAGTTATTAGTAAGGATTTTTTGTATGACTAGAGTAATTTTTCTATGCCATTATTTATCAAAGTATATTTTAGCATTTTTAATATTTTCTGATGTTTTATTTAATCATTATCTTATTTACAATAAAAGTCCTTTGGGTATTACATTCTTGAATGCAGAAAGAAATATATGTAATATTTAATCTCCCTGCTCATTTAAGAAAGGAAAAGAAATATGATATTTTAATTTTTGGTACATCAACATATAAAGATTTTTTTAAATTTTCAAATGTGGTTTAATTATTGTAATATTGTTAATAGCTCATGTTTTTCAATTATAAATTACATATGTCAAAATCATAGAATATGTAAATTTTGTCTATAGCGGTACTATTGCTATAATTAAAAAGTTCTATTATTTTACTGATTCAGACTGAAATAGACATGCAAATAAAGAACAGCTCCTCTCAAAGCATTTTTTTAACTTTAATAATATACATATATGTTTATGCAATTTTCTCGTATGGTTTTAAGCATAGTAAAATAAATATTAATTGTTAGGTCTCTTTTAAAACCTAGTTGTCTCACTTAATCGTTGGTTGTTTCCTTTTCCATCACAGCTTTATTTTTATAATTCTGGTGGGTTTGTAAATCATGATATTCCTCTTCCTTGTCCCAGACTGAATTATACAAAGGTCCCAGGCCTTTTTTATAATTTACTTTGAGACAGGGTTTCACTATGTTGCAATAGTTGCTAAGGCTGACTCAAAACTTGTGATCCTCCTGCCTAGTTTCTCCTGAGCAGCTGGGATTACAGACATGAACCACCATACCCAGAAGAAATGTGCTATTTCTGTCATTCTTCTTTGTATTCAGATTTTGAAAAACATTTTTTCAATATGACATTTAAAATTGAATTTAACTTCAAAAGTGAATTCTTTCTTCTGGAAGTAATTTATATATTATATATTATATAATATTTTATATATTACATATATATTTTCTCATTTGAGTTTCCTTCTCATTGACAAGCATTTTCAACTCCTGATGCTATATTCTGGTATTTAGATGATTGAAAAAAATATATATATATATATTCCTATACAGTGTCTGGATGATTAAGCTTATAAGAGTGAAATGAAACACTTCATATATTCAGTATTGAAGATACATGGATTTAAGAACTTAATAATGCAATTCCTGATCTCTTTCCTCCTACAGGTCTCTAAAAGGCCATTTTTTACAAGATTTTTAAATTATTGACTTTATAGTCGCTCCTTTGGACATTATGTTATTATACTTAATAAATTGTAATTATTTTTGTTGTTATGTTTTCTACTGGAAAGATTTAATCTCAATTTTCACAAACATTGCAATTTGAACTGATCTTTTGCCTACTTCTGAAGATAACAGTTTTAGATCACTTCCCATTTATTCTTTGCTATGTATTGAAAGAGTTGTCTGCTAAATTATGAACCATTTCTAAGGTCATGTATTTCTATCTGCAACACTGTCAAAGTAAACCACACAGGAGTTGCCACATTTCTGTTTTTATCAATAAAGTAAATTTTCATTCATCATATATTTTGTTACTTTTTGAAAGATACTTCTGGAAATGAATAATCATTAATTTCCCAATTTGGTCGATTACCACCACAGGAAATATCAGTAGTTGAAAAGTTTAGTAGTGCAATAATCCCATAGAATGGTAATTTTCAGGGAATACTTAAACAGTCTTAATAGAGGTATGTAGTATAATCTTTTTTTTTTAAAGAGAGAGAGAGGGGAGAGAGAGAGAGAGAGAGAGAGAGAGAGAGAGAGAGAGAGAGAATGAGAGAATTTTTTTAATATTTATTTTTTAGTTTTCGGGGGACACAACATCTTTGTTTGTATGTGGTGCTGAGGATCGAACCCGGGTCGCATGCTTGAGCCACATCCCCAGCCCATAGTATAATCTTGACATAGAGAATTTTCTAAAGTGTTCTACTTCTGAGCTGTAGCCCCAGAAATTTTTTCAATGCACTTTTTTTTGAAATTCAAAATATTAAATCTTGAACTTCCTCAGTTTCAGTAAGAATAAAGTGTTGCTTAAAACACCAATTTTGTTTTAAGACAGTTTCATCTGAGCTTACACCAATCAATACTAATTATATTTCCCCTAATACCAAAAATTCGACAGCATGCTTTGTCATTTTGTAAGAATAATTATAATATATACTTTATTCTGAGTTTCATATTGTATAATTAGCCTTCTGGAACTATAGTGACTAAAGTGAATTTTTTTAAGTCATGCCCTGTATTTCACATTTGTATTGTTTCCTTTGGTAAAATTTTTCTTCCTAAATAAAAAATGGTTTTTATTGCTTATGAAGAATGAGCAAAAACTTTGTTATTGAATAATAACGAGAGTGGTGTTTATGATATCTGTCTTGCCACTGTATGATCACACCATTTATAGCATAGCAGCTTCATTACTTACACATTAATTTGTTTTGGGATTTTGTAAGTATTGATTAATTTTAGAGAATTGACAATGTCAACATTTTAGGAGCATAGGAACCATACTGAAATACTGTAATTCATTTTAATGCTTTTTGATTTGGGGGCACTGAACCCAGGAGCTTTGCACATGCTTAGGAAAGTGCTCTACTATTGAGCTGCATTCCCAGAAAATTTTTCAATGCACTTAAAAAATAACTTATATTAGTATCCCCTCATTATTTTTCCCTCAATGTTTTAAAAGATATTGCCAAACTTCACATTATGGGATTTATATTACTAAAACAATGAGTGAAATGAATGATTTTTTCCATTATACACATTGCCACACTCTGATTATTCCTATTCCAGCATGAAGGTCTGTGAATCCTTACATCTTCACTTTTGCTCATATACCTCTTAATAATCCTAATTTGTGTTTATTACTCCATAGATACAAAAGAGATGGCATATGTATCATACTTCAACTATTTCTCCACCAGGACAAAAGTCCATTGATCCATTTTCTTCTATGCTTGAATATCTGTTAAGGCTGTTATTCTGATTGTTCTTACCAATTGAGAGAGGTAGATGAATTATCTTGGAAATGATAATTACTTTTACATGAAGAGTAAGGAAGGATGTGGTGTATGAGTGGGGTCTTCAAAGCATTCTTTTTTCCCCCAGAAATATTTCAAATATAAGACATGATATGTAGCTAAGAACATCAACACATTTTCATCTTTAATAAACTTTGAGAACATAGTCAGATGCAAACCACCCCATAATTACTTAAGTCTTTTCAGTCATACACACAGCATGAGTTCCTACAAATAGGTACTACTATTACTCTGACTGTGTAATTAAGATAACTGAGCTATGAAGGAAGTTAATTATGTTCCCATGTTCACACAGCTAAGGAGGAGCTAAAACTTGAGCATATGTCAGAAATTGCACTATGAATAATAAAGTATTATAAACTGTTGTTTCTCTCTTGTTGCTTTTTAAATTTTGTTTTTATCATTATATTATTTGAAAGGGACTATTGAAATAGTCCCCCACTTCTGCAACATTTACACAAGAAAAGAGCAATAATTTTTTATCTGAGTTCCTTTCTGAAAGGCAAGAACTTTCAACTCATGCTATTACAAAAGATTCACTAAATAGAATATATATATATATATATATATATATATATATATATATATATATATACATATATATAGATGATTGCATTAAACCACAAAAATTGTATAAAAGTTACAAATTAATATTTTAGGAATAGCTAACAAATACACATTATTTCTATTAAAAAGTCAGCTATTTCATCTTTCTTTAAATAATTTTAATTTTAATCTTATAAGATTTTTTTCAACTTTTGTGTTTCTCTCATATCTTGTTATGTACCTAGTGGTATTATATTTATATTTATCCATACTGAGAGAGGGAAAATCCAGAGTTTGTTGGATCTGCAGATAGACAATTTTTACCTGTATTGAAAATTTGCCTCTTGTATCTCCTTAGCTATGTGCTATTTACCTGTTCTTTGCTCTAAGAGCATTCATTATGTATATATTAAATATTCTGAGATAAACATATTTAAGTGTAATATATATCTAATTAATATATTTCACATTTTTTCTAACCTTTATTTATCCCCATTATAGTACAACTCTGATTATATCTGTTTTTTTTCCCTTATATTCCAAATCACTAGTTCCCTTTAAATTATTTATTTACTTTCATTAATCCTTTTGATATAAAGCTTAACACATTTTATATCATCATTCCAGATGTGGAACACCTATAAAAGTTAAATATAATATAGAATATATTAATGTATAATGTATAATTTAATATAATAGCATAATTAATATAATATATAAGCTCTTGATTATGATTTCCATTTTTTTGTAATTATAATTTAATATATATGACAGCAGAATGTATTACAATTCATATTACACATCACATATAGAGCACAATTTTTCATATGTCTGGTTGTACAGAAAGTAGAGTAACACCATTTGTGTCTTCAAACATGTATTTAGGGTAATGATGTCCATCTCATTTGACCATCTTTCCTACTTCCATGTCCTCTCTCTTCCACTCCCACCCCTTTGCCCTATCTATAGTTCATCTAATCCTCCCATTTTCACCCTCCCAACCCTCCTTAGATCAGAGAAAACATTCAGCATTTAATTTTTTGGGATTGGCTAACTTCACTTAGCACGATGTTCTCCAACTTCATCTATTTACCTGAAAATGAGATGATTGAAAGAGGGCATCCCTATTTTATTGCAGTTTTTAGAGGGAATTTACTTTTATATACTTTCAGTGTATTTTTTTTCAATTTCTTGAAATATTCACAGAATTTGAAAACTTTGGACTTAGTAGGTTAATTTGTATTTTAAAAGATTCATGTTTTTAGCATTGAAAAACACATGTGTTTAAATTATAGAATAATTTCCCATTCTTTGTCTAAGTTTTTTCTCTCATTTTTAAAATATTTAATCACACTTTTTCCATGTTCATGTCTGGTCACCCCCATATGTGCCCCTTTCATAATTTTTAGCTTTATGTTTTCTTTTGTAAATTGATGTTATTCTTTGGTAAATTCTTACTTCTTTTATGTTTGTCTACTTTTATTGGAGCACAAGACATTTGGTATAAAATCAGCAGAGGTAACTCAATGCTTTTTGGGGGGTATGTGGGTGTAGATGAGGCTGCTACCTTTCATTGTCCTTCTTTGTTTTCCTCAGGTCCTTGTCTTTTCCCTTTCCTTAGTCTCCATCTTACTCTGCTTCCTTTTGTCTTCCATCTTATTTATATTCACTCAGAGGATTTCTCTTTAACAATCAATTCCACCTGTGCTTGAAGTGAAATTTCTCTCCAGTCCTAACAATTTTTTTATTTAGTTTTATATTTTCTTATATCTCAACATCTTTCCCTATTTGTAGTTTTCTTGCCCTTATGTTTTAAAGAATTTTTCTTTTGTATTTCTATATATTTTAATCTCATTGTGTCTAATTTTTTGTATCATGTTGTTTTTCTTTTTGATCTCCTTTCACAGAGAAAATTAAATCATTGGCTACTGATTAAAAAATGGAAAACTTTTTTATAAAATTTAAATATTATATGTTAGAATTTCAACATTTTGCTGCTGTTTTCATCATCTTTTGTGTTTTTTTTCCTATATTTTCATTGTGATATTACTGTATTTTTGTGTGTTAAGTTATTTTATTTTAGATTTTTGCTAGGCAATGGGTGAAACAGGTTTTTAAAGAAGTTATATGAAAGCTGTTCAGGATAATCCTGAAGAGGAACAACCAGAGTCACCTTTTTTGTTAAAATCCAAAGACATACTTTTTTCCCCCCAAATTACAAAGTGACAGACACTGCTTTCTCCGAGGTGACTTGTATAGGTCATAATTTGTATTTACCTGAACAACTTTTCTTAGACCAAGATAGTCCTAGAAAAATTCTGATGGAGTTCAAATGCATTTCACTTGTGATTTCAAAGAAAAGTTTGTGTGTGTGTGTGTGTGTGTGTGTGTGTGTTTTGTAAGTTTTACTTTTGTAAAATATTTTACTGTATTTCTTCCTGAAATTCATTATCTTTGTACTATTCTAACACTTCATGACATATTTTACTTTTTTCTTCTGAGATTCTATCTAAGGTTTTTAAAATAACCTTTATCAAATTTTGGAGCCTTTGATTTCTTTTGTATTCTAGTTTCACTGCATATGAAATTTGAAAGTTTTCTTATCTTTTTCCATCTCCTTCATTGCTTTTTTAATGTGAAGAAATTGACACTATAAGAGTGTATTAAGCAAGAAATCCTATTAATAAATCACTTTTTGGCTTTAAAGAATAAATATAAATGTTAAGCCAACTAAATCATACTGTAAGCTAAAATGTATAGGAAAAAATTGGAACTCATTTTTGAAGCTGAATGTAAGGTAACATTAAACTATGTGTAATATAGCCTTACCCTAAAAATTACAAATTTTGTAATTTGATTATTTCAGGTGACAAGAAAAAGACAAGTTTCAGTATCCTTATTTGAATTTTATTCTGAGGCTACTGAGAAGAACAACAAAGTAAAATAAACTGACTTTCCAGTGCCAGCTTCAGATACTTTAGATAACTAGATTTCTCTTTATAATGCCTCATAAATAATCTGCCATAATTTTGATTTTGTTTATCTATGGGTTACCTTGTGGTCTCTAATTCAACCACTGATGCCTTCTCTACATTTTCCCCAACAGTGTTTTATTGCTACGAACTATATCTACAGTCTTTCACTTGCTATCATTCCTCTTTATGCCTTTAATATTCTGCTGTCTAAACTTTTGCTATCTCCTATTAATGTGCTCCCAAAGATACTTTCATCAAATATCTTATGAGAATGCACTCATAACAGGTAAAATAACAATCCCAGCTAAATCTTAATAAATTCATCTGCTTTTAGAGTTTGGAGAGAATGACAAAGCATACTTGGAAAAAAATTTGTTTGCCTTAACTTTTTACGAAGTAGAAGACAACCATGACAAAGATATATAAGCATCTGAAAACATGAAGTGTGTGGTTTTCTTTTTGTTGGGTAACAGGGATTGGACTCAGGGACACTAAACCACTGAGCCACATCTCCAGCCCTATTTTTATTTAAAGACAGGGTCTCACTGAGTTGCTTAGAGCCTCCCCATTGCTGAGGCTGGTTTTGAACTTGTGATCTTCTTGTATCAGTCTCCTGAGCCAGTGGGATTACAGGTGTGTGCCACCTCACTTGGCTAAGTATGTGGTTTCCTTCCTATTTTTTTTCCTATTTTGTTGAGTGGTGTCATTCATGGGAAGTAAGAAAACCCAAGGTGAGAAGGGCTGCCACCAGAGGCTCACTTTGTTCCTTTCATTAATCTAAGTTGGGATAACAAAGACCCTCAATGATCCCCTTATAGTTATATAATCCCAACCCTGTATCACAGTGATATTGTAGATTTAATTTGTTATGCATATCAAATATGCAGGAGATTTATCCTAAGGCATCCTCATGTCTGACAAATCAGTAGAACCTCTTTAAAGGTAAATTCAGTCTGTTAGCAAAGTTAGTGAAGAAATTCTTATAGAACCTTGATATAGGCTACAAATGAAAGATACCTATATAGTTCCTAACAGTGCCTTTAAGTGGAAGGACTCTCCTTGTTCACATCCTTTTCTCCAACATTTATTATATTGTATTGTGCTGCCTTGTCATCATGGCTTTTTTGAGCTTTAGGCTATGCCCTAATTGAGTATTCTCATGGCAATTATCGGTATCATCAAGTTCTACATGTGCACCTTTATCTCCTGCTCTTTCAGACATAGTTATATTTTCTGTGGTCTCCATTGTAGTATGATCCAAATCTCATTAGTTCTCATATCTTTTCTGGGGCACGTAGAAACATGCATGTCTTTTGCAAAACCACAACACTTCCATATTGTATAGAAATCTATCCATTAGTGTCCTGTTTTTGCTCTTATGCAGAATGTTAACACAAAACCACAGGCAGCTAAACCCATCTGAAAAAGTGCCTTTTTCCTTTTTCCATCCTATGATTCTAATTCTGTTCTGTTCTTGTTCTAGTCTTCTCACTAGAAGGAGTGGAACAATGCCTTCCATAGGGGATGCATTATTTCCTACTGTGAATTTTACCTTCCTTCTGCATTCTATGAAGCTATTTTCCAAATTGGCTAAGTGTGTCTGAATTATTAAAGGAATTTTTGGAACTTAGAAAATATATCACACTTGTTTCAGGTATCTGTTGCTGTACATCTGTGTAGCCTAAAATTCAGTAGGATAAAACAAGATCCACTTACTATTTTCAAATGACTCTGTATGTAAATTGGGCCTGGAAAGGAAAATCTTCTGCATCAGGTGATATTCAATGAGTGCATAGTCATCTGGCCAATTGACCGTGCTGGAATTTTCAGGATGACTTCTGCACATTTCTGGCAGATGATGCTAGCCATTGGCTTGGAACCGAGTTTGGTCTATTGGTCAGTACCCTTGTTCTTCCAGAAACCTTTCCATGCAGTTTAAGATATCTTTATCTTTAAATGTGGGTTCTAAGAATCCAAAAATTATTTAATAAATTTTTATCACAGTAATTAAGCAATATCTCTTTTGATACATTCTATTAGTCAAAGCATGTCACAGGGTCAGTACATATTAAAGAGAAGGAAAAATGTTCCACTTCTTGATAGGAAACATGCAAAATAATTTCTTTCCATCTTTAATTTCCAAGCACTACTACTAAAGCCCAACTCCAAAGACCACTGAATCACTCTGAACCATCTCCAAATTTAATCTGGCAAATCAACATTCAGCAGTTAAATTTGATATTTTAATCTTCTTTTGAGAAGCTCTAACGTTTTCATTCATTGTGCATGAAGATTTAGGAATAAAAAAATATTCCTGTTTAATCTCCAAACATATTATCCATTCAGAAATAATTTAATTAAAATCAGAATTACCCTTTTGAGACAAGGAAGCTGACAACACTAAAATTAAATTAGCAGACCTATTGTTACTCTGGGAATCCCTAAAACTGGTAACTTCCTATAATCCTGAAAGAATGCCTGTGATGAAGTTCCACTGACAATCAGGCATAATAATTTGGGATGTTCCTACTAATTTCACACTCAATAGGAAACTGTGTAAGCAAAGAGATCCAACATGTTTCCCATCTGTCCTTCAGAAATGTTCAGGGAAGGTATCTTTTATAAAGTCTAAATCATTGTAAAGACAGAAGTGGAAAAAATATGGTAATTTAATTTAAAAATAAAATTATAAACATTTATGATCCTAATCAATTAAACCAATAAACTTCTATGTTTGTTTTATTAAATGAAATTTTTTTAGGAAAGATAGATAATTATGAGTAATATAGGTCATATGGGTATTCCAAATCAGAAGTATCTTGAAAATAGGTGCGATTATTAATATTGTTCAATTAATACTAAGACTTCCTTTGCTGCTACTACTCTCAGAATTTTTTTCTATATCACTGCTATATCCTTATAACTTGAATTTACATAATCATGAACTGGTTTGGAAAATTCTTTTAAACTTGAAATTATATAATTAGCTATTCTATAATCTCACAAGTTTATGTAAGACAATTTAGTGTTTGACTTTTTGGGATTGCCTTTCTTCACTTGATGCCATTCTCAGGAGTCATAATTCTGTGTGTTAATCAGTAGTCAAATTTTCCATTATTACCTAGTTATTTTGTGTTGTAGATGTACCACAGTTTGTTTAGCCATTCACCTGTTCAAAAATATTGGAGACTATTCCAGTTTTTGTTTTTCATGAATAAAGTGGATGTGGACGTTCTTGTCTAACTCTTTTGTTATTTTTTTTCTGTGTTAAACACCCAAGTATTCATTTGCTGTTATATGTTTACCCTATTTATCAATTAATAAATTGGTAAATTTTTGTCTGCAATTGATTTCTATATTAAATTACTTTTGAAAAATTGGATGCAGCAACTGATTTTTTGGTATGAGTTTTGCAGATAAAAATAGAATTCTTAAAGACATTTGAACTTATTCAATAGCTTTGTCATTGCATTAATTAATGGCATAAAATATTTTGCTAAAAACCTTTAAATAACTATGCCATGTGGAAAAAATTTTGTACACTAAGAAAAATGTATTTTTGAAACCCAATAAGCTTTATCAATACTTTTCTTGTTTTTAATGACTTACATTAAAAAGAAACCAGAATTAAATAGTTCCTGTAATAATTGTTCTGACCTTGAGTGGTATGGAGAATAACATAATTTAGAAAAAAACAAAAGGAAATTTTATATAAAATAATTTATTAAAGCTATCATTATAATCAATTTAGATAAAAATGGTAAAGCCCAACTTTTACAAAAATTATAGTACAGCAATAGACACATTAAGAATAATCTAAAATATTACAAGTTTAAGTATGAAAGAAATTTGAATCAAGGAATAGGCCCTAGGTGAAATAATTATCAAGTTAATTTTCTTTAGAGATAAGTTGTTTTGCTAGATCTTACTATATATTTCAGTATATAATAAATAATGAATGTAGTCAAATTCAAATGTAGTTTAAATTCAAGTGAATTTAAAATAGGGACTCATGGATAAATTTTAAAAATAGGCAAATGGTATAGTTATATCATTCTTTAATAAGTTTTAAAGTTATTTGTAAGGACATGACATAAAATATCTGAGAAAATAATATGTTTTGTATAATGTTTAGTTTGGAAGTAAAATTTCAACGACACCAAAGATAATAGTACTCAATCAGACTGGCCAGAATTTGATTGACTTTTATAAACACAAACACACACACTCATGTGTTTTTAAAGTGTAGATAGTTTGTTTTCTTAACTAAACTACACACACACAAACACACACACACATACACACACACACACACAAGCATATATACACATCCAGACATTTTGAAAGTGAGTAATGGTCTGTTCTTTCATACACAGGTCTGATGTTTCTGTGAAAGAACAGAATTTACTATACAGAACCACTACAGCAGACATGATATCATTTCACAGACGTTCCCCTCACACCAGTTTTTGACAGAGCAAATAGTAATGGACAGAGATGATTCTGTACATGTAATACTTTCTCCATAGAAAAACAAGCACATAACCTGCTGTCATTTCTGTCATTCTCCCCTGGACAAACACATAAAATCTAATCTTTCTTTTAATAATTTAAACAAATTCTGTCTGTGTGGTATAGGGAAAGGTCTCACGTTTTTATAACCATGAAATGCAAGGAAATGCCTGCAAAGGAGGAGTGGGGAGATATTCTTTATCTTTGTTATAACTTGTAAATTTCCTTTGAAATGATTTATGAGATATCTTGGAACATTAAGGAACTAAAGAAGAATTTTTCTCCAAGTATTTATTTCTTGATTTCACTTGGTTCTTGCCTCTGGCAAAATTTTCCAAGTATATGCTACTCCACTGTAATCCATACTGGCACCACCAAAACTTAAGAGTGTTGACTTTAACTATGAGCAAGGCCCTAGATCCACCCAGTTTTTAAAATACCACATGCTATCAAGGTCTGCCCTAGTATTCTTCATAAGTTTCTGTAATGACTCTTTCAACTTCTCTAATTCATTAAGCAAGTTAAGAACAGCAACTGGAAACTTCCTTTTTGGCCCTCTTATAGGAAATCTAGAATACTGTTATTATTAAAGGTATGCTATATAATAACAAGAGGGCCTGAATGCTTTCCAGGGCCAATATGGTGTTATTATTTCAAGTAAACATTTTACAATATTCTTTTGATTAAAAGGTTCTCGTTATAATTGAAACTGCCTAAACAATGTAAATGAATGATCATTATGCTATTCCCATTGAAATTTCTCTGAATAACTCAAAAATAGTTTCATCTTTGTGATATCTTTGCAATCATCTGTGGGTTCCTTGATCTAATTGTGCTGTTTTTAAAATCAATCATGTCACTTAAAACCACCCCTACCATGCAAGTTATAGGGTTTTAAGTGAGGGAAGCAAGACAGAATCTTGATCTCACACAAAGCATAATTCCATATACACATATAGTGATGCTGGAAATAATTTTTGTTTATAACTTTCTGCCTTCATTCCATTCAAATGAAATACCTACCAGTCACCATGCACATCTTGACAAGGCCTCCTATATAATTTCAGAGCATCTTCCAGACTGCAGATAAGTTTGGGATTACAACGTATTTTTTACAATTCTCCCATCCTTGTTTTCAGGATCCCAAGAGAAGTAATTTCAAACTGTCTTAATTGTTCAGGACACCAATGCATTATTCTGTCTCCACATAGTAACACAGAATAGAAGTAGGCACATTTCCCGTAGGTTTGGGGTGTTGAGCAGTCCATTTGGGTTGTCAGAGTCTTCTGCTGAGAAATGAGGCACCTTATGGAAAGTTAAATCCATAGATCCTCATAGCATTTAAAGAAAGAAGCAATATGCTATTTTTCCTTTAGAAGAAGCCTCCAGAGATGGTTGTACATGACAAAGTTCATTAATTTACTCCCTTCTAATTTTGCCATTATCTAAAATAGTCCTTGTCAAGGTGTAGAACATTTTTCAGTCCTTTCATTTACACAAATTCCATTGGCATCAATTCAAAGATTCTCATTGCCTCTCTTTACCAGTCATCTCATACTCAGCCCTTTCAGCCAGCAATCTTGGGGACAAAAGGGACAGAATAAATTTTATTGGATTTAGTGAGAGATAGGTTTGAATCCTCTAATCCCCTCTTCAGTTAGACTACTAAATAGGTGGACCTGAAATTTTTGTTAATATACAGAATAGAAAATCTTGCTCAGAATTGGCCAAGAATGAATTCCAAATTTTTTCAAAGGAACATGAATTGCATTTCTAGGGGCTTCATCAACTTACAATAAATAGCCTAGAGATGATACTATCTTTCTGAGAGTACCTACATTTAATGACTAAATTGTACTATTTTTGTGTATATGCGTATATAAGGAAAAAGTAGAGTAAATATTTACAGAAATAATTTTGAGCCAAATTTTGAGGATGACCCTCAATGTTGAATAATATAGATTAATGGAACAAAGTATAGAGTTTAGAAATAAGTCCACATATTTATAGCCAACTGATTTTTAACAATGTGTCCAAGAACATGACATGAGAAAAGTACAATCTCTTCAATAACTTGTGCTGAGAAAACAATATCCATGAAAAGAATTATAAAACTAGACCCCTATCTCTTAGTAGTTACCACTATTAAATCAAAAAGGACCTTATAATTAAAGGCATGACTCAAAACTATTAAACTACTAGAAGAAAATATGAAAAAATACTTTAGGACATTGGCCTGTGCAAATAGTTTATGCATACAACTCCAAATGCACAAACAACAAAGACAAAAGATTGACAAATGAGATTTCATGGAACCAGAAACTTCTTTTTTTTTCTTTTTTTTGTTGGTTGTTCAAAACATTACAAATCTCTTGACATATCATATTTCATACATTAGATTCAAGTGGGTTATGAACTCCCATTTTTACCCCAAATACAGATTGCAGAATTGCATCAGTTGCAAGGCAAAGGAAACAATTAACAGAACAACCTGTAAAATGAAAAAAAAATATTTGCAAATTATACATCTGACAAAGGCTTGCTAACCACATAAGAAACTGAAACAAATCAGTAGCAAACAAAAAATAAAAATAATTCTATTAATAATGAGTTAAAATTCTGAATAGATATTTCACAAAAGAGTACATAAAAATGACCAACAGAAAGATAAAAGAATGCTAAATATCACTAACCACAAAAGAAACCCAAATCAAACCACAATGAACTATGAATCCATCTCAGTTACAATGGTTATTATCAAAAAAGAAAAAAAAATTATAGTTAGTGTAATTAACATAAATTAGTATAGCTATTATGAAAAAAAAGTATTAAATTACTTCAAATATCCCACTATGGAGTATATACCCAAAGAAAATTAAATCAGCATGTGAAAGAGAGAACCATTTTTCATGTTTATTGCAACATTATTCACAATAGCCAGAATATAGTATCAACCTAATGGACAAGTAGATAAAGAAAAAGTGATTATGCAAATAACAGAGTACTACTCATCATTTAAAAAAAAGGATGAAATTCTATTATTTGCAACAAATGAATGGACATTCATGATATTGTGTTACATGAGATAGGTCAGGCACAGAAAGACAAACACTACATAATAATACTCGTGTGATCTCTAGAAATGTTGATTTTGTAGAACGTTGGCTACACAGACTGGAGAGAGTAGTAGAGAAGGAGAGTATGGGATGAGATTGGTCAACTAGTAAAATGTCATATTACTTTGGAGGAATCAATTCTGGTATTCTAAGACACAGCAGTGTGAAAATAATGAATAATAGTGCATTATATATCTGAAAATAGAAGAGAAGATCTTGAATGTACTCACTATAAAGAAATTCAATAAGCTAAAAATGATGCATATTCTAATTACCTTGAGCAGGTTATTACTTAATATATACATGCAAATATTATGTGTTGATCAGAAAATAATAAAAATAAATAATAACAATAACAAATATTGAGTGTCAGTTACAATAAAATTATCATCATGTGAAACTTTGAAAAACCTGGAAAGCCGAATTCATCACACAGATTAGTTTTAAGGATGGCAATAGTGTGTCTAGAGTAATCTGTATGGAGCAGAACAGCAATCCCACAACATGAAAATGTGTTGGTAATGTTAGTATTACACTGACAGGTCTGGGAAGGGAAATATCCAATGTAATAGACTGCTTAACAGGGGTAGGGAGTCATGCCAACTGGAATATAAAATCCTTCTCCTTGAGAAAACCAGGTCTACTGTTGGCAGGGTCACAAATCTGTAATGAAGTGGTAGAATCTTGCAGCAGAAAGAGAGTCTATACTTATGGGTTCAATCTATGATATTGGAGAGTTACCTATAATTAATATAATGACTAATTTATACAATGATCAAGGCAATCTGGAGAGCAGATTCTAGATTACTATTTTGAATCCAGTTGGTCTCATCAGAGAATGGGCCTCCCATGGGTGAGTGATCAGTATCCATGATGTTCCATGGTTCATGGTCCATGGTGAAGGTGTTGCTAATTTGCAATAGTCCTTTCTTGTGATTTTCCTCATTGAGAACAACCATTAGCCACTTATACCCCCAGAGAAGCTTGTGCTGAGTCTGAACATCTACAGTAGACACCATGGGATTTTAGTTAGTTTTACATCCTTAAGCCAAAACTTGGTAATCAAAGGAATCCTCTCTAAATTGGAATTTTATATCCTAGTGGTTTTGCTTCAGATAGTGAAGTTTCAGTGAATTTTTTTTTTTTTTACTAGAAAAGCTGCTATTATCTGTGGCAAAGCTACAATGTCCAAGGGGGTTGAACTAACCTTAATACCTTAATAATCCATGTTCATTTGACAAATGAGGTTTTGCGGATCCTGACAACCATAGCCATAGAGTCAAAACTAAAGTAACCCCCAAATAATTAGGCCTTGGCCTCTATAGTTTAATCATTGATTTCAATAAGTTCTCAACAGCCAGCAAACTCAGACGTGATCCCCTGTTTTAATCGAAAGAAATGTTCATACTTCTTATATAAAATGCCACAACAGGCACAGGGTGAACGTTTCTTTCCTAAAAGGCACAGAAAGGAAGGCGTCTCTATTCTTAGCTTTACACAGCAGTTTTGTCTTCACTCACCTTGATTCATACTACACACTGCCTGGCCTCAGGGGGCCGGGGCTTCCCTTTGAAATCTCAGTGAAATCCTCTAGGGCCACATAACTGTAATCAACATAATTTAATTACTAATAAACCTCCCATATCTTTACCTTTGTTTTTCATGTTATTATATTTGGAGATTTTTAAAAAACCATATTATTCTACTAGTTTTCATTTTGTGTGATTTTCTATTATGTGATTTATTTAAAATAATGGAATCCAGCAGTGCTATTTTGCTGACATCTAGAATACTCCTACAAATAATGCCAACTCATGGGTCTTTAAATACAAGCTTTTAATGGCATGCATTCATAGTGTAGATTTCCTTTACTTTATCATCATCACAGGAGGCCACTAATCCACCTTGGATCAATAATATGGACATATAACTTTAAAATATTTTACTTTAAATATTTTTTGAGATTGATTAAAATGAATTAAATCTTTTTATAAAAGAGAACAATGTAGACACATGAGAATGATATCTTTGCTTATAGAATATTTCTGTACTCTATGGTATCACAGGTGTTAAGTCAAAATAGTTCATCAAAACATTGCCATAAAGAAGAAAAATGAGGTTATGTTGAAGACTTAATTGTTCATGTTATTATACATCTTTGTTTTCCTGGAACACCCACTTCACAAATTTCTACATATTTTAAGATTCATTTTATACATTATTAACACTAAGATTTTTCTGATTAAATTAAGTGAATTGTTCTAATACCCTTCTATCTCCAAGTCAAGTCACCTTTGATTTGCTAGATAACTGTTGAATGAAAGCAAACATGAGTTAATAAGAGAGATAAATAGAATGACATTTATGTTATCTAAAAGTGCCTTGTTATTGTATGTGAAGTCTCCAAGGAAGACCATGGATTTTTAAAAGCTAACATTTTTTTTTGTTAATGTACTAATAGGCAACAATCATTGAAAAACAGAACCAATTTATAGAAATATCACAAATGACAGATATAATAAGGTGACTGAATGATCTAAACTGCAAATATCCTATATATACACTGAGACAGCAAATTAACGTAAGTGATCTCTCTCTGAAATACCTTCTCAGACTAAGCATCTAGTCTCAGACCCGTTACATTTTTTCATCTTTCTATCTTCACACATATGATAATGTATTATCATTCTTTTCTAATTTTCTCCTGTATTTGAATAAAAAACATTAAATAATTAAATGCTTCAAATTTATGGTTATATATTTTAGCTTCAACATATCTCTTAATATTTTACATCCGCAATAAATAAAATAAACAAAATAATAAATTAACCCATTTTTACCAACTAATAATCTCTTTGGAGAGCTACTATATTCTAGGCTTTCTTATGAAACTTCCAACTTGAAAAGATGAGAAATCAAAATTCAGAGTAATTTGGTGAAAACACCAAATACTGGTGAATATGGGAAACAATAAGAATTCTCATTGTATTCTTGTTGGAATGCAAAATGGCTAGCCATTACAGGGCAATACAAAGTGTCTTTTTAAAAAATGAAACATTCTCATACCATATGAATAATGTATCAATCAGTTTCATTGGTATTTACCAAAAGGAATTCAAAACTTACATCAACACAAAAACACACTTGGATGTCGAAAGCAGTTTTATTTGCCAAAACATGAAAGTATTCAAGGTGTTCTTCGTTTGGGTGAATGGATAAATAAACAATGGTACATCCAAACAATGGAATATCATTTAGCACTAAAAAGAAACAAGATAGCAAGTCATTAAATACGGAAAACAAGCTTAAGTGCATATTGCTAAGTGAAAGAAGACAATGTGATGACTATGTATTCTATGGTTCTAAATATACACCATTCTGGAAATTGTAAATCTATAAGGAAAGCAGAAATATTAGTGGTTGCCAAGATATAGGGGATAGGGTAGAATGAATAGTAATAGCACACAAAGGATTTTAGGACAGTGAAAATATATACATGCCATTGTAAATTTGTTCACACACACAAACTGTACGATGGCAAGAGTGAATCACATGAAGAGTGTACTTTTAGTGATGATGGGTCAATATAGTTTCATCACTTGTAACAAATATGTCACTCTGGTGGGATGTTGATAATGAGGACAGTTAAATATGTATGGGACTTAGAGGAATCTGTATTTTTTTCTGAATTTATGTACCTATAAAGGCTCTGAAATATATTTAAAGAAAGTAATCAACATTTTTCAGTTCAATTAAAATTTTTTGTAATTTTTAAGTAATATTTAAATACTGTGATGATTGTATAATTTTCATTGTGCCTAATGTTACATGAATTTTGAATCTGCCATAAAATTATATTTATTTAAATATTTTTGTGTATGTGTATACATATGTGTAGAGCTTAAGAATATCATTTTTTTTTGTCAACTGAATAGTTATAATTCTCCACAAAATGATTAGAGGTTTTTTAACCTTTGATATGACTATTATGTTTTATCACTGATTATCTTACTTTTTGCTATAGTAACCAGATAAGTTGATATAAAAGCATCACCTCCACTATAAAAATGATAAATCAAAAATTGGAGCTGTCAGAATTTTTTTATCAATCTTATTTCCTAACCTCCTTTCTCCCACTTCTTTCACTTTGCTAAGATGTTTCTCGTTATAATTATTATGTTTTTCTATTCTAGTATAAATCATTTTTGAGGTTTGTAAAGATGGAAGTGGTGGTGGTCTTGTTACATAGGGTGTTCTGTCTAACTGACATCTGCCAAGGTGTACAGTCCAACATTCTATTTAATGTGGCTATCTTTTGATTTGGCATGTACAGGACCACTTCATGTTTAAAACTTCTAGGTTATGATCCTCGATGCTATTTTATGATAAATTTGAGACATGTCCAAAGTTACTGCTCAGCGTTTAATAGAGTGGGCACACATTTATCTTTCCAATTCTTCATTTTGTTATGAGAACTCTCCTTGAGCTTTGCCAGTGATGAGTCTTCTTTAGTCATCCAAAGCAGACATCTGGATTCTTGGACCTGATCTGAGATTTATTTTTGGGTGTTCTAAAATTTTGCTAAAAATTATGAATAATTTCTGCCTCAGCCTTCTATGATTATTTTCCTTTGTCAAAGGCAAGTTTCTGTCTTCCAAACATTGGATAAATGACCAGAAAAGGGTCTTAAAGTACAAGTGAAAAGTTTAAATGAATGATGGATTGTACGGGGCTTATTTGTTGAGGTTTCCCTTATCATGTCAAAAGTATATTTTATTTCCTTACATAAAAGGCAGCTTATAATTTTAGCCACTGGATGACCACAAAAGCATATATTTCTCCCTTTTTTTTTATTTCAGGAAAGCGCATTAGCAAGGCAAAGTAGCCTTGGAACATAAGCATCAGACATAGCTGAATAGTTTTCTAAAGCAAATTGCATAGAAAATGAAATCAATAGTTTTCCCTGAACCCTTCTGTGACTTGTGTAATGAGCTATGGTCCATTGATATTTTTGCATTTTGGACGAATTCTAACCAAGGCACCTGAAAGTGGCCATTAGGTTCAGCTTCTGTACAATGTGTGTTCGTGTCCTTAAATTTGTTGCTTCCAAGACCTCAGCAGCATCAACTCCAGAATCTAAGAAGTTGTAAAGGCTATTCATTGAGAATCTGTGAAATGCCATCCATTTAATAGTTGGCCTCTCTGACTCCCCCAACTTATTAACAACTGAGGAGAAGCCGCAGTGTCTGATCTTCAGCTGAAGAAGGAATTTGAGAAGCAGTGGCAAATTCTATGGGAGTGACAAGTGAAGATTCAAAATATTTTATAGGAATCACCCAATTAGGATACTGAGTAGAAACTGGCTTTTGTTTAAATATATTATTACATTTAGGAGACATACCACATTTTCTTATTTTCTTTGTAGTTATACAGGACAGTTGAGTCTATTTTGACATATTATAAAAATCAGTTTCTTAATAAAAGAGATCCAACTTTTGAAATTTCATCTATGTTGTCAGGAAGAAAGAAATACTCAAACTCTGGACAGTGACATAGCTCTGAAGGAAAAATGAATATTAAAAATAAGGTGACATTATTAAAGACAATATAAAAGTTGCTGGAATGCTTCTTGAAAATTAAGATAAAGTGGCTGGGCATGGTGGTGCATGCCTGTAATCCCAATGCCTTGGGAGGCTGAGGCAGGAGGTTCGTGAGTTCAAGCCAACTTTAGCAATGGCGGTGAGGTTCTAAGCTACTCAGTGAGATCCTGTCTCTAAATAAAATACAAAATAGAGGTGGGGATGTGGCTCAGTTGTCAAGCACCCCTGAATTCAATCCCCAATACCAAAACACAAAAAAACAAAAAACAAAAAACCACAAGTGTTTCTTGTTTAATTTTATCTCTTTCTAACAAATTTATTTTAACATACATAGTCTAATATATGATAATAACTATTCTTGAAAGGAGAAAAGTAGCACAGTGGAGATTTTGGAAACAATCTTACAGTTAAAAAATACTAGAATGATGACTTAACTTAGGCTTGACTGGCTCTTATTTTCATACACATTATTGCCTCATATTCTTGAAATGTTATTCTAATATATCACCATCCCTGAAATGAATAATTTTTATAACTTGAGATTCTATGGACAATTGACAAGAAGTGGCTTCTGAAATGGTTATTCTTCAGTCAGGTATTGTTGTCTACTTTGTGAAAAGCAAAAGTAGAAGGGTGTATAATAGTATGCTTTTTGTAGTGTGAAAGTAAATATAAACTATTTATAGAAGAAAATGTAAATTATATTTATTCCTCTTTGTTATGTAGAAAGGTCTTCTAATATGAAAGAATTTGTCTCTGACCCCGTCTTTGACATTCAAAGCAGCAAAGTGACAAGTCACAGATGATGAGATAGAAACAGTGAGGGTCTAGGAAGACAGTAGTCTCCATATAAAATTTTATTTAGAAATATTTCTTCAACTAATCCAGTGTCCATGACTCACATGGTTTGATCATGGAGTTGTACAACTATAGGTTCATCCACAAATACAGAAGAAAATGTTATAATAGGCATTGAAACTGAGGCATGAGGAGAAGGCACCAGCTGGTGATCATTTTCTGATTGCTGCTTTATTTATTCTGTGAATATTGAGATAATTTTTAATTTGATAAGCAATAGATTAGAGGAGACACATCTATAGGTAAAAACAAAATCCTGGAATTTGAGGCTATGCTGAATTTTAATGTCTTTGGGTTATATCCCTTGAGAAAGTGTTGCAGGTATTTTGTGTGCAGAAGGGAAAGGAGTGATAAATTATTTAAATGTGAAAAATTTACTGTTCTACCCTGTATCCAAACTTCTTTGAAATTAGATATGGCCACATGAATTCAGATTAACACTTGAGGCTTGCACATTATTTTCCTCTTCAAATCATAAATGGTCACATGACTTGCTTTAGTCAATTAAATATGAGTAGACATGATGTGTGTTTCTTTTGAGCCAATGTTGATTTTCTGAGGGCTTTTTTTCTTTGCCACAAGATCAACCTAGGTCTAATGGGAACTTTTCAATTAAACCTATTTTTCTAAACAAACACAGGTGAAGGACACTTTTTGCCCCTATTGGTCAGGTAACTTAAATGAGTAATACAACTTTCTTACATTAAACACTAATTCTTTAGAATTACTATTTCATCAAACCTTACACTGATAGAGGAATAAGATGTACCAAACAGTAGAAAATCTGGTGACGATATTTAATATAAGGTCATAAACTAGAAGCACTTGAATTAATAGTCTAATTTATAATTTTGAATAATATTGTTTTGCAAATTGTGTTTAAGAAAAGATAGGTGAAGATAATTTATAAGGAAATCCAAGTTTGCAGCTAAAATTATAGCATTGAGTAAGCTGTAATATATATGTATTCCTATATTTACTTCTGATTCATATAGTTCAAAAATCCCTGAAAGACCACAATACAAAGAGACACAAATTATTAAAAAGTTTTTATCATCACTTAACAAAAGAGAAATTGTGTCAAGAGTTCATGGAGACTCTATGAGGCTTATATATTATGTTTTAAAGTAAGTTTAGTTAA
Organism: Callospermophilus lateralis; assembly: GCF_048772815.1. Taxonomy (NCBI): domain Eukaryota; kingdom Metazoa; phylum Chordata; class Mammalia; order Rodentia; family Sciuridae; genus Callospermophilus; species Callospermophilus lateralis. Next base: position 34,557,090 of record NC_135316.1, read on the forward strand.
TGTATATATAAATAAAAAATTGGCTCTTGGTTAATTTAAGTTGTTATATTCTATAGTAACAAGATAATGCTATTGTTTTCAAAATGTTTTATTCTAAAAATATCCTCATCAGTTTTATTATTGCATGTAGAACATGGTTTTTTCAATAAAATAGCTATAAAATAAGAGTAACAATAAAGAAGTCTAATAAAAAGTGTTAAAACATTCTAGGGGATGGGGATGTGGCTCAGTGGTAGAGTGCTCTGCTAGCATGCATGAGGCACTGGGTTCAATCCTCAGCACCATATAAAAATAAAAAAATAAAGGTATTGTGTCCACCTAAAACTAAAAAATAAATAGTAAAAAAATATTTCTACATTACAGCTAATGTTTTATGAGTCTCAACTGAAAATAATGATTATCATCACTTAACAAAAGAGAAATTATGTAAAGAGTTCACGTAGACTCTAAGAGGCTTATTTTGGTTCATGGTTCTGGAAATTCCAGTCTTAAGATTAGGTGGCCCTGTGCTTTGTGCCACTAGTGAAGGAAGCACATAACTACAGGCCTATCTGGGAAATAAGAAGTGGCTAAGAGAAGAAAAGGAAGTGGAGCAGACCAGAGTCCTCCAGTTCTCTACAAGGTCATATTCCAAATGACCTAGGAAACTCAGCAGGCCTCACCTCCTAAAGTTTCCACTATTTCCTCATAGTAGCACCTGAGGGCCTTGCTTTTAACAGATGGATCTTTCTGGGACATGTAACATCCAAACAGTAGCAATCTCTTTCCAGAAATATAGCAGGAACTGGAATATCATGTGCAATTAGAAAGGTTCTGGAAGCCATTTTTTGAAAATTAAATTTGCCTGATTATCCTCTGGTCATAAAAATTCACAATTCTTCTCAAATCACCATTTATCCCAAATTCATGTAAACTTTATCCTTTGACTTCAAAAGTCTTAGCTTGCATGTTTTAGGACCCTGTTATCTCACTTAAGTCCATGTGAGGGAGGGGAGAGACTTTTTAGTGCAGTATTGTAACTTCTCAGTATAGTTCCGTAAATATGACCCTTCTCATGCATTTGAGAAGAATAATACTTATATGTAATATTCATGATCTATGGATACATACACATACACCAACACACACTAGCAGAATTGATTTTAGGATTTCTACTATAGATACTCCCCAATATAAAAGAAAAATAATGGATGAACATTAAATTCACTGACCATAGCAGTTCTGAAAGAGTCAAATGCTTGCTGACCATTAACTGATTAGAGTACAGTACTATTGGAATTGTTCTTAACCATCTGCAGTTTTCTTTATCATCTGAATTTCCGTTTGCTTTGCTTTAAATGTGTTCCTTGTATATAGTTCAGTAGAAACAAGAAACCCTCTATTTTGTCTTGTCCTTACTCCTTCAACAGATACATTTTCTTTGAAAGCTACTGGGTTCTTTATGCATTGATGAATATTCTATACTGGAAATTAACAAACTTGTTTTCTACTGAATGGCCAGAAGATATTATATTTGTTTGCCCAACCATATGGTCTCTCTCACAGCTATTCAACTCTGTTTACATGCAAAAGACCCATAAATGGTATGAAAATGATCATGTAGCAGTGAGTCTATGAATCTTTATTTACAAAGATATTCAATGGATTTGGTTTGGTCTTCAGTTCCTAATTTACTCATGTCCTTCCCTACCACTAATCAAAATAATTAGACAAAAGTCACTTCCTGGGATCTCTTTGAAATGAGAATCCAGTCAAAGCTACAGGAAAATGTACTTAAATCCAAAGAAGCTATATTATTTAAAACAGAGGATTTGCAAAACATAGCTTTAAGTCTTTTGTCTATTTGAAAGAGTATTTTATCTATGAGAAATGTTCTCTGAAGCATTGTAGTAAAATTTCTGGATTTGTAGCTAAAATTTTAGAGTAATAACCTTGGCTTCACATTTATACCACACAATCAAGGGGAGAGGAAAATGTGTTGTGTTTTTTTTACTTTGCCTAAAGAAATTTCTTTATTTTAACATTGTTTAGTGATGGGGAAAGCCTGCTGAGTTCTTATAAATTTGCATATTCATGAATACAACATGGAATTTTCTTTAATTCATTAAATTGGGGGTGACTTTATGTGGCAATAGATAAGTGGAACAATAACCAACCTAAGATGCTTGTGAAGATCTCTTCAATTCCCCTAAATAACTTATTATTCATAAAGTACAAAGAAAAATTGACATCTTATTAAATATAAAATTTTCAAATAATTAACCATTGCAGCATAAAAAGCTACATCTTTTAAGGAAACTTTTCAGTTGAGAAAATTTGAACATTATTTTATTAGTTTGCAGCAAATTAACCATGATTCATTCACTCAGCAAGATGTTATCAACTGAGTGGGAGGTTTTAATTGTTTCTTTATTGTATCACATTGAGCACAATCCTGGGGCTTAAACATTTTAAAAATGACTATGCTTTATAGATGGTATTTTCTCAAATTTTGAAAGTTTTCTCCAATGTGTAATTTTGCTAGCTTATTATTTTTTATTGTTTAAACTTGTAAATCTGTACATTGTTTCTCTGTAGAGCAGTTATTTCTGAAACTGAAATAGCCCTATGTCCTCTCCGAGGAGATTTTGTTCCTCACATAAAGAGTATCATTTCAGAGTAAAGTAACACTTTAACCTTTACTAAATTATATCAAGAAGACCATCTCCACAGAGTTTTTAACATACTGTTTAGATGGCGATTCAGAGTTAGATAATATTCCATTTCACTTGTAAGATGTTATACAAAGAGAAATTTGTTTCCTTTTTTCAATTTAATGCAGAAGCAAAAACGAATGGTGCTGGGCATAGGTCACAGATACTGGTTACTGAAGATGCTTAAAGAGCTCTTGGTGTTTTCCAGGTTCTGCTCCATGTGCTTTAACACCTACTTTTGGGTATAAACCCAAGAGTGGTATACCTGGGTCAAATGGTGTTCCCATTCCAAATTTTCTGAAGAATAACAATACTGCTTTCCAGATTGGTTCCACCAATTTGAAGTCCGTCCTGCAATGTATGAGTGTGCCTTTTCCCCCACATCCTCACCAACACTTATAGCTGCCATTCTGACTGGGGGGAGATGAAATCTTAGTGTAGTTCTGATTTGCATTTCTCTAACAGCTAGAGATGTTGAACATTTTTTCATATATTTGTTGATTGATTGTATATCCTCTTCTGAGAAGTGTCTGTTCAGTTCCTTGTCCCATTTTATTGATTCTTGGTTTTAATTCTTGTGCTATAGGAGTCTTATTAAGGAAGTAGGGGCCCAATCCAACATGATAGAGATTTGGGCCTACTTTCTTGAAGTCTCTCTCTTTTAACTCAAAGTGCATTTTCCTAGTGGAGCAGAAGTGCCTTATATTGTTGTCTAGGATCTTAAACTATATACAAGAGAACCAAAAGGGGTTTGAAGCATGGAGGAACCTCCCATGTTATTGGGTAACCTTCAGAACTGTATCCCTGTAATGCAAATTTTCCATAAGTGAATGTCTGCTATGAAAAAGCATTGTCAAATCAGTGTTAGCAATGGTACAGAGATTTCCTTAATAATGGATACATAATGTAAAATTCTATGAATTTCTCTGATAGTGAATCAAGGAAATTTTTGTTGAAGCTTGGTTTTTCAGTAAAACTGGAAATTCTTTGGAATATGGGTTGATAAGCCCAGCTCTAGAGATGAAAGTTTAGCTCATTAATTCAATATGTTACTTAAGTCCTTTTACTATTGTGTTTTGGGAGTGGGGTCATTGAGAATAAGGACATAGTCCTTGTTCTAAATAAATGTTTTGTATTGATGGGAGGTGGTGGCAATCACATAATGCATTATAAGGTGAAAGAGCAGTTCATGTGGAAGTGCAGCAAGATAGAAAGAAGAGGCTGCTCTTCATTTATTTTATATAGTATAGGTTTATGTTCTTGAGTTCTGTTATAAGATTTTCAGTTCAACTGAGAAATGAGCAAAATTGTTAATAAATTGTTCTTGTTGTTTCTCAGGATGGCTGCACACCACTTTTACTTAACCTAAAGGAAAACAAACACCATATGGCAGAATTTTTTATTAAGTCGAAAGCAAATATACATGTGGTTGACATGAGAGGGATGTGCTGGGAGCCATCAGCCAAGTAGGTATGACAAATTCCTTGCCAGCTTACTCCCATGCTGTCTAGTGGAAGGACTTCTGAAAGGTGACCTTGCTCAAGGACCAGGGCAGGATCCGTGTTTAGGGTGTTCCCCCTTTAGAATAGGGCAGTTTAGCATAATAGGAGAGTAGGGTGTTTCCCCTTTAGAATAGGGCGGTTTAGTATAATAGGAGATTAGGGTGTTCCCCCTTTAGAATAGGGCGTATCCTGCTGCTGAGTTCCTCTTGAGTGCTTAGGGTCAGACAGTATATTTTGGGAGACAGAAGCCCATGCGGAGGGGATTTTGGCAGAGTAGTGGATTTGGGAGAAGTGGATTTGGGCAGAGAACGTGGATTCCCCCAGAGCGTGTTTGTAGATGGCCGGTGTGAGTTCGGGAATAAAGAATTGCTGTTTGAATCTACAAGCTGTGTGGAGACTCGTGATTTGTGCCCAGCCAGAGACTGCGGCATCATGTATAGTAATTTATTGTTTAAAAACAATCACTCAGGCCAAATATTAAATTAATGGGAAGGAGAATATTAATTTATACAGATTGGAGTAGAGTGAAAAATATGAACACAAACCATGCTTTAGGTAGAAATAGTTGATTTTGTTGTTCAGATGTGCTATTGTTTGGATATGAGGTATCCCCCAAAAGCTTACCTGTAAGACAATGCAAGAAGGTTCAGAGGAGAAATAATTGGGTTGTGAGAGACTTAACCCAATCAGTGGATTAATCCCCTGACAGGGGTAAACTGATAACTGAGCTGTAACTGAAGTGTGCTAGGGTGTCGCTGGAGGAGGTGGGAATTGGGGGCATGGCTTTAGGGTATATATGTTTGTATCTGGCAAGTGCAGACCTCTCTCTGCTTCCTAATCACCATGATGTGAGGTGCTTCCCTCTACCATACTCTCTTGCCATGATGTTCAGCCTTACCTTAAGCCTCTGGAGTGGAGCCAGCTTCTATGGACTAAGACCTCTGACACCATAAGCCCTTGTATAAACATTTTCTCTTCTACAATTGTGCTTGCCAGGTCCTTTAGTCACAGTTGTGAAAAAGCTGACTAAAACTACATGATCATATATTACTGAAAGTTTTTAAAAAGTGTGCATTTGGGCATTTTTTTGATTCAATAATTAATTTCTTAACCTCTCTATTGTAATTTTAACTTCTGTTCCTCATGCTTTTCCTTTAAAATGGTATATTGAGCATAAATTGGCTTTGATAATCTTTTTTTTTTCTTTTGGATGACTCTAAATTGCTTTGCTTGAAGAATATTAATGTTAACTTATTTCTAATTGAGCATTAATTGCTGGTGCTAGATGTTATTCATTTTCTAATATATTTTGATGTTTTTCTTCTTTTTTCAGGATTTTAAATAATTAGTTCTAATCAGTTATACATGACAGTAGAAAGCTCTTCAATTCATTATTTACAAATGGAGCAGAATTTTTCACTTCTTTGGTTGTGCAGGTAGTAGGATCACACCATTTCTGCAACTGTACATCTCATTCTACACTCTTTCCTATTCCTTTGCCCCCTCCCTCTGTCCAATCCTAGATTCCTCCAGTCATCCCATGCTCCCCCCATATGGATTAGCATCCATTCATCAGAGAAAATATTTGGGCCCTGGTTTTTTGAGATTGACTTACTTCACGTAGCAAGATATTCTTCAACTCCATCCATTGACCTGTAAATCCAATAATTTTATTCTCTTTTAATTGTAACATTCCATTGTGTATATATACCACAGTTTCTTCATCCATTCATCTATTAAAGGGCATCTAAGTTACTTCCACAGTTTAGCAATTGTGAATTGTCCTGCTATAAACATTGAAGTGGATGTGTCACTGTAGTTTGCTGTTTTAAGTCTTTAGAGTTAGACCAAGGAATGGTATAGTTGGTTCAAAACATGGTTCCATTCCAAGTTTTCTAAGGAAAATCCATACTTTTTCCAGATTGGTTCCACCAATTTGCAGTCCCACCGTCAATGTATGAGTGTGCCTTTTCCCCCATATCCTTGCCATCCCTTATTGTTGCTTGTATTCTTGATAACTGTCATTCTGACTGGAGTGAGATGAACTCTTAGAGTAGTTTTGATTGCATGCTTTTCTTTTATTTCTTTCTTTTTAAATTTCTTTTAGTTGTAGATGGACACAGTGCCTTTATTTTATGTATTAATTTTTTCGTGGTGCTGAGGATTGAACCTAGTGCCTCACATGTGCTAGGCAAATACTCTACCACTGAGCTACAACCCTAGTCCTGATGCTTTTATGTCTAATTGGCAAGGGCTGAGGGAATAAAAACAGTTTAATGGCATAAACCCTTCCTTTAATGAAGAAATAGTTTTGTAGTGAAAAGAAAGAAGATAAACTTTAAATTTACACATGACAGTGTTACATTTCTAGCTTTCTTAGTTACAAAGTGTGACACTCTGGAAACATTACTTATCACTAACTGTATTTCCTGATATGAAAAATAATGAAATATGCTTGAAGGGTAGTTGTAAGATGATATATATATATATATATAACATTGATTTCAGTCCTTACCAAATGCTTGTTTTCATTGTTATTAACTGAAGCAAGTGTGACTGATTATCACCATTATTATTATTATAGCAGTTGTTTTAAGCCTCCTCACAGCCTTTATTTGCTTGACTTGTAGCTAATTGAGTTACAATATATCACATCAGACTGAGGAAGAAATGGAACACTTTTCATTGAAATCTCTTATGTACTTCAGATAAATAACCTCATCAAAATTATTGCCTATCAAGTGATTTTATGTTTATAACTTCTACCATGTAATTCCCCATTGGGATAAGAGGTTTCCTCTTTGTTTTCTTTTTTTTTTTCATTTAGACTTAGAAATGATTTGCACAGATAATTCCCCAAGATGCTAAGATATGTAAAGCAAGATATTAAAATTGGTAAGATACATCAAATTAGCTCTTAGAGTTCCTAATAACAAAATTATTTCTTCATTATTTTAGAACAGGCCTCATGCTTGCCATGAGGTATGAATCGCCAGATACAATCAAGCTTCTTATCGAAGGAAGTATTGATATCTTTGTGGAAGATGTGGATGAAAGGACTGCATTATGTTATTCTGTTGTTATTGGCTGCAATATGTAAGTGTTTAATTAAAGTACTAATCAACATTAATCTCCTACTGAGATACACCTCCAGCCCATATCTCAGAACTTTAAAATGTTTACCATTATAGATCCCAGCATTATCCACTATCTACTTCATTCCAAGTGAAATGTCTACTGTGGCAAACAAAGAGTGTCCCAGCTGTGATTTTTATCTTATTAGGTATTTGTGTTTTAAAATGCTCAGTTTAGTAAAAATCTCCTTACTTTCCTCTGGGAGCTTGCTTTTCCAACATCCTTCTTGCATCTCCCAGGATCAGTGAATTCCTTAAGTTCAAAGAAGACAGTTCTCTTTTACCACATAGTTGGAAGGAAAAAAAAAAGGACTGTAAAATCATTATTCATTATGTCATTTCTGTCAATTGTATTGCTGCAGTGTTGCTATTAGAACTGGTCTTGCAGTGTGGCAATGGTTAACTTTTACTACCCAGTTGTCCTGACTGATCACTGCCCCCAAGTCTTCATGGAAATACAAATGGAGGTTTGAAAGTTACACTTAAATTTTTAAAGTTCACATATGCATGTGCTGTTACACTTACTTATGATTCCCAAAGCAGGTGCATTCATGTGAGCCATCTAGCTTCAGTCACACGCATAGTGAGCATACCATGTCCTCCACTTAAATCCTTACATAGAGCCCATGTTTTGGCAAAAAACTTCATGGTGAATTTTTGAGGCTTTCATTTGTCTTTTCTGTAAATATTAGTTGGAATCATTTAAAAACTACAAGATAGCTTTAAATAATGACATAGAAAAATATCAGTTTTTTTTTCATGTTTGCTAACAGATCAGTACCCCAAAGCCTCATATGTCCTGTGAAGCACCTTTCTTTGATAGGAGGAGGTCTCATATTATTGTTTCCAAGGGGGAAGTGTAATGACTATGATTGGCATCTCTAGTGATTTTTTTCAACTGTGATGAAAATTTCTCAAAATACTTGCCCATCTTCCTGAAGGCTTCAGAATATTTTCAAGGTCTGCTTTACCGGGAAGTCATTAAGCATCATTCTAAAATCTAAGAGAGTTAAGAGATCTAAGACGGTTAAGCCCCATAGTGACTCATCAGTATCTGTATATAAAATAGGATTTTTGTCATCCAAGGCAGTTGAAGATGAACATGGAGACTAAGCATCATTCTAACAAAGATCTGCTGGTTCCATTTGACTTGATAGAGAAGGAATAGTAGTAGGCCAAGTCAAGTTTTGGCACTTGTTAATTTTCTGCCCTGGGTGCAATTGCTTAGTTTCATAACAGGGGAAATTATATTATATAATTTAAGGATATAAGATATTTATAAATAAGTTGGATTATAAATTATTCCAATGCTGATTTTCCCTGAAATAGAAAGCCTAAAGAAGAACACAGTCAATATCCAAAATAAAAACCTAATAGTATTTTCCAGTAATTTAACGTTTGAATATTAAATCCTGTGATAACATACACTTTGAGTTTCAATTGGCTTTCCAAAATAGTTCAGGATTAAAGAACTAATGATTTTATTACTACTTTTCTTGCAAGTTTTAATATTATCTCCTTAAATCTTCATAAAAAACCTGGTGAAGGAATGAAGTATGATCTTGTTTTTTAGAAGGAGACTTAAGCCCAAGAGAAATGACTTGTGCAAGATCAAAGAACTATGGTTTACAGAGAGAGGATCTGAGTTCAGAACATTTTTCAAGCTATTCTAGTTAATCCATTGAGCTGTATTGTCCTTAATGCGTAATTATTTCACCTTTTCTTTTTTTCTTCAATTACAAGCCTGTGGGTGAAGAGGCACATGCCTTAACTCCAGATACTAGGGAGCCTGGGGAAGAAGGATAATTTAAGCCCAAGAGTTCAAAACCAGCCTTGGCACCACCATGGTGAAACCTTAGCTCAAAAACAAAACAAAATAAAATGAAAACATAAAAGCATATAAATAATATAGTTAATGAAATGTTTACAGAGCTTACAAATTTGAAATACTTGGGATAAAATTCTGTTATTATCTCTGATGATGTCTAAAATTCTCTCAAGTTAATATATTTGTTTGATATTTTCATTCACTATTAAAATGCAATTGCATTACTCTTCTATACATGGCAACAGAAAAATAATGTTTGACTGTACAGAAGAAAATCATAAAATGAGTAAAACTACCAAAAAAAGGTAAGACTTCTGATAGTGAATTTCTCTTGTTGTTTCTACCTTACTAAAGAAGTAAGAATAAAAAATGTTTTAGTCACAAAGGAGCAGTGAAAAAGTCAAAGTGTAAATTGTATTCATATTTTTCTTAAATTTTCTTAATATTTTTTATTACAGTATTTAAGAAATTAATTATTGGAACTTTATAATCTGAAACAATATTATCTGAAAAAATTTACATTAATAGTTTTGACTCTATAAATATATATTTTATATATGATGTTTTATGGATTTCTATATTTCCTCATATAAAAAAAAGATTGTCAAATTGTTGTGTTTTTTCTTTAGTGGCATTATAGCATTTTAGATTTGTTCTAAAAAGAGATTTTTTTAGCAACATGTTGACTCCTTATTTGCACAAATTATATTTTACTCTAACATTTCCATACATGCACATCATATCCACCCTTCCTAGTTCCTGTTTTCCTTTTCTCACTCCCCCTCCTCAACTCCCCTTTCCCTTCTCTAGTAATAGCTTTTCTATTTTTCAAGTTATTATTGTTTTTCATAATCCACATATGAGGAAGAACATGCCATACTTGGCTTTATATTCCTGATATCCTGCTTAACATGATGGCTACCATTTCCATCCACTTTTTTCTTTTTTCATTTCTTCAGGGATTTCCTTCAATGTTTCTGTTGAGAAACTTGTTGCTCATTTGAGTGGTTTACTTTATAAGTGCTTTGGCTCTTCTCTCTCATAGCTTTCAATATTCATTCTTGATTTGCAGTTGGCAATTTTATGTTATATAATATACAGTAATTCTTTTCTTGTTAAGTATGCTTGGGGTTCTAAATGCTTCTTGTACCTGGTTTTTCATATCTTTCCCAAGATTTCTGGTGTTATTTCACTAAACAGTTTTGTAATGCCTATAGCCCGTACCTCCACTGCTTGGTCTATACCTATGATTCATAAAGTTTAGTCTCTAATCATGTCATAGGGGTCTTGTATGGTTTGTTCATTCTTCTTTTTTTGATGTTTGCTACTACCTGAACTTGTCTTCCAGCTCTGATGTTCTTTCTTGTATTTGGTCTAGTTTATGGGTGTGATATTAACTGAATTTTTATTTGAGTTATTGAACTTTTATTTTCAATATTTTTGTTTGATAATTTTTTAGAATCTGTTTATTAAGTTTCTGTTTCCTATCCTGTTGTATACTTCTTAATTTATGCAATTATTTATTTGTTTTCTCTTTGAATTCAATTGTCATCTTTTGGCATTATTTTTTTTGAATTCTTTTTCTGGCATTTCATCTACTACAGTATCTTTGAAATAATTTATCAGAGAGTCATGAAAATGTAGAGGAGTAATTTTTAAAAAAATCTTTCTTGTATTTCTATGTTGAGAATTGTGTATCTATGTGGATTTATCAGTTCCACATTTATATGAGGGACTTCTTTGGGAATAGTTTTCTCTTGCTATGTCCTGGGCTATTGGTTTGTTGTGCATTGTTGAATTTATTTCCAATTGTACTTTGTAGTGTAGTTTCCCTATGACTATTCTACACAATTTATATTGTCAAGATTCTGAGGGATCACATTTATTTGGAAATTCTACAAGATCAGAGTCACTTTGTAGACATTGGTGTTATCTAGAATGCACCCTCCATGGCCACTCCCCCAGCCTTGTCAGTATTATGCTGTTGCAAGTATGTGGGAGAGACTCAGGATAATCCCCTGTTTAGGTACCGTGTCCATAAGTGTTGTGTCATTTTTCTCTGCTCTTGCTATGGTGTGAGTGTTCAGGATTGGATTTCAGCCCCCCTCTATCCATATCTACTAGATGTCCTGTCATATGGGCTTTTATATCCCCTTTTCTTTAAGTTGAAATATTTGCCAAGGTTTGAGTAAGGTACAATTCCTCTTGCTTTTGCTTTTGGTGTCAGTGTGTCAGAGCACTCACCTAATCTGTTCAAGGCTTAGGGCTGGCTCCCCAGCTCAGAAAGAAGAAACAAAACAACAATAGTGTAAGACTGGAAGACGCCGCACCACATGACACAGATCACCAAAGAGGTTCCCGCTTTATTACAAAAGGCTGTGGGTTTATATAGGTCTAAGGAGATGTAGCAGGGCTGAGGTAGATAACAGGTGGCCCATTTATTGGCAAGCTCTTCCATATGTCAGTTCCGGAGCCCAAGAAGTTAATTCTAATTGGGACTAAGGCTTCCCACCAGCAGGGTTTGAACACTGGCGCCAGTGGGAACATTTCACGCCAGTGAAAGAGGAGAAAGAGGGTCGTTAGACGCCATGTTGGGGTTTTTCTCTAGGGTGCTGCTGCCATTATATGTTTTCCCAACAAATAGCACTCAAGACATGAAAACAAACCATATGTAGATATTTAATAGCAATCAATTAACAAGAAAAACAACCCAACACCTGGAAGAAAAGAAAGGAGAAGAGTATTATAGAATTAACTAAATTGTTAAACATAAATAAAATTACAATTATTTAAAAAGGGGTAATGAGACACTGGAAATTCAGTGAGGGAAAAAGTTTTGACAGTATAATAATAAATAAGATAAAAATGATAAGCAAAATAACAAAAATAATAACATAGAAAGTATAAATGACAGATGAAATAAAAATGAGTTAAGAATTTCTCTGAGAAGCATTTGGATGAATCACTTCTTTCTGGTTAGGTGCTCATCCTGTTCAGGGTCTATTAGTCTGTGCACAGTTGTATGGTCAATGTCTGGGTGGCATCAAGTCTTTCACACCTGCAGATATTTGGTACTATGTGAGCTGTGCCAAGAAGTCATTTAGTCCATAGGAATATGGTCTGTGTGCCCAGTGATGTGGAAATTGTCCAAGCTATAGCATATACTCATGTTGAAAATGTTTACCCCTCACACATCAGATAGAGCACTAATCTTTACCTAGGGTATACAAAGAACTCAAAAAAACAAATAACAAATAACAACAACAACAACAACAATAACAAAAATAAAAAATAAATGGGCCAATGACCTGAACAGGCACTTCTCAGATGATGAAATACAATCAATCAAAAAATATAGGAAAAATGTTCATCATAGCTAGCAAGTAGATAAATGCAAATCAAAACTAAAATTTTATCTCACTCCAGTCAGAATGAGAGGTATTATGAAGACAAACTATGATAAGGTTGGTGAGGATGTTGGGAAAAATATACACTCATACACTGCTGGTGTGACTGCAAATTGGTGCAGCCAATATGGAAAGCAGTATGGAGATTTATTGGAAAATTGGGAATGGAACCACCATTTGAACCAGCTGTCCCTCTCTTCAGTCTATGCCCAAAAGAATTAAAAACAGCATATTACAAAGACACAGCCACATCAATGTTTTTAGTAGCACAATTCACAATAGCTAAACTGTGGAACCAACCTAGATGCCCTTCAACAGATGAATGGATTAAAAAAGTGGCATATATACACAATAGAATATTACTCAGCAATTAAAGAGAATAAAATCATGGCATTTGCAGATAAATGGATAGAGTTAGAGAAGATAATGCTAAGTGACGTTAGCCAATCCCAAAAAACCAAGTGCCAAACGTTTTCTCTGATACACTAATTCATAGTAGGGTGTGAATGGAGAGCATGGGAGGAATACACAAACTCTAGATAGGGCAGAGAAGTTGGAGGGGAAGGAAGGGGATTATGAGGTTAGAAATAATGGTGGAATGTGATGATCATTATTATCCAAAGTACATGTATGAGGACACTAATTGGTGTGAATATACCAGAGATATGAAAAATTGTGCTGTATATGTGTAATTAGAATTGTAATGCATTCCACTGTCATGTATAAATATAAAAATTTATTTTAAAATGTGATGTAACAAAACATATGTATAAAACATTTTTCATATATGAAACTCAATTTTTATATTTAAATAATTACATTTTTTTAAAAAAATGATCACATAAAAATAATAGTTATAATAGTTTTTAGGACAGCATTTCATGAGTAGCAGTCCTCTAATTCTAGGACATTTTAGACTTTTCAAATATAGAAAGTAATTAGTCTTTGAAATTTGAATGTAATAACTACCAAATGGGGATAAATTCAGAAAATTATCTTAATTTATAAACAAATATTGTGAATTGCATAGGAAATCCCTCTATAAAAATGGTGTAGTGCACAGTAAAATATATTGTCTATGAAAAGGGCAATGATATGCCTGCAGGGTACCATTGAAGATGAATTGTTTCAAGAACACCTTGAGTTTAACACAGAGGAATAATCCAGCTAATAGCCTGCTTTTGTTATTGAAGTATGTTTGTTTTTGTTTTGCAGTGCTGGGATTGAACGCCAGGCTTTATTAATGCTAAGTGAGCACTCTCTCACTGAGAACTCTACCACTAATTCCTGGCAGATACCGCAAAATGTGATAATAAAAGTCAACATCAGCCAAGCTTGGAACCAAGTAACAATATACATTTTATATCTATGTGCCTGAGGCTCCCAGCTTGGCTAACTCTTGGCTGGAGGCTAACTCTAGGTCTCAGGGAATGCCTGCCCTTTCTAGAGGCTGTTCACCCAGTTTTGGGCCAATGGACTTTCTCTACATCAAGCCAGGAGGATCTGTCAGTGCAGCTGAAATCTACCGCATTGGGAAGAACTCAGCATCATATGCATGACATTCCTGAATAATAATTGCATATCCTCCATCCAGTAATGAGATAACATCATTGGATCCCAAACTGAAGACAAAGCTACAAAACTGACATATACCATTCAACAACTTAAATGTAACAACAACTTAAAAACACAGCAAGACTCAGGAACTGTACCAGACTAGAGGAAACTAAAGAAAAAGGACCACTGGACACAGTGAATTATGGATCAAAAAAAGCCCCACCTAGGTTTTATTTTGGTTATGAAGGGCATTGTTGAAATAGTTAGGAAATAATGAATAAGTTTTGTAGATTACATATTAATATTTAACAAAATTTGATATTTTTGATTTTGGTCATTACACTATAGTTACATAAGATAATTTTGTGTTTATTTTGTCATAGAGAAGCATCATGTCTCCAACTCACAAATGGTTGAGAGAAAATTATCTTTGTTATATACTCATATTTGTATTTATCTAAAAAGACAGGAGGACATGTCAGGAATGTTTTTAAGAATTCTTTGTACTAATGTTACAAAACATCTAAGAAGTCTGAAATTATCAAAATAGAATATTTCTAAGAGAAAAAATAAATAAATTTTTAAAATTGTATCAATAAGTAACATCACACTCAATAAAAAAGCCATCAATCTATATAGATATTATTAATTGAAAAAAGGATTAGAAAGTTGGATGAGGCATAGGGATGCATGTAATAGTCTCAAATAATCTTCATACAAAATGCTGAATAACTACAAAGAGTAAAGGCAACATTACAGAACAGAAACCCCAAAATACCACCTTTTGTGATTAATGCTAACATCATCAGTAATATGATTCAAAGAGAGTCACAAAAGCATTTCTGCAATACTCTTTCCAAATAACATATAATCTGGTTCCAATCATAAAAAAACCCAGAAGAGCACATCTGAGGCACATTATATAAGCATTCTTCCTTATCAGATTCATGATCATGAAGGTCCAGGAAGAGCCTGAGGAATGTTCGACCCAGAAGGAGTCAACAGTTGGGTGCATTTCATGAATCTGAACAGAATAAGTTTGTTATAAAGCACATTATTAAAAAAGCAGCAAAACTCGAAAGAATCTGATGGTAGAATATATTATAATAGAATGTATTAGTATTAATGTATCAGTTATGAAGATAGATACAATGTTATCATTAATATCATTTTTTTGTGTGTGTTGTACTTTTGAAGTATGTTCCAAATTGTAGGAAATACTAAAGTAATCACAAATGGTGGTTATGTTAGCAATTTATTCTCAAGTGACTCAGGGGGGAAATGTTTCTTCTACTAGAGGCTGGAATTTTTATAATATTAAGACTATTTACAAAGCATCAAAATTGTATAAATGAACAAAGAGAAAATGTGAAAAGCCTTAAGCGAATTTGGTTTCTTGTTGAGAGCCACAGCTGAAGGGGCCCCAGCAAACTTTCAGACTGCCAGCTGATGATTGGCTCACAGTGGCCCCAGCAACATCTAGCTGATTGGCTCCTCTGCGGTGATGCTCATTGGAGATGCTCATTGAGCTGTTTCCCCGCCCTTTCAGACTACCAGCTGATGATTGGCTCACAGCGACCCCAGCAACATCTAGCTGATTGGCTCCTCTGTGGTGATGCTCATTGGGCTGTTTCCCTGCCCTTTCAGGCCACAGAGCTGCTCATTGGGGGACTTTTTTGGCTCCGCCCATGTGACCCAGCCAATTGGCCTCAAGAGCAGGAGGATTGTGGGAGGTGGAGAGGCTGGTGGTTGGGGGAGTGGCTTGTGGGAAGCCGGTGGTGGCAGTTGGGCTCTGAGGGTTTTTCCTGAGGAGCTGTTTTGTTTGGCATGTGTGGTTCTAAAAATAAAGTTAGTTTCTTTTGACAAGTGGCTCCTGAATTGTGCCCAGCCAGACTGCGGCATTTGGTGGCTCGCACGGGGAATGACTGAGGGTAAGTGAACTGCTCGCTCCTGAGGGCAGGGCGAGAGGATGGGGAGTCATTTTAAGATTTCTCTTTTGTTTTGCTTCATTTTTGTTTTAAGTTGCCTGTCCCTGGAGATGAGTGAGACGGAAGAAAAACCGCTCACATCTGAGGAAAAACTATTTACGTCTGAGGAACAGATAGGGAGAAAGGACAAATGAACATGTCAGGAGAATAGAAAGGCTATAATGAATTTGTTGTTCCCTTTTTATTTCATTCTATCTTGGTTTTGCTTGGCGTCATCTTCTTGGGTTGTATTATAGTAGATATATGGGATCAGAAATTAGTAAAAAAACAAACTGAAAGAGTGTTAAGTAAATTGTTAGAGGAAGGAGGTATCTCAGTAAAATCAAGAACAGTCAGGGCATACGTTGATACAATACAAAAATGTAGCCCATGGCTTTTTAAGGAGGAGTTGTTAAATATATCACAATGGAACCATCATGGTGAAGATTTAAAAAGAATAGAAAAGAACAGCCCAGGAATTCTGCCAGTTGGCTCATTGCCATTGTGGATGTTCGTATCTGGTTTGATTAGTCCAAAGCCTTCAATTCAGACAAAGGTAGAGGAAGGAGAAGACATATTGATTCAAGTAAAAGAAAAGGTCTCTCAAGTTAGAAAGAGGAAAAGATTCAAGTAAAAGAGAAGGTCTTTTGAAGGAAGAGGAAGGAAGTTTAGAGCAGAAAAAGCCATCAGGGGAAAAGTTACAACAGGAGACTGCTACTAACACTTTTCTATCACCAGAGGGTGTAAGTGTCCAACCAACAGCACCACCTCTACAGGAGACTGCTACTAACACGTTTCTATCACCAGAGGGCGTAAGTGTCCAATCAACAGCACCACCTCCATATGCTGGGAGGCTCCCAACCCCCGCAGTTGATAGTTGGGATCCTGAGACAGGATCTCAAGTATTAACATGCCCTGTATTTGAGGTAGGAGGGCAGCGAATTTACCATGCTTTAAATTTCAAAACAGTGAAGCAGCTAAAAGAGGCTGTAACAACCTATGGTCCTCAAGCACCCTTCACTGTAAGCTTGGTCGAATCCATTACCAACTTGAACATGACACCAGCAGATTGGGCTAATATGTGTAAAGCTGTGTTAAATGGAGGACAATACCTGTTATGGAAGGTTGCCAATGAGGAATTTTGCAAGGAGATGGCTAGGCGAAATGCAGCAGCTGGTTATTCTCAGAGAAATCTAGATATGTTGTTAGGAAAGGGACCTTATGAGGATCAGCAGCAACAAATTGCATATGATTCTGGTATATATTTACAAATTGCTGTAGATGCAGTTAAGGCATGGAAGACTTTACAAGGACATGGAGGTTTACAAGGTCAATTATCTAAGATAATACAAGGAGCTAATGAATCTTACGCTGAATTTGTAGATAGGCTTATTCAAACAGCTACCAGAGTTTTTGGGAATACAGAACAAGCAATGCCATTAATAAAACAACTGGCTTATGACCAAGTGAATCGTTGGTGCAGAGATATCATTAGACCATGGAAACATGAAGATTTACACACATATATTAAATTATGTAGAGACATTAATAAATAAGAGAAAGTCGTGGCAGCTGCAGCAAAACAGACTTTAGATGCCAGAGACATTAATGAACAAGGGCAAATTATGGCAGCTGCAGTAAAATAGGCTTTAGATGCCAGGCCAAGAACATGCTACAATTGTGAACAAACAGGACATTTTATTTATTTTTTATTTTTATTTTTTAAAGAGAGAGTGGAGAGAGAGAGAGAGAGAGAGAGAGAGAGAGAGAGAGAGAGAGAATTTTTTTTAATATTTATTTTTTAGTTTTTTGGCAGGCACAACATCTTTGTTTGTATGTGGTGCTGAGAATCGAACCCGGGCTGCACAGATGCCAGGCGAGCATGCTACCGCTTGAGCCACATCCCCAGCCCCAAACAGGACATTTTAAAAGGAATTGCCCCATAGGATGAGGGTTTAACAAAACTAGGTATCAAAGGAGTAGAATACCGAGTATTTGCCCACGATGCCGTAGAGGGAGACATTGGGCTAATGAATATCGTTCTCAAACCACCATAGAGGGTACTCCATTATCAAAAAACAAACAAGGACCAAGTGTTTATCCACGATATCATGGAGAAAGGCATTGGGCTCCATTGCCAAAAAATGGACAGGAGGGCCCAATGCTCCGGGGCCCAAAACCACAAATATACGGAGCACTGGAGGAACCCAGCAACCCCATCAGGGTAATGCCCAGGATACATTGTCCATCAGATCCCTCATCAGACAAACCAGAGGGAGTGCAGGGTTGGACATCTGTGCCTCCGCCAGATCAGTACTAACTCCAGAGATGGGAGTTCAAATCATTCCCAGAGGGGTGAAAGGACCTCTTCCCAAAGGAACAGTAGGCTTATTATTGGGACGCAGCTCTTCTACTCTAAAAGGACTTATGATAAGTCCTGGGGTAATTGATCCCGATTATGAAGGTGAAATAAAAATTATAGCCAGTTCTCCAAATGGTATATCAGTAATTTCACCAGGAGATAGAATAGCACAGTTACTAATAATACCAAGCCTACATGATAAATTTTCCAGTCGTGCTGTAGAAACAGGTTCCAAGGGATTAGGCTCCACCGGTGTAGATTGGGCTATGCTGTCTTTAAATTTAGATTCTCGCACCATGCTAAAACTAAATATTCAAGGACATGAATTTAATGGGCTACTGGATACAGGTGCAGACCTTAACATCATCTCTCATCAAGAATGGCCAAAACATTGGCCATTACAACAAGCCACTCAAACGCTTCGAGGCCTAGGAGTGGCGACTAATCCCTATAGAAGTGCAATGGTATTAGATTGGAAGGATCCTGAAGGATGTGAAGGAGCTATACAGCCATATGTATTGGATCATCTTCCTATAAATTTATGGGGACAAGATGTCCTAGATCAATTAGGTTTGACATTAACAAATAACATCTCCAAAATGCACCCACTATTATGACTAGACAAGGTTTTAGGAAAGGAAAAAGATTAGGAAAACAAGAACAAGGTATAGCAGCACCAATACAAATAGATCAAGGAACAGACAGACATGGGTTGGATTTTCATAAAGGGCCACTGAGACAATCAAAATTACTTGGAAATCAGAAAGACCAGTATGGGTTCCTCAGTGGCCCCTGACTAAAGAAAAGATAAAAGCAGCCCATGACCTGGTCAAACAACAATTAGCAGAAGAACATATACAACTTTCTGTATCTCCCCATAATACTCCCATTTTTGTCATCAAAAAGAAATCTGGTAAATGGAGATAATTGCAAGATTTAAGAGCCATTAATAATGAGATGGTTATTATGGGACCTGCTCAATCAGGGATTCCTCAATTGTCTGCTTTGTCAAAAACTTGGTATGTTTTAGTTATAGATATTAAAGATTGTTTTTTTTTTTTTCAATTCCCCAATTTATCCTAAGGATTGTCCAAGTTTTGCATTTACTATCCCTGCACTGAATCATGAAGGTCCTTATCAGAGATATGAATGGAAAGTACTCCCTCAAGGGATGGCTAACAGCCCAACTATGTGTCAAATTTATGTTAGCAAAGCAATCCAGCCACTTAGAAATCAAAATCCTGAACTACAAATATTTCACTATATGGATGATGTATTATTAGTACACAAAGCTAAAAACACATTGCTAGAATGTTATGCCACACTTACAAACTTATTAAAAAATTATAATCTAGAGATAGCAATAGATAAAGTACAACTAAATTTTCCAATTAATTATTTAGGAGTTCTATTATCCTCAACCATGGTCCGTCCACCAAAAATTCAAATACGAGTAGATGAACTCAAATCACTTAATGACTTTCAAAAGTTATTAGGAGACATAAATTGGATAAGGCCTTATCTAGGTATACCAACAGGAGAGTTGGGAACTTTATTTGATATTCTAAAAGGTCCATCAGATCCAAATTCATCCTGAATGTTAACGCCTGAAGCAAGAAAGTCATTAAAAATCATTGAAGGGAAAATATGCATTTGGATAAAATTGATATAAGTTTGCCTTTATTATTTATTGTACTACCAACAAAAAATATTCCTACAGGAGTATTTTGGCAAGAAGGTCCATTATTATGGATACATTTATTTTATTCTCCTAACACTATTCTTACTAGGTATCCTGAGGCTGTAGGACAATTAATACTCAAAGGAATAAAAGCAGCAAAGGAAGTGTTTGGAATTTCTCCCAATAAAATTATTACTCCATATACTATGAATCAAATTGATGAGTTAGCTAATGAGTTAAAT
The DNA here is from genome assembly GCF_048772815.1 of Callospermophilus lateralis. Classification (NCBI taxonomy): domain Eukaryota; kingdom Metazoa; phylum Chordata; class Mammalia; order Rodentia; family Sciuridae; genus Callospermophilus; species Callospermophilus lateralis. Next base: position 34,577,463 of record NC_135316.1, read on the forward strand.
ACTTGGGCAATAATCATGTGCAAATATAATGTTTCATTTGATAACCACTTACCATCTAATCCTTTATTGTCTTTTTGGTTATCGCATCCTGTAATTTTTCCAAAAATGACAAGAAAAACACCTATCGGGAATGCTCCAAATATATTCACTGATGGATCAAATAATGGTACAGCAGCAATAGTTACACCTGATCAAACTTTTAAATTTTTAGTACCCAAACAATCAGCTCAAAAGGTAGAGCTTAAGGCAGTATTACAGGCTTTTGTGATGTTTAAAGATTCTGTATTTAATTTATTTTCCAATAGTCAGTATATAGTTAATGCAATAGTATCCCTTGAAGATGCTGGTAGGATTTCCCCTTCCTCTACTGTTTTCTCTTTGCTTTCCACTATACAAAGTCTAATCTGGGACAGAAAAGATCCATTCTTTATAGGACATATCAGGGCACATACAGGATTGCCTGGAGCCCTTAGTTTGGGCAATGATTTAGCAGATAAAACTACACATGACATACATATTTTCTCTACACTAGAAGAAGCTATAAATTTTCATAAAAAGTTCCATGTCAATGCTAATACTTTACAAAAGCATTTTAAAATAACTAAGGAACAAGCTAGACAAATAATAAAACAATGTCAAAATTATGTGACCTTTTTACCACAAGTTAATCTTGGAATCAATCATAGAGGATTGATACCTAACCATATTGGGCAGATGGACGCCACACACTTTCCAGAATTTGGAAAATTGAAATATTTCCATGTTACAGTTGATACTTCTTCTGGATTTTTGATGGGATCCCTTCATGCCGGAGAAAAAACTAAAGATGTTATAGCTCATTGCTTACAAAATTTTGCCACTGTGGGAGTTCCAAAACAGCTAAAAACAGATAATGCCCCTGGTTATACTTCTACCTCTTTTAAACAATTTTGCTCATCATTTGCCATTATTCATATAATAGGAATCCCATACAATCCACAGGGACAAGGCATAGTTGAAAGAGCTCATCAAACTATTAAAATATACTTATTAAAGCAAAAAGAAGGAATTGGGAAGGGGTATATATTCCCCAAAGATAAACTTAAAATAACCCTTTTTACTGTAAACTTTTTAAATTTGGATTCATCAGGGCTTAGTGCTGCGGAAAGGCATATGTGTCCAAAAAATGTACATAAGCCCAAGGTACTTTGGAAGGATATTCTAACAGGACAATGGAAAGGTCCTGACCCAGTAATTGTCTGGAGTCGGGGGTCTGTTTGTGTGTTTCCACAGGGAGAACAGCAGCTGATTTAGATTCAAGAGAGATTAACTAAGGTCCTGACCCAGTGATTTCCTGGAGTCGGGGGTCTGTTTATGTGTTTCCACAGGGAGAACAGCAGCTGATTTGGATTCCAGACAGATTAACTAAAGCGATTTCTACAGACTAAAAAGAAGATGATTTGGCTCAAATCCATAACAGCTGATATCCAGAACTCCAGTTTGGCTATTCTTACATCTTCGAAAGAACCAGCATGCTTTATTCAATATCTATTTTATTATTGCCCTTTCCCATATCATGAAGTTCTATTTTGTTTTTTGAGCTCATACAGACCTAGGTTAATGTTTTGCTGATCAGTTCTATTTTTTGAGTATAGAGTTTTTAAACATTGTAATGGAGATTTCACCTGTAAAAACTTATAAGGCCTTTACTATTATGTGTTATATGTATTATGTGTGCACACTTGTGTTTTGTGTTATATGTTTGAATGTACGTATGTGCATATATCATATATGATGAGCGCTCATGAAAAAATGGATTCAAATAATTTTTTTTTATTCACGTGATTTAAATGGTCTAATTTAAATTAGGTAAACAACTGTTGAAGATTGTTTTAATATGTGAACAAAAAAGGAGGTTAACAGATCTGTTTACTTTCACCTTTCCTTTTCATTATATTTAATAATTCTTCAAGATAATGTAAATTGTTAAGAAAATCGTTTTCTTTTAGTGCCTTCTGGAATGTTACATAATTTTTTCTTTAGCCATTATTGCCAGAATTCCTATCTTCATCCCAGTGCCGGTGAAGACAAAGATAAAAACCAATCTACAGCTTCTGCAATAGCCATCACTGAACTGCTTGCAGAACTTGCCTGGACTATGTGTCACTTGTATGCGTTGTGAACTCATTTGTATGCATTGTGAACTATCTGTTGGTGCAGCAACTTGTGGTAGTGTTGGGGTATTTATGCTGATGGTGTCATCGGTGGTACAATTTTTCCAAAAGGAGCCTTCAATTGGCTTGGTGTATCTTCCTCCCTTCTGCTTGTCATGATCATTCAGCTAAAATTTGGGGGCCAACAGAGGTGAGGCAAAGAACCTCACCTCCCCGCCCCCCGCTGGTACAAAGACCTCTACACAGGTGTGGCTGTATACTGGACCGGTAGTCAGTGATGGGTTAGATCCAATTACAATGGTACCAACCTAAGATAATGCGTAAGGACCATATGTACTATTGGATAACCTAAGGCAGGCATGGTCCCTTAGCCACATACTTGTTGTTTAAACAGAGAGGGGGAGATGTTGAGAGCCACAGCCGAAGGGGCCCCAGCAAACTTTCAGACTGCCAGCTGATGATTGGCTCACAGCAGCCCCAGCAACATCTAGCTGATTGGCTTCTCTGCGGTGATGCTCATTGGAGATGCTCATTGAGCTGTTTCCTCGCCCTTTCAGACTACCAGCTGATGATTGGCTCACAGTGGCCCCAGCAAATTCTAGCTGATTGGCTCCTCTGCGGTGATGCTCATTGGGCTGTTTCCCTGCCCTTTCAGGCCACGGACATGCTCATTGGGGGACTTTTTTGGCTCTGCCCACGTGACCCAGCCAATCGGCCTCAAGAGCAGGAGGATTGTGGGAGGTGGACAGGCTGGTGGTTGGGGGAGTGGCTTGTGAGAAGTCAGTGGTGGCAGCTGGGCTCTGAGGATTTTTCCTGAGGAGCTGTTCTGTTTGGCGTGTGTGATTCTAAAAATAAAGTTAGTTTCTTTTGACAAGTGGCTCCTGAATTGTGCCTAACCAGACTGCGGCAGTTTCTCACCAGGAAAAGGATATAAGTTAATGCATAAACCATTAAAAGTATTTAAGTTTAATGACAGTATAATAATTGTAATACTTTAAAGCACTGGCCCAGCAAAATACTGTCTAAATCTCTAGGTCCATACATGGTGATACAATTTGTACCAGAAAACTAATCCATCATTAATGTTATATTTAGATCCATCGAATTAATATTGAGCACTCAATTGTTTCAGTGCCTTTTAAATATCTGGCATTTAGACAATTTGAGGACATTAAGATTTTTGAAATACTGGTTCACACTTGTACTTCAAATTTAGTGATACACGCAAAGAAAGTTTCAAATATTGTATGACTTTCCTCACATATCTATGTGACAAATATATTCCTTTAATAAAATTTCCACATCACACATTTAGTGGGTAAAAATTTCAATGTCAATGGTCTCATAGATACAATGTTATCATTAATATCAATTTTTTCAGCTTAAAACTTCTGTGCATTCCTGTGATGCTTCCAAAAGTAGATGTTTTCTTGGCTTATTAGTAGATTTTAAGGCAGAAGTTCTAGTGGGTCAAGACACAAGCAGAAAGAAAAATAATTATATTGTTCATTTCAACATTTCATGTGTGCATGACTACCAGGTAACTCTGAAATACAATTTTCCCAGTGTTGCATTCTGAATTATCAATGTGGCTGAGGATCAAAACTTCAGGTTTTCCACCCTGCATTCAGGAATTCAACAGCCTTAAATGTTAAAGATTTTGTCAAGCTCTGAGTGACAAAATGAAGTTGATAAAAGCCACTCCTCATCAATCAGATCCCCTAAGTTGAAAAACACAAGGACAGAATATTTCCTTTCAGAGTTATGGGTGCTATGAGAAGTATAAAACAAGTGTATTATTGGAACATAGAAGGGACTTCTGTCCCCATTTTAGGTCAATGGCATAGATTTTGGGGTTGAGGTGACATGTGAAGAATAAAAAGGAAGTATGACACACAGAGAGAAGAGGTCCCTGCAAAGAGTGAGAGGTGAGGAATACAAGTATCACAGTGTGACTTGAAGCTAGAGCAGAGGGGTAGAGTAGGGTGTGTGTAAGACATAAGCTGAAGGACCTGATGAGAATTCAATTGGTTTGGATATCTGAATTCCTTGCTAGGAAACTGGAACTTTTGTTGAGAGCAAAACCAGTGACAAAGTCAATGTCAGGGTATTTGAAATGCTTGACCAAGTGTTCCTAGATGAGTCTGGGCTTTTGACTAGATAGAAGTGGGTAATGCCTTTGTTTTCATAGTGGTGGCAGAAGTGAAAAAAAAGTCAATCTAGAAAAAGGTATGTACAGAGAGTCTGAGCCTTTACAGGCCATGAATGTGAGTAAATGATAAATGAGTTTATTCTTCATTGGGATTTTTTTTTAAATTTCATTTTATGTTTGCAAGAAAAACAATTTAATTCACATAGAAATCTATTCACCAATCCATGGAAAGCCATGCCATCTGCTATTTGGGTTTTTTTTTTGTTGTTGTTTTTGTTGTTGTTGTTGTTTTTCCAGATATCAATTAATGATTCAAATTCAACCATAGTTTGGCAACACACCTTCTTTAGCTTTTCTTGATAAAGTCTCTGGCCAACTTCTCATTCATCTGAAATAAGACATTTATTATTTATATTTCTCAAACAAGAGAGATTATAATGGAAATTATATATTACTTAGAAAATGTAGCTTTTAAAATAAAACTAGAACAAACTAGGGACTAGAACTAACTAGGGACTAGAACTAACTGAAGATGGCTTAAAATAATTACACAAACAAAATAAATTTCTACTTATTTTAAGTTTAGAAAGAGAATATATATGTACAATGTGGTTAAACTCTCCAATCCACACTGGTCTATTAAATATAAGTCATTTCATATGGTGCTGGCTTTAGCTTACTAACAGGCAACATTTCTACTCATATTTTTAAATGGCAATACAGTGTGATTCTTAGCAAAACTCTGTCCTTTAGAAACTTCTAATAAAGTTTTTCACTTTAATGTTGTTTTCCTTAATATAAACTTCCATTCTCTACTTTCAGAAAATTAAACATCTAACATCTTTTCAATGCTATTGGTTTTTCTGCCCACTAAATTAAATACATATGTGAAGGTATTATCATAGCCTCATGTGAAAATTCAACTGGCCAAAGTTTCAAAATATTGTTATGTAGAATATGACTAAACATCTCTTCATTAACATGGATACACAAAGATTCCAGAAAATTCACTTGAGAGACAGAATAATGCCAGGTGCTATGGCACATGCCTATAATCCCATTGACACAGGAAACTGAGGTAAAAGAATGGCAAGTTTGAGGCCAGCCCAGAACTCAATAAGGACCTGCCACAAAACAAAAATTATAAAGGAGTATGAATATTTCGCAGAGATAGTGCATTCGTGAGTTCCATCACTATAACCACATATACATACACACGGTATAAATATTACTTATGTTTCTTTAATTTGTGACTTTTTATATTTGTATACAATACGTACCTGTTTAACTGTAACTGATTTACTCTCAGTATTTGGGACCAAAGTTTTTGAAACATTTTGCTAATTACACTTATGTGTTTACAAACCTGTGGAAATGCTTCAAAGTGTACCCCATCTGGACTGTTTTTCATAAAACCCCTATTTTATTATTGATTACTCAAACAAGGTCAAAAAGAGAATACTGAACATACTAAGCACTTTGAGGTGATAAAAATCCTGTGATGTCCAAAGCCTTTAAACAGTTTAAATGTGAAGGCAAATTTCTTGGACTGACAGGCTTGTCTTCTCTTTTTCAAAATGAAATGACGTGAATACTATCTTTGGGGGCATTACAATCACAGATATTAGTGGAATGTATAATGACATAGTCAACATGCAGATAAAATAATTTGATCAACCTTATTCCTCAGTATGTTTCTTTTCCCTCCCCTTCCTTCCTCCTTGCATACATTCTACAGGGATGACAGAGACCTGACCTTGCATCTCGATAGAGCAGTGCTTTTTGTACTCCTGTTAACATTTGCATGCTTTGGCAAACTAATGCTCTGCAAGGATATCTAGGAAGTATTAGAGTAACTTTCAAGTACTCTTCAACCTATTTATAAGCACTAAAAAATAAACATGTCTTTCTCCCAGAAAAACTAATAGAAAATGTCCCCCCCAAAAAACTATTCCTTTATATTTCCTTTGCATTGTATCTCCATTTACACATTCATTCATCAATGTCTTATTAAATGACACACTGCCTGATATTTTCTTGTATGAATGAATGAGAACATCTTGTATTCATATCATCTTTAACAATTTACAGAATTAATTTTTTGTGGTACATAGTGTTTCAATTTCATGGTTGAGAGTTTCCTCAACTTTTGGGCCTTCCATTTTTTCTTTTTTCAGAAAAAATATGCATGTAAGCTAACAAGCTGATGGACAAAAAACATCAGGTAGCTAGGACCTTATAATTATTTAATTTGTTCCCTTTTTCAGCACATTTGAATACATTGATTTTTATAAATTTGCTCTTCTCTCAATTTCACTTGAATGCAAAGACAAAAGAAAACATCAGAGTGAGGCCTGATTTAACACAGGCCTGCAATATTTTTCCATGAGTTAAGTAGATCATAAAAACTCCATCAAAGCTCTAAACCAATATTTATTTAGTTAAACATTTAATTCAATCAAAAAGTCTGCTTCAAGTTCATAATTAAAGGACAGTTAAAATATCATTTCAGCTGAATAAAGTTAACAAGTGTCTCTTAAAAATAAGACCTCCAGAGAATTTATAAAAATTGAAAAATCTGTTTGAGATTCTTTATAGTTATAGATTATTGTGATCTTCACTTAGCATTCATAAGGAAACTAAACAACTCAGTATTTTAACAAAGTCAAAACAAGACAAAGCAGAAATCTGAAACCCAAAAGATAAATCATAACTCACCTCAGCCAGATAGTCCTAAATGCTTTGACATGAAGATTGTGGGTTGGAAGTAGTACCTGCTATGTTTTCTCCCTGGCTGATGTTAGACCATGACACAAAGAAAAGACCACTGACTCCAATTAAAATCAAATTAAAGCAAGCTTATTATTTCGACAGGCCTAGCTTCTTCTCCCAACAAAAAACACAGGAACAAGACAGCACTGCAGCTTTCTTGCAGCCAGCTTTATAGCCCAGAAAGTTATACAAAGGGGGAGGGCAGTTTACAGAAAACAAAACTCTGATGAGCACAACCCAAAGGCTAGTTTATATTTTTGCTGGCTCTAACATCAGAATTTATGAAGGTCATTAGAGCCTCAGAGAGTATTGTTATCTGGTTAGGAAAGGCCAGGCATGGGTGAGTTCAAGGCACAGGCAGGCATTCCAAGAAAGTTTGGAATTCACAGTAATTTATAGTAAAGCCAAAATTAGCTTTTTATGTCTTTATGGTGAGATAGTTCCCAATTTTTTTTTAAGAGGGAATCAGACTGGGTTATTACTGACACATAGAAAACATGAAAAAACAAACCACAACACTATAATAACAGAAACAATGGACAGTGAAATGTCTGTTGTGTACCCAATTGTCACCTTTAATTCTGACACAAGGACATCCTGGGACAGGCCCCCTACAGCGAGAGCAGGGTAAACAATCTCACAGTTTTTTTCACTGGGGATCTGCTACTAACCTCCTGAAGGCTCTTACTAATTCTCTGAGGACTGCAAAAGGCACATATTTGGTATTTCATTTTTTTCTCCAACACCACTTGCATTAAAAAAAAATGCATGGGAAGAAATAGAATTTCTCAGTGAAAAGAATCTTAACAATGAAAATCCATCAAAATAGAGTAGGGAATACAATACATGTTTTAACTAGTTCTGAAGATGTATCTATATTTCTTAGGGCCTCCTAAGAAGCAAAAAATTCAAACAATACATGTGGAGTGTAATGGCTGGCAGAGATGTATGACTTAACTGGTAACACTGCTGCTATCTTGAAAGGCTCTTCTCAAGAGTTTCTTGACTACACCATTAGAAATACTAGTATTTAAACAGTTACCATGTGAGATGATGGACACCTTAGTTTATTTGACAACAAAGACATTTCACTATGCTAAAATATATTAAAGCCTCATGTACTCCTTAAACATATACAACTAGAAAAGAAAAGTGAAGCTAAGCTAGAAATACTTGTATAATTAAACCAATTGTAGAATTTAAAAACCATCCATTAAAGACAGTTTAAAGCAGTGTACTACCACCAGAGACAAGATATAGCCCAGAGAGCCCACAACAGCCCACACAGGATCCAGGATTTCAGTAGGCCCTGCTCACCTCTGCCCTCATGAGGAAGACACTGCCAGAGCATAGCCCTTGGCATAGGATCACCCCTTCCTAACAGCAGACTTCGGCAGGATGTCAAGCCCAGTAGCCCAGATACACCCACTCCAACTTATGCAGGTCCCAGACCCAGGATGCAGTAGCATCCATTGAGGGACACCAGCAGGGTCTGGAAGCCTAACATCAAGGTGATGTACAGACAATCTCTACAGGTACTATAAGAATATAGGGAAGAAATTGTCATATCTCAGATATACAATGCAAGAAAGGAAGACACATAGACAACATAAAAAAACAATGGAGGAAAGTGCCCAAACCAGGACAGTATAACTACTGAACCTATGGACAGCAAAGTTGATGAAAGGTCAGAGAAGGAGTTCAGAAGATTCATAATTAAAATGATCTGTGAATTAAAGGATGATATAAATAAGCAAATACAAGCAAAAATTGATCACTACAACAAAGAAATAAGAGAGCAAATACAGATAGCAAAAGATTACTTCAAGAGAGAGATAGAGTCCCTGAAAAAAATGGGTCAAAAATACTTGAAATGAAGGATACAATCAATTAAATAAAAAACTCAATAGAAAGCATAACCAACAGACTAGATCACTTGGAATAAAGAATGTCAGATAATGAAGACAAAGTATACAATCCCAATAAAAAAGTTGATCACACAGTGAAGATAGTAAGAAATAATGAACATAATATCAAAGAATTATGGGAAAGCATCAAAAGACCAAACCTAAGAGTTATTTAGATAGAGGAAGGCACAGAGTTTGAAACCAAAGGAATGCACAATCTCTTCAATGAGATAATATCAGAAAATTTCCCAAGCATGAAGAATGAATTGGAAAAACAAATAAAAGAGGCTTACAGGACATCAAATGCACAAAATCACAACAGATCTACACCAAGGCACATTATAATGAAAGTACCTCACATACAATATAAAAATAGAATTTTTAAAAGCCACAAGAGAGAGGAATCAGACACATATAGGGGGAGACCAATTCATATCTCAGATTTTTCAAACCTCAAAGCCAGGAAACCATTGAACAACATATACCAAGCTCTGAAAGAAAACAGATGCCAACAAAGAATCTTATATCCCACAAAACTAAGGTTTATATTTGATGATGAAATAAAAACCTTCTATGATAAACAAAAGTTAAAATAATATACTACTAGAAATCCTATAGTACAAAATATCCTCAGCAAAATATTCCAAGAAGAGGAAATGAAAAAAAAAATGATGAAAATCAATACAGGGAGGAATTATACTAAAGGAAAATGTAGTCAGAGGAGAAACCAAATCACATTTAATACCAAAAATAAACAAAAATGGCTGGGAATACAAATCATGTCTCAATAATAACCCCGAATTTTAATGGCCTAAACTCACCAATCAAAAGACATACACTAGCATATTGGATTAAAAAAATGGACCCAACAATATGCTGCCTCCAAGAGACACATCCCATAGAAAAGCCCCTCACAGGGGCTCTCATTCATAAATTTAAGCTTCATGGAGCATGTGACAGGATTTTAAACAGTGGCTTGTTGCAAGCCCAGCCCAGGACACCAGGAAATCAGAGTTGCTCTTTGCCATGGAAGCTGGCCAACAGCGTGGAGCTGGGACCCACCACATACGTGCAGAGGCTGAGCCCCACAGAGTTCTGGCAGCACTGAGATGCAGACTTACAATTGATTCAGGGCTGGAGTGGGTCAGACTGAGACCCATGTCACCACAGGGCACTGGACCGAGGACTGGAATTCTGGACATAGGGTAGAAACAGAACAGCCCAGCTCCCTCCACCTCACTGGACACACTGGCATGGAAATGGGCCAGGAAAACATACCTCATAAACTTTTGGCAGGTGTAGCAGACAGCGCAACTGGCCTCTGAACAGGTGTGTGATTCCCAGCCCCCCTCTCCCCAGCTGTGATAACTCAAAACCTTTCTCACCAGCTCTTGGTGGGCATGAATATCACAGTCCAGTGCAACTGATAAGGGGCCTGATCTCCAACTCCCCCTCCCTCAGCTGTGATAAACCAAAACTTTCTCTTACCAGCTAGCAGAGGAAATAGAAAAGAAAAGCTTGCCAGTTTCCAACTCCCCTCTCCACAGCTGTGATGACTTGGTGACTACCCAACACAGAGATAGTGCTCAGTTGATCAGGAGAGCAGGGCAGCCAAGGCACCCTGCACCCAGAGTGAACCCAGACTATGGACAAGAGATACTTCAACTGGGGCCTGGTGGGCAGGAGAGGGGAGGGGGATGGAGACTGGGAGCAACCCAAAGAGACCAGGATTGGAGAGGCACCAGGCAGGTAAGGAAGAGCCACCTCACATGGATTGCTTCCACCACCCTGAGGGCAGAGACTCAACCTGGAATGCACAATGCCGCCTACTGGAAGGGAAGAAAACAGAATTCTAGGAATGCATTTTTTTCTTTTACCTTTTTTCTTTTTTCTTTTTATCTTTTTCTTTGTTCTTCTCCTCTCTCTTTTCCTCTCTCTTTTGTCATTCCTTTCAATCTCTCCTCCTTTTTTCTTCTGCTTTTCTTTTTATTTTTCTTCCTCCTTTTCTTCCTCTCTCAACCTCCCTAGTGTTACTATTTCTACTATGTGTAATTTACTAAATGCAAATAGGTGTTTGTTTCTATGCTTCTTATTGTTCTCCCATGTATTTAACTACCCTAAAATACCTCCTGTCTATTCTCCTGCTAATAACCCGCTTCATTAGTGTTCTCCTCCAAAGTAGCTAAGATATATTAACCCAATACCCTCACATCTTTCCCCCTTAAAAAGTCCTACACCCAACCCTGAGTTCTCTATATGCTACCAGAAACTGTATGCCTTTTATGAAGCTGATGAATATATTTTAAATTATAATTGAATCCAGCATCTCTAGACATAGAGACTAACTATAAATATATTAATAACAAAAACTAGCTCATAGATGATATATAGTTGATATTGGGAATTGTTTACAATGTCTCCCATCACAAAGGAGAGATCTCAGAACTACACAAGAGCAATAAAACCTATAGGGGAAAAAAACAATAACACAACAGTCACACAGAGCTGGAAAGAAGCATGAGAAACATTAAAAAACAAGAAAATAAAGGACCACAAACAATGCAGGACATTCAACATTAGAGAGATAACATCTACAACAGAAAGAATGTCAGATAAAGATTTCAGGATATACATGGGTCAGATGATCTGGAGTCTCAAGGAAGACTTTAGAAAGGAAATGCAGACAATGAAAGATCACTTTGACAATGAATTACATAAACAAATCCAATAAGCAAAAGATCAACTCTACAGGGAGATAGAGATTATACAAAAAAAAAAAAAAAAAAAAAAAAAAACAGAAATCCTGGAAATGGAGGAAATAATAAACCAAATTAAAAACTCAAATGAGAGTATCACCAGCAGGGTAGAACACTTAGAAGATAGAACATCAGACAACAAAGACAAAGTATATTATCTTTAAAAGAGTGTAGACAGATCAGAGAGATTGATAAGAAACCACAAGCAAAACATCCAAGAAATTTGGGATAGCAAAAAGAGACCAAACTTAAGAGTTATTGGGATAGAGGAAGGTATAGAGGTCCAAACCAATGGAATAAGCAACCTGTTCAATGAAATAATTTTAGAAAACTTTGCAGACATGAAGAATGAAATGGCAATCCAAAACCTAGACTCCTACAGGATGCTGAATGTACAAATCCACAAGAGATCCACACAAAGACACATTATAATGAAAATGCCCAACATGCAGAAGAAGAAGAGAATTTTAAAAGCCACAAGAGAAAGGAAACAGATTACATTTAGGGGTAAACCAATTAGGTTAACAGCTGTTCTTTCAACACAGACTCTGAAAGCTGGAAGAATCCTGTATCTAGTAAAATTAAGCTTCAAGTTTGAAGATGAAATAAAAACCTTCCACAGTAACAAAATTTAAAAGAATTTGCAGCTATAAAACTGGCACTTCAAAACATCCTTGGCAAAACATTACATGAAGAGGGAATAAAAAATATGAAAATCAACAGTGGGAGTTAGTACAGAAAAAGAAAAACTAATCAAAGAAGAAAAACAAATCAAGTTAAAAAACAAAAATAAACAAGCATGGATGGAAGTACAAACCATATCTCAATAGTAACCCTAAATGTTAATGGCATAAACTCACCAATCAAAAGACATAAGCTAGTAGACTGGATTAAAAAAATATCCAACAATATGCTGCCTAGAGGATACTTATCTGATAGGAAAAGACCTACACAGACTGAAGGTGAAAGGTTGGTGAAAATCATACCACTCATATGGACCTTGGAAGCAAGCAGGGGTGTCCATATTCATATCAAATAAGATAGACTTCAAGCCAAAGTTAATCAAAAGTGATAAAGAAGGACACTATATACTGCTCAAGGAAACCATTCACCAACAAGACATAGCAATCATTAATATATATGCCCCAAACAATGGTGCAGCTATGTTCATCAAACAAACTTTTCTCAAGTTCAAGACTCAAATAGACCACAACACAATAATAATGGGTGATTTTAACACACCTCTCTCACCATTGGACAGATCTTCCAAACAAAAGTTGAAAAAAGAAAATATAGAACTCAATAACACAATTAATAGATTAGACTTAATTGACATACATAGAATATACAAACCAACATCAATCTGATACATTTTTTCTCAGCAGCACATGGATCCTTCTCAAAAATAGACCATATATTATGCCACAGGACAACTTTTTGCAAATACAAAGTAGTAGAGATATTACCATGCATTTTATAAAATCATAATGGAATTAAATTGGATATCAATGATAAAATAAGAAAGAAAAATTCCTACATCACTTGGAGAATTAACAATATGCTACTGAATGAACAATGGGTTACAGAAGACATCAAGGAGGAAATTAAACAATTCTTAGAGGTAAATGAAAACACAGACACAACATATCAAAATCTCTTGGACACCATGAAAGTAGTACTAAGAGGAAAATCCATTGCATGGAGTTCATTCCTTAAAAGAAGAAAAAGCAAAAATAAATGATCTCACACTACATTACAAAGCCCTAGAAAAAGAAGAACAAATCAGCAGCAAATGCAGTAAAAGGCAAGAAATAATTAAAATCATATCTGAAATCAATGAAATTGAAACAAAACAAACAATTGGAAAAAAATGACAAAACTAAAAATTGGTTCTTTGAAAAAATAAATAAGATTGACAGACCCTTAGCCATGCTAACAAAGAGAAGAAGAGAACCCAAATTATTAGCATAGGGAATGACAAAGGCAACATCACAACAGACACTACAGAAATACCGAAGATAATTAGAAATTATTTTGAAACCTTATATTCTAATAAAATAGAAGATAGTGAAGGCATTGATAAATTTCTTAAGTCATATGATCTGCCCAACTGATTCAGGAAGATATACACAACTTAAACAGACCAATATCAAGTGAGGAAATAGAAGAAGCCATCAAAAGATTACCAACCAAGAAAATCCCAGGACTAGATATTCAGATATACAGCTGAGTTTTACAAGACATTTAAAGAAGAACTAATTCCAATACTCTTCAATTTATTTCAGGAAATAAAAAAAGAAGGAGGATTTCCAAATTAATTCTATGAGGCCAATATCACCCTGATTCCAAAACCAGACAAAGACACCTCAAATAACGAAAACTTCAGACCAATATCTCTAATGACTATAGATGCAAAAATCCTCAATAAAATTAAACAACAAGTGCTGGCGAGGATGTGGGGAAAAAAGGTGCACTCATACACTGCTGGTGGTATGGCAAACTGATGCAGCCAATTTGGAAATCAGTATGGAGATTCCTTGGAAAGCTGGGACTGGAACCACCATTTGACCCAGCTATTCCTCTTCTCAGACTATACCCAAAGGACCTAAAACAGCAAACTACAGGGACACAGCCACATCAATGTTTATAGCAGCACAATTCACAATAGCTAAACTGTGGGGCCAACCTAGATGTTCTTCAATGGATGAATGAATTTAAAAATTGTGGCATTTATACACAATGGAATATTACTCAACACTAAAAAATAATAATATCATGACATTTGCAGGGTAATGTATGGTATTAGAGCAGATTATGCTAGGTGAAGTTAGCCAGTCCCCCAAAACAACTGCAAAATGTCTTCTCTGAGAGGGGTAACTCAAAATGGGGTACATAGGAATAACATGGGAAGATTACCTCTAGATAAGGAAGAGGGATGAGATGAAAAGGGAGGGATAAGGGGAATTGCATGGATGATGGAAGGAGACCCTCATCGTACAAAATGCATGTATGAAGATGTGAATTTGGTGTCAACATATCTTATATACAGAGATATGATAAATTGTGGTATAAAAGTGTATTAAAATTGTAATGCAATAATAATAATAGTAATAGTAATAATAATAATAGAGCTCATGTAAAAAAATAAAGAATAAAGCTTAAAAAAGTAAAAAATAAAAGAGAATAAGATCATGGCATTTGTAGGTAAATAGATGGAGTTATAGAAGATAATGCTAAGTGAAGTTAGCCAATCCCAAAAAAACAAATGTCGAATGTTTTCTTTGATATATGAAGGCTAATTCATAATAGGATGGGACAGGGAGCATGGGATGAAGAGACAAACTCTAGATAGGGAAGAGGAGTTGGAGGGGAAGGAAGGTGGCTTAGGGTTAGAAATGATGGTGGAATGTGATGATCATTATTATCCAGAGTACATGTATGCAGACAGGAACTGATGTGAATATACTTTGTATACAACCAGATATAACTAATTGTGCTCTCTCTATATAAAAAGAATTGTAATGGATTCTGTTGTCACATATTAATAAAAAATTACATAAAAGAAGCCATTTTCAAGCATTTGCTCTTACCATCTACTTATTCTAACTATCACCTGGAGAAATCAAGCATTCAGCACTGAGAAATAATTCAGAGCAACAACCACTGGGGCAGAACAAGATAAAGCTGAGTTGGTAATTAAGAATTGAAGACAATCAGCTCTCAATTTTGTTATCAAGGAATCAGAGGTGTGACCTGCTCTGCCATGCGACCAGCACACTAGCTTCACGTTAGAGGTTCCAAACCTAGAAGTTAACTAGTGAGATCAAAATAAAGATACATAAACTCAATTTACCTTTTTCTTGCCCAGCTCAGGCTACTGCCTTGAGGCACCTGATGGTAGCGAGGTTTACACAAGAGACCAGCAGGAAAGAGGCAGGAGCATGCCAGAGAGTGAGCTTTTATTGGGAAACAAAAAAATCAGTGGAAAATTCCATCCAATGAAGGTTGAGGGGGACAGCATTCCAAGGTCAGGGTCAGTGATTGGTTTCCAGGTCAATGGTCAGTCACACCCCCACACGGACAAGCCCTCGCACCCAGAAAGGGAGGGGAAAGCTCTGACTCAGCTGGTCTGAGCGCCTCACACCCAGTCAGGGAGGTATCTCAGTCACATGCAAGAACAGCTTCCCACAACCTGTCAATTCTGATTTTAATTGCCCCTAACACTAACCATAGAATTATTTTTAACCACATTGTAATGTATACTTCCTTTCAGCCCTGTGATAATCTTTCCCTATATCAAAAGTAGACCTTATGTAGAGAGGAAACAATGCAAAGGTCAGTTTGTCTCTAGGTACCATCTAGGGTTAACATCAAATGTCACAATAAAAAATGGTTAATTTACCAAGTATCAGAATGTGCTAAGATGGGTATTACTAGCAATACAGTACCCTTAAGTTTAAGTTGAACACTTTCAACCAATAATTAAATTTTTAATGATTCTATGTAAACAAAAGCCTGTAAGTAATTTGGTCACAATATAACTGTATGAATTATAAAGTTTCAGAAGTACTGAGGTGAAAGTCTTGTAGAAATAGAAAATAGAAAGAAGAGAAAGCCATACTAAAAACAATTGTGAGGGATATAATCTTCCTGGATCAATATTTCAAAAGTAAGTTTGTTTACTAAAATTACTTCTAAAAGTTGTATTGTCTGATTAGATTTTGCCTTCTACTATTCTCATATACCTTTCTCAGTAAAAGTTTTGCATTTGAAACAAATTAATGAAATTAAGGTATTTTCTATTAGTGTACATTTGGACATACTTCTGGATTTTGTATTCTTTTACATGGAGTTCATTATATTCTTACCTTTGTATTTCATCAGAAATTTTATTTTTAATTTCATACACTTGAGAATCTAGCTTGTCCATTCTGAATTGCATCAACTCCATTAATGAAACCTTATAATATTCATTCATCTTCTCTAAAACTTTCACAGCTATATAAAATGTCTAAAGAAAATTGAAAGGACATTTTTTAAAAAAAAATATTTTTATAGTAGATAAACATAACACCTTTATTTTAATTTTATGTGGTGCTGAGGATTGAACCCAGTGTCTCACATGTGCTTTGTAAGTACTCTACCACTGAGTTATAACTTGACTTATAACTCAAGCCCAAAATGACATATTTTTAGCAATTACCCAAATAATTATTTCAATATTTTGTTGCTTTAGTTAGAATCAATTATTCAGAGAGCAATTTTAAACAGGTAGGCAAAAGATGCTGGAGTTTTTTCATCTAAGTCAATTGCTTTTTTTTTTCTATTCTTTGGCATTGAAACACAGGGACTTGAAAAGGCTACACGCTACACAAACTATCTGCCACTGAACTAAGACCTCAGCCATGAATCATTCTCATAATAGTATCAGTAATGTGAAAAGTAAAAAAATTCTAAAATCATTTCAAAATAAAAAAATCATTTAACAATTCAAAAGGATGATATACTTTGACTTCACAGTTTTTTGTTTCCTACTCATTGTCTTATTAATACAACTATACTTAAATATTGAATGGTTCTCAAAGTCATTTTTTGAAAGATGAAGTCAGTTTTTACAATGATGGAAAATGAAATATTTAAAAATTCCATCTTACTCTGAAAAATCTACAAAAGAAGTTTCCTCAAGGAATGTAGATGACCCACATAAAATGCAAATATCCAAAATAAAGTTTTCAGTGAAATGAATGAAAGCATATTACAGATTAAAAAAAATAACCTCTGAAAACAGAGATGCTTGTTTTTGGTTTTCCTTTAAAATCTCTCTTGTTCTTTGTCCAATCTCCCATCCATGAGGCTCTCCTTGACCATTTTTAATTTTATTTTCTTGCACATATATTTTGAGATTTACTACATCTTCTTCCAACTTCTTTTGATTGCTCTGTAGTTTTTCACATGTATTTTGTAGGTTTTTCAAAGCAAGTTTAAATTGTCCATCCAACTGTAAATATTTTAAATATAAAGCTTCTATGTTTGTATTGACACTGTCGATCTGCATGAATAAAACAACAGTGTTTCATAATAAAAGAAGCATGTTGATATTATTTGAGCACAAATTTATCCAACAAATCCCAATAAGTTTGTCTTTTCAAAGATCCACTGGAAGAACATACATAAGTTCTTTAGTCTCTGCCTTGGATAGAGGTAGTAGACATGATCAAAACATTTCTATGCTTTTATAAAATCTCTTTAAATTAAAAAAAAATAAAACAAACAAATGACAAAAAACACTGACTTGTCCCATTATTTTAAAGTTAACCTGAAATTTGAGGAAAGCATAATAGCCTTTGTGTGCAAGTTATGTTGAAATCCATTTAAGAATTACACACAGATTCTCTATCCAATCCCAGAAATGAAGGTATGAAGTAACTCAATTCCCTGGAACATTTCATGAACTGGTATTCTATGATTTAATCTGCCTTGATACACCATGGCAATGGAGGTAGGTAGCACTAAAAAAATCCTAGTTAACAGAAAAAAAAAAACCACAAAAATCTCTCAATACATGTGAGAATTTTGATGTACAATTCTCATGTACAAATCTCAGCATTCCTGAGGGTAGTTAAATAGTTTTTTTTTTTTTAACCACTGATTAAACCCAGGAGTGCTTCACCACTGAGCTGTATCCCCACTTATTTTTGAGACAGGGACTTGCTAAGTTGCTTAAGACCTCACTAAGTTGCTGAGACTGGCCTTGAACTTGTGATCTTCTGGCCTTAGTCTTCCAAGTCACTGGATTACAAGTGAGAAAAGATGCATAATATTATAAAAAAAATATAAAAATGAAATTCAGAATTTATGAACAAATGCACTAAAAAGGCAATTAAATTATAATAAAACTAATTATACTAAAAATCCAAAAAACTCTGTCCACTGAAATTTTTATCCTAATATATTCTACATTACTGAAGCAGATGCAAATCAATGGTTGACAAATACAATTAATACATACTTCACGTGTGATTTGATCTAGTTTCTTCTTCAAACCCTGTGTCTCATCTTCTACTTTAAGGTGATTACTGGATGAATGTTCTAGTGAAGCCTCTTACATAGGTTGCTCTGTCAGGTTATCAGCCAGTTCTTGTGGAAGTTGTCTCACAACTACCTGAGGAGATACGTCTATTAAACATTTTGTAAATCACTTCACTTTTTGTTAATAATATTTAAAACTGAAAGGGACTTTGAGAAACATTATCATTAATTCATCTATTTTCCTCCTGTGTATAAAATTCTATTTATTTCTGAATTCCAACAAGGATACAGAAGGTGCTTTCTCCCTGCCTTGTTACTCTCATGGTGCTTAGACAATAGATTCAGCCCTCTGTCCACTTCTCACTTGATGAAATGCTTCACAACCTACTGAATTCTCAAACAGAAATGGTTATGCAGTCTTACTAGGAGTAGTAAATGCTATACAGAAGTCTACTTAAAAACTGAGTTCTAAACATATTCAATCCTGTGCACAAATCCAATAGACTACCATTTCCTAAAAATGTGTGGCCCCAAGCAATCTGACCTTTACCTTCCTCTCTCTCTTCAACTCTTTCAACTCTCTCTCCTTCTCACCCTATTGTAACTGTACAAAACTCTACTTGCATTTGTTGAAAATGGGAATTCATTGCCTAATTAATGAGTCTGGGAGCTACAATTATCTTTGTACTAGAATAGTTCATATCTGTTATATGATAGCAATTGAACTTTGAAATGAAAAATATTAGCAAATTATCTGTGAATATAGGCAATGAATTCCAGATACAACAGGAAAATTAAATCAACATTGGTTTTGCTACAATGCATTGCATTTGTCCCAAATTAATATTTAATGACAGCAGATCCTTTTATAGTGTTGGAAGGAGATGAGGATAAAAATATTGATCCAGTTATTTTCAGAATTAAGTCAAATTTATGTGAATAAAATCAAATTATCAATTAGAAATGTATAAAATGCTAGTGCAGGAAGTCTATTAAAAACTATGTCATCTACATTTCACTTCAGCTGGGATATTTGGAATGTATTTTCAAAGTAACCCACTGAATTTAAACCAGATATGAGCATTTCCATTTATCTGTTTCCTCATGGTCTTAAAAAGTATGGCAACATGAAGACTTTCAAGTTAGTATTGAGGGCTGGAGTGTAGGCCTGGTGTTAGAACACGGGCATAGCTTGCACAAGACCACAGATTCCATCTCCAACACCAAAAACAGATTTGTTTCAGCAATGTTAATTCTACATTATTAATATGACTTATCCACTTGAAACTTCATTTATATGTAAACAAACAATGCCTAGTAAACACACAATGTCTCAAAATAAAACATCTGCATTTACAAGGCTTTAAATGATGTCCCTTTTTAAAATGTTAATATCAGTTTCATGTAAGGCTAAACTTTTTGGTTTTAGTTGGCACACAATTTTACTTATTCATCAGATAGGATGTGTTACTTCAAAACATGTATACAATGTGTAACCTTCATTAGCAGACTTATTAGTGCACACAGGAATCATTTCATTGTGTTGGAAATCAGGCTTGCCATCATCAAATTTCACTGAATTCTCCTTCAAAGAAGATCCATATATCTTGATGAATACTTACTTTTCTCTCTGATTTCTTTTTATATTGATTTAATCTTTCTTTGAAGTGACAATTTGTATTCATTAATTCCAAATATCCATTTTGAAGCTTGCAACTGGAGTTTTCAGCCTCATCCTGAATTATTTTTATGGGATTATATTGCTCTTGGGTACAAATGAGCAAGCCTTTTTTATCATCAACTTTGTTGCGAAGGTCATGGAACTGTTGTCCTAGCAATGTCATTTCACTTTCCATTTGAGATAATCTCTTATCTATAGATTCCAGTTCTTTGTATTTTTGACTCTGTTTATTTTGATATATGTGCTTTATTTCATTCATTTGGCACTGGGTTTGTTTTAGGACCCTTTGTAACTGGTTCAAAACCACAGTCATTTTTCTGAGATCACATCTTGTATGAATACAGAGCCCTTTTTCCTGGCCTCTGAATTTTATTCCAGACTTGGCAAATTTTGGGGACTGAATCAGCCTCCTAACATTTTGTTTTGAAATTTTGAAATTTTCCTTTTCCTTTAAATCAAGGCATCCATCTCTTGATCTCTGGGAAATAAGATCTTGTTCTCTTTTTGATGTCTGACTTTCATCACAAGGATGTGGAACAAAAGTCTGACTGGCAGGATATGATTTGACTTCTGTTTTCTGTCTTTTGGTGTTTTGTTCTTTATTTTTCAGTTTAATGTTTAGCTTTGTAATCTCAGTTTTCAGAGCATCAATCTGTTCATTATTTTGCAATGTTGTTTTTCTAAGTGTTTCCTCAATCAATTTGATTGACCTTTGAAGATCATCATATTTTTCTCTTGAAATGTCCATGACATCAAGATATTTCTTTTTATCTTCCTCATTCTGACATTTCATTTGGTTCATCTCCAGACTCAGCATATCATACTTATCCTTCAACATGTGGCATTCATGCAAGAGCACTTTCTCTGTTTCATTCTTGGTAGAAACCTAAATAAAATCAAGGAAACGTTTAGCTAGCACTCAATGAAATAACATGTCACAATTTTCTCTGAAACTAAAGCTTGAACATGTACATATATGCAATGGAAGGGTCGCAATACATTAATATCCAACTGGAGAAAAATTAGATGTAAATTTCAGAGTTCACAAGGTGCATTGAAGAAAATGAATCTATGAGTGTAAAAAATGATACTTTTAAAGAATTTCAAAACTGAAAAAGCCTTTTTCTAAATTACAATGGATTCAAGATATAAGGTAAGTGATTAGGAACTTTGACCATGTTAAAATAAAGTTTGTGGGTTGGGGTTGTGGATCAGTGGTAGAGCGCTTGCCTTGCATGTATGAGGCACTGGGCTCAATCCTCAGCACAACACATAAATAAATGAATAAATAAAGATCCATCAACAACTGAAAAAAACTAAATCAAGTTTGCATTCTGATACTGATACCTCATGTATACAGCCATCCAATCCATAATAAGGGTCTTAGCTCCATACACATTTGGACAGTTAAAATTTCCCCAAGTTCTTTAAGTTTCCTATTCCTGAAAATATTCCACATGTATTCTATATTTCAACATTTTTTTGCAGTCAGTTATAAGAATTGTAGCTATTGATAAATGAGAAATCCAGGCACTGTACTTAATTAGCATTTTACATATACCAACAAACTTTTTATCACAATTGGAAACATTCAATGATATAAATATAAGCAAGCTGCTTCTAGTGCTCTTCCATTAAACTAGTTATGTTTCTGCTGTAAAAATAAAAACACAAAAGAAGGCTTGTATTTCATAATACTAGTCATAAATAAGATCTTATTTGTTGTGCTTTTCTCAGAAAATCCTGAGGTTGTTTTCTGCTCAGTAAGATTTGTTTCTTTCTTTTTTTTTTTTTTTAAGTCTGAAACATGAGTAAATGTGAAATAAGGGAAATGAACTGACCTCATTTATCAGGAATGACATCCTTACCAATAAATCATTACTAAGTAAAGTAGTATGGTATATAATTGTCTCCAAAAGCTTTTTTGTACTGAAATAGGACATTACTTGGAGAAAACTGTTTTTCTTCTCCTACATGAGAAAGTGCTATCCAAACTACGGTTTCTGCTGGCTATGCTTTGCCTGCTTACTTAATGGTGGGAGTAATAATCTAACCTCCATATTAATATACCAAGAGGGTGAAATAACACCCCCAAACTAGAACAGTTGTGTTAGTAACGAGGCTTTTGAGATTATGGGAAAGCCATCAATTCCTATGGAAATTATTAAATGTCTTTTCCCTAGATGTGGCCAATGCTACTACTGGACTTCTGCTGACAAATGGAGTTGAATTAAGAACATTAATTAGTACAATGGGACCAAAATGCCACCCTCAACTCAAAAATAGGTATATTAAGTATATACATATATGGGTTTAAAATTCTCTACACTTTTCTACAATGGATCTAGTTATTGTTCCATATATTTTCACACACGCACACAACACATACACACAAAGAGACAAGCATTTGAGAACAACAAAAAATAATTCAAGAAACATTTCTATTTTTTTTGCCATGCATCTCTCCTTTTGTTTGGAAAGGTGATTTGACAGAATTCTATCTTGTAAATTCTGGCATTATATTCTCAAGAATATATTGCCTCTAGTTGTCCTTGGAGTTGGCTAACACCTAAAGATTCATTCCAGTACAGTGGGGAGAAAGTCTAAAAGTTTAATCAAGAGCAGTATGTGCAAATTAAAAAAAAAACCTACTAAAAACAAGTAGTAGTCTATTAAACTATACAGACCTTTATCCCATATGAATTACTCAAATTTTAACTGTAGAAATTACAGGTAAATTTGTCACATAGAAAAAATTTTCTTAAAGTCATAAAACGAAATTATAAAATTTTTTTTAAGAACTCAGTTAATTTGTCCCATAATTTTTTCAAAGCTCTTCATCCTGTATCTGAACATAAAAATCCCTAAATTAACATTTGTGCTACTGATTGAACTCAACTTACCTTTTATTCCCCTATTCAGAAAGCATATGCTGAGCATCTATATGATGCCAAGATAAGCAATAAATAAATTTAGTGATAAATGTTATGATTTCATCTTAGGAAGAGATGACATTTTGTTTTAAGACCAAATAATAGAGAGTCACACACTGTGTAACAATGCTTTGTGAGACAACAGACTACATATTTCAATAGTAGTACCAGAACTTTGTGGAAGATGTACGCATTTTGTATAAGCACATGCCAGCAATGATTGCATAATGAAAGTCAACAACACATTTCTCAGATCATGTCCCCATCATTAAGTGAAACATGACCAGGAAAGGGATATTATAAATACAGTAAGAAATTCGAAGCAATACTGAAGACTAATTTACCTGAATCGAGTTACTTTTTGCAGTCTTTAATTCTGTTCTTCATGTCCCAGAAGACAGTTGAAGTTCCTTGTTCAATTCAATTTCTTTATTATATTTATTATCTTTTTCTCTTAACTGGTTATTAATTTTTTCAAAAAGCTGATCAAAATCTCTTAATTTCTTCTCTTTGTCTTTTAAGTCATTCCTGCAGTTCAATATGGTTATCTTAAAATTTATTTTGTCAGAAAACAAAAGGTGCGTTTTGTGTTCTGGTTCTTCATAGGTTGATTCATTAGGCTAATAAAAATTCTATGTACTAAGATTCTTTTCTCACCTTTTAAAATTTCCCCTTCAATCTTTACAAAAACAAATAAACTAGAAAGTTGATAATAAAAGATCTTTCTGTCAGTTAGGAAATGGCTGTTACTAGTAACTCCGGTAGATACAATGGAAAAGGACTTTTGAAATGGATTCATGAATTAAGTGCTTGTAATTATTTGGGGTGGTGAATCTGGGATGTGGATCAATGGTAGAGTGCTTGCCTGCTGGGCACCCTTTGATCCATCCCCAGCATTGCCAAAAGAAAAAAACAATGATCATTTTTGCACTGTTATAATTCTTCCTTAGTTAAAAGAGTTTTAAAGACTAATTGTTTATAAACAAGCTTATAAATTCACTAGTACTTAGCTTTTATGTTCATGAAATAAAACAGCAAACACTGCAATTGATTGCCATTGTAACATACCACCTTCAGAAGTTGTTCACATAGCATCTGTCTGCACATTAGCATAACCCAAGACCAGGCTAAGGAGTCCAGTTCCCATTGTTATACCTTTTAGTGTTTCTTTTAGGTAACACTTTCAATTTAGCTTGTTTATCATTATGTATTTTGTAAACAACTCAAAATCCCATTTGAAACAAGGCACAACTGTTATCCCAATACTGAGACCTTCAAATAACTCTTTTTTTTACTGCCATTCCAATTAAGCCTTTATTGCTGGCCAGTGGTGGACACTCTACTCTCTAAAAATGAAATGATCAGAGTGATGCACCCCCACTCCCAAGTTTGGTTTTATATTTAAACCAAAAAACCACAGAAGGGATGTTAGGGGTTTAGCCAATGCAAGCAAGCCAAGTTAACAGAAGCAGGAGATTGCAGTTAGGCAGCAGGAGGCTTATCCAATAAAAATAACCCCAGTTACCCCAGTTACAGAAACAGAGCCCAGTTCCCCAGTTACAGAAACAGTTAGATAGTTTTGTGTTCTTGAGGGTTTCCACAACAAAAGGAAAAACAGCTTTCTCCAGTCATGACCTTTCTAGTTGGTGTAGCTGTTTCACAAAATGGAGTCACTATAGACAAGACTTCTGCTCATCATACAACCTTATATTTAGTCCAATGATAAAGAATATGTGTAATTTCAACATAGAAATTTGACCAAATTTTATTTACATATGAGGGAGAAAGTAAAAAAAAAAATGTTTTCCATTTCAATTTTTTTAAATGTATGTTAGGATTCAAACCATAGCCCAGGATGTAATTCCACAGGAGCATACTTAGTTGCACCAACCCTTGGATCATTTGATCCTAAGCACCAGAAAAAAAAAGTATAAATATTTTAAAATACATTTTAGGATATGCACAAAAATGGCTTTTTCATAAGGCAACTGCCCAAACCAAAGGCCAAACATTTTCTCTGATAAGTGGATGTTAGTCCATAATGGGGAGTGGGTCAGGGGGAAAATGAAGGGACTTTAGATTGTGTTGAAGGAAGTGAGAAGAGGAGAGGGTTTGTGGGTATGGGAATATCAGATGGACATTCTTACTCCATATACATGTATGATTACATTAGTGGTATGACTCTACACCCTGTTCAGCCATAGGAAGGACTTGTGCTCCATTTGTATACGATGTGTCAAAATGCATTCTATTGTCATGTATAACTAATTAGAACAAATTTTGAACAAATTTTTTTAAAATGGTCATTTCATCCTCTTTGGTGGAATTATAAACTAATATAAATATCCTGAGAGCAATTTAAAAATATTGATCAAATATCTTTTCATGAAGTTATTCTTTTTAACCAAATAATTTTATATTAAAAATTTATTCAAACTAAACAGATATATAAATTAATTTCCATGAAATTAAGTCATTTGCAGGAAACAGATGGAAACTGAGAAAAATTTTTAAGCAAAATAAGTCAAATTCATAAGGTTAAGCTTCATATGTTTTCTCTCATATGTGGAAACTAGAAAGGCAAAAGATAATAAAGTTGTGGGGTGGTCTCAGGGAGATGAAAGGAGCCAACTGGAGCAGAGGGAAAAGAGGAGGGAAATGAAAAAGGTAGGGAATAATATAGACCAAATTATATTGTTATATAGTGTGTAAACATGAATATGTAACAAAAATCCCCCCATTTAAACAAGTGCAATGCATCTATAAAATATGGAAATAATAATTTTTGTAAATGAAGTTCTGTGAAGCATTGATTGTAATAAAAAAATAAAAATATGAATGAAAAAATCCCAAATTCCACTTATTTAATCAATAATGAGATTCTTCTGATAGTGAAATTTCTATATAACCATTGAATTATGATTGCAAATAATGTGAATTTAGTTATTAGAAGTAATCAATATGTCACCTTTTTGCAAGGATTTCAGACTCTACAAGTATAATAGTTTTCTCCATTGCAAAATGTCAGCAGGTAAATCAGCAATTACAAAAATTCCCTATGTACCTGTGAAGAAAGAGTTCAAACCTTCTTTCAATCTAGGGTATCATACCTCAAGTGGCAGAGTTCTTGTTTCCATTTTATTTCTCTCTGCTCTAACACATTTTCCATTTATGATAAATCATCTTTCATTCCACAAAGTTTATTTTCCAGTTTTACCACTTCTTGCTTATGTAACAAACTCTGTGAACAGTGATTTTTTTCAAGTTCTATTATTCTTTGACATGAATCAACTGCATTTTGGATTTTTGGTAGGCTATGAGAATCTGCATCATGGAGAAAACAAGATAGAAATAAAATACTTGAGAATTTTCATCTGTGAAGGATACCACATCTCTCCCATGTACTCCCCTATGACATGGAAACCATTTTACTAAGTTCTACAGATAAAACAGATGAGAACCCTGCTCTCCTTTAGCTTAAAGTCTAGTGGAGAAGACTTACAGTGAAGATTTCAACCTAGATAGATGAACTAACAAAGCATAAAAACAAGATCATCTAGGATCAAGCTGTTTATATGTGACCTAACTGAATTCCAAAATATAATGCAAAAACAGAAGAGGCTTGAAAGATATTTTTAAAAACAAAGTGCACTTTTAGGAGGAAAACTGAAAATGACCAAAGCATGGATAACACAGGTTTGAACTCTGTGGGTTGTCACATAGAAGATCAATCAACTACTGGAAGCCAAGACAAAACAAAATACAGCAAAGAAAAAGACTATCAAACCTCTATCCTTAACTTTGGATGTAAGTGTTCTCAACTCCCCAATTAAAAGATGCATATTGTTAGAATGTATTCAAAAACAAGATCCAACTAGATGTTGTTTGCAAGAAACTCATCTCATATGCAAAGTCACTGTATTAGTCAGCTTTTTCACTGCTCTAAATGACCTGACCAGCACAACTGTAGAGGAGGAAGAGTTTATTGAAGGACTTACAGTTTTGCAAATCTTAGACCGTAGAAGGCCATATCCATTCCTTGGAGCATGAGGCAAAGCTGAACATCATGGTTGGAGAATATGTTGAAGGGAAGCAGCTCAAGTTATGATCAGAAAGCAGGAAGAGACCAGATTTATGGAATAATATTTGAAATTTTGGTGTATGTTACTAAATCACCCTTCCAAAAGTACTGACAAATTTCATTTATCAACAGGACATGAGAATGTGTTTATCCTCCTAATTGCCAAACTTGGTATCCTTTTAAAATAAACGTGTTAATATATATGAGAAAAATGGCATCTCATGATTTATTTACTACTGGAAGTATTGCCTTTGCCTTCCCATCATTTTCTTCATTTTTCTTAAGGAAATACCTTTGGTGATCAGCATTTCTGTTCTTTCTTTGTTCAATGAATTCATCACCATTGTCATCACTGTCCTCCTCACTATGATGCAGGATTTGTGACACTTCCATCTGCTTAATCTTATACTTCTTCCTTGTTATTTCCACCTTTAATAAAAAAGTTCAATGCCAAGGATAATAGTTACTTATCAGTAAGAAAAATCATTTTGTTCACATCACTGATTTCATCAATCAACTTAGTTTGATTGTCATGACATTAGTTCAGAATAATCTTTTTGGTTTTTAATTTTATACAACATCATTGAATTTATGTATAGTAGGATATATTGGCAATTAACCCCATTATCTACATGAAGGTAAAACTAATGTATTCATGGGAAATTGGAAGTCTCTTCCACTTTGATTTCTTTCCCCACAGTATTTATTTGTTTACTATAGTTGTCTATAATGATGGGATTTGTTTCCCAATCATACATGTGCCAAATATAACAATATAATTTGACCAGTATTGCTCCTTAGCACTTCTCCTCTCCCTCATTCAACTCCCTACTTTCCTCTAAGGATCTTTAATTTCTATGAAGTTTCCCTTCACTTTTTTTTCCTTTTTTCTCTCTAGCTTTCACATGAGAGCAAAAATATGCCCCTTGATCTTCTGAGCGTGACTTATTTCACTTAATACAATGGTAACTATTTTATCAATTTTCCTGCAAATGACATAATTTTATTTGCTTTATGGCTGAATAAAATGCCATTGTGTATGTGCACCACATTCTCTTCACCCGCTCATCCACTGATAGAAACCCAGGTTGATTCCATAGATTATTATGAATTGTGTTGAATCAAACATGGCAAGCTTATATCACAGTAGTATAGTGATTTTAATTCTTTAGGAAAAATACTGAGAAGTTGTAGAGCTGTGTCACATGGTGGCTCTAGGCCCAGTCTTTTGAAGAGCCTCCATAATAAATTTTGTAGTATGTGTGTGTGGAAGATAGCTATGCTGATTCCATAGTGTGGCCATTGTGACTTGTGCTCATCAGTAAAGTATGATTTAATGGTATAGCTTTGTTATGTGGTGATTCTATTTCTATTCTTTTGAGAAGCTTACATACTGATTTTATAAAGATGTGGTAATTTACAATCCCCCCAAAAAAATAAAGTGTTTCTTTTTCTTCACATCCTCTCCAGCATTTATTATTATTTGTATTATTGACGACTACCATTCTGACTGGTGTGAAATAAAATCTCAGTGTAGTTTTGGTTTGCATTTCCCTTATTACTATGTTGGGCATTTGTTCATATATTTGTCAGACATTTTATTTCTTCTTTTGAGAAGTGTCTGTTTAATTCATTGGCCATTTATTAATTGGGCTCTTCTATTTTGTGGAGTAAATTTTTTTGAGTTTTTTCTATATTCTAGGTATTAATCCTCTGTCAGAAGAGTAGATAGCAAAGATTTTCTCCCATTCTGTGGGTTTTCTTTCACATTCCTCATTGTTTTCTTTGCTGTGCAGAATCTTTTTAATTTGAGGCCATTCCTTTGAATAATTCTTGGCATCATTTTCTGAGCTTTAAGTGTCCTAATGAGAAAGTGGTTGCCTGTGCCTAAATGTTGGAGTGTTGACCTGGTATTTTCTTTCAGAAATTACATAGGTTTTATTCTAATTTCTAGGTCTTTGATCCACTATTGAGTTGATCTGGGGGAGAGGCTAGGAGACAAGCTACTAGTCACATTCTTCTACCCTTGGAAAAACAGTTTTCCCAGCACTTTTTGTTAAAAAGGCTATATTTCCTCTATTACGTTTTGGCACCTGTATCAAGGATCAGATGCCTGCATGGGTGTGGGTTTGTCTCTGTCTTCTCCTCTGTACCATTCATGTATGTGTCTTTGTTATGCCACTACCATCATTTTTTGTTAACTATAGCTCTGTAGTATAATTTGAAGTCAGGTATTATGATGCCTCCAGCATTGCTTTTTTAACTTGGAATTGCTTTGGCCATTTTGAGCCCTCTTTTCTTCCAAATGAATTTTAGAACTATTTTTTTCTAGTTTTGTGAAAAACATGATTGGTGTTTTGATGGGGATTGCATTGAATTTTATTGAATTTTTGACACTCTGGCTACCTTAAGAATCAATTTTTTTTCTTCAATATTCTATAATTTTCATTCATCTTAGGATACTAAAAGACTATTCTGAAAGACAATTTCATTTGGATTAATCTAAATTGTTGAAGCAACGAAAGTAGCATGAAAAAAATGGGTTTGAAATTTACATGGTTTCATACCTGTGTCTGCTTATTTTCAGGGTCATCAAGCACGTTTTTCTTTTCTTCTGTTTTCACTTTTAAAGATGGTTCTGCCAACAAATATGTATGTCTATTTACACTACTTAAACAGTTATATGAACAATCATAGAGTAAAATAAAAATACCTTTTACTAATAATAACAATAACATTTATTTTATCAATTAGAAATTGAATTTAAACGTTACCTGCAAAGTTATTATTTATAGTATGTTACTTTGCACTAAAACCAATGCCTTGTGCATGTTTATTTTTGACAGGTGGATTTATTTTGGTATTATTATATAATCATATGGGCTATATAATATTCTAATTATGATGCCAATTTTGTGGATGTACACAATGGAGATTCACCATGGTGTTTTCACATATATATACAGGAAAACTTTGTCACATTCATTCCACTGCATTCTTAGCATACTCTCAACTGCTGAAATTCATCTGCTTTAGTACGTTTGATTTTCTTCTGAGATGGGGTCTCATTGAGGTGCCCAGAAAAACCTGATACAAGCCTTCCACCTGGCCTCAGCCACCTGAGCACTTGGGCCTATAGAGATGTGCACTGCTGAGCCAGTGAGAACTTGACACTTCTTTAGAAGATATTTCTACTGACCCCAAACTTCAACTAACCACTTGGAGACAACTGATGTTAGCTTCAGTGCAAGCAAATACCCCAATAATTCATCTACAAATTTACCCAGTGAACATAAAATGACAAATCTTCAGAAACGAAACTTTTCAATGTCATAGAAACATAAAAATCCACACTCTAGATTATTCTCTACTTCCTAATAGTAAGTTTTAACAAAGTCCTATGTATCTTTAATGGTTTCCAAAATGCCTGGTACTTTTTACTCCTTTACAATGAACACTCTGCCCCTTTTGTTTGTCCACACTGCTGTCAAACTTCTTTTCTCTTCTACAGATGTGGTATTCTATGAATTGTTCCTTGGTTTGGGCTGTTTTTCTCTCAATAAAAAGGAGCTTCTTTCCTAAGGGCAAACTTCAGCATTTTTCTACACCTTTATGGTTTAAACTGTAAATTAATTTCTCTACATGTAAATTTCATTTACTTGTGAACAGGTGAAAATATTTTCAGTCACCTTTCTGTACCCAGTCTTTGTTTCTTTAACCTCATAATTATACTTTGAGTCCCTGGTAAGTGCTAATGTAGATAAATGGTGTGGGGGATGATTTTGCTTGAAGTAGTCCTAAGCTGAGAGTTAAAGTATGAGCACTAGCCAGAGAGATGTAAAAGATGAGAGCATGAAAGCAATTAGAAGAAAGGGTGGCACCTCTTAAGTAGGGTGGTGTTTGTTTAAAATATTGGGATGGTGAGGAGGAATGGCAGAGGAGAGGGAAAAATGAAGTAAAGGATAAAAATAGTTTAAAAGAACTCATTCTATCAAAATTTTCTAGGGAAGTTTAAGGTGCTAAGACATAAATATTCTCAAGAGTGGTTCACAGGTAAACATGCATCAGAACAAAATAACTCTAATGTTGTGGCCATAAATGGAGGGAGATGAATAAGTAAAAGACAATAGAGCAAAATAAAGATGACAGGGGCCTAAATGGAAAGAACATTCTCAGGATCACATAGGATCCTACATTTTTGGTCCCCAGGGAAGATTATGTTTCACTAAATTAATAAAAGAACAAATCAAATTCTATGGAAAATGAAACTCTGATCATGACTATTAATAGAGCTGGGAATAAAATGCCCTTTGATCTGGCCCAGGGTCTCCTTATTGTGGTGACATTGTGTTGTGTGCATACCAGACAAGCCCAGGGAGCAGGCTACATTTGTGTTGGGATCCCCTGGCCCTGAGTGGCTTCTCAGGATGAACCCTGTCAGTGGCCAGGCCGAGAAGCCTTTTTGTGGTGGTGGCTCATGGAGTCAGCTCATCACCAAAGAGGGAGGGACTCGTGGTTCAGTCCAGCAGTCTCGGGGTCCTGGTGGATGAGGGTTTGTGAACACAGGAAGCCAGTACAGTGCTCCCCAGTTGTGTATCTATATCACATTTCCATTCACATTCATCTCTTGAAGGTTACCTTGGTTTATTCCCCATAGCTTGGCTATTATAAATCATGCTGATTTTAGATCTTTGGGATATATTCCAAGGAGTAGGAAAGTTGGATCATATGCCATTCATAGTGTTTTTTGAGAAATCCTCATAGTTTCATGAGAGACTGCACTAATTTGCAATTCCAACAACAATATTTGAGTCTACCTCCCACCCCATATCCTTCCCAAAGCTTATTATTATTTGTATGCTTGATAATTTCCATTTTTACAGAAATGAGATGAAATCCCAGTGAAATTTTGACTTGCATCTCCCTGATTGCTAGAGATGTTGAGCATATTTTCATATATTTGTTGGCCACTTATATGCTTTCATTTGAGAAATATCTGTTTAGGTCTTTTGCCCATTAATTGATTGGGTTATTCCTAAAAAAAAATGTGGTAACTAAACATAACAGAGTATTAGTAAGCTATAAAGAAGAATAAAATTATGGCATTTGCTGGTAAGTGGATGGAACTGGAGATTATCATGATAAGTGAAATAAAATAGGTTTGAAAAATCAAAGGTCAAAAGTTTTATCTGACATGTGGAAAGTGAAAAAGAAAGGAAAAAGGTGTGAGTGAGGGAAGTAGGATTCCATTAAAGTAGAAGAACAATTCATGGATTTCATGAAGGAGCCTGGGGGTAGGGGAGAAGTGATGCAATAAGAGAAGAAAAGCAGAAAGAATCTGACTTAAGATTCTTACATCCATGTATGATATAATACAGTGAATCTCAAAATTATGTATATTTGCAAGACACTAATGTAACAAACAAACAAACATAGTCAGGTGTGGTAGTGCATGCCTGTCATCCCAGTGGCTCAGGAATAGGAGGTGGAAGGATGACACTTTTGAAACTAACCTGAGCAACTTAGTGAGAGTATAAGCAACCTAGTGAGATCCTGTCTCAAAATTTAAAAAAAAAATAAATAATGTGGGGAATGTAGCAATCCCTAGTACCACAAATAAATAAATAGACAAGATAAACACATACTATGCAATCTGTATACGGGATAAAAATGGGTGTTCAAACTCACTTGAATCAAATGTGTGAAATATGATATGTCAGGAACTATGTAATGTTTTGAACAACCAATAATAAAAATTAAAAAAAGCACATACTCAAACAAAATAATAGAATAGAGGGGAAAAAAGAAGACCTAGTAACAGGTGAAGAAAGTCAAGGAGGGAAAGGTAAAATACTGGGATCCAAACTAGGGCAAAAATATTACATAATTTCATAATTATGTCTAAATTAATCTAAGTTTATGAGGCAAATATACTGAAGCCACATGAAATTCACCCTCTCAGTTTCTTAATTTCTGCGTCCTTCCCATCTGTCAAGAGACATGCTCAGATTATAAACAAGATTGATGTTTCCCCATGATCTCGTTATAGCCTGAACTATGATCCAAGGGTCCTCACTTACATTTCTCTCAAGAGAGTTCCATTCCTTTGCTACCCAGTATGTGGTCTAGGGAGCAGGAACATTGAAATCACTTTAGATTGCATTAGAAAGGCAGAATCAAAGAACTGCTGAATCTGAATGTGCATTCTGGACATTGTCCCCAGCAGATGATTCATTAATAAATGTTGAGATTCTTGGACTATACTGATTTATTTCCAAGTTCTCTACCTCAAATTCCT
This sequence comes from Callospermophilus lateralis, assembly GCF_048772815.1. Classification (NCBI taxonomy): domain Eukaryota; kingdom Metazoa; phylum Chordata; class Mammalia; order Rodentia; family Sciuridae; genus Callospermophilus; species Callospermophilus lateralis. The sequence continues at coordinate 34,611,225 of NC_135316.1, forward strand.
ATCTGGAGCTAGCCACAGGCTCCTCCTGTTCACATCCCTATTGTAAACTGTATACAAATCACACTTTTCAGTGGACATTTGAACAAATGACGACTTTGGCATTCACTTCAAAAGCAATCTGTTGTTTTTTTTTTCTCTTTCCCATTCTGTTTCTCTCTGCTATTTTCTGTCCTAGGAATTGTAATATTTTAGATGATGATGTTAAATTATATACATACATAGCAGACTTATATAGGTTTATATGTAGTTATGGTAAACAAAACATTGTTCTGTGTGATCAGAATCAATTCAATGGTTTTGCAACAGTAAGAAAGACAGCAAAAGTATTGAAAATCCCCCTACCTCCCAGACAAACTGATGCTATAAAACTTATTAACTTCTCACTGTTTTATCTTCAATACAATTTCAATAGTACATTTCTTCAATTATTAGAATATACTGGTGGTCAGGTTGAAAATAAAAACCCCATCTCATGAATTATTTTCATATATAATTCTTACCTTCTACATATTCTTTAACTTTGTGTTTTTCTCTTTGATTTGCATCACCAGATAAGTTTTCAGATGAATGAATATGAAACATCTTCAGAAGACTCCCAAAACAACCCTGGAAAAGTTAATAACAATAATGAGTGGCATAAAGTTTTCTAATCACAATCTAATAAGATATTGGAATTTATAGTTTTGAGATCAATGAGTAAAAATTAGACAAATGCCTAATGAAAATCAAAATATTTCAATCCAGACCCTCATATACACTCTCCAGATTAAGTTGCACTTTTATCTTTATATGGAAACTGACACTGTAAAACCAGAAGGAAGCACAAAGAGACATAATCACTGACAACACACTAGGTGATGTGCATATTCCCACAGAAACTAACTTCAGTGTACCTGACCCAACATTTTATTTCCCACCAAAAAAGGATATTTAATAAAAACATAGATATTAAAAATATATATTAAAAATTTCTCTCTCTCTCTAAAAATAAATAAATAAATGTATTGTGACCATCTACAACTAAAAAGGTATTTTTTAAAAAAGTTACCCAAGGAAGAAAAGAGGCACATAGACACAAAGCTTACTGACTGACACCTGAGTGGTGTGCAGCTATGCCAAGATATACTGTGGCTATGGGATAACTGGAGTGCAATTAGAGGGAGCCAGTGAATAACAAAGGCATTCCTAAGACAAATGGACTGCAGCAGTGCCAGGAAAAACCTGGCTGAGTTGAATAAGAAAGCTGCACTCTGGTAGCTCAATGGGAGAATACCAGTAATCCCAACAAAACCCAAGTCCAGTACAGTCAACCAATCAGTTTTGGCAAAGGAGAGACTTGGATTCTGCCTGACGTGTCCAGGGAAGATAAGTTTCCTGGGATTCTTTCCTGCAGCTTCTCAGAGTGCCTGCCTGTGTGGCTTCATTTACTAGGGCTCCTATTCTCAGATTTCTTCACTAGAGATCAGAAATTGCAAACTTTCTATTTTGACTCCAAGGCTCAACTCTGACATGAATTCACTGTGTCATCAGGCATCCACAAGAGTCATTCTGGTCTAGGAGAGAACCTCAGGTGCATATGTGCTGGGAGCTCTGAGCAGCTGAAGAAATACACCTATAGTTTACCTAAGGAAAAAAAGACAGGGACTTTCATTTCAATGTGATCTTTGAAGCTATGTGACAGACCATTGTCTGGAAAGAATCATTGTCCACATAGGTGAGCAGATATTCCAATTATGATCACACCTAAATTTCAGAGGCACCTGGAGGAATTACCCTCACTTCCACCACCGTCACGGGTGCAGGGATGGCCCTGGGGTCTCTGATGAAGCCCAGAGAGGGAAAACCAGTTAGCAGGGCTCTTTGGCTGAGCCTGTCTATGTCAGAGGTCAAGAACACTTCCATCTCCAACACAAAGTGGCCATCTTTCCAATCATTTCGTGGTGAGCCACTCTGATAGTATGACCCTAGAAGAAAGAATGACTGGGATGTGCCAAATAGTAAGGGAAGTAAAAGTTTTGGTAAGCTAGTTGGCCAGTCTATGGAGTGCAGGGCAGTGGTGCCACTGCCCATTGCAAATTGGTGCTTTCAGTTTAGTGACAAGGAAAACAAATTTGTGTGCTTTCAAGTAGGAGGAGATTCCTGGAGTGCTGAGACAGGGTCTGGTGAAAAGCTTCATTCCTGCTGTAGAAACCCATGCACAGATCTGCAAGGCAAGCCAACATTGTCATGCTCAGAAAGAGACAGGGAGGAAACCCTACAGGAGCTTGAGAATTGCATAATCCTGAGCACACTTGCTAAAAGGTCTACAGAAGTGAGAATTGCAATATGGATCAGTCCCCAGGCTCCCTGTGTGGCAGGGTTTATCAGGCAGCTCCAGTTTTTGCCAGACTCACATCCCTGGGTACAAAAGCAATTACAAGCATGAATATTTCTCTGCAAATGAAAAATTTGCTTCAGCACCCCTTGAGGGGAGGAAGGGAGATCTGTCTTCATACTTCATCACCAGGATTGTTATATTTGGACTTGAGCTCAGAAGAAACAAGCAGAATTTCATTTCCTTACAAGAATCCCCTCTAGTTATTGGATTCTAAAATTATAATTCCTGGGAAGAGGCACATTTATGTGAATTGCATCAGTACATTGAAATCTAAAATATTTGTTCTCTTCTGTTAGTTGAGGCATGGAGATCACTTTGTATAAGTATTTCATTATTAGTTGATTTTTTTTTCTAAGTTGCAGTTGTTGCTGGTAATTATCCTCTCCTTTCAAACAGATGTTGATGGGTAAACCTAGCACTTTGATCATTCTCAGTGGGTCTTTGATACTGAGATGATATAACCCATGCCAAGGTCAGGTTCCACAGAGAAATCTCCTCAGTAAAAACTCAACATATAACATGGAAGAGAAATCAATCCAAATTCATGTACAAATCTTATCATAGCAATTCAGCCCATGAGAGAAAACAGGGCAATAACATACCTCCAGAATTTCAGAGTTGCCCCCAAACTACATGGTATGCTCTCATTCACTAAGAGGTTAAAGAAAACAGTTTAATAATTGTTATTAATTTCCTACGTGGAAAGGAAATAAGGTGGGAAGTTATTATAAGTTCCCTAACAGCAAAGTCCAATTCTGGAATGTAATATCCATGATGGAAGTTGTGTGTCTATAAGGAGCCTCTTCCCTACCTTGACACTGACACCGAAGTCAAGACACAATGAAATCTTTGAGTCACTAGGAATTACAAGAATTTCACATGGTAGTGTTCAGTGGCCATGGCTGGTATATTTGTTCAAAATTTCATTGTTAGAAAGTTTTGTATTTAATGTTATTTCATTGATAATATAAGGAGGTTATACTAAAGGAAGCACAAGAAATCATTAGAAATAAATCTGCCTCAATTCCAATAACAAAGTTGACCTTTCTGTTATGATTTCTTAAAGTATTTGTAAATTCATAACCAGTTAAATGCTTAAGTTCAGACTTGCGTGTCAGATTCCAAGGCTATTCTAAAAACTAATTTCATTTGGCTGACTCTTCATTATCAAAGAAAGGAAAAGTATAGGAAACAAGGAAGTTAAAGTCACAGGTTTACATACCTTTGCCTTTTTC